>NC_133124.1:74257762-74954149 GCF_048418815.1 Hemitrygon akajei
AAATAAACAATTGACATTCTGGCCCAAGACCCGTCATCAGAACTGAGTTAGGATTGATGAAAGATGCAATCCAATACACCAACTGATTATTTCCCTCCATGCATGCTGCCTAACTTGCTGAGTCCCTCCAGCATTTTGTGTGCATTGCTCAAGTTTTCCAGCTTTAGCAGAACCTCTTGCATCTATGATATTAGGACACTGTTGGTTTAAGGGAGCTTGGGCTTTGCTCTTTGGAGAGAAGGAGGATGAGAGGAGACATGATAGAGGTGTACAAGATATTAAGAGGAATAGACAGAGTGGACAGCCAGCGCCTCTTCCCCAGGGCACCACTGCTCAGTACAAGAGGACATGGCTTTAAGGTAAGGGGAAAGAAGTTCAAGGGGGATATTAGAGGAAGGTTTTTCACTCAGAGAGTGGTTGGTATGTGGAATGCACTGCCTGAGTCAGTGGTGGAGGCAGATACACTAGTGAAGTTTAAGAGACTACTAGACAGGTATATGGAGGAATTTAAGGTGGGGGGTTATATGGGAGGCAGGGTTTGAGGGCCGGCACAACATTGTGGGCTGAAGGGCCTGTAATGTGCTGTACCATTCTATATGTTTAAGGGTTCAAATGGATCTGTCAAAATGCAAACCCAACTTAGGATCCAGCATCTGCAGAAGCTCTTGTGCCTTAGCATTTGCTGCCCAGCCCAAGTTGCCCATGAGAAGATGATGGTCAACAGTTACGATAGCTGCAAGGTTTGGCAGGGCGCATCAGAGGCAATCGCGGTGTTGATTCGCAGTCGGGAGAACAATAGAATAGTGGTTAAGTTACTGGACTAGCATCCAAAGCCTTGATTAGTGATCTAGAAATTTGAGTTTAAATCCTACTAGAGCATTTAAGGAAATTGAATAAATTCAACTCTTGTATTGCTGTAAAACCCATCTAATTCATTAGCATACTTACCCGGCCCAGCTAATATTAAGCAAAATATTCAACCTTTAACAACTTCCTCAGTTCACGGGCAATTAGTGATAATAGATGTTGGCATTCCTTGTTACGTCTGCACCTTCTCAATAAATGCTACAAAAAAACAATGCACAATCTGCTCAAGATGGCACCAAGCTGTGATATCCGTCAAGGTCGTTGCTCAGTCCTAGTTACTTTTCCTTACTTGAGGAAGGATATACTGGCTTTGGAGGTGGAGTAGAGGAGGTTCACCTGTTTGATTCCAGAGACGAGGAGGTTAGAATATGAGGAGAGATTGAGTCACCTGGAACAGTACTCACTGGAATTCAGAAGAATGAGAAGAGACCTTATAGAAACATATAAAATTATGAAAGGGATAGATACGATAGAGACAGGGAAGTTGTTTCCACTGGTAGGTGAGACTAGAACTAGGGAACATAGCCTCAGGATTGAGGGGAGTAGATTTAGGATGGAGATGAGGCAGAACTACTTTTCCCAGGGAGTGGTGAATCTGTGGAATTCTCTGCCCAATGAAGCTCTGGAGGCTATCACAGTAAATATATTTCAGACAAGATTGGATAGATTTTTGCACAGTGGGGGAATTAGGGGTTATGGGGAAAAGGCAGGTAGGAGGAGATGAGACCATGGCTAGATCAGCCATGATCTTATTGAATGGCGGAGCAGGCTCGACGGACCAAATGGCCTACTCCTGCTCCTATTTCTTATGTTCTTGTGTTCCATGGAGGGGAGGCTGGTTTCTGTGATGTGCTGAGCTGTGAGGCAAGTTGGATTGAGTGTGCTGAAGATGACAAATCCTTGGTCTTTAATTTGGCATCCAAAGAGATACCTATCCTCATATAAATTTTGTGGACTTTCATGTTGCAACAATGTGACCTCAACAAAAATAGAAAAGAGGAAAGAAAGAAGGCAGGAAGAAAGAAGAGTGAAGAACTCAAGTTTCATAGTTTCTGTTGGAGGAGAGAATCTTGAAACAAAGTCTCAACATTGCAGAACAAATCTGCACTTACACACAAGCAACCAACAGCACCAATGTGCATTTATATTGCCCTTATAAGGAAAGGAAAATAGCTAAGGTGGTTCACTGATAATTTTCTTGATGTCTCCCCTGCTTTTCAAGTCTGACAGTCAGATTGCAACTGGCTGATCCCTTATCCCAGTGTTTCCAAGACTGCTTCAAATTGTAATTGGCAAATGGAACTAGCTCCGATAGGTACCTTGGTTGGTCTAGATGAGTTAGACCTGTTTCTCTTCTGTATAACTATGACTTGTGGAGAGTGCCTCATTTTGTCTCTGCCAATAAGAAGAACTGAATAATAATATCTTTCAACATTGCAAACCACTCAGCCCATCAACGGGGAGATTTGGTGTAGTGGTAATTATCATTGGATCAATAATCCAGAGACCCAATTATACACTGGGGACATGCGTTCGAATCCCACCATGGCAGATGGTAAATTTGAATTCAATAAAAATATCTGATGACAATGAAATATTGTCGATTGTCGTAAAAATCGATCTGGTTCACTGATGTCCTTCAGGGGAGGAATCCCGCCGTCCTCACCTGGTCTGGCCTATATGTGACTTCAGACCCAGAGCAATGGAGTTGACTCTTAAATGCCCTCTTAAGTGGCCTAGCAAGCCATTCAGTTGTATCCAACTGCTAAAGAGAAAATAGGAAGGAATGAACCCAGAGGTGAGGTGAGAGTGATAGCCGTCGACATCAAGACAGCATTTGACCAAGTATGGCATTAAGGTACCCTAGCTAAAATGGAGTCAATGGGAATTAGGGGGGAAACCCTCCACTGGTTGAACACAAAGGAAGATGGTTGTGGTGGTTGGAGGTCAATCAGAACATCAGGACATCACCGCAGGCATTCCTCAGGGGTGTGTCCTCGGACTAACCATCTTCAGCTGCTTCATCAATGACCTTCCTTCCATCATAAGGTCAGAAGTAGGGATGTTCACAGATGACTACACAAAACTGGATGGCACTGTGAAATATGAGGAAGATGTTAGGAAAATGCAGGGTGACTTGGACAGGTTGGGTGAGTGGGCAGATGCATGGCAGATGCAGTTTAATGTGGATAAATACGAGGTTATCCACTTTGGTGGCAAGAACAGGAAGGCAGATTACTATCTGAATGGTGTCAAGTTAGGAAAAGGGGAAGTACAATGAGATCTAGGTGTCCTTGTTCATCAGTCACTGAAAGTAAGCATGCAGGTACAGCAGGCAGTGAAGAAAGCTAATGGCATGTTGGCCTTCATAACAAGGGGAGTTGAGTATAGGAGCAAAAAGGTCCTTCTGTAGTTGTACAAGGCACTGGTGAGACCACACCTGGAGTAATGTGTTCAGTTTTGGTCTCCAAATTTGAGGAAGGACATTCTCGCTATTGAGGGAGTGCAGCGTAGGTTCACGAGGTTAATTCCCAGGATGGCGGGACTGTCATATGTTGAAAGATTGGAGCCACTGGGCTTGTATACACTGGAATTTAGGATGAGAGGAGATCTGATTGAAACATATAAGATTATTAAGGGATTGGACAAGCTGGAGGCAGGAAACATGTTCCCGATGTTGGAGAGTCCAGAACCAGAGGCCACAGTTTAAGAATAAAGGGTAGGCCATTTAGAACGGAGTTCAGGAAAAACCTTTTCACCCAAAGAGTTGTGGATCAATGGAATGCTCTGCCTCAGAAGGCACTGGAGGCCAATTCTCTGGATGCTTTCAAGAAAGAGTTAGATAGAGCTCTTAAAGATAGCGGAGTCAAGGGATATGGGGAGAAGGCAGGAACTGGATACTGATTGTGGGTGATCAGCCATGATCACATTGAATGGTGGAGCTGGCTTGAAGGGCCGAATGGCCTACTCCTGCACTTATTGTCTATTGTCTATTGTTTATGTTCTGCACCATTCATGACTCGTCAGACAGTGAAGCAGTTCATACCCAAATGCAGCAGAACCTGGACAATATCCAGGCTTGGGCTGACAAGTGGCAAGTAACAATTTAGCCACGCAAGTGCCAGGCAATGACCATCTCCAACAAGAGAGGCTCTAACCATTGTCCCTTGACATTCGGTGGCATCACCATCACTGAATCCCCCACTATCAACATCCTGGGTGTTACCATTGACAGGAAACTGAACTGGTCTAGCCATATAAACACTGTGGCTACCAAAGCAGGTTAAAGGCTAGGAATCCTGCAGCGTGTAACCCACCTTCTGACTCCCCAAAGACTGTCCACCATCTACAAGGCTCAGGTCAGAAATGTAATGGAATACTCGCCACTTACCTATGTGGTCAAAGCACCCGGAACGGTCACAGGGAGAATGTGAGAACTTCACACAGACAACGCTGCAGGTCAGGCATCAAGGAAATTATCAGTGAGGTGTAGTTTACAGGAATGTGATTGACAGTGTCATGTGTAGAAAAGTACAGCACAGAAACAGGCCCTTCAGCCCACCTGGTCAATGTCAAACCAACTAGTCTCATCGACCTGAACCTGGACCATTGTCCTCCGTCCCCCTACTATCCATGTACCTACCTGAACTTCTCTCAAATGTTGAAATGAAGCTTGCATGCAAAACTTGTGCTGGCTGTTCATTCCACACTCTCACAGCCTTCCGAATGAAGAAGTTTCCCCTCGTGTTCTCCTTAAACTTATCACCTTTCACCCATAACCCATGACCTCTAGTTGTAGTCCCACTCAACGTCAGTGGAAAAGACAGACAGGCAGACATACTTACCGGTAATTGATCCCGAGGGAAAGTGGGTTTCGTTACAGTCGCATCAACCAAGAATAGTGTAGAAATATAGCAATATAAAAACATAAATAATTAAATAATAAAAAGTAAATTATGCCAAGTGGAAATAAGTCCAGGACCAGCCTATTGGCTCAGGGTGTCTGACACTCCGAGGGAGGAGTTGTAAAGTTTGATGGCCACAGGCAGGAATGACTTCCTATGACGCTCAATGTTGCATCTCGGTGGAATGAGTCTTTGCATTTACCCTATACCCCTCATAATTTTGAAAACTCTATCAAATCTCCCCTCAGTGTTCTACGTTCCAAGGAATAAAGTACTAACTTATTCAATCTTTCCTTATAACTCGGGTTATCCAGTCCCGGCAACACCCTTGTAAATGTTCCCTGTACTCTTTCAACCTGACTTACATCTTCCTTCTAGGTAGCTGACCAAAACTGCTCACAATGCTCCAAATTAGACCTCATCAATGTTTTACTTCAACATAACGTCCCAACTCCTGTACTCAATACTTTAATTTATGAAGCCAATGTGCTTTCTTTACGACCCTTCTACACGTGACAACACTTTCAATGAATTATGGACCTGTATTCCCAGATTCCTTTGTATAGGGATGTAGCAGTAAAATACGAGTCAGTCACCAAAGCCTGTGGTTATCCAATGAAGAGCAAAGAGGCAGTACAGTACCTCCTCCTGAAGGTTCATTCTGCTCCTTAATGAGCGATTCCTAAGATTAATTCCACTGACCTTGTTCTCCAGGAAGTGAGTGGTGAGGGCCCACACGCATATGCCTACTTCAGCTGCCGAGATCAAGAGCAGGACCTTGTCATCTCCCTGAGAACAAAGCCAGAAATCTTTCAAAAGACCCATATGATTGCATTCACTTAAACCAGCAACTGGCATTAGTGAACAGTGCACATTCAACAGCTGGGAACACACACACACACACACACAATCAGTCAAATACATACATGCACATCTACACAAACACAGACGGGTACTTAAACACACACACACACACACACACACACACACACACACACACATACACACACACAATCAGTCAAATACATACATGCACATCTACACAAACACAAACAGACGGGTACTTAAACACACACACACACAAAATCAGTCATATACACACATGCACATCCACACAAGCACCGACACTCAAACACGCATACACACACACACTCATCCACCCACACACATGCATGCACACATACTCACCAACACACACACATGCACACACAGAAAACTGGTTTGAAAGTTCAGTTCAATAAATTTCATATGGCTCTGTTCACATACACTTAATTTTATGTGATTTACTTTCTGAAAGATTTCTTGATCTTGTTCATTGCTTATACATTAAAGCATCTCGTTTCTGAGGCAACAGGGATGAAACAGAAAGTTTATACTGACTATGGGATTGAAAACTAAAACAAAACAGAACACTATAACCACTACCACTAAAATGAACTTTGCTTTTGTTTTTGAACCCTTTCTCGTCGTATCAGTTCTGTATAATTGAACTGAACTGAAGCTGAGGCTGTGGGCCAGCTCTGAGCTTTGGGTCTGCGGGCTCTGCGATGTTGACTCAGCTACGTGCTGAGCTCAGGCTAAGACTGGAACTGCTCTGGGCTTCGAGTCTGAGGAATCACTTTCATTCTAAATGCAGTTTGATTACATTTATTGCTTGCATGATTTGCTTTTTCTCTCTCTCTGCACATTGGTATTTGCCTTTTTTTTAAAAAAGGGTTCTTTGGGGTTTCTTGTTTAGTAGCTGACTGTAAGGAGATGAACCTCAAGGTTGTATAACCTATACGTACTTCAATAATACATGTACTTTGAATTTATATTTATGTTTCTCTTGTGAATACTGCATATCTGATGCTCCGAGCCTGTGGTGCAGCTGCACATGTTTCTCATTACACCTGAGCATAAACTTGGCATTGACTTTTCAGTCAGTGATAATCTGTCTGGTGACTTGGAAGTTGAACAGAAATTGCTGGAAGTACTGAGATGGTTTAGCCTAGTTTTCTCATAACCTTGGTGCTCATGAAGGGCAGAGGGATTAAAGGAAGGAGGGAGAGTTACTGTAATTATTGAAGAGATTACGGTGCTGGTGAGATAGGCTGTCCCAGGGGAGTTAGAGGTAGGAAATAGGGTTTACTTTACTGGGTAGGTTCAAAAGTTACTGATGAGGGGGAGAAATATTAAGGGGCAGGTATTTAGGGATATTACAGAGACGTGAAAAACTGTGGAATAGAAGTGAAACTCCAAAAATCCAGAATCCTTGAAATGGTGGTGGTCAAGGCAGGAAGAATTTTCCAGATGTTAATACCCAACTGTACTTTCATTTCACTTTGTTTAATATGTTAAAGAGTGAAGAATGTGAATGACACACACAGCGTTCACTTGCTCAGGACATTGAGTACAGGAATGGGGATGTCATGGTACAACTACGCAAGATGTTGTTGAGAACACACTAGGGAATTGTGTGCAGTTCTGGTTACCCAGCTATAGGAAGGATGTCATTCGCCTGGAGAGGGTGCAAAGAAGATTTATAGGTATGTTACTGGACTGGAGAGATTGAGTGACAAGGACAGGATGGGCAGGCAGAAGCCATCCATTTTTCCTGGAGTGATGAAGGCTGAGGGGTTATACAGGTTTTAGATGGAAAATGCTGAGGGACATAGAGGTGGATGGCCAAGGGCAGGACTGTCTAAAACTTGGATCTTTTCTGCAGCCTCCCTAATCCCATCCTTCCTACAGTGACTAGAACTGCACAAAATACCCAAATATGGCACAAACCATACTTAATGATTGTGGATCGCAGAAGTCCAAAGATTCACAACACACTATACAGAGAAGTTTCTCCCCTTTTTCCACTGTCTTTTCTCCTGAGATCATGCTCCCTTAGAAGAACACATGATCATGACGTCAGGGAAGAACAGAGGAGCTCTCTTTGAAATGAAATGAGAATTTCTTCTCCCCATCTGTCCCTTTTCAACATCCTTCTGATCTATCCAGTTCCTCCTACATCCAAGCCAGATCCCATCATCCTGTTTCTTTCCCCACTCCAACCCTCACCATCTGCCCATCACATACTTTCTCCATCACTGTTCCCATATGCCCTTCCTACCTCCTTTATTTTGTACCAAACTCCACCTTTCTCTTCTATATTCCCACCATCTGAAGATCTGCAGCCCTTTGTCAGCTCTAAATCACAACCCCAGCCTCTGTGACTATTCCCACTCTCCCCTCCTCCATCTGCCTTTCAAGTCAAGTCAAGTCAAGTCAACTTTTATTATCACTTTGACCATAACTGCTGGTACAGTACATAGTAAAAATGAGACAACGTTTTTCAGGACTATGGTTTACATGACACAGTACAAAAAACTAGACTGAACTACGTAATAAAAAAACACAGAGAAAGCTACACTAGATTACAGACCTACACTGGACCGCATAAAGTGCACAAAAACAGTGCAGACATTACAATAAATAATAAACAGGACATCCCTCCTTAGCTGGATCCTCCTATCACCTACCACCTCCACCCTCACCTCTTTATACTGGATATCTCCTCTCTACTCTTTCAGTCCAGATGACCCGAAACACCAGCTGTCCATTTCCCTCTACAGATGCTGCCTGACCTGTTGAGTTCCTACGGCACTCTGTTACGCCAGATCCCAGCGTCTGCAAATACTTTTGTGTCCAGTTCCCTTTTGTGTCCTAGAAAGGATATACCCCGTCCTCAATATCACTAACGTTATTAAATCTCATCAGTCGTCTCATGCTGATTTGTGGGATTGTGCTGTGCACCAAATGCCTGCAGCATTTCTTACAGTGACGATCATCTTTCCAAATAAGAGCGATCCATAGGACTGTGGAGGAGGGCAGTGAATGGAATTGGTCAATGTGGAGTTGGTCAATGGGCGGAATATAGCACAGGAACAATCTCTTTAGCCCAACCGGTCTATGCCAATATCAGCATCCTCACTGCAAGTTCTAGCTACCCGTGTTCAGCCCATAACCCTCCAAGCCACTCTTTCCATGTATCTGGCCAAATATGTTTTAAAGGTTGCAACTGATCCCAAAGTGACCACTTCCTCTAGCATCTCATTCCAGGTTCTCAGCATCATCTGTATAAGAAGTTACTTCTCCAGTCTCTTTTAAATCTCCTCTCTTATCTTGCATCTGTGCCCTCTATTTTTAGACACCCCAGTCCTGAGGAAAAGACTACAACTTCCTGCCTTATCCATGATTTTATAAACTTATATCAAGTCAACTCTCAATCTCCTACTCTCCAGGCTGAAGATCCAATATAGCCAATCTCTAAGGCCCTCTGCATCCTTGTAAGTCTCTTCTGACCCCTCTCTAGCTCGACAACGTTGTTTCTCTGACAGGGTGAACAAAACTGTACTCAGTGCTCCAAGTGTGGCCTCTCCTACAACATGTCCTGGGTGATGAGAGGTCCCTAATGTTGGATACTGCTTTCCTGTGACAATGCTTCATGTAGATGTGCTGTGATGCAGCCAGTCAATATACTCTCTCCACAACAAGAAGTTTGCCAAAGTTTCATATGTCATGTCTAATGTTCACAAACTCCTAAGAGGCGTTGCTGTGCTTTCTTTGTAATTGCATTTATGTGCTGGGCCCTCTGTTCCGCAACACTTGTTGCTGCCCCGCTACTCATTGTTTAGATCCTACTGTGGTGTGACTGTCCAAATGTATGCCTCACCCTTACTTGAGTTGAAATCCATTTATAATTCCACAACCACTTCGCTAACTGCTCTCAGTTTGACCTTTGCCTCACTAACCACAATGGGATACCTTGAGGGTGACTAAGACGCAATAGAAGTTGCAGTTGTGTTATATGAAGATAGCATATCTAATTCAGGTATAGGATGGCCTGCAATGCAATGAGTATTCACTGTTCAGACCCAGCACAGTAATTGCTTATAAAACTGCAGAAGGTTCAAGATGCTTATCATTAAAATAGTTTAAATTCCTAACTAGTACTCTTTGTTTATCCTCTTGACTTAATCAGGAGAAACAATACTACAATGTTTTCCTAAGACTGAAATCTAATCAGGAGAGACAATAGCTGTTTCACAGATACACCTTAAAAGCATCCTATCCCGATGAATCACAGCTTAGTATGGCAATTGCTTTGCATGTGATTGCTAAAAAATGGCAGAGTTGTGGATAGAGCTCAGTATAACATGGAAACCAATCTTCCCTGATTCCATTTTGCTGATTATAGATTCTGTTGTTTGCTGATTAAAGCAATGAGGGTAATTGAAACATCAAGGTAGTGCAAAGTTTGGAGATCGTTCCAGCACTCTGCAGACTCCGAGAGGATTCCGGGAGGCAGCGTGCACGAACTTCATAACGGGCAGGCTGCAAGCCAACGTTTGGTTGCATTTCGCCGATTAAAGCTTCCATTGTTTGCTGATTCAAGCGATGAGGGAAATTGAGGCTTTGAAGCGAATGCAGAGGGTGAGCACTGGCTGCTTGCCTTTTGAATGGTTGCTCTGTACCAGAGAGGGGGGAATTGACAATAGAGAATAGACAGTAGGTGCAGGAGTAGGCCCTTCGGCCCTTCTAGCCAGCACCGCCATTCACTGTGCCAGGAGAGTGTTGCCCAGGCTTTTTCTGGTTTTGGATGTGGACTTGGACTGTAGGCTTTTCTCGGTCTTTTTTACCCTATTTTTTACCCTACCAGTTTTTATATTCTGTATTTCTTCGCCTGTGCTTCTCGTTTTTTTTACGTGAGGAGGGGGATTTGGAGGTCAATGTGCCTGTCCTATTTATGTTTGTTTTTTTTGCGGGGAGGTGGGATTTAGGGTTTGATGTTTGTGCTGTCTTTATTTTCTTTCTTGGTTTCATGGCCACCCAGAGAACTGAAGAATTTCAGAGTTGCATACTTTGATAATAAATTAACCTTTGAACTTTAGCGGCAACTTTAAGGGACCTATGGACGTGGACCCTAAGATCCCTCTGTTCTTCTACACTGTCAAGAATCCTGCCATTAACCTGAATTTGCCTTCAGATTCAACCTTCCAAAGTGAACCACTTCACACTTTTCTGGGTTGCCCAGCTCTGATTCCTGTCAAGAGTCCCAATGTACTGCATTCTATTTCCTTTTGAATTACTTTGATGTACTTATGTATAGAATAATCTGTCTAGATGGCATGTGAACTAAAGCTTTTCACTGTAGCTGCGTACGTGACAGTAATAAAACAATACTAAAGGTCGATAGTAAACAAATACTGAAGGTCATCAAAACCAGGAAACTAAGTCAACAAGTGTGTGATTAAGCTGCAGAGAACACAACAATACAAGAAAATAAGACCAGGAACAAACAGATCACTCAAACCTGTCACACTGTTCTCTATGACCATAGCTGCTCTGTCCCAAGCACCTTTTGTGCCTGTTCCCCACAGCTCTCAATCTCCAGTTCTTGAAATACCTCTTGTGATCTAGTCTCCACAAATAGTCCAAGTGATTCACCACTCTCTAGATGATGGTATTTAGAAGGAGAATTAATACTGAGGAAGGACTGGATAGGCTACATTTTTCCATGGAGTGGAGGGAGCTGAAGGGGGGTCTGGATAGAGGTGTATGAGAAGGATATAAGAGGTATCAGATAATAAGAAAGTCTTCTCCATGGCAGAAGTGTATTAGATGGCATTGGTTAAGGTGAAGAGGAAACAATTTCAAGTGAGTTAAAGAAGGACTCTTTCATCCAGTGGGTGATTGGAATCTGGAATGCACTGCCTGAGGGGGTGGTGGAAGCAGAGTCTGTCACAACAGTAGACCACAAGACATAGAAGCAGAAGGTCTAAAGAAGTTCCTCCTCACATCTGCCCTAAATGGACGTTCCCCTATTTTGAGGTTGTGCCCTCTGGTCCTAGACTCCCCTTTCAAAGGAAACATCCTTTTTACATCCAGTCTGTCTAGGCCTTTCAACATTCAATAGGTTTCATTAAGATTCCCCCCCTTCCAAATTCTACCAAATACAAGCCCAGATCCTTCAATATGATAACCCATTCATTCCTGAATCATTCTTGTGAACCTCCTCTAATCCCTCTCCAATGTCAATACATCCTTTCTTAAATAAGGGGCAAAACAGACAGCATCAGGACTGGTATAGGAACTGTACCACCCTTAATCGCAGGATTCTGTAGAGAGTGGTATGGACAGCCCAGCGCATCTGTAGTTGTCAACTTCCCATGATTCAGGATATTTACAAAGATAGGTGTGAGAAAAGGGCCCAAAGGATCATTGGGGATCCAAGTCACCCCAACCACAATCTATTCCAGCTGTTACCATCTGCAAAACAGTACCGCAGCATAAAAGCCAGGACCAATAGGCTCCAGGACAGCTTCATCCACCAGGCCATCAGACTGATAAACTGATGCTGATTTGAGTGCTTTCTGTGTTACATTGACTGTTCTATTTATAATAAATTACTATGATTGCACATTGCACATTTAGACAGATATATAATGTAAAGATTTTTACTCCTCATGTATGTGAAGCATGTAAGAAATAAAAACAATTCAATTCAATTCAAAACTGCTGGCAATACTCTAAGTGAGGTCTGACCAGTGCTTTATACAGCCTCAGTATTACATCCAGGGATTATACTCTTGTCCCCTTGAAATTAAACCTAACATTGCATTTACCTTCTTCACCACCAATTCAACTTGCAAATTAACCTTTAGAGAATCCTGCACAAGGACTCCCAAATCCCTTTGTACCTTACGAGCATTTAATTTTCTCCCCATTTAGAAAATAGTCTATGCTTTTATTCCTTCTAACAAAGTGCATGATCATGCACTTCACAGTATTGTATTCCACCTGCCACTTCTTTTCCCATTCTCCTAATCTATGTCCTACAGCCTCTCTGCTTCCTCAAAACTACCTGCCCCTCCACCTATCTTTGTCCACAGACTTGGCCACCAAGCCATCAAAGTTATTATCCAAATTGTTGACATGCAATGTAAAAAACGGTCCCAACACAGAACATTGTGGAACACCACTAGTTACCAGCAGCCAATCCAAAAAGGATCCTGTTATTCCTACTCTTTGCCTCCTACCAATAAGCTAATGTTCTACACATGCTAGTGTCTTTCCTGTCATACCTTGAGTTCTTATCTTGTTAAACAGCCTCATGTGCATCACTTTGTCAAAGGCCTTCTGAAAATCCCAGCATACAACATTCACCAATTCTCCTTTCTCTATCCTGTTTGTTACTTCTTCAAAGAATTCAACCAGATTTGTTAGGAAAGAATTTCCCTTAAGAAAATCATCTTCCCAACCACTGAGGTCAGGCTGATTGCCTATAATTTCCTTTCTTCTGCCTCCCTTCTTGAAGACACTTGCAATTTTCCAGTCCTCCAGAACCATGCCAGAATATACTGATTCTTGAAAGACCTTTACTCATGTCTCCACAATCTCTTCAGCCACCTCCTTTAGGCACCTGGGGTGAAGTCCATCAGGCCCAGGTGACTTATCTACCTTCAGACCTTCAGTTTCTCAAGCACCATCTCCCCAATAGTAGCAACTGCACTCACTTCTGCCCCTTGACACACTTGAACTTCCAGCATACTGCCAGTGTCTTCCACTGTGAAGACTGATGCAAAATACTTATTCAGTTTGTCCACCATTTCCTTGTCCCTGTTCCTATTTCTCCAGCGTCATTTTCCAGCAGTCCAAACTCTACTCTTCACTCTCTTTTACTCTTCATATATATGAAAGCATTTCTTGTATCTTTTATATTATTGGCCAGCTCCCCTTTATATTTCATCTTTTCTCCCAATGTTTTTTTTGTTGCCTTCTGTTGTTTTTTTTATATCCCAATCCTCTAACTTCCCATTAATTTTTGTTCTATTGTATGCCCTCTCTTTTGCTTACATGTTGGCTTTGGTTTCCCTTGTCAGCTATAGTTGCATCATACTGTTTTAGAATACTTCCTCTTCTTTGGGATGTATCTATCCTGTGCTTTCTGAATTGCTCCCAGAAACTCCAGCCGCTGCTGCTCTGCTGTCCTCCCTGCTGGTGTCCTCCTCCAATCAACTTTGGCAGCTCTTCTCTCATGCCTCTCTAATTCCCTTTACTACACTGTAATACTGATACAGCAGACTTTAGTTTCTCTCTCTCAAGTTGCAGTATGAATCCTAACATATTATGATCACTGTCTCCTAATGGTTCCATTACCTTGAGCTCACTAATCTTGTCTGGTTCAATACACAACACACAATTCAGCATTGCTGATCCCCTAGTGGGCTCAACTACAAACTGCTCCAAAAAGCCATCTTGGAGGCATTCCATAAACTCTCTCTCTTCGGAACCAGTATCAACCTGATTTTCCCAATCTATCTACATATTACTATTCCTAAGAACTTTCTACAGGGGCACAATTGAGAGCATCCTGACTGGCTGCATCACTGCCTGGTATGGGAACTGTACTTCCCTCAATCACAGGATTTTGCAGAGAGTGGTGTGGACAGCACAGTGCATCTGTAGATGTGAACTTTCCACTATTCAGGGCATTTACAAAGACAGGTGTGTAAAAAGGGCCCGATGGATCACAGGGGACCTGTCTCCTCAATCACAAAGTGTTCCAGCTGCTCCCATCTGGGAAACGGTACCGCAGCATAAAAGCCTGTTGGTACAGGCTCCAGGACAACTTCTTTTACCAGACCATCCGACTGATTAATTCATGCTGATACAATTGTATTTCTATGTTATATTGACTGTCCTATTGTACATACCATTTATTATAAATTACTATAAATTGCACATTGCACATTTTGATGGAAACGTATTGTAAAGACTTTTACTCCTCATGTATATGAAGGATGTAAGTCATACAGTCAATTCAATTCAATTCAGTATTGAAATTCCCACGGCTAACATAACATTGGCTTTGTGACGTACTTTTTCTATTGCCCACTGTAATTTGTAGACCACATCCTGGCTACTGTCAGTAACTCCCACCAGGGTCTTCCTACTCCTGCAGTGTCTTAATTCTATGCACAAGGGTTCTACATCTTCTGATCTTATGTCACCTCTTTGTAAAGGTTTGATTTCATATTTTACCATCAGAGCCACTCTGCCTACTTGCCTGTTCTTTCGATAGATTGCTTATTCTTCGGTATTTATCTCCCAGCTAGAATCGTGTTTCAACCATGATGCTGTGACACCCGCAACGTCATACCTGCCAATCCACAAGATCATCTACCTTATTTCATATGCGGCGTGCCTTCAAATAACACCTCCAGTCCTGTATTTGTCAGTCTTTTCAATTTTGTCCCCCCTTTTACACTGCAACCCATCCCACTGGCTGCAATTTTGCCCTGTCACCTGCTTGTCCTTCACTATACACTACCTCTGCTTGTAAACCAACATCCCTATCACTCTGGTTCCCATGCCCCTGCCAAATTGGTTTAAGCCCTCCCCAACAGCTCTAGCAAACATGACTGCAAGGATATTGATCCCCCTCAGGTTCAGGTCAGCCGGCTGGTGGCGTAGTGGCATCAGCGCTGGACTTCGAAGCGAAGGCTCCCGAGTTCGAATCCAGCCGGCTCCCTTGCACGCTTTCCATCTGTGCTGGGGTGAGTGTTGAACTAGCAACTCGGCCTCGTAAAAACAAGAAAGCCTGCTAAAAAAAATGCCGTCACGTTGGCGTCCTGATGACTCCACTCAGAGTTCAGGTGGCATCTAGGAGAAGTATCTGGATGAGATCTATGGGCTATGGACCAAGTACAGGTAAATGTATTAGTATGGATAGATATCTGATGGTTAGCATAGACATTATGGGCTGATGAAGGGCTTCCTTCTGCACTGAGTGAATCTATCATCCTCACTTTTCAGAAACATGATTGGATGGTTCCCAATGAATGGGCAAGATGGTAAAGATTTGAGCAAGATGGGTTGGGTGGGGGGGGGGATTGATAAATTTGTTTATGATTACCACATGTAACAATGTACAGTGAAAAAATTGTTTTGCATATCCATCATACAGATCAATTTGTTACAACAGTGCATTGAGGTAGTACAGGGGAAAACAACAGCAGAATGCAGAATAAAGGGTTACAGTTACAGAGAAAGTGCAGTGCAGACAGACAATAAGGTGCAAGGTCTAAACAAGGTAGATTGTGAGGTCAAGACTGAGGTAAGACATCAGTGAGGGAGGAGTGAGGGCCAATCTGAATGGGTGCTGGGCAAGGTTTATAAATGTGATTGGTTCTCCTCTGTGTGGCCATACCCTCCCCAGTAGCCATCGTCACATCATCATTACCACCTCCACACCACCACCTTTCCCTGTCCTTGGACATCTAGCAGACTCAAAACTGTGTCTACTCTAGGCTGTGATTGGCAAGACCTGTGGTTGAAACCTTGAAATCGGTGAGTCGAGGGATTAAGGTCCTGAGGTTGTCGAGTTCGAAGTTCGAAGCCTGGTGACAGGGAGCTCTGCGAGTCTGAAGGCCGAGGCCTGGGCTTGGCAAGGTTTCCAACCCTGGGAGGCCTGACTGTGTGTGTGCATTGGAGGGTAGGAAAGGGGCTTACTTTACTGTTGGTTTATTATGTCGTTGATTTTGTTCTGTTATGCTTTGGTTGTGTGTTGTTCTGCTGAACATTTGTGGTCATGTTATGTTGGCACCAGAATGTGTGGTGACACTTTCGACTGTGCTGGTAGTTAACAAAAATTATGCATTTCACTGTATATTTCAATGTACCTGTGATAAATAAATCTAATCTAACCTAGACTGGTGCTGTCTGCTTGACAACTCCATCTCAGCTAGCAAGAATTGGACCTAATAGGCTGTATGATTGTTTTAATTAAAATAACTTATTTTATTAAACAGCATGCGTATATCTTGCTTTGGAATAGAAAGGAGAAACTTTGGGTTAAAGGAACACTTTTTGTATGTTGGCACTGAGCTTGTAGAATGATTGAATGAATTATTCATATGAGCTTAACCTAAGACTCTAACATTTAATGCAATGACAGGCACTCCAGAACATTAAATTAGAATTAATGAATTGTCTGGATCAAACATTATGTGGCTCTTTCAAAATCCAGGGAGCTGCTATTCTTGCTATAATCATACCCAACCTTAATGAGACCACACCTGAAGTGATGTGTACAGCTTTATCTCCCTATCCAAGAAAGCATCTCTTTGTCAGAGGGAGCATAGCATTGATTAACCAGACTAATTCTTCTGATGACATGTGAGAAATTATGTTGACTAACTCTGTATTCTCTCGAGGTTAGACAAAATGAAAGGTAATCTTTTTGCTCAGGGCAGTATCCTAGATCCAACTCTCTTCTGCTGCTTTGTCTTTGACTTGCCTTCTGTTGTATTTGGATAGGTACCTGGATAGGAGGGCTTTGGCAGAATATGGTCTAGGTACAGGCAGATGGAGCTAGGCTGGGTTAGTCAACCACTTTGCATTGCAATGGACTTTCCTTTTTGTTGCTTGAATTGTATCCTTTCTTGTAATAATTTACCTTTAATTCATGTTTTTCTTGTGAATGTCCTGTCTTTAATCCCATATGCCTCTGATACTGACTGATGCAAGTCAGATTTTCATTGTACCTGTGCTCACTTGACACTAGCCCTGGGATGGAGTGTTGTACTGGTGAGGAGAGACTGGATGGCCCGGGTTTGCTTTTGTTAAACCAGAGGTAGCTGATCTTTCTTGGTCCTGATGCAGAATCTCAGATTGGAAATGTTCATTCTGTTTTTCTCAGTCAACAGATGCTGCCTGACTTACTGAGCGTTTCTAGTATTTGTATGATAATCTGAATCCTTGACCTCACAATTTACCTTGTTGTGTTCTCTGCCTGCACTGCACTTTCTCTGTAACTGTAATGCTTTATTCTGCACCTGTTGTTGCTGTCCCTTGTACTAATGCATGCAATGATCTGTCCGGATAACATACAAAACAAAGCTATTCAGTGTATCAGAATGCCAGAATTAGATTTATTATCATTGACATAGTAGGTTTAAAGCTAGGCTGTATATTGTGGGCCAAAGGGCTTGTATGGTGTTGAACTGTTCTGTTTTATGTACATATGTTGAGAAATTTGTTGTTTTGGAACAGCAGTACAGTGCAAGAAATAAAAAAAGTTACAATTAAAAGTAAAATAAAATAAATAAATATTTCAAAAGAGGAACAGTGAGGTAGAGTTCATGGACCATTCGGGTATCTGATGGCAGATGGGAAGAAGCTGTTTCTAAAACGTTTAGTGTGCATCTTCAGACTCCTGTACTTGTTCTCTGATGGGCCTGCCCCGGGTGGTGAGGATCCTTGATGGTGAATGGCACTTTCTTGAGTAGGAACTAGAGTTGGAGACAGAGTTACAGAGGTGACTCCTTCATATTCATCTGCGAAAACAGCTTAATTTCTACCTTTGATGTCTCTCTTTCTCTTTTCAGGGTGGATGGAGTTCCGTTGAAGACCCTGACCTGGAGTTATACTCAGACTTTGGTTCTCTGCAGTGGTGGGGCCCGCTCCCTCTGGCTCACAAACAGCCACTTTTCGATATCTCCAGGACACGGCCTAGAAAACGAGCACACCTGCGGGGCTCCAAGGTTTCATGGCCCTATGGACGAGCTGATTCTCTGCCAGTGCCGCTGACTGAAGTGCTGCGGGAGAAAACGGAACATCAGGAACAGCGGATCAGCTGTTGGAGACTGTGTACTTGGTGAATCAATCAATCTCAATCTCTCTCTCTCTCTCTCTCAATTGTTGCCGATTCTCTGGCTGTGGAGAACTCAGAAAAAAAAGTGATGTGACAGACTTTTAACTCCGTAAATCAGCGAGTTGTTTTATATCTCTCCTCTCGCTGTGAAAGGGACACCTCATTTTCCCTTTACTGGGGAGAGAGAGAGAGCCTGTGGTATGACAAACTGTCGGGTGAACGAATAGTTTTTGTTGTACTGCAGGTCATTGTCTTTGCTATTGCGTGCTTGGTGGGTGGAGGGCATTGATGGTTTTTTGTCGAAGTGGGGGTGGGGTGGGGGCTGCTGCCTGTGCGTGGGAGGGGGGTAGGGGCTGCTCTGGGGTCCCGATGTTTTTAACTGTCACTCATTCTTTGGGGTACTTCTGTTTTTGTGTATGTCTGTATGAACAAGAATTGCTGTATGTATAGTGCATGTATTTCTCTGATAGTAAATGGAACTATTGAGGCAACAACTTTTGAAGATGTCCTTGAGGGTAGAGAATTGTGTGCCTGCAATGGAGCTGTCAGAGTCTACAACCCTCTGCAGCATCAGAGAAGCCATACAATGTGATGACAGCAGTCAGAATGCTCTCCGCCATACATTTGTAGAAATTTACTAGGGTCTTTGGTGACCTTCTTAATGAATTTTGTCTTCATGATTGCATCAAAATATTGGGCACAGGAATATATTGATGCCCAGGGATTTAAAGCTGCTCACCCTTTCCATTGCTGATCCCTCGATGAGGACTGGTGTGTGTTCTACTGTCTTCGCCTTCTTGAAGTATGCAATCAATTCCTTGCTTTTGCTGACATTGATGCAAGGTTGTTGTTTCAACATGAGTCACCAGTTGACCTATCTTACTCCTGTCTTCCTCCTTGACGCCATCTGCTTTGGTGGGAGAATGGGAACCAGAGTGATAGGTCTAAAGGGCATTTGGTATACAACTAGACGTGGTGTGCAGTGACACTTTGAGGTAGAACTGGCAGGTGGGCTGGCTCTTTTGGTAAAAAATGAAATCAAATCCTTAGAAAGAGGTGACATAGAACCAGAAATGCAGAACCCTTGTGGGTAGAGTTAAGAAACTGCAAGATTATAAAGACCTTTGTGGTAGTTATGTACAGGCCATTGAACAGCAGCAGGAATGTGGGCTACAAATTACAATAGGTGATAGAAAAGGCATATCTTAAGGGCAATGTTGCTATAGTCATGGAGGATTTCAATATGCAGGTTGATTGAGAGAAACTATTGGATCCCAACAGAGGGAAGATGTAAAATGCCTACAAGGTATATTTTCATGCATCTTGTGCTTGAGTACACTAGGGGAATAGCAATTCTAGACTGGGTGTTATGTAATAACCCAGATTTAATTAAGGTAAAGAAAGCCTCAGGAGAAAGTGATCATAATATGATAAGATTCACCCTGCAGTTTGAGAAGCAGAAGCTAAAATCAGATGTATCAGTATTACAGTGGAGCTGACCAAAGTTGATTGGAAAGGGGACACTAGCAGGAATGATGGCAAAATAGCAATGGCTGTAGTTTCTGGGAACAATTTGGAAGGTGCAGGGTAGATACATCCCAAAGATGAAGTAGTATTCTAAAGAGAGGATATAGCTGACAAGGGAAGTCAAAGACAACATAAAAGCAAAAGAGAGGGCATATAATGTAGCAAAAATTATTAGGAAGGTAGTGTATTGGGAAGCTTTTAAAAACCAACAGAAGGCACCTAAAAAGTCATAAAGAGATCATCATGATGTTGTGCCATGTTGCATGACGTGGATAATCATGGTCAATTGACCATGATTATTCTTGGCAAATTTTTCTACAGGTGGTCTTCCATTGCCTTGTTCTGGGCAGTGTCTTTATAAAGCAGGTGATCCCAGCCATTATCAATGCTCTTCAGAGGTTGTCTGCATGGCGTCAGTGGTCACATAACCAGGACTTGTGATATACACCAGCTGCTCATAGGACCATCTGCCACCTGCTCCTGAGGCTTCATGCGACCCTGATCAGTGCTGTGAAGGGTGACCTGCAGGTTAGCAGAGAGTAGGAGTGCCTTACACCTCCTTTAGTAGAAATGTATCTCCATTCCACCAAACAAAGACAAAAGATGTAATATGAAGGTAAGCTAGCCAATAATATAAAAGAGGATACAGATCTTTTTTCCAGATTTATAATGAGTAAAGGAGAAATGGGGCCACACCAGCTCTGGACTGAGTCCTGAGTTCAAATTCAGCTTAGTCCCAACTGGGCAGAGGCAGTATCTGTGTGGAAGAAAGACCTGACAATCTACTTCTGCATCTTACCATGAAAACCCTACGGAAAACTACACTATCCATAGGGTCGCCAGAGTTGACAACGACTTGACGGCACTCAACAACAACAAAACAGAGATGAAAGTGGATATCGGACCACTGGAAAATGATACTGGAGCAGCCAAAATGGGGACAAAGAAACGGCGAACAAGCTTAATAAGTATTTTGCATCAGTTTTTACTGTGCCAGAAAAGTGAGAGTATCAGGGGGCAGGGCGCCACTATTACTAAGGAGAAGGTGCTTCGGAAGCAGTTGGGCAGATGTTGGAATCTATAATTAAGGATGTGTTTTCAGAGTACTTGGAAGCACATGACAAAATGGGCCAAAGTCAGCATGGTTTCCTCAAAGAACTCTATTGGAATTCTTTGAGCAACTAACAGGCAGGATAGACAATGGAGAGTCAGTTGACATTGTTTATTTGTATTTACAGAATGTCTTTGACAAGGTGCCACATGTGAGGCTACTTACCAAGTCAGGAGCCCATGGTATTGCAGGAAAGATACTGGCAAGGATACAAGTTTGGCTGACAGGAGGTAAAGAGTGGAAATAAAGCGACTCTTTTCTGGTTGGCTGCCAGCAAACTGGTGGTGTGCCACAGGGCTTAGTGTTGGGACTGCTTCTTTTCACATTGTATGTTAATGATTTGGATGAAAGAATTGATGACTTTGGGCCAGCTTTGTGGACTATATGAAGATAGGTTGGGGCGAGGTACTGTTGAAGAAGCAGGGTGTTTACAGGAGGGCTTAGACAGATTGGGAGAATGGGCAAAGAAGTGACAGATGAATAGTGTTGGTAAATGTATGAACTTTGGTAGAAGGAATAAAGGCATGAACTATTTTCATAATGGGGAGAAAATGTAAAAACTCAGACATGAAAAGGGACTTGGGAGTCCTTGTGTAGGATCCCTAAAGGTTAACTTGTAGGTTGAGGAAGTGGTAAGGAAGATAAATACAATGTTAGCATTCATTTTGAGAGGACTAGAATACAAAAACATGAATGTAATACTGTGGCTTTATAAGGCATTGGTCAGACTGCCTTTGAAGTATTGAGAGCAGATTTGGGCCCCTTATCTAAAAGGAAAGGGTCCAGAGGAGGTTCATGAGAATGACCCCATGAATGCAAGGGTTAACATGTTAGAAGCTGGGCCTGTACTCACTGGAGTTTAGAAGAATGAGGGGGGGGGGGGGATCGCATTGAATCCTATCCAATATTGAATGGACTTGATAGGGAGTGGATATTGTGAGGATGTTTCCTATAGTGGGGGATTCTAGGACTAGAGGGCACAGACTTTGATAATAAAATTACTTTGAACTTCGAACAGCTCGAATACCATCTGTAAATTCATCGATGCCCCCACTGTTGGTAGATTCTCAGATAAGGCCATAACACATACTGTATGAGCTGAATTAGGCCGTACAGCCCATCGGGGTCTGCTCTACCATTCCATCATGCCTGATTTGTTATCCCACTCAACCCCATTCTCCTGCCTTCTCCCCTTAACCTTTGACACCCTGATTAATCAAGAACCTACCAATACTCCCCTTAATTATTTCCATTGACTTGGTGTGCACTGCCACCTGTGGCGTAGATTCAAAACCCTCTGGCTAAATAATATTCTAAATGGATTTTATTATCAAAGTACATTTATGTCACAATATGCAACCCTGAGATTTATTTTTTGTGCGCATACTCAATAAATCCAATAACCATAATAGAATCAATGAAAGACCACACCAACAGGGCAGACACCAGTGTGCAAAAGACAACAGACAGTGTAAATACAAGAAGAAACAATAATGATAAATAAATAAGCAATAAATATCAAAAACATGAGACAAAGAGCCTTGAAGATGAGTCCATAGGTTGTGGGGAGCAGTTAAATGATAGGGCAAGTGAAGTTGAGTGAAGTTATCCACACTGGTTCATAAACCTGGTAGTGGGAGTCCTGAGGGTCCTGTGCCTTCTTTCAGATGGCAGCAGTGAGAAAAGGGCATGATGTTGGTGGTACGGGATCCCCGATGATGGATACTGCTTTCCTGCACCAACATTTCAGGTAGATGTGCTCAATGGTGGGGTGGGCTTTACTCATGACGGACTGGGCTATATCCTCTACTTGTAGTAGTATTTTACATTCAGGGCCACTGATGTTTCTGTACCAGGTGGTGATGCAGCCACTCTTCACAACACATCTATTAGAACTTGTCAAAGTTTTAGATGTTGCAAGTGCTTTTCGTGTTTTTGCATGTATGTGTTGGGCTCAAGTCCTCTGAAATGATAACACCAAGGAATTTAAAGTTGTTGACCCTCTCTACCTCTGATTCCTCCCCCCTCCCCAATGTGGACTGGCTCATGGGCCTCCAATTTCCTCCTCTGCCTAGCTACACTCCTGTTTATTTTATTTCAATTAGAGATACAATGTGAAGTAGGGCGTTCCAGCTCTGAGTCACGCCACTCAGCAACTTCTGACAATGCCCCCCAATTTAACCCTGCCCTAATAATGGGACAATTTACAATGACCAATAACCTACTAATCTGTACGTCTTTGCATTGTGGGAGGAAACCGGACCACCCAAGAAAACCTACATGTTCTTCATGGAGGACCCCTTAAAGACAACGTAGGAATTGAGCTCTGAACTCTGACACTATAAGCTATAGAAGCATCATGCAAACCACTGGGGTACCATGGCACCCATGAGTGTAGGAGGCTAGAGAAATGAGCGAAGAGTACATCTTTGAGGTGCATCCGTGTCAATTGTCAGTAAGGAGGAGATTTATTATGCGCCTCACTCACCCCCAATCTTAAACTGCATTTTACAGGAGCACCACTGAGAGCATCCTGACAAGCTGCACCTCCATCTGGTATGAGAGCAGAAGGGTATCAGATTGGAAGTCTCGACAAGGGACTGTGAGAATCAAAGCGGTTTCCCGACCATCCATCGAGGACATTTATCAGGAGTGCTGCATATGCAGCGCCCCTTGAATGATCTAGGATCCCACCCATCCATCCAGCATCCTCTTTGACTTTCTACCATCAGACCGGAGACTACAATGTATAAAAACAAGAATGGTTAGAATGGGAAACTGTTTCTTCCCTCACCCAGTAGGCTTCTGAACTCCCTGCTGCATCAAATTCAAATTGTCACTGGTTAATCTGATCTGTACCTTACAATATTTAATCTATACACTTTAGTTTGTCTTTCTATGTGAAATCCATCCTTACTTTCACAAGTTATTTTGGGTTATGTAGACTACAGTGCTTTACTCCATGGTTTGGAGAAAAATTGGCTCATTTAATGGCATAGTTAACTGACAATAAACTTGACCTGACCTGATCCCAGTGATGGTGTTCACCAGACAACAAAGTCAAGGATCCAGTTGCACATGGAGGTACCAAGGCCCACAATATGAAGTTTGTTGATTATTACTGAAGGAAGTTTTTCGATATCCTCCCAATATTCCCACTGGAGGTTTTCTCCAAATGAGGCCTGAAGATGCTGTTGGGTAGCAGCGTCGAGAAAGCTGTCAAGTTTTCGTCTGCTTCTTATGAACCCCCTGCTTTTCATGAATCTGATTGACATGGGGGAGCAGATCAGGTGATTATCTGGTTAACAGTCATCTGTGCCAATCACATCATGGCGGTGCCGAGCTCGGAAAATGAGATAGTTAGTGGGATGCCACTGTTTAGATCAGGGGTGCTGTCAGGATGCAGTTGAATGTTTTTCTGGCAGAAGTGATGGTAAGCTCGTGCTCAGCAAATATGGTGACAAGTAGTACTCTATTTGAGTTGAATGTTTTTGCCAACCCCAGCATTGAAGGCCCTTCCCCCACATTTATCCTCCTTGGGCATGCTCAGCAGTGTCGTGTCTAGGCAATCAGAGTCAGGTTTATTATCTCCGGCATGTGCCATGGAGCTTGTTAACTTAGCAGCAGCAGTTCAATACAATACATGATAATATAGAAAGAATAAATAAATAAATAAATTACAGTATGTGTATATATATGAATGTTGAATAGATTCAAATCAGTGCAAAAACAGAAGTAGTATAGGAATCGTATGGCAGAGGGGAAAAACCTTTTCCTGATTCACTGATTGTGTGCCTGCTGGACCTCCTTCCTGATGGTTACAATGAGAAGAGGGAATGCCCTGGGTGATGGGGGTCCTTTCTGAGGCACTGCTCCTTGAAGTTGTCTTGGATACTATGGAGGCCAGTACCCACGATGGAGCTGACTCATTTTACAACTCCCTGTAGCTTCTTTTGATCCCCCCAGCCCCACCACATCAGACAGCGATGCAGCCTGTTAGAAGGCTCTCCACTGTACAGCTATAGAAGTTTGAGGGTTTCAAGTGACAAATCAAATCTCTTAAAAACTCATAATGAAATATAGCCGCTGTCTTGCCTTCTTTACAGCTGCATTGATATGTTGGGACCAGGTTAGATCCTCAGAGATCTTGACACCGAGAAACTTGAAATTGCTCACTCTCTTCACCTCTGATCCCTCTCTGAGGATTGCTTCGTGTACCATCATTTTAACCTTCCTGAAGTCCACAATCAGTTCTTTCATCTTTCTTACACTGAGTGCAAGGTTGTTGCTGTGAAACCACTCAACTAGCTAGTATATCTCGTTCCTGTACACCCTCTCATCTCTATCTGAGATTCTACCAACAATAGTTGTATCATCAGCAAATTTATAGATTGTATCTGAGCTATACCTAGCTAAATGGGTATAGAGAGAGTAGAGCAGTGGGCGAAGCACACACCCCTGAGGTGCACCACTATTGATCGTCAGCGAGGAGGAGATATTATCATCAATCTACCAATTGTGGTCTTCCAGCTAAGAAGTTGAGGATCCAATTGCAGAGGGAGGTACAGAGGCCCAGGATCTGCAGCTTATCAATCAGGACTGTGGGAATAAAGGTACTAAACGCTGAACTATTGTCAAGGAACATCATCCTGACATGGGTGTTTGTATTGTCCAGGTGATCTAAGGCCTTGTGAAGAGCCATTGAAATTGTGTCTGTCATAGAGCTATTGTGGCGATAGGCAAATTGCAGTGGGTCCAGGTCCTTGCTGAGGCAGGAGTTGATTCTGGCTATGTCCAACCTCTCAAAGTAGTTCATCACTGTAGATGCCAGTGCAAAAGTCATTAAGGCAGCTCATGCTACTCTTCTTAGGTATTGGTACAATTGATGCCCTTTTGAAACAGGCGAGAAATTCCAACAGTAGCAGTGAAAGGTTGAAAATGTTCTTAAATACTCCTGCCAGTTGAGCCATTGAGCTCATCTGGTAGTGAAGCATCGCTGTCATGCACACTATTGGGCTTCGGTTTGTAGCAAGTAATGTCCTGCAAATCCTGCCAGAGTTGATCTGCATCCGATATCACCTCCAACCTCATTCAGAATTGTTTCTTCACTCTTAACATAGCGCTCCGCATGTCACACTTGGTTTTCTTGTCCAGATCCGGGTACCAGACTTAAATGCCACTGATCTAGCTCTCAGCAGGCAACAAACCTCCTGGCTCATCCAGGACTTTTGGTTTGGGAATGTACAGCAAGCTTTCATAGGCACACACTCATCCACACAGGTGTTAATGAAGTTGGTAACAACTATGGCATATTCATCCAGACTCCAAGATGAATCCCTGAATACAGTCCAGTCCACTGATTTGAAGCAGTCCTGTAGGCCCTCCTGTGCTCCCCTGGTCCATACCTTCTTGGTCCTCACTACTGGCACTGTAGTCTTCAGTCTCCGCCTATACTCAGGGGGTAGAAGTACAGCCAGGTGATCAGACTTACCGAAGTGTGGGATAGCACAGTAAGCACACTTGATGGTGGTGTAGCAATGGTCCAGTTGTTGTTTCCTCTGGTTCTACAAGTGATTTGTTGATAATAATTATTTAGTGACATTTTCAAGCTGGCCTGGTTAAAATGCCCCAAAGTAATGGTGAAGATGTCAGGGTGTGCTGTTTCTTGCATGTTGATCCCATTGCTCAGATCATCCAGAGCCTGTTTGACATTGGCCTGAGGTGGAATGTAAATCATCCCATAAATCTCCTGCAGCAGTTAAAATGGGCATTTAATTGTAATATATTCCAGGTCTGGTGATCAGAATTGGGACAATGTTGATACATTTGTGCACCAAGAGGAGTTGATCATGAGGCATACTCTTCCACCTCTGCTTTCGAGAGAGTCAGCAGTCTTACCCTGATGGTGTATAGTGAACTCATCAATCTGAGCCACTAGGCCCAGTTAAGGAAGGGGTTAACCAGGATTCCGTGAAACGAATATCCCTCTGATACAGCACCCTAGCTCTGAGATCTTTGATTTTATTTACTAGAGACTGTAAGTTTGCTAGCAAGATAGTCGGTATTGGGAATTGAAAACCTCGTTTTCTTAAACTCGCTTGTATCCCTGACCGGCAGCCACATTTCCTACAGTCGACACTGTTTCTGTCAGTTTTAAGTAATAATTGATTTAACAGTCACATTAAGACATCTTTATTAACTGTACAGACATTAGAAGCAGTTGTGATTCTTGGCTGTATCAGGCTGATTCGTATCCAGCGCAGAAGGCCTCTTTATCATCCCCATTTAAGTCAGTGATTGATGGGGAGAGTTCGTTTAAGTTAGAGTTCATCACAGTTTAAGGATAAAGGGGAAGCCTTTAGGACCGAGATGAGGAAAAACTTCTTCACACAGAGAGTGGTGAATCTGTGGAATTCTCTGCCACAGGAAACAGTTGAGGCCAGTTCATTGGCTATATTTAAGAGGAAGTTAGATATGGCCCTTGTGGCTAAAGGGATCAGGGGGTATGGAGAGAACGCAGGTACAGGGTTCTGAGTTGGATGATCAGCCATGATCATACTGAATGGCGGTGCAGGCTCGAAGGGCCGAATGGCCTACTCCTGCACCTATTTTCTATGTTTCTATGTTTATCATGACTATACAGATATACAACCAAATGAAACAAAGTCTCTCCCTACCTACCATGGTGCACCAACAACCCATATATCACCCACATCATAGAAACCAAAATATTACTATAAATAAGTTAATAAGATATAATTCAAAATGCATGCAGAACACAGCACAGGTAAACAGTTGTCCTAGCGACAAGACCTTGGTGCTGACAGGGTATTCACTAGTCTCACAGCCTGAGGGAAAACCTGCCGCCTTGTCTGCCAGTCCAAGTCCCAATGCTCCTGTCCCTCCTTCCCGACTGGAATAGGTCAGAGAGATTGTGGGATGGGTGGCTGCAATGCTCCCAGTAAAAGTCAACAATTAAGGGGGAGGGAGACCACAGTGATCCTCTTGATGGGGCTCCTGTTAGAAAGGGAACAGGGAGCCTTACACACCTCAGTCCCCTCAGGAAGTGTAGAAGCTGCTGTGAGGTGGTGTTGTGGATCCAGGTTATGCTCTTCATTCTCTCCACGGCAAAGCCATTGATGTGCATTCATGTCTTTTGTCTTGTCCACATAGAAACTCGGGTTCTCTCGCCATCTGACAAGCCTCCTCTCCTCTCTGTATGTCGACTCAACACTGTTGCTGATGGGGCCAACCACAGTAGTATCAATAGATTTGACGATGCGGTTTGAGCTGGATTGGGCAGAGTAGCCGTAAGTCAGCAGTGGGCACACAGCTCTGGATAGCACTGGTTCTCAGCGTGATGGAGCTCGAGACTTGGACTAACATCCATTTACAGAGAGGGGTGTTGAGTCCCAACAAGGACAGTTTCCCCAGCAGCCTCCGAGGGATGGAAGTTGATAAACAACATCCTGGTCCGTGTGCCATCATTCTAGGTGGAACTGGATAGAGAGGAGGGCCAAGGTTTCCTCATCATTAGTGGGTGGGGTGAGCAGTAGAACTGGAAAGGGTCCAATGTAGCTGGAAGGTGGATTTTTAAAAAACAATCCATTACCAGCCACATAAAGCACTTAATCATTGTTAAAGTCAGTGTCACAGGGAAGTAATCATTTAGTCCCGTTACCGTCGCTCACTTGAGCACCAGAATGGTGGCAGCTGCCTTCAAGTCTGCAAGGACAGTGGACTGCTTCAGAGGAATATTAAAGATGGCCGTTGAGACCAGTGTTAACTATGCGGTTCATCAGCACCTGACCAGGTATGTTTCCACCTCCGCAGCTTTGTATGGGTTTACCCTGGCTGGGATGCTCCACAACTTGGCCAGAACGGGTACCTGTTCCCCAGGGGGCAAGGGG
Source organism: Hemitrygon akajei (assembly GCF_048418815.1). NCBI lineage: Eukaryota > Metazoa > Chordata > Chondrichthyes > Myliobatiformes > Dasyatidae > Hemitrygon > Hemitrygon akajei. The sequence goes on from NC_133124.1 coordinate 74,286,773, forward strand.
GCTTTCTTCAGTCACATCATTCAATGTTGCAAATCGTACACACAAGATATTCAGCCTATCAGGAAGGGAGGTGGTGCTGTCGATGATGTGCAGGGTGGATTTGTACTCAATTTAAAAACTTCTTTACTGCGACATCACTGCTGAACTGGAGGTTACTGAGCAAATTGTCCAAAATAAGCGGCTGGGGGAGGGGAAAGAGTACGAGATGGCAGGTGATAGGTGAGATCGGGTCACTGGGAGCGTGGTTGGTTGGAGTAGGGGGTTAAAGTGAGAAGCTGGGAAGGGATGGATGGAAGAGGTAAAGGGCTGAAGGAGAAGGAATCTGATAGAAGTGGACAGCGGACAATGGGAGAAGGGAGAGGGGAACCAGAGGAAAGTGAGAGAAGCGAAGGAGTGAGAGATTAACCAGAATGGGAATGCAAAAAAAAGGGAGGGGGGGGGAGAAATTACGGGAAGTTAGAGAAATTGATGTCTGTGCCATCAGGTTGGAAGCTACTCAAGAGGGTACATGAGGCGTTGCTCCCCCAACACCAAGTAGGGTACTTGGGAGTGTGGAGGAGCAGAGGGATCTGGGGGTACATGTCCACAGATCCCTGAAAGTTGCCTCACAGGTAGATAGGGTAGTTAAGAAAGCTTATGGGGAGTTAGCCTTCATAAATTGAAGGGTAGAGTTATAGAGTTGTGGGGTAATGATGCAGCTCTATAAAACTCTGGTTAGGCCACACTTGGAGTACTGTGTCCAGTTCTGGTCGCCTCACTATAGGAAGGATGTGGAAGCATTGGAAAGGGTACAGGGAGATTTACCAGGATGCTGCCTGGTTTAGAGAGTATGGATTATGATCAGAGATTAAGATTAAGGGAGCTAGGGCTTTACTCTTTGGAGAGAAGGAGGATGAGAGGAGACATGATAGAGGTGTACAAGATATTAAGAGGAATAGACAGAGTGGACAGCCAGCGCCTCTTCCCCAGGGCACCACTGCTCAGTACAAGAGGACATGGCTTTAAGGTAAGGGGAGGGAAGTTCAAGGGGGATATTAGAGGAAGGTTTTTCACCCAGAGAGCGGTTGGTGTGTGGAATGCACTGCCTGAGTCAGTGGTGGGGGCAGATACACTAGTGAAGACTACTAGACAGGTATATGGAGGAATTTAAGGTGGGGGGGTTATATGGGAGGCAAGGTTTAAGGGTTGGCACAACATTGTGGGCTGGAGGGCCTGTACTGTGCTGTACTATTCTGTGTTCTATCTTGGGTTCGGCCTCATTATGGCAAAATGGACAGTCACGTAAGAATGGGAACGGAAATGGAATTGAAATAGTGTGCTGCTAGAAAATCCTGTTTTTGCGGGGGACCAAACTATCTAACTGAACTTTAGATACTTGCAGTGAACTGGTCAAGGTGAGACAAGCCAATTTAAGTTTATTGTCATGTGCACAAGTACAGAGAGGTACTGGTACAATGAGAAACTTGCTTGCAGCAATATCGCAGGAATATAGGTACATAAATTAGACGTAAGGTATACAAGACAGTGAAGAAAAAGATTGCAAAAGAGTGGTGCAAAAAACACAATCGGAGACAAGTCCGCGCTAGTACAAGAGGTGCTCTGTAGAGTTCATTGCCGAGGTAGGAGTAGGGTTGTGCAGGTCGATTTAACCTAATCGTTATAGGAAAGTAGCTGTTCCTAAACCTAGTGCTGAGAGTATTTAGGCTTCGGTTCTTCCTGCCTGACGGCAGCAAGAAGAGGGTATGGCCCAGATGGTGGGGATCCTTGATGGTAGGTGCCATCTTCTTGTAGGGTTATGGGAACGTAGCACATAAAAGAGGCCGCACCTGTGGGGGGATGAGGGTGACGAACGGGTGTAAGAACGGTCGACATCTCGACTCCAAACCCAGGTCTGTGGAAAATATTCTGGAATTATTGGCGTTTACTGCCCTCTGGTGGACTTTTAGCATTTTGCATTAGCCTATACTCTGAATTAATGCCTGTGTGCCAGTCCAAATGTTTATTCAAATTCAAGATTGTTTGTAGTCATTTTTCAGCACTCGAGTGTAAAGGAGATCAAAATGATTGTTTTTTTTTTGCTGTATCAGATCTAGAGTAACAATGAGTATAAAGAACAAAATTTTTTAAAAAAGTTAAATACGTCTTTTCTAAAAGTTTGTCAAGTTTGAGGCTGTGTCCTCTAGTTCTGGATACCACCACTGTAGGAAACGTCCTCTCCACATCTACCTTATCTAGTCTTTCCAATGAGAACACCCGCATCCTTCTAAATTCCAGTGAGCACAGGCCCAAAGCTGCCAAGCGTTTCCCATATGTTAACCCTTCATTCCCAGAATCATCCTTCGCTGGACTCTCTCCAATGCCAACACATCCTTTCTGAGATGTGGGGCCCAAAACTGTTGACGATACTCCAAGTGTGGTTGTCTAGTGTCTTATAAAGCATCAGTGTTATCTCCTTGCTTTTGTATTCTACTCCCCTTGAAGTGAATGCTGACAGTGCATTTGCCATCTTTACCACAGACTCAACCTGTAAATTAACCTTCTGGGAGTCTTGCACGAGGACTCCCAAGACTCTCTGCACCTCTGATGTTTGAGGTGTCTCCTCATTTAGATAATAGTCTGCATTATAGTTCCTTTTACCAAAATGCATTATACATTTCGCAACACTGCATTCCACGTACCACGTTTTTGCCCATTCCTCCAATTTGCCCGAGTCCTGCTACAATTGCATTGCTTCCTCACACTACCTAACCCTCCACCTATCTTTGTATCATCTGCAAACTTTGCCACAAAGCCATCAATTCCATCATCTAAATCATTGACAAACAATGTGAAAAGTAGTCATCCAAAACTGACCCCTGAGGAACACCACTAGTCACTGACAGCCAACCAGAAAAAGCCCCCTTTATTCCCACTCGCTGCCTCCTGTCTGTCAGCCATTTCTCTATCCACGCCAGTATCTTTCCTGTAATGTCATAGGATTTTATCTTGTTAAGCAGCCTCATGTGTGGCACCTTATCAAATGCCTTCTGAAAATCCGAGTGACATCCACTGCCTCTCCTTTGTCCACCCTGCTTGTTACTTCCTCGAAGAACTCAACAGATTTGTCAGGCAAGATTTCCCTTTACAGAAACCATGCTGACTTTGACTTATTTTATCATTAGTCTCCAAGTACCTCGAAACCTCCTCCTTAATAATGGACTCCAACACTTTCCCAACCACTAAAGTTAGGCTAACTGGCCTATAATTTCCTTTCTTTTGCCTTCTTCCTTTCTTAAAGAGTGGAGTGACATTTGCAATTTTCCAGTTCTTCAGTACCATGCCAGAATCAAGTGATCCTTGAAAGATCACGACCAATGCATCCCATTAGCTTATATACCTAGACTGATTGTATGTGCACAAAATGACAACAGGTGCAGGTGTACCTGAACACTGACGGGAAATGATAAAGTGACAAAGTGACTCAAGGCAAAGGAACTCTTCCAGACAGCAGCAGGGCTTCTGAAATTACAATCGGGACAGTGACTGTGTCAATGTAGTTATGAGGCATGGGGTTTAACTGTACAGTGGCAGTGCATTGGGGGGCTTATGAAAGGTGCTGACAGTGTGTGTGCCCATGTACATCTGTGTACATGTGACAATGATGTGTAAAGGAAGCAATTTTGCCTCTTTTAAACATCATTGTGCATATCACTGTGTCTGTGTGTCAGCGTGTATGTGTGCATGTCTGTGTGCAAGGGTGCCTGTGTGTGTGCATAGGGGTGTGTGTAATTGTGTCCATGTGTGCTTTGTTTATTCGAGGAGCTTGTCTGTATTAGACTCCCATGATCAGTTATACAGAACGCATAAGAAAGTATAACACAAGTAGGCCAGTCAGCCCCAACCTGATCCTTCATAGCTGATGCCAACTTCCCATCTGAGCTATTTCCCCATAGCTCTCAATCCCCTGATCTTTTATAAATGTATCTCCCTCCTCTTAAAATATTCCAAGTGATCCAGCCTCTACAGCTCTCCAGGAAGGGGAATTCCAGAGATTCACCACTTTGGGACGAAGCTCCTCCACACTTTAGTTTTAAATGACCTGTCACTAACCTTGTCGCTATATCCCATCTTTCATGACTCCTTTGGAAACATCTCGGCACCTCTCCTGTTGTGTTCCCTCAGGATTTCAGATGTTTCAATAAGATAGTCTTTCATTCTTCTAGATTCCAAGGATTGCATATCTAATTTCTCTAATTGCTTGTGGCAGGACAAAACCCTCATCCCAGAATTTGGCAGCCCCAAATCCTGGGCATTAACTTCTCAGGTAACCTGCCCTGTGCCATATACATCGATACAATCATTAGGAAATCTACCAGTGTCTTTACTTTCTTAGGAGGTAAAGGAGGTTTGGCTTGTCCCCGAACACTCTAACAAAATCTCTACAGATGTACTTCTAGAGATGCAGCGCAGACCAGGCCCCTTCCAACCCAACGAGCCACACCACTCAGCTCACCATTGTGGGCCTCGACTGTGCTTCACTGTTCAATATTCCATGCTAATTTGGCCTTCACCACCCCCCGGAACAAGGTATTCCAGAGATTCAGCACCCTCTGTGAAAAAGAATTTCGACACACCCCGCTTTTATATGACCAGCCCCTTATTTTGTCACTGTGACTGCCCAAGTGTCAAAATCACAAGGTCCTACAGTGACATGACGTTGACCAGATGGTTGACATTAGCAACCCTGTGACGACTGAGTGATAAAGACTGTAAAAGGCGACATTCTTTGAAAGTTCTTGTTGAGAGATCTTATGCATCCAAAGATGGACTGGTGAGGCCACATTTGGAATGTTGTGTTCAGTTTTGGTCACCTTACTAAGGGGAAAAATGGTCTGATCCCTGAGTTTCTCCAGCATTTTGTGTGTGTTGCCCAAGATTTCCAGCATCTGCAGAATCCCACGCCCAGATCCATTCATTACATCTGTTAGAATCAGTCTCATCTTTCAAATCTCAATTCTAGGTCTCTGCAAATTATTAACAATGTTTTTGTTTAAGTTTTACAGGTATGGTGATTTTCTGATGGACCTTATTGTCTGTCCGCATTTCACTTTTTCTGTAACTAACACTTTATTCTGCACTCTGTAACGTGTACAGAATGCTGGAGAAACTCAGGTCAGGCAGCATCTTTGGAAAGGAATAGACAGTTGATGCTTCAGACAGAGAGCCTTCAACAGGACTGGAAAGGAAGGGGAAGAAGCCAGAATAAGGAGGTGGGTGCGGGTGTGGAGGAGGAGGAGTACAAGCTAGAAGGTGATAGGTGAAGCTGGGGGAAGGCAGATGGGTGGGGATGCAAAGATGAAGTGAGAAGATTGGGGGGGGGAGGTGGTGACAGGTGGAAAAGCTGAAGGGCTGAAGGAGGAGGATCTGATAGGAGATGTGAGTGGACCATGGGAGAAAGGGAAGGAGGAGGGAGAGGAGATCATATGGTGAGATGGTGAGGAGAAGAGAAGAGATAAGAGGGGAACCAGAGTGAGAATGGAAGAAGAGGAAAGGGGAGGAGGAAAATTACTAGAAGTTAGAGAAATCGATGTCCTTGCCATTAGATTGGAGATCACCCAGCTGAATTCAGGTGTTGCTCCACCAATCTGAGAGTGCCCCCATCTTGGCAGTAGAGGGGGCCATGAACAGACATGTCAGAATGGGAATGGGCAGTGGAGTTTAGTCACTGGGAAATCCTGCCTGTTGCAGATGAAGCGAAGGTGCTAGACAAAGCTGCCTCCCTTTCTCAGCCTAAAGCATCACCTGCTTATTATTTCCATAGATGCTGACTGACCTGCTGGGTTCCTCAGCATTTTGTGTATATTGCTGTTTTTCCAAATTTCTTGTGTTTATGATTCTGCGCTGTTATTGATTTACCTGCGTGCAAGTGCAATATACTGATGTGATGAAGTGATCTGTATGGATGGGATACAGAACAAAGTTTTTCATGTACCTCAGTACATGTGACAATATTTACTAGTTTACCAAGAGTGCATAGATTTATAAGGATTAGAGGAACCTTTTTTTAATCGGAGCATAGGAGAATGAGGGCATAAATGGTATTAATGCACATTGTTGTTTTTGCAGGGTTGAGGAATCAAGAACTAGAGGACATAGGTTTAAGAGGAGAGTAGAGAGGTTTAATAGGGACCTGAGGGACAACCTTTTTGCTCATAGGGTGGTTTGTATATGGAACGAGCTGCCAGAGGAAGTGGTTGAGTCAGGTACATTGTTGTTTAAGAGACACCTGTCCAAGGGTGTATGGGCCTGTATGACTATGACTGGGCTAAAAGGAGGGTTCTTGCAGACATGGGAGAAGGCAGGGCATGCAATGTCCTCAATGTCTCTTGCACTGAATTAGTATGGGCTCCAAGAGCAGAATGGCCTCTTTCTTGTGTTTGTGAACTGAAAAACTGGTTTCCACTTCACCGTGAAATGTGGTGGTGGTTGATTCCTCCCTCAGGTACAAAATTCAACTGATGATAAAATTTTACCAATGAGATTTTTCACTGAACTGCCCAGGTGACCTCACAGATACACTGCGGGGTATTGTTAATGCAAATAATACTGTGTTATAAACCAACCTTACAGGAGTATGGACCTGTTACACAACTGGAACATGTAACAATACAGCGCAGGAACAGCTCCTTCAGTCTGTGCCAAATTAAACCGATCCTTCTGCCTGCATATGATCCATAACCCTTTTGTTTCTACCTAAAGCCACTACCATATCTGCCTCCACCACTAAATTCAGATTTATCAAATGCATTGATTTTGTTAACAACCAACATGGCTACGGATGTGCTGGGGGCAGCTGGCAAGTGTCACCACACATTCTGGCACCAACATAGAATGCTCGGCAGAATGACACAGAACACAACAAAAGAGAACAAGCGACAAAGCAAATCAAGCCCCATCCATCTCTCACACCCACACACATACACAGCGCCCTAAACCCGGGACAGACTGTCATCTTCATTCTCCAGCAGACTCACCGAGATTCACGGGCTTGGGCTCCAGCAGCCCATTCCAGGCATTCAGCACTCACTGTGCAACTTACCCCACATACGTTCTCCCTCTCACCTTAAATACATTTCCCCTCATGCTTGACATTTCTCTCCTGCGTAAAAGACTCTGTCTACTCCATCTCAATTTCTATCAAGTCTTCTCTCAGCCTCCGACACCCCAGAGAAAACAGCCCAGTTGTATCCAAGTTCCAAACTGCAGATGAAGTGTGCATTCACTGCCAACTGTCAGTGTAAAAAATGACTAAAAAGTGCATTCACTCATTGATTTGCAGAATGAGGTGGAGTGTGTGAGAAAGTGAGAGTAGGACAGAGTGAAAGTGAGACAGACAGAGACAGTGAGAGATTTGAGTGAGTAGGGTAATGTAGAGGCTGGGAAAGAAAGAGGAGTGATCGAGAAAGAGGGAAGAGAGAAGTAGAGGTAGGAAGTGACAATGCAGAAAAAGAATGCAGAACCTGGGAAATGGAGAGAAAGAGGAAAGATGGCTGGGGAAGAGAGAGAGTTTGAAAGAGAAAGTGTGAGATTCATTGAAAGGACAAGGCAGCAAAGAGGGGGAGGGGGAAGACGGGGGAGAGGAATGAGAATGAAGGTCCTAGAGTAGGAGAAAATCTAGGAGAATATGAGGTAGAAGAGATGAAGAGAGGGAAGGACCAAAGTGATAAGGAGAATGGCTGAGAAAGGTTGGAATGGATGCAGAAAGGGAGAGAGACAGAGAGAGAAGTGAGGAGGACCTTGGAGTAAGACAATATGTGGATGAGAAAAGAATGCAAGTGAGGTTTCACGGGAGGGGAGTAGTTCGTGCAGAGTGAGGGGTCTGGTAAGAGATCCCCCAGGATGAGAGAGAGATGGAGAAATGCACATGCTTCTCCCGCTGTTGTCCTTGATTTCCAACTATCAACAGTTCTGTATTAGGCAGAGTCACAATCCCCACAAACTCAGCTCTTCAACACAGCTGGCCGAGGTCATGGACGACAAGGACAGAAGAATAACTGCCTAACACGGTGGCTGAATTTTCTCTGAAGCTGGCTCAACGCCAAGGTACTAAGACAGTGTTAGAAATTCCCAAATGGCCAGGCAACTCTTTGCAAGTTACTGGTTGCACTTGGGTTAAAAAAATCGTTCTCCAGCATTGTCAGCCTCCACCTTCATGATAAAACATAGCCCTCTGAGACTTTCATGATTTCACAGTGAATTTCTGCTAATCTTTCTTTTAAGTATCTCAATATTAACAGTGCAGCAAAACTCTAAATCTGCCTCCTCCTCAGAGAATTCCCCCCAGTGATACCCATCTTATTCGAAATCCCACGCGTCACTAGTCTCAAGGAAAAGTTATACAATATGCTGCACGTTGTAAATAGGACTGCAACAAATTCAATTTACTTCAAAGTGATCATCAGGGATTGTGATGAGTGGAAGTGTGTGAAAGGGAGAGTAGAGGAAGAAGTGTGTTGTAAGGTGACAAACAGAGTGATAGGGATAAAGAGAGGAATAGCAATGTGATAGATGGGGACAGGAAGTGGCAGAGCGGGAGGGCCAGACAGGGAGAAAGAGTGATGGAGAGAAAATTAGTGAAAGAAAGAAGAATAGGGAGAGAGGGGTGGAGAAAACAAAAGGTAGAAATAGAATTAGAGAGAGAGAAAGAAGAGGTGGTGTGTGTGGGGAAAGGAAAAATGGGAAGAGAGACAGAGACAAGAAGAGAATCACGGGAGGCGGGGAAGATGGATAAAGACAGAGAGAGACAGAATGTGGATAACAATGGAAAAAGAGAGAGAGGGAGAAAGTGTAAGAAGGTGCGAGAGGGTACGTGGGAGAAAATGTTCAAACAGAAGACGAGGTTCTGTCTTCAGGCTTGAAGTGGACAACTGTACCAGGGCAGAAGGTCATAGGTCAGAGTGGGAGTGGTTATTCTTTTCATTGCGTGCCTTGTGGCTCATCCGGATGCAACCTTACCACTTCTTTAGCACTTTTATCTGTTTTTCCCCATGAGGCTGAGTTGCTAACTCAACGCTCAACCCAGCATGGATGAAGAACATTCAAAGAGCTGACTGGATTTAAACCTGGGAACACTCACCTTGAAGTCTGGTGCAGATACCACTATGACACCGGTCAGCAAAGTGAGAGAGGGACAGACAGACAAGATGACGAGGAGCTCCTGTGCACTAAATGTAATTGTTTCTGCAATGTGAGCACCTATCCCCTGTTTGGTTTCTCCAGTGTCAGAGAACACATTTACTGGCACAAGTGAATCACTGCTTCACCTGGAAAAACTGCTTGCTTCTGGGGTGGTAGAGGAAACTTCACAATCATCCAGAGTCACAAACCCCGATTGTCATTGCTTCCTGCCTCTCCTTCCCAACGCCTTAATCAAACTCACAACCAGATAGCTCCATTAACTTCAGGGTTAGAGACATGCATTGTTCTCCCATCCACCCTAAAATTAAAGGTAACTTTCTCACTTGCCCATCTATGATGAAGAGACTCCCACCAGCAAATTTCTACAGATGTACTGTGGAGAGCATTCTGACAGGTTGCATCGCAGTCTGGTCCGGAGGCTCCGATGGCCACACTGCACAGGATCGGGAGAAGCCGCAGACCCAGCCAGCTCCATCATGGGAACTTGCTCCCCCTCTATCAAGGTCATCTTCAAAAGGCAGTGCTTCATAATGAGGTATTCTTAATTAATTCACACAGAATGGTTACCTTTAAGGCTAGAGGCCACAGTTTTAGTGGATAGACACAATAAGGTCTTTTATGAGACTCTTGGATAGGTACATGGAACTTAGAAAAATAAGAGAGCTATGGGTAACCCTGTAATTTCTAAAGAAAGAACATGCTTGGCACAGCATTGTGGGCTGAAGGGCCTGTTTTCTATGTTTATGGTGAGAGAGATCAAGTTTAAAGGGGGCGTGTGGGGCATTTTTTTCTTTACACTGTGGGTGCCTGGAACAGGCTTCTGTGGAAACAAATATGATAGTGGCATTCATGAAGCAGTTAGACAGACACACTTGTACGGATATGCATCATTTGCAGGCAGATGGGTTCAGTTCAATTTAGCATCACAGTGCAGACTTCTTTACTGAAGAATCGTATGAGGAATGCCAGTTGGAGTCCTTTGGCAGATTGACAGTGCTTTGGAAACATTTCACTGCCGTCCAGTAAAAGTGGAAGGTTGCAGAGAAACAATATTCCTTTACTACCATCTGACCTTTTGCAGAGTGTTTGAGCAGACCCTTTCCTGGAAATACATTCTGATATTTACAACTCTTAAAACCGTGTTGAGTGGACTGTTGCATTGATTGATACCTGCTTCCAACATGGTTATGAAAGGTTCAGTAACTCGTCATTGATGGTTGTCTAGCATCCGATATAGTAAATTCAATCCGACAGCTGAGCAATTACAGCAGGGAGATGCCATCCATATAACTCCTTCCATTAACACTACAACTTACAAGCAGCTCATGGTGTGAAGCATGATATTTGCTGGGGGGAAAATTCCATCAGCTTGTCCCAGCCATTGTACAGCTGTTTGGGGTGAGGGCAAATGGGCATGGGAATCCATCATAAAGAACAGAAAAACAAATAGATTTCTTCACACAACGTAAAGTTTAGTAGTGCTACGGACAGTGTCGAGGACCGTCAGCTGAAGGTAAGGGCAGATGGCAGTTCAATCCCAGCAAGGTGAGGTATTGCATCTTGCAAAATGACGTGGAGGGGTAAGTATTCATTTGACGGCAGGACCATTAACAGCACAGGCGTACAACAGGATTTTGGGAATCCAACTCCATAGCCCTCTGAAAATAGCCATGCAAATAAATAGGGTGATAGAGCATGTTCGGCTTCATTGGTCAAGGGTTGAGTATGAGTAAGGAAGTCTTTTTGCAGTTGTTTAAAACTCTGGTTAGGCCACATCAGAGTATTTTGTGCTGTTCTGGGTTGCCCAGGAAGGATGTGGAGGCTTTGGAGAGAGTGCATGAGAGGTTTGATGCTGCCTGGATTAGAGGGTAGAAACTATAAGAGGGGTTGGACAAACTTGGGTCATTTCTGCCTGAGTGCTGGAGGCTGATGGGAGACTAGAAAATAATTATGAGAGGCAGGAACAGGGTAGAGTCAGAATTAGAATCTCCCCCCCACCCCACCAGCGAAAAAGTAAAATCCAAGGACGTTAATTTAAGATGAGAAGGTGAATGCTTAAAGGAATGTGTAGGCCATTTAAAAAAATATAGTGGGTGCCTGGAACAGGCATCTACTACCAGGTTTGTGGTGTTTGAGAGGCCATTAAGATAGGCACATGAATACGCAGAGAACGGAGAGATATGGATCATGTAGAGGCAAAAGGGGTTAGTTCCAACACCATTCTTGACATAGAGATTGTGGGCCCAAAGGAGCTGTTCCTGTGCTGTACTATCTATGCTAAGGAGTGATTGCAGGGTGTTCCTGAATTTGAGGCTATTAGTGATGGGCAAAGAATGGAGTGAAGGAGACGGAGGGTTGGTTTGACAGCAGAAATAGATAGTGTGCATATTTAAAAACTTTTTTCACATGGTAGCTGTTTCAAAGGCAAAGGTTTAAAGAGAGTGGAAGGAGTTTTAAACAGGATTTAAGGGCTAATGATTGACATTGGGAACTCCCTGCCAGAGGAGGTGCTGTAAACATGACAGTGTAGTAGTTAGTGTAAGGCTGTTACAGTGCCAGAAACCAGGTTTCTGCGTTCAATTCCACTGTAAGTCTGCATATCCTCTCCACTACTATGTGGCTTTCCTCCTACATTTCAAAGATGTATGGGTTCGTAGGTTAATTATCACGTGGGTGCTATTGGGCAGTGGAGGCTCCTTGTGCTGGAAAGACCCGTAACCATGCTGTATCTCCAACTAAAAAAAAATAGCTCAAGATGCATTTGGACAGATATAGACAGTAAATAGGTAAGGCAGAGGATGATAGGGTTCCAAATTGAGCAAATGGGATTACAAATTGTCCCTTGGTTATGAACAACCAATTTATAAACAGCTAAACACATGAATGAGCATGAACATATTAAATTCAAAGGAACTAGTTTCCTATGTCCATTTTTGGTTATTGAACTTTCATATCAATCATGCCTTTCTCTTAGCAAAACTGTGGAGGTGTGCCTAGGATATCAAGTGCACAGAATCACAAGGCTGTAGACACAGCCGGGTCCATAACTATCCCCACCATTGTGAACATCTTCAAAAGGTGGTGCCTCTAAAAACTGGCATCACTAAGGACCCTCACCATTCAACACACCCCCTTCTCATTATTACCACAGGGGAGGTAGGAGCCTGAAAAAAACAACACTCACTGCTGATTCTTCCCTTCCACCATCAGATTTCTGAATGGTCCATGAACCTGTAAACACAACCTTGTGTTATTTATTCATTTTTATTGTAACTTATAGTAAATTTTGCTTGCACTGTACTGTGTTGTACAACAAGTAATTTTGCAACATTTTTAAGTGATAATAGACCCGATTCTGATTTTCGTGCATTTCCCAGTGCCTGGACACTCTGCTGATGTTGGCCGATAAATTAGGGACCTTTAGGGGACTCTCAGAATCAGGTTTAATACCACCAGAATGTGGTGAAATTTGTTTGGCAGCTGTACAATGTCATAAAAACTATAAATTACAATTAGTATATACAAAAATGAATTAGTAGTGCAAGTTGTGTAAAAATACTAATTAAGTGTTCATGGGTTCAGTTCCATTCAGAAGTCTGATGGTGGAGGAGCTATTCCTGAAAAGTTGAGCACGTGCCTTCGGACTCCTGTATGTCCCCCTTGATGGTAACAAGAAGGCGGCATGTCCTGGGTGATGAGGGTCCGGAACGACGGATGCTGGGGAGGCTAGTGCCCACGATGGAGCCGAGTTTACAATTTGCTGCAGCTGATTTTGATCCCATGCAGTGACCCCTCCCCACCCACCTCTACACCAGACTGTGATGCAGCCGGTTAAAATGCTCTCCACGGTACATCTGTAGGTATTTGCCAGTGCCTTTGGCGACATTGTAGTTCTCAAACTCCTGATGAAATATAGCCGCTGTCATGTTGTTTGTAATTGTATCGGCACGTTGAGACCCAAGAACTTGAAACTGCTCACCCTTTCCACTTCTGCTCCCTTGATGAATACTAGTGCGTGTTCTCTCAAATTACCCTTCCTGAAGTCCGCTTTCACTTCTTTAGTCTTACTGACATTGAGTGCATGGTTGCTGCTGTAACACCACTCAACCAGTCCATCTATTTCACTCCTGTATGCCTCCTTGTCACCATCCAAAACTCTGGCAATAGTTGTATCAAAGTTATAGATGGCATTTGATCTGTGCCTAACCACACAGTTGTGGGTGTAGAGCGAGTAGAGCTGTGAGCTAAACACACACCCTTGAGGTGTGCCAGTGTTGATTGTCAGCGAGGAGACGACAATGTTTCCAAGCTGCAGTGTTCTCCTGCTGAGGAAGTCAAAGGATCCAGTTGGAGGAGCTACAGAGGCCCAGGTTTTGGAGCTTTTAGATTAAAACTGAGGGTTATGATTAAGTTGAACACTGAGCTGTATGGAATGAAGAGCAGCCTGATGCAAGTCCACTGCTGACATATTGTGACAGTAGGACATACGGATGAATGACAAATAGAGGGGTTACAGTGAATAAAATGGTCAGCACATCGTGGGCCAAGGGGCTTATAATTGTGCTGTACTGTTCCATGCTATTAAATCAGTACTTTGTTCTCTACGTGCTTGGAGTCTAAATAAGTAAGGATACTATTTGGCCCACCAGGACAGTGCCAGCTCCCTGTGGAGGAGTTTTCAGTTTTCACCCCCTGCTCTCTCCCAATAGATTGCTTATTATAGCAGAGTGCAGCACAGAAACAGGCCCTTCAGCCCATCACATCCATGCTGAGCTTTTCACCCATCAACTAATCCCACTTGCCCATATTAGGCCATAGACTGAGTAACACACACACGACTCTGGTGGAATACAGCAGGTTAGACTAGGCAACAGCTACGGAGGGAATAAACACGTTTCAGGCCGAGACGCTTCATCCAATAGGAGGGGACAGTGGAAGTGGACCATAGAAGGAAGGAAAAGAGGAACCAGAGGAAGGTGATTGTCAGTTGAGGAAAAGAGATGGACTGAGAGGGTAATCAGAATGGGGAACAGAAAAAGAGTGGAAGGAAGGGTTAGTAATGAAATCAATGTTCATGCCATCAGATTGAAAGCTATCCAAAAGTGTTAACTTCTCCAACCTGAGTTTTTCTTCATCGTGTCAGCAGAGAAGGCAGTGGACAGACTGGGAATGGGAAGTTGAATTAACATGGGTAGCCACTTCCTTTTGTGGCAGACAGCATGAAGGTGCCTAATCTGTATTGGGTCTCACCAATGTAGGAAGCTGCATTGGGAGCACAGGGCTGTATCCTTCTATAGCTTGCATTATGTATTTGTCCCTTAAACACAATAATCTTGTCTGATTCCACACCTCCTCTTGCAGTGAGTTCCACATATTAATTACTACTTGTGTAAAAAATCTTGCCGTTCGGATCCTTTCACGTTAAGTCTACGCCCTCGTTTCTGATTTTCCCTTGACAATTAGCAAAACAATGATGAGTATCGATGCCTCCCATAATTATACCTCTATCAGGTCATACCTCAGACCCCTTCACTACAAGGAAAACAACCCAGCCTATCCATTCTCTCCCCGTAACTCAAGAACCCTAATGCAATCAACATCCTCTGCACTCTCTCCAGCACAATCGTATGGGCGACATCAGCACAGAATGTTCTCTCAAACATCAGTCCAATTCCTTTTTAAAATAAAAACAGGAAATATTGTAATCAACAGACACCTTTAGAGAAAGAAAGTCCATTTTTGATTACTCCTCACTCTCCCAGATACTGCCTGTACAGCAAAGTATTTGCATTGTTTGATTTAATTCAAATTTTCAGCATCTACAGTTTTAGTTTATTTGTAATCTCTTTTAAAAGATCGCATTTGCCAATTTTTAACATTCTTGTTCAATGTATGGAATTACCAGCATCTGTGTCAATGGAGATCTCTCGTGCACTGCATTCAGTGCTGGATTACCCTGGTACTCACTGAGTGTGGCTGAGGCTTCATCACCACAGTGCAGAATAAGCTTGGTATTAGCAGCATGGCAAATGCTCTGCACATCTGCAGAGTTGTGGGCACAGCTCGGAACCAGCCTCCACTCTATGGATTCTGTTCTCACTGCGTCAGTAAAGCGGCCAGCAAAGTCAAAGACTCACCCACCCAGGACATTCTCTCTGCTCTCCCCATCCCACCGAGCAGGAGCCTGAAAGCATCGACCACCGAGTTCAAGGACAGATTCTACTCTGCTATATTAAGAGTACAAGATGGACTCCTGCATTATGAACTTTTCACTTTGTAAGCTGTACCTTTTCTGCAGCTGCTACACTATTTGACTTGTTCTGTGCTCGGTGCACCGTGTAATGATCTGACCTGAATGAAAGCATGCAAGACAAGCTTTGCACTGTTCATGTGACAATAATAAATCAATTCCAGTTTCAAAATAAACTCATCTCTAAACACCCAGGACCATGGTCTTGGGGCCTTTATCTGCAACTGGCCGACGGCTGTCTTGCATTGGTCATAGCATTTCATCCACCCCAGCAGGGTGGTCTGGGCAGCCCCTGCTGCGGCTGGATGCAGCACCAACTCCATCTTGAAGCTCAGCAGTGATACCACTGCTATACACTGGATCAACAACACGAGACTGAGCGCAGGAAAGAGATGGCGTGTTATGGCGTCAGAGCAGCAACCTAACCCTTCAGCAGGACCGGAGAACTGGTTGTTGGCTCGGAAGTGGAGGGTGGCCTACTCAAAACCGTGAACTCATGGAAGGAGCAGCTGTAGAGATGGTCAACAGATACAAGTACCTTGGCATCCACATCACCAGCAATCTCACCTGGTCCCTCCACCTTCGACAAGTCCACAAGAATTCTCTCCAACAAATCTCTATACAGACACATTACAGGCAGCATCCTGACAGGGTGCATCTCAGCCTGCTGTGACAACTACTCTGCTCTGGACCGACAGGACCTGCAGAGTGTTAAGCACTGCCCTTCCTATCACAGGCCTGTCACATCCTTCCACCCAGCCCTTTTTCATCTGGGCTGTATCAGAGAGGCTAATAGTATCATTGAGAAAGCCTGCTACCCTGGCCATTCCCTTTTCTCTCTACCTTCCAGCAGAAGATTTAGGTGATTCAAAGCCTGGACGACACGATTCAAGAACAGTTACCTACCCGCTGCTATCAGGCTCCTGAACTGATCACCGCTTTTACAAACCCCGCCCCCCACCCCACCTTCGCCTCATTCTTAAATCCTTAATTCTACCTCTTCTGTAATTGCCACTTTCATTGTGTCTTTTCACCCCACCTCATTGGGCAGAAGATACGAAAGTGTGAAGGTACAAGGATCAAAGACAGCTTCTACCCTGCTGTCTAGAGACTATTAAATGGTCCATATGACAAGATGGACTTGACCTTACAATCTACTTCGTTATGGCCTTGCACTTTCTCTGTAACTGTGACACTTTATTCTGAATTCTGTTATTATTTTTCCCTCGACTACCTCAATGCATTGTGATGAAGTGACCCAGGATGGATGGCATGCAGAACAAAGCTTTTTACTGTACCCTGGCACATGTGACAATGCCAAGTCATATTTACAGGCTTATTCACCCTCTATGTTGGTCTTTTGGTCACACAGTAGATCTTCCACTGTGTTCCACATTCCGGAGGCAACAAAGAGGCTGTAAAATGATAAATGTAAAATTCTTCAGGTATGTTCACAAAATAAAGCCAACAGCAAAAAAAAAATCAAAAAAGTAGCCTTTAATTTATTTCAGGGGCAGAGGTGAACGGTAAAATTGCCAACACCATTGCTATTCCCTCTTGCTTCATTAATTAGTGCTCCAGCTACAACCCCACCCCTGCTGCTTTTTGGTACAAATTATGTAAAATGCTTGTGCTAGTTAAGAATTACAAAGAAAATAGTCATCGTTGTCATGGTCTATCTACGTCTCAAATCAGTCAACAATCATTTTCTCCAGAAGTGTTCTCCATCGCTAGGTTCACCCAATCAGGGGAAAAACATGCAACAAAAATTCCTTGGAATCGCTCATTTTTTTTTTCTTTTTGAATTTTTTTTCTCAAACATGTCCCGAAGATCTTGTCGACTACAGCTTTTAACATTATGTACACTTTCATTTTATACAGTGGATTTAAAACAAAAAAAAACAACCAAAAAGAAATGTCGGTATCAGGTCTTGGCTTGAGTCTGGAACACAAACTCTTCTTCCCAAATGTAAACTTCTGTTCCCAACCCCAAACCCTCATCGAGAAGACAAAATCTAAAAGGCCCCATTATAAATCCAGGCGGTGTGATCTCCACCATTTAACTCTCTACTCAACCCAAGTTAAACTTTAGCACTTCCAAAACAGGAATCCGATAGATGATTGGCTGACCTTCCACGCTTAAGAAAACGGACAGCAGGTTTATGAAATTTGGTGTTCTTAGCATCTTTCTTAAAACTAAAAAAAGCAGAGAACAGCTGATTATTTCCTAAACCATGTTTTCCCCCATCCCCATTTTCACCTGAGGAGGAGTGGCAGAAAAAAAGAGATAATCACTTCAAAAAATGTCACAGTTATTGTTAAAGCGTGTAACTTAACTCTAATGCATCAGATGAAAAAGTGTACAAAAAGGCACAACGTCCCAGTGCTTCTGTACTTTGAAGTTCAAGTGTGACAGAGCTCTTATAACCAATCTCTCCTTAAAATAGTGTCAATTTACCGATTATCCCGCTGATGCAAACTTTGCAACCTACACCAAAGCTTTTGACAAGCGCCTGTTATAACTGACTAGTGAGTTAAAGCCTAGCCTTTATCTCGTGAGTGTGATGTGTATGTATGCCTGTTGCTTCTGCTGGGAATAAATCGGTTAAAAGTTCGTAGTCAGCAACATTTGATCCAGGTGGGGTGTGGGGGTGGGGGGAGGGGAGAAACCAAGGCCCTAGAGGTCACTGCCTCCGCCATACATGTCCGCCAGCTTCTTGAAACGTGGCCCCCAGTCATTCAGGTAATCGTAGTCCTGGTCTCCACCAGAACTCGTGGAGTTGAGGGAGCTCAAGGATCCTGCTGTCGAACCACTTCCCTCATAGTCAAACACCAGCAGCGAGTCATAAGGAGGTGCAGTGGGATCGTTGTCTGCTGCCTTGAGACCCTGTGACATTCAAACAAAAAACTGCATTAGGTTACTGTGCGGGACTGAGTCACCCGTAAGATCACAACTAAGGCTGTGACTCACGCCGGCCAAGGTTCCCAACTAAGCTAGTCCCATTTGCCTTTGTTTGACCCCCATCCCCCTAAGCCTTTCCTATCTGTGTACATTTACAATTTTGTAATAGTACTCACCTTTACCGTTTCCTCTGGCAGTTTGATGTGCATAGCCACCACCCTCCTTGTGAAAAGTTGCCCCTCAGGTCCCCTTTAAATCTTTCCCCTCTCACCTTAAACCTGTGCCCCCCACCCGAGGAAAACATCGAACATGTACCTTATCTATACCCCTCCTATAAACGTCTAAAATTCAACCTTTAACTTCCTACGCTAGTCCCTAATGCTGCATTTGGCTCAAATTGCTCTGAACCTCTTACCCACATACCCATTCAAATGTCTTTTTAAACATTGTAAACCAGTCCCTATACCACATACCACACCATCCAAGCCCCTCTCGTCCGTGTACTTATTCGAGTGTTTCTTAGTTGATATTATTATCCCCGCCTCAACCATTTCCTTTGGCAGCTCATTCCATATACTCACCAAGGTCTGTGAAAAGTTGCTGTTTAGGTCTGCTTTAAATCCCTCCCTTTTCACCTTAAATCTTAGTTTCAGGCTCTTACTGAAAATGACTGTGACCATTCACCATATGTATACCCTCCATGATTTTATAAGTCTCTCTAAAGTCATCCCTCTTCACCACAGGAAAAAACCATCCTAGCGTATCCAGGTTCTCCTTATAACTCAAACCCACCAGCCCAGGCAACATCCTAGTGAATCTTTTCTGCATCTTCTCTGGCTTAATCACAGCCTTCCTTTTGGATCGAGACTGGGACTGCATACAATATTCCACACATGGCAATGTCCTTTACAACTGCAGCATGACGTCCCAGCTCCTGTGCACAATACTCTGTCCGATGATAAACACGACTTTCTACAATGTTGAAAATCTTCAGCAGCACACACTAAATGCTGGAGAAACTCAGCATCCATGGAGGGGGAAATAAAGAGTTAATGTTTCAGCCTGAGCCCTTCATCAGGACTGGAAAGGAATGGGGCAGAAGCCAGAATAAGTTGGAGGAGATGAAGCAATACAAGCTGGGAAGGTGATGGATGAGACCAGGTGAGGGGGAAGGATCTCCCAGTGGCTTCCATTTCAACTTAACTTCCCATTCTGACCATGGCCGGCTCTACTGCCATGAGGACACCTCTTCTCTTCTCCCAATTGTCCATCGTCTCCCTCCTGTACCCCTCCTCCTTCCCTTTCTTTCATTGCCCACTATTATATTCCTCCTCCTTCAGGCCTTTACCCTTTCCATCTGTCACCTCGCATCTTCCTAATTTGTCCCTTCCCTCCCCTCCCCAAACTACTCACCTTCCCCCTCCCCTGGTGTCAACTATTACCAGCCAGCTTGCACCTGGCTTCTCCCTTCTGGTCCTGATCAAGGGCCTCGTCCTGAAATGTTGACCGTTTATTCTTCTCTATAGCTGCTGATTGACTTGCTGAGTTCCTCCAGCATTGTTGCTCTGTCTGATAGTAACTATCTGGGTGAGAAAGTCAGGGCTAATTCTATAACCTGTAACAATGAAGTATGTTAAACATTGGAAAGTATCAAGTGTTTTCTACTTTCCTGGAACCATGCCCTGCTGTTCATTTCAGGATATGAAAAGCAGACCTTTGTAAAGTCACTCATCAAGTACCTTTCAGAACTCCACTGCTCAAAACAGCTATTAAAACCTGCATCAGATACCAACTGCTAATCTGTGTATCGTTCAACAACCTTTTATGGAGAGAGACTGTGGAGCAGTCCCAGAATTTTCCACACTCTATGCCTCAGCTCGCTCCCCATTATTGGAAAAGGCGGCTGATACTTTCCAGTGAGTCACACACAATGCTCAGCGCTTCCTTCCTAATTCTTCACAACGCAGGAGACCATTCAGCCCACAAGGGTTATGCTGCCCAGGAGAACTGTCCAATTGCTCCCATTGCCCCATGGCCACTGCAACTCGTGCAGTCCGATGCAACGTGGCTTAGTAAGGCAGCTGCTCTGCCTGTGATCGCAAGAAACTACAGAAAGTTGTGGAGACTGTTCAGCACATAGTGGAAATCTGCCTCCTCCCCACGAACACTGTCTCAGTAAAGCAGCCAACACAATGAATATTCCCCATCCACCACAGACATTCTCTCTGTCCTCCACTCATCAAGCAGAAGACACAAAGCCAGAAAGCGGACATCACGAAGCTCAAACACAGCTTCTAACCCACTACTGAATGGTCCCCTCGTATATAGGATGAGCTCTCAATCTCATAGTCTGCCTCATTATGACCTTGCTCCTCACTGTCTGCCAGCACTGCACTCTGTGACTGTAACACTGTTCTGTCATTGCTTTTCCCTTGTTCTATCTCAATGCACTGTTATAATAAATGATCTTTATGGATGGTATGCAAAACAAAAAGTTTTCACTGTTCTCAGTAGGTGATAATAAACCAATTTATCCCAGCAAAAGCCCATCAACTCCCCTTTGGCTCATTTTGGGATTTACCTGCTCATCTCTGGGATACAGTTAGCTGCCTGGGCATGCTGAGGGAGCTCTTGCAGCAACAGGGAGAATATTTCAAGTACACAAGCAACAGTGGAGGTTTGCACTGAATCCAGGAGCTTTAACAAGCGGGACTGTGTGCTACCCTGTGCCAGACACATCACGGTAAGGTACGATCACGATACAAAGCAAGTAGGATGGAATGGATATGGGAAGCTGAAGTGCCTGCTTCTCTGTGGTTTGACTCTATGACTATGAAATGAACGGAACCCTCAATACACAAGCTGGCCGAGCAATTCTTCACTTACAAAGGTGAAATACCATCAGCTATTAGAGATGGTCAACGGGGGATATTATTAAAGTCTCTACAGCATCTTTCGAAATAGTGAAGGGAGGGAGCAGTCTACAGAGACAGAAGAAAACCCAGCAGTGCTTTTTTTTTGACCAGAGAAGATGAAGCTGAGAATTAATCTAAGCACTCAAAACCGTGAGGGACTTGGCTGCAGTAGAGGAGAGACTGCCTGAGGTGATACTATGAGCGCTACGGTATACCCCTGCATTCCTGCACAGTCATGCGTCTGAAAGCCAGCCTCTTAAATGTCACTGCCGTATCTGCGTCCACCATCTCTGACACATAACACTCTGAGTAAAAAAAATACTTGACCTACACTTCCTTTAAACTTTCGCCCTTAAATGCATGTCGTCAATTACTTGGTATTTCTATCCTGGAAAAACTATTGACTCTTTTATAAATATCTGTCCAGTCTCCACTCAGCCTCTGATGCTCCAGGGAAAATAACACAAGTTTGTCTAACCTGTCCATATAGCTCACCTCCCCTATTCCAGGCAGCACCCGAGTAAATCGCTTCAGGACCCTCTACAAAGCCTCCACATCTTTTCTGTATTGGAGTGACCAGAATTGCTCTCGTCTCCTTTAAACAGAAAAGTCTAACACCCCAAAATCAGGAAAATGAGGATATTTTGATGGGGACCTGGAACTCACTACTTAAGAGGATGGGAGGTACAGAAACTCTCTCCATAACTAAAGACCATCTGAATAAGCCCATAAAATAATAGCCACAAGTATGTCCTCTAGAAACACTGGGGATACAAGAGATGGCAAATGCCAAGATCAGAAACAAAGAAGAAACTGTCAAGAAACTCAGCACTTCAGGTAGCACCTGAGGGAGAAGAATAGTTGATGCTTTGGGTCAAGACTGCCCCGATTAGGGTCTCAACCATCTCTTTACCTCCAGAGATGCTGGGGCTTGACAGGTTGTTTTGTGCCCTTCCAGGTACAGAGTAGAACTGAGTAGTTGGGAATGGTTAATAAAACCGTTAGACATAGTAATAGAATTAGGCCATTCAGCCCATCGAGTCTGCCCTGCCATTCCATCATTGCTGATTTATTAACCCTCTCAACCCCATTCTGCCTTCTCACCATAACCGTTGACACCCTGACTAATCAAGAACCTATTAACCTCCGATGTAAATATATTCAATGACTTGGCTTCCGCGGTCACATGTGGCAATGAATTCCTCAGATTCACCATCCTCTGACTGAAGAAATTCCTGCTCAGCTGTTCTGAATAGACACCCCTCTAGTCCAGGGGTTCCCAACCTTTTTGATGCCATGGACCATTAAGAAAGAATCTGTGAAGCCCAGGTTGGGAACTCCTGCTCCAGTCTGAAGCTGTGCCCTCTGGTCCTAGAATCACCCATGATAGGAAACATCCTCTCGACGTATATTTTCTCATGTCTTTCGAAGTTTAAACTTCAAAGTAAATTTGTTATCAAAGTATTTATGTCACCATATGCAACCCTGAGATTTATTTTCTTGTGGACCTACTCAATAAATCCATGGAGTAATAACCATAACAGAGTAAATAAAAGATGGCACCAACTTGGGCAGTCAACCAGTGTGCAAGAGACAACAAACAAAAAGAAAGAAATAACAGTAATACTAAACAAAATAATTAATAAATCTCGAGGTAATGAGATGAAGAGTCCTTGAAAGTGAGACCATTGGTTGTGGGAACATTTCAATGATGGGGCAAGTGAAGTTATCCTCTTTGGTTCAGGAGCCTGATGGTTGAAGGGTAGTAACTGCTCCTGAATCTGTTGGTGGGTCCTGAGGCTCCTGTACCTTCTTCCTGATGGCAGCAGTGAGAAAGAACATGTCCTGGTTGGTGGGGGTCCCTTATGATGGATGTTGCTTTACTGAGACAGGGTTTCATGTAGATGTGCCCAGTGGTGGGGAGGGCTTTACTGATAATGGACTAGGCCTTATCCACTTCTTATTGTAGGATTTCCAGTGAGATCCACCCCTCATTCTTTTAAGCTCCAGCAAGCACAGGCCCAGAGCCACTAAACTCATCATACATTAATCATTTCATTCCTGGCATCATTCTCATGAACCTCCTCTGGACCATCTCCAATGTCGGCACATCTCACAAAACTCCATTGTACTTGTGTTCCTTACCACTGACCTACAAGTTAAGTTTTAGGGAATCCTACACAAGGACTCCCATGTCCTTCTGCATCTCAGATTTTTGAATTTTCTGCCCATTCTACGTTTTTGTTCCTTCTACCAAAGTGCATAACCATACACTTGCATGCGACCTGCAACACCTGGCGAGATGGCGGCACGACAAAGTTTGCAGCGGCCTCTCTGGAATTGATATCTGTTATTTGTCAAGTGGGGTGCCGTGCACAATCCTAATCTGATGAAAAACAGACGTGGGAGCACAGAAGAACATCTGGAAATCTCCAGGAAGGCCTTCTTCGTTGCTGCTGCTGTTGTGAGGTCCGGGTCTCTGCTGGGAAGAACAGGCCCCCAGTCCTCGGGGTCGCGTTGCCGGTGGCGGGGGCTTCGTAGTGCGCACAGCAGAGGATGGTGCTCGGAAAGGCTGTGCCGGAGGGGATGGTCGGAGGCTTGGAGGTTCAATGGACTCGGAGTCCGCTGCGGTCGGGGCACTTTCACTGTGTGCTGCGTCTACGAGGCTGGGTTCGGCGGCGCCGTGGAAGTCCATAGCGGGGGTATTCCCTTCTGCCGTCTGCGTGAGATGACCAGTCTATCGGGACCCTGAGGACTTGTGGAAACTGTGTGGTGGTTTATTTCGAACTTATAGTCTTTTAGCATCTTTGGACTATTTTTACTGTGCCCATGGTCTATTTTTTTAAAATCAATTATGGTATTGCTTGCACAGTTGTAACTATATGTAACTATGTGGTTTTGTGTAGGTCTTGTAACTTTAGCTTTTGGTTTGTTGGGTGGTAGAGTTGGTCACCTGACTTGGTGTGTCTGGGTAATCTTGTTTTGTCTGGTGGGTTTGGAGCTCCTTTCCAGGAAACATGCTAAGATGGTAGCGCGATATTAATACACAGCAGCCTCTCCGGACTCTGGACTGGGGATTGCCAAACGTTATGTGGATTTTCTAGTGTAGTTTGTTTTGTCGTGTGCTTTTGTGATATCATTCTGGAGGAACGTTGTTTCATTTTTTAAACTGCATTGCAGTTGTGGTTTCTAAATGACTATAAACCGAAATTCAATTCAATTGTTGACACTGTTTCCCATCTGCCACGTCTTTGCCCACTCTCCATATCCAAGTTCGTCTGCAGCTTCACCTGCTTCTTTGGCACTACTTGACCCTGCACCTATCTTTGCACTGTCCGCAAATTTGGCCACAAAGCCGTCAATTACATCTAAATCATTGATACATAATGTGAAAATAAGCAGTCCAAACACAGACACCTGCACACACTACTAGTCTCCAGCAGCAAACCTCAAAAGGCCCCATTTATTACCACTCTTTGCCTCTTAACAGTCAGCCAGTTTTCTATCCATGCTAGTATCTTTCCTGTAATGTCATGGGTGCTTAGCTTGTTAAGAAAACTCACGTGCAACACTTTGTCAATGGCCTTCTGAAATTCCAAGTAAAGAACTTCCACTGAGTATTTGTTAACCTCACCAGCTATTTCCTCAAAGAATTCAAACAAATCTGTCAAGCAACATCTTCCCAAACACAGAAGTCAGGCTACATGGCCTATAATTCCCTCTGTTCAGCCATCCTCCTTTCTTAATGATTTGAGTGATACTTGTAATTTTCCAGTCCTCCAGAATCTCGTGATTCTTGACAGATCATTATTAATGACTCCACAATCTCTTCAGCCACTTCTTTCAGAACCTCAGTGTGTAGTCCATTGGGTCTCAGTAACTTATCTACCTTCAGACCTTCCTTCTTCCTGAGCATTTTTCTCCGCCATTTCTCTGTCCCCATTACCTCTCCAGGATCTTTTTCCAACAGAACGATATCCACGCTCACCTCTCCTTTACTTTTTCATATATCTAAAAAAACATTTTGCATCCTCTTTGACATTATTGGCTAGCTTCACATTTCAGATTTCCTCCTCTTAGTTTTTAGTTGCCTACTGCTGGTTTTTTTTTTTAAAGCTTCCCAATCTACTAACTTCCCACTAATTTTTGCTCTCTTATATGCTCTCTCTTTTGCATTCACTCCTCCTTTGGGATCTACCTATCTGCATTTTCCGAAATGTTTCCAGAAGCACCAGTCATTGTTGCTCTGCTGTCATCCTTGTTAGCGTCCCCTTCCAATCATGTTTGGCCAGCTCCTCTCTCATGCCTCTGCAATCCCCTCTACTCTATTATAACACTGATAGGTCTGATTTTCTCTTTTCCCTCTCAAACTGCAGGGTGAATTATATCATATTATGATCAATGCTTCCTAAGGGTTCCTTTACCTTAAGCTCCCTAATCAAATCTGGTTCATTACACAACACCCAATCCAGAATTGCTTTTTTCCTAGTGGCTTCAATCACAAGCTGCTCTAATGTAGACATTCTCCAAGTTCCTTCTCATGGGATCCAGCAACATCCTGATTTTCCCCATCTACCTGTAGATTAAAATTCCCCATGAATATTGAAATATTGCCCTTTTAACATGCCTTTTCTATCCAACATCCTGCCTACTATTTGGAGGTCTGTTTGCACTCTCATCAGGGTCTTTTTACCCTTGTAGCTTCTTAACTCTACCCACAAGTATACATCATCTTCCTATCCTACATCAATTCTTTCTCAGGATTCAATTTCATTTTTTTTTTTAAACCAATGGAGCCACCCCACCCCTCTCTGTCTACCTGTTCATCCTTCTGATACAATGTGTATCCTTGGATGTTAAGTTCCTGACTATGATTTTCCTTCAGCTACGACTCAGTACGACGTAACTGGCAATCTGTAATTGTGCTACAAGATGATTTACCGTAGATGCCGGATTATAAGCCGCTACTTTTCTCCCACGCTTTGAACAGCTTTGAACACTGTGGCCTTTACTACAGTGCGGCTAATGCATGTTTTTTTTTCATGCCGCCAAAAACATTTTGCCTCGTAACAGTAGACCAATAAAATTGATGAGTAGTTCACAGAGGTCCAATGAAATTGTACGATAAATCAAGCGCACTTTCACAATTATTGTAAATCAGTCATTTGTACTCACCCTCATCAACATGGAAAACACTCGAAGAAAAGCATTGTGCTGCCTTTATGGCAGTTATTTAGTTTATAATAGTTTCGCTTAGTAATTCATTTGTTAGTATTTTCTAGTTAAAGTTAGAAGTGTTTTAAGTATATTTGTTTTCTGTACTACATCCCGGGATGCTATGACGTCACATCCGGTTTCGCCGCGTCTTGTGGGGAAATACCGGTTTGCGATAAACGGAAAGGTGGGGGGGGGGGGGGGGGGGAGCGCATTAGACCCGAGCGAAAACGCTGCTTTTAAGTTAAAGGCGATCAATAACTTTTCCTGGTAGGCTGCAGTATATATTTTTTTACCAGTCGTTAGGAGATATTGGATTGTTGTTCGTGCATTGTTCAGTAAAAAAGTATACGCAACGTAATTTGTGTGTTACCGATACGTATGTATATTTTAAAGTAGCCGTGTTACAGGCACGGTTCGAAAAAAAGCATTTGCAATATGTATTTGTTTATGTTACCATAAGGATTTAATTAAAAGTTAAAAAATCCTCACGTGTAATATCTGTGTAAATATCTCATATTACAACATGGGACACCTGTGGCTTAAAATCCGGTGCGGCTTGTACAAGTACAAAATTGATTTTCTTTCTAAAATTAGAGCCTGCGGCTTTTAATCAGGTGCGCTCTGTAGTACGGAATCTACGGTACCTTATTCCTTTTACTGCAAGCTCTTAAATATAACACCTTAAGTCCTGTATTCATCAGCCTTTTCGATTTTTTACTCATGTTACACTTCAACTTATCCCACTGACTGCAATTTTGCCTTGTAATCTGCCTGTCCTTCCCCACACTCTCACGACACACTGCATCTACTTGTATGTGAATTGCCAATAGTGTGGTTCCCGTCCCCTTTAAAATCAGTTAAAACCCTCCCCAAAAGCTCTAGCAAACCTGCCCACAAGGATATTGACCCTCCTGGGGTTCAGGTATAACCTGTCGTTTTGTACAGGTTATACCTTCCCCAGAAGAGATCCCTATAATCCAGAAATCTGAAACCCTGCCCCCTAAAAGCAATTCCTCAGCCACTCACTCATTCATCTGCCAAATCATCCTATTCTTATCCTCACTGCGGTTTGGCACAGTCAGCAATCCTGAGATCACTAACCTGGAGGTGCAACTTTTCAGCTTTCCGAGTATTCCCTCTTCAGGAACTCCTCACGTTTCCTACCCATGTTGTACCATGACTTCTGGCTGTTCACCCCCTCCCCCCCTCTTTAGAACGGTGTGGACCTGATCTGAGACATCCCTGTCCTTGGCAACTGGGAGGCAAAATACCATTTGGATTTCTTTACCATGACAATGGGATCTCATGTCTATTCCCCTACCTTTGGAATTCCCCATCATTACTGCTCTCCTCTCCTCAACTCTCTCCTTCTGAGGCACAGTGCCAGAGAACTACTCTCCGCAGCTTCTCCCTGCTGCGCCACCCCACCCCCAACAGTGTTTATTATTGAGGAAACCAGCCACTATATACTAAGAAAAACACTTGACTGATGCTAAATAATACCAGACGTACCTGTTCCGACTTCAAATCCGACTTAAAGACGGAACTCGTTCATAACCCGGGGACTGCTTGTACTTTTAAATCATCTCTAGATTATTTATAATACCTAATACAATGTAAATGCGATGTAAATAGTTGTTATGCTGTATTGTGTAGGGAATAATGACAAGAAAAAAGTCTGTACATGCTCAAACAACGAGTGCTGTAGAGAGAACTTCTGGGTTTTCCCGCTCCGCGGTTGGTTGAATCCGCACATACAATATCCGCAGATTAAGGAGGGCCGACTGTACAGCACGGAAACAGGCCATCTGGGCCCTTCTAGTCCATGCCGAACGCTTACTCTCACCTAGTCCCACCGACCTGCACTCAGCCCAAAACCCTCCATTCCTTTCCTGTCCATATACCTATCCAATTTTTCTTTAAATGACAAAAATCGAACCTGCCTCTACCACTTCTACTGGAAGCTCGTTCCACACAGCTACCACTCTCTGAGTAAAGAAGTTCCCCCTCGTGTTACCCCTAAACTTTTGACCCTTAACTCTCAACTCATGTCCTCGTGTCAATCTCCCCTACTCTCAATGGAAAAAGCCTATCCACGTCAACTCTATTTATCCCCCTCATAATTTTAAATACCTCTATCAAGTCCCCCCCTCAACCTTCTATGCTCCTAAGAATAAAGGCCTAACTTGTTCAACCTTTCTGTAACTTAGGTGCTGAAACCCAGGTAACATTCTAGTAAATCTCCTCTGTACTCTCTCTATTTTGTTGACATCTTTCCTATAATTCGGTGACCAGAACTGTACACAATACTCCAAATAAATAAAGGTAACTGCTTCCTGCAACTTCGGGGTGACTACCTACCTGTAGCTCCTATCTATCACCTCCCCATTCTCCTGTATGAGCCGAAGCTGCAGCTCTGCTTCCTTAGTATGGTCTATATGGAGCTGCAGCTTGGTGCACGTCGTATAGATGTAGCAATCTGGGAGACTGGAGGTCTCCAAATGTTCCCACGTCTCACACAAGGAACATACCACTAACTCTGGGCCCGTTCTCGGTGCACTAGCAATGTACTAATAAAATTTACTTAGAATCTCTGCCTGCCCAGCCCAAGCTTGCTGAGCTAAAGCCAGACCAACCTAACACTGGCAACTCAGCTTTGCACCTCCTTTCTCTTTATTGGCTCAAATAAAACTAACTCCCAATGAGACTTGCTGTTTCCAAATGGCTCCTGCCCTGTAAGATGTCACTATGGTTCACATGCTACCTCAGACAATGACTCACACCCGTACGAAATTTGAAATACGTTAAATTTCTCTGCCAGCTTCAGAAGTATTAATTTAATTATTAACTGCCATTCTCCACAGATCCTAGTTGACCCTCTGTCGATTATCAACCTCAAAAGCTTACTGCTAATGAGAGGTTACCACCTGACTAATGTGTTACCTGGGATTCAATTAATTTGATCAAACAAAATAGAGTGGTTACATCGATATAATATTTGCATTCTTTAAAATAAATCTAATTTTCTCTGGCCTTTGATAATGGGATTAGAGGTGGTGTCTGAAGGATCAGCCAGCATATTTTATGCATTTGGCTAATGGATTTTTTAATAAAAATATTAATCTTTCTTATTAAAAATACATTGTGCATAACCCTGTCATCTCTCCACCTAGTATCCAACATCTCTCCCATTGCACCACAGCTAAAACTCACCAAGATTTAAACCCCATGAATCAGATACTTTTAAAACCTTATCAATTCAAGCAATGCACAGAATAGCTGATGAACTCAGCAGGTCGGGCATTATCTACAGAGGGAAATGGACAGTCGATGCTATGGGCCAAGACCTTTATCCAGGAATGCAAGATTGAGGGGAGATAGCACAATGAGGTGGGGGGGGGGGGGGAGGGTGGAACAAGAGCTGGCAGGTGACAAATACACCTAAGTGAAGGGGAGGGGGAGGTATTGGTGATAGGTAGGTGAGAGAGGGAGAAACAGAAAGAATGACGTTAAGAAATTGGGAAGTGACGGATGGAAATGACAAACGATTGAATCTAAAAGGTGGTCCGTGGAATAAAGGGAAGGAGATGGTGAGGGGAACTTGGAGGATTGGCCAGGAGGTGGACAGATAGAGAGGGTGGGGAGGGGAAGAAAGGGCCAGTGGGATCAGGAAAAAAAGGAAGGGACAGAAATGAGTGGTTATCTTAAGTTCACCTCTCACCTGCCAGCTCTTTCTCCACCCCTTTGCCTCAGCTTTTTATACTGACTATGACCCTCAATCTTTCCTTCCTGATGAAGGATCTCAACTTGTATCATCAATGATCCACTTCTCTCCACAAATGCTGCCTGCACCATCGAGTTACTCAAGCTTTTTGTACGTTGCTCCAGATTTCCAGCATCTGTAGTCTCTTGTCTCAATACAAGCAATCCCCAATAAATCCATTTATTGAGAACAAATTGCTTGAAGTAGTATTTAAATTTCTGCTCTTACCAACAAGCTCTCCTAGATTGTGGAGACAATGCTTTCTGAAATATTGAAAGAATGGGGATGGCATTGCAATGGGTTAAATTTACAATCAGCCCTTCTTGCCAGATTAGTAAATCCAAACTCACATGGCATTCTTAAGGAACGGTTAAAATAGGAAATAAAGACTACAAAGTTAAGAACACTGAGAAAACTCATTCAACCCCTTTTTCAATGGATGCTGACTGACCTGCTGAGTTCATCCAGCTTGATTGTACGTGTTGATTCAACCCCTTGGAGTTTCTGCTTCTCCCCGTCCCCAACTACTTTGTGATTTATTCTACTCAACACCCATTTCATTACAGACATCTTTTGTCTCTCACTAACACCCTGTCTGAAGTTTAATCCCCTCTACATTTACAAGCCATTCCCCTCAATTTTGGCTGAGGTGAAAGGCTCTGGAGTCGACCTTCCTTCAGTGCAGTTCCAAGAGTGTCACACTGCCCGTAATACCACATTTTGGATGAGGTGTTTCCTTACACAGGTTTGCTACCCAGTTTCTGTGAATGTCGCCACAAGAGACAGCAGATGATGGAAATCTGGAATAACATCTCAGCTCCTTTGTGGCTTTCTCCTGTGAATGTAATGTACTCAATTTCCATACAAGAATGGGTTACCTTACCTGGCTCCTGTTACACCAGAGAAAAGAAGCTGGAATGTTGCAGCTGCCAAGATGTCGGTGCGACCTCGTACAGAACACTGTTCAGTTTTGGTTGTTTGCTATGGGAAAGATGCCAGTAAATTGGAAAGAGTGCAGTGGAGATTTATGAAGATGATGCCAGGACTCGAGGGGTTGAATTATGCACAGAACTTGAGCGGGTGGGGATTGCTTTCATAGGAACGGAGGAGATCAAGGGATGATCTTGTAGAGCTGTATAAAATTATGAGGAGCATAAATAGAGTAAGTGTACTCAGCTTTTTCTCCAGGATAGGGGAATCAAGAACTACAGGATGGAGGCTTAAGGTGAGAGGGGAGAGATTTCAAAGGAACCTTAGGGTCAACTTTTTTTCACCCAGGGAATAGTCCATATATGATATGGTCTGCCATAAGTGGTTGAGGAAGGTACATTAACAATAATTAAGAGGCATTTGGGCAGGTGCATGGATGGGACAAGGCAATTGAAACGTTAGGTGGGAATGTTGGCTGGCATGGACCAGTTGAGTCAAAGGGCCTTTTCCATGCTGTATAAGGATATACAGAATGCAGTATAGCCAATCAAGTACTTGGAGCAACTGCTTTAGGAATGTGGAAATGGGATAGCCAATTGAGACACAACAGGATCCCATGAAAAGCAATGGCACAATGGCCAGAATATCCATTTTCCAGAAACTGAGGGATAAATTCAGGCTGACAGAAATTCCCTGTCTGTTTGCTAACCAATGCCCCGAGCTCTTTCATGTCCTTGAAGCACAGATGGGGCCTTGGTTTAATGTTTATCAAACAGAAGGCACCTCGGGCAGGGTGGCACCCCCACAGTGCAGTCCTGGAGTGTCAGCACAGATTGTGAATGCAACCCGGCTGTAAGAGCGCAAGATCCAAAAACACTCAGCGTAGAAGCTTGCTCAGGCCACGTAGTCATGTCAGCTCCTAGAAAGAGCTTTTCACTGAGTCCCACTCTTCTGCTCTTCCTCCACAACCAACTCTCTTTTGCAAGTTCCTTCAGAACTTGCTAACACCACTCTCTGTACAATTGCCCACCTCCCTTCCAGTGATTATTTTAAATCCGTGAGAGTGATTCTCTTCTGCCGCTTAATAGATTTGATTTTGAACATTTCTTAAACCTCCTTTCAATCTTCTCTGCTCCAAGGACCCTGCATGTAAACCAGGGTACCTCAATTCTGGTAAAACTTCTCTGCACCTTCATCTAGACCTCATAGCCCACCATGTGGTGCTCAGTATTGAATTCCTGTTGAGTTTCCCTTATATTCTCACCACACACAAGCCATATGGCCAGCAGTTCTATGCCAGCTCACAGAGAGAAAAGAAATTGCATTGCCACTAGTTATCCTGGGAAGCGATTCTCCACACATTCCAATCAATTCCTCCCAGATTTCATTCAGATCAGATTAGTTTATGGCTACATACACAAGGATGCAATGAACTTCCTTGCTTACGTGAAGGTCAGAGGATAAATAGCATACATTGTAATAATAAATACAACACTAAGTACAGTGACAAGATCAAAACAACAGACTGGTGTAGAGACTGCAGTGCAGT
The DNA here is from genome assembly GCF_048418815.1 of Hemitrygon akajei. Classification (NCBI taxonomy): domain Eukaryota; kingdom Metazoa; phylum Chordata; class Chondrichthyes; order Myliobatiformes; family Dasyatidae; genus Hemitrygon; species Hemitrygon akajei. The sequence continues at coordinate 74,319,476 of NC_133124.1, forward strand.
CTGAGGCAGTGCAAAAGGAAAATAACAGAATAACCGAGAGAGATAGAATAAAAAAATTTGAGAGCCAGGCAGCAGTGCTTGGGCCAATTAACCCATCGGTGGGGTGTGGGGGAAACCAGAGGACCCTTATAGAGGTGATCTTACAGGGGTGTATAAAGTCAAGACAGTCTTTTTCTTATTATAGGCAGAATTGAGAACTGGACGGAATAGGTTTAAGTTGAGAGGGAAGAAAGCCGAAGAGCAACTTTTTCCACCCTGAGGGAGGTCCATGACTGGACAAGCTGCTAGAGGACGAGGTGGAGGATGAGATCCCCACCACCCTGGTCATGCTTTTCCCCCACAGTTGCCACCAGATAGAAGATACAGGTGCCTCAGGACCCGCTCCACCAGGTTCAGGTACAGTTACTACCTCTCAACTATTAGGTTCTTGAACAAAAGGGGATAACCACACTTACTTGCCCCATCATTGAAACGTTCCTACAACCAATGACCTCACTTTAAAGACTATTTATTTATATTTGCACTTGCGCAGTTTGTTTGCTTCTTCACACCGGCTGATCTTTCATTGAGCCTGTTATCATTACTTCTCTATAGATCTGCTGAGTGAGTATGCCACAAGAAAATGAATCTCAGGCTGTATATGGTGACATATCTGTAAGCTGATAATAACATTTACTTTGAGGCAGGTACACTTATGACATTTAAAAGGCACTTGGATAGGTACATGGATAGGAAAGGTTTATACTCGAGACTTTAGAGGGATATGTACCAAATCGGGCAAATGGGACTGGCTCAGTTGGGATTCTTGGTTAGCATGGACCAGGTGGGCTGAAGGGCCTGTTTCTGCACTCTATGACACCTGGACGAAATGCATGTATAAACTCCACACAGACCCTTACCAATTGTTATTGATGCACCACGGAAAGCTTTTAGTCTGGATGTATAATGGCTTGGTATGGCAACTGCTCTGCACGTGACTGCAGAGAGTAACGGACACAGCCCAGCACATCACAGAGACTAGCTGCTGCTCCACGGACTGTCTACACATCTTGCTGCCTTGGTAAAGGAGCCAACATAATCAAAGACTCCATGCACATGGACATTCTCCTACTTCCCCCTCACATCGGGCGTAAGATACAAAGGCCCAAAAGCAAGGACAGCTTCAATCCCATGGTTTCAGACTCTGAATGGACCTCTTGCATGAAAAAATGGACTCCTACCTCATATCTACCTCTTCATGATCTGGCACTTCATTGTTTACCTGCACTGCACACCTTTGGTACCTCTTACACTTTACTCTGCACTGGTAGTGTTTTAAATCCCTCGGTGTTATTTTTGAAGACCTGTTCTGGACTCAGCACGCAAGTTCAATCATGAAGAAAGCACAGCAGTATCTCTACTTCTTCAGAAGTTTGCAAGGATAAGGCATGATATCTATAACTTTGACTAATCTCCATAGATGTGTCGTGGAGAGTATATTGACTGACTGCATCTTGGCCTGGTATAGAAACACCAATACTCTTGAATGGCAAATGCTACAAAAAGCAGTGGATATGTCCCAGTCCAGACAGGTGAACCCCTCCGCACCATACATCATCAGGGACCCCTCCCCACCCAGGTCAATCTCTCTTCTTGCTGCTACCATCAGTAAGGCGGCACAGGAGCCTGAGAACTCGCACACCAGGTTCAAGAACGTTATTACCCCTCAACCATCAGGCTCTTGAACCAGAAAGGACAACTTCATTTGCCCCATCACTGAACTGTTCCCACAAACTACAGACTCACTTTCAATGACTTTTTAACTCAGTATTTATTACTCATTTATTTATCATTATTTCTTTCCTTTCATATTTGCAGTTTCTCTCTTTTGCACTCTGGTTGTTTGCCCATTCTATTGCTGCAGTGTTTCACTGATTCTTCTATGGCTATTGGATTTATTGAGTATGCCTGCAAGAAAATGAATCACGGTGGTACATGGTGACATATACGTAATCAATTTACCTTATTCTAGCTCAATGTATTGTGTATTTTCACCTGTATGAACGATACAAGCTTTCACTGTACCCTGGTACACTGGACAATGATAAACCAGTAGCAAACATCGCCCAAGATCCAAGGGAGCTGGAGCTGTGTGAGACACGTACCTCATTGATGAAGTCGCCAATGTCACCAGGATGAGGGGCAGCTGAGCGAACGGGGTACTGAGGCTCAGCGTGAATAGGTCTCTCGTCCACCCGCCTGATGCCCATTGGTTTTATCGCATCAGGCTCCATCGTGTCCGGTTGCTGAAGCTGGCTGAGGTCATAATCCTGTGGGCACACACACACAACTTCGCATCAGGGGATTTATTTAAATATACAGCATGGTAGCAAGCCCAATGGCATCCAGGTGTCAGGTTAACCCACTAATCCATACCTCTTTGGAATACGGGAGGAAACTGCAGCACCCAGAGGTAACCCACACAATCATGAGGAGAACAGACAGTGGCGGAATCGCCAACGCTGTAACTGCTACACAACCATGCAAAGCACTCTGACTGGCTCCACCACCTCCTTGTACACAGCCATCGTGGCTCTGATACACAGAAACACAAGCGGCTACAGTGAGTGGTGGGTCACAGCCAGTTCCATCATGGGCACAGCTCTCTCCACCACCGATGACATCTATAAGGAGGCTCGGCCTCAGGAAGGTGACATCTGCCATCAGGGACCCTCCATCTTCCAGGCCGTTACCTCACTTTGATGCTGCCATCAGGAACATGGTTCAGAAGCCTGAAAACCACCAGGTTCTGAACCTACCTGCACAACCCTAACCCTACCTCAGGCACACAACACTATGGACCACCTCTTGCACTACCACAGACTTGTCTCTGATAGTGACTTTATTTCTGCATGAATGTCATTGCACTGTCTTGAATAATTAATACATAATTTATATTCTGAGTTGTCGGTGGCAAGATTTTCATTGTGCCTGTACCTCACTGTACTTGTCACATGATAATAAATAAACTAGACTTAACGTCTTAAATACTGTAGTATTTGCTGGCATAGGGTAGAAACGAGAATAGGCTCCTGCCCTAGCAGCTACTGTCATCAAGAGAAAGCTTCGTCCCACTGAGCGTGTGCTAACCACCCACCAGCCATTTACAGCAATCTACACTCATCTCATCCAGAGCACCCAGAGGAAACGCACAAATAGCAATCACCATGAAGCATCCTATCTGAATGCATCAGTTAGGTATGGCAACTGCTCTGCTGAGACCACAAGAAACTGCAGTTTTGGACAGAGCTCAACACATCATGGAAACCAGCTTCCCCTCTACGGACTCTGTCCACACGTGGTAAAGTTGCCTCACCCACCTCAGACATTCTCTCTTCTCCTCTCCCATCGGGAAGAAGATACAAAAGTCTGAAAGCACACAGCTCCAGGCTCATGGAAAGCTTTCATTCTGCAGTTATATTGACTAGTCCCCGGTACAATACAGTTAACTCTTGACCTTACAATCTGCCTCGTTATGGCCTTATTCTCTGCCTGCACTGCAATTTTTCTGTAACTAACACCTTATTCTGCATTCTGGTATTGTTTTCCCTTCTATTACTTCAGTGTACTGGTGTGGTGAAAAGATCACAATGGATGACATGCAAAACAAAGTTTTTCACTGTGCCTTGTGACATGTGACAAATTACCAATTGCACAAGAACATGCAAATTCCACATATACCGAGGTCAGGAGTAAACTCTACAGAATATAGAAAGGCCTCAATAAAATGGGCATGCAGAGGAGGTTTCCAATGGTGGGAACTTCAAAGACTAAGGTGCAAGGCATCAGAATAGTAGAATGCCCCTTTAGAACAGAGATGAGAAAGAATTTCTTTAGAAGAGGGCACTGAAGCTGTGGAATTCATTGCCACGGGTGACAGTGAAGGCCAAGTCATTAGGAATTTTTAAAGCAAAGGTTGATTAGAAAGGGTGTCAAAAGTTCCAGGGAGGGGTAGGAGGGGTTGAGGGGGAAAATGAATCAGTCATGAATGAATGGCACAGCAAACTCTATGGGCCAAATGGCCTTGAGCTGCTCCTATGAATTACAAACAACCAAAGCACAGTTTATCTTCTTTTGCACATCAGCTGTTAGTCTGTCTTTGTATAGATTTTGTAAATTCTATTGTATTCTTTACTTTAACCTGTAAATGCCTGCAGGAAAATTAGTCTTAAGTAGAGTGAATGGTTTCATATACATCCTTTGACAATAAACTTACTTTGAATGTCTTATGGGTGACAGGCTGCCAGGCAGCCAGAGTAGATTGCAGGTGTAGGTGATGGGTGAATGAGATTGGTCCCCTCCCCTCTCAGAAACCTCCGCACTCTCACCTGGTCCTCCTCACCGCCACCTTCCTCATCGTATTTCAGGATGTTGTCTCTGACGTCGTCCTCCGGGTCTATCAACAGCTGCTTGGCTTGCCTCTCCTTGTCTCGCCGCTTCATCCATATCACAAACAACAAGACCAAGACTGGGAGGGAGGTAGAAATCAGTATCAATACAGGAAAACAGCAGCAGCGCAAAACCATCTGACTGCTCACTGAGACAAAGTCTCCCGGATGAAATGACAGAACAATTCCCCGCCCCCCCGGGGCTGAATGGCTCACTATACCACCCGCACACAATCCGGCAAAGACTGAGGCAACACGTTTGAGGATAGAAGCAGAAAACGTTGCAAAAGACACGATAAAACAAGCAGCATCCAAGGAAGGAGAAACAGACGATGCTTCAGCTGCAGTGACCTTCAGCAAACAGCACCAACACAGAGAGGCCTTTCAGCCTTCCGAGTCTGTGCTGACCCTCAAGCTCCAATTTACATTGATCCTACAATCATCTCTTTAATTCTCCCCACATTCTTTATCAACTCCTCCCGCGTTCTCCTACTTATACATGCATGAGAGTAATTCACTGCGGCTAATTAACCTACCAAACTGCACAGAGAACAGGTTCCTCAGACCAAGAGTCTTTGCAGAACTAATTAAACACCTAAGCAAACTAACGCCTTCAGTCTGCACAATGTTCATTTCTCTCCATTCTCTGTACACTCATTTGCCTATCTGAGCCTCTTAAAATGTCCTCCTTTTATTTGCCTCCACCCCCGTTCCTGGCAGCACATTCCAGACACCCACTAGGCTGCACATCGCTTTTCAACTTGCCCTCTCTCACCTTAAAACGTATGGTCTTTGGTGTTAAGACATTTTAACCCTGGGAAAGAGATTCTGGCAGACAGCCCTATCGATGCCTCCCACAACTCTATAAACTTCTATCAAGTGTCACCTCAGCCTCCGACACTCTGGAGACGACAACTCAAGTTGACCCTCCTTCCCCTTGCACCTCTGTAAAGATTCATGCCCATTTTGTGTAAAGGATGATGAAGAGCCAGGTTACTTACTGAGCAGGATTATGATGCAGAGGAGGATTGCAATGATAGCGCCTGTTCCCAAACCGGCAGCAACAATAGCTTCAACTGAGGTGCAGTCCCCATTCTCGTTACATGGACAGACTTTGATCAGGAGCACAGACGTGGCAGACATGGGTGGGTTTCCAGAATCCATGATCATTATTGGGACCTCATAGATGCCATCGTCTAGGAATCCAATCTTCAGGCTCAACTGTGCAGAATCTCCTAAATAGCGGAAAGATCAATTTGAGTTTATTATCATAGCTCGAGTACACAGGTGCAATAAAAAATTTACCTACAGCAGATTCACAGAGCACAACATTACACATGTAGCATTCACAAGAAAAGTAAATGATACAAAAATTATACAAGAAAGACCATAAGACATAGGAGAAGAATTAGGCCAGTAGCTCATCGAGTCTGACCACTGGCTGATTTATTATCTCTCTCAACCCCATTCTCCTGCTATCTCTAGGTAACCTTTGATGCCTAAACCAATCAAGAACCTATCAACCTTTGCTTTAAATACATCCAATGATTTGGCCTCTGCTGTTGTCTACGGCAATGAATTCCAGATCCATCACTCTCTGGCTAAAGAAATTTCTCCTCATCTCCGTTCTAAATGGACATCCATCTATTGTGAGGCTGTGCCCTCCTAAACCCCTCACGACAGGAAACATCCTGTCCACATTCACTGTTTAGGCCTTTCAATATTTGACAGGTTTCTATGAGATCCCACTCTCTTTCTGCTAAAATCCAGTGAATACAGGCCCACAGCCATCAAGTGCTCCTCACATATTCTCGGAATCATTCTCATGAACCTCCGCTGGACCCTTGCCAATGCCAGCACATCTTCGCTCAGATAAGGGGCCCAGAAGTGCCTCAGCAACACAACACTGCTTTCATATTCTAGACCTCTTGAGATGAATGCTAACACTGTATTTGCCCGCCTTACCACCGACCCCACTTGCAAGTTAACCTTTTGGGGAATCCTGCACAAGCATTTCCCAAGTCCACTGTTCCCCATGCAGTCACTGAAATGATCCTGTGCACGGATGCTTTGTTGCCGCACAGCTGGAAGTGTTTTTAATATAATGTTAATACAATTGTGAAATACCCTGTAATTAATTATGAGAATGAAATTTTCTAAATAATAAACATACCACAATCTTTGAAACATTTTAGAGCTTCAATGTATATACATTGTCAGTGGTTCAAAGTTACTGCGCTGTTACAATTTGGAACAATAAACACAGAAAGGAAGTCGGTAGCTCATTGTTAATAAACTGCCGGGCTGCCAAATGCTGAGAGTTACGGTTTGTGTTTGGTTGGTGTAAAAAATTAAGTCATCTTATAAGAAAAATAAGTAATCTTTCAAAAAATCATAATCTACTACAATATTTTTCATAAAAATTGTTAGAACAAAAATATTTAAAGAGCTGCTGTGTAAAAACTTCCTGCTCAGACTAACAGTTGCTTCATGCAGCTGGTAAAAAAAAATTAGAGGAAACTTTGGACAAATCCCTTTACATCTCCGATTTTTGAAATTTTTCCGATTTAGAAAATAATCTACGTCTTTATTCCTCCTACCCAAGTGCATGACCCACTTCCCTGCACCATACTCCATCTGCCACTTCTTTGCCCATTTTCCTAATCGATCTAAGAGTTTATGCAGATTTTCATTTTTAAAGCATTAGTGACATTTAAGACTCTTGTAGGAAAAAATGAGGGTTATGGGAAGGATTAGATTCATTGTGGAGTGAGTTAAAAGGTCAGCATAAGATCGTGGGTCAACAGGCCTGTACTGTAGTGTACTGTTCTATGCAGACAATCAGATACTTAAATACCACCTGCAGCTGAAATCCACCTGGGAAAGAGCTCATAGTTTCCATTCTGTTCTCTGAGCAGCAGACTCTTTACATCTGAATCTGAAAACCCCAGCTACATTTTTCTATCAGCCATGTGCCTCTCCAACAGTCTTGGTAGGGATTCATGGAATAAAAAAGTTGGGAACCCCGCTCTTAAATGTCCTAAATGTATCTGCCTCTACCGCTACCTCTGGAACCGTGTTCCATGTACCCACCATTCTCTGTGTAAAATCAGCTCAGACATTCCTGCCTACACTTTTCTCTAATCACCTTATAATCACGCCCTCTCCTATTAGCCATTTCTGCCCTGCCTCTTACCTCTTGTACATCTCTGTCAAGTCACCTTTTTTTATCCTTGGCTCAAAAGAGAAAAGCCCTAGCTTGATCAACCTGTCCTCATAAAACATGCTCTTTAATCCAGGCAGTACCCTGGAAAACTCCCCTGCACCCTCCTCTAAAGCTCCCACATCCTTCCTACACTGAGCACAATACTCCATTTAGGATGAAAACAAGCTTCTGAAGGAACTCAGCAGGTCAGGCAGCATTTGTGGAGGCAGAGGGCTGGTCAGTACTCCAGGTCGAGACCCCCACATCTAGTCCTGATGCAAGGTATTGCCCTGTAATCTCAATCACTCCTCTAGCAGTTTGATTTTTGTTCCAGATTACAAAATCTGTCATCTCCCCTGTCACCATGGGAGCATCGAGCAGCAGAGCACAGGAACAAGCTTTCCACAACAACAGTCTGCTGGACTGATCAGTATCAGAGTCAGATTTATCAAAGTTGAATTTCCCCATGGGGATGAATAAAGTATCTATCTATCTATCTATTCCCTCGTATGATGTAAAATCTGTTGTTTTGTGGCAGCAGTACAGTGTAATAAAAATTACAAATAAATAGTGAAAAAAAGGAATAATGAGATGGTGCTCATGGGTTCATGGATCACTGATGACAGAGAAAAGTTTCTGAATCATTGAATGTGTGTCTTCAGGGTTCTGCACCTGATAGTGGTTGTAAGAAGATTTGTTCCTGGATGGTGAGGGTCGCTTATCATGGATGCCGCCTGTTGAAGTTGTTCTTGATGCTGGGAAGGTTTGTGCCCATGATGGAGCTGGCAGAATCTACAACCCTCTGTTAAAATAGTGATTAAATTCCCTACTAACCACTTCTGCCTAGACAACGTCCACATCCCTCCATTCCCTGCACATTGTGGTGTTCATAAGGAGGTATAGTTATTCACTCATAGGGTCATGAACCTTTGAAATTATCTGCCTCTGACAGATTCCCTAAAGATCACCAGAAGCTGTACCTTTGTTAGGAGTTTGGGGGAATTTGCTATGCCCAGTCCATCCCAAAAAACAGCCTCCATCTCTACTCAGACAGTTTCCATTTTTCACTTCCTCGGCTCCCCATCCCCGATCAGGCAGAAGATTCAAAAGCTTAAGAAAACATAATGCCAGGCTCAAGGACAGCTTCTCCCCCACTGTCATCAGACTTGAGTGACCCTTATACACTGAATGATGAACTTGATCTCCCGGTCTGCCTCATTGCACACTTGCACTCCATTTGTCAGCCTGTACTGCACTTTCTCTGGAACTGGAACACTAGATTCTGCATTCTATTTTTCCCCTTTTTACTATCACATTGTAACTATGATCTGTCTGGATGGCACACAGAGTTTTTCCACTGTAGCTCAGTACATGTGACAACAATAAATCAATTCCAATTATGCCCCTGAGAATGGGAATGGGAACCCATGCTTTAACCTATGGCAGTGCTCTGTCCTCTTACCATCAAGACGAGTTATAGTCCAGTTCCGCCTCACATCTGCTGGCTCATCAGGCAACTCAAAGGCGAAAGGCCCAGTGTTGGGATCGATGTCCGGATCAATAGCTGTGATGTTAATGGCATTGGGATCGGGTTTCTCACAGATGGAGACTTCTTCTGGGAACACTTGTGGGGCATTATCATTGTCATCCAGCAGCAGAATCTGCAGAGTTCCTGTCCCAGTAGCTGGAGGGATGCCTGCAGAATACAGGAGATGATTAGGAGCACCTTTGTATTAAGGTAAGTCAGCATGTTTGGATGAACTTTGAGGAAAGGCAACAAATGCTTGCTTTTCTTAAAAAAAAATTTAAATTCTTCAGGCTGTCCCCCTCACTGGGAAGATCTGCCCATGGCCACCCCTGACAGCCCTCCACAGTGATGCTGGGTAGGGGAGACCCAGGACTGAGCAATGTTGAGATAGTATACCCAGCACCGGGTTGCTCCCTGGGTTATGTCCGGGTGCCATTCTTGTGAACTGTTCATAACCGGAGTTCTCACCCCGTACGAGTACGTAACCATTTCTATCCTGCCACTCTGCCAGATAGATATGTCAGACATTTGTAAGCTGGGGAGGACTGGGGCATTCCAAGTCAGGCTGCAGATAGTGATAATCCCACACCTGTATTCCTCATGCCTCAGACCAGTACAGTACCAGTAGAACTTCACTTCAAACAATTGTCTTTCATCACTCAGTAGACTAGGAGAACTTAAAGCAAATCAGGAATATTTTACTCAGACAATTCACACTAGATCACAGTATTTGAGGGATTTTACACCACAGGCAAGTTAACCAATGTCTGAAAGGTGCGAATGGTTTGGTGTCATATGGGATCAAACCTCCATTAAGAAAGAAAACCCTGGGTCGGGTGCCACTTAAACACTTCCACCCCCCCCCCCCCCCCCCCAAACCTTTGCTGTAGGAGAGGTTGGGCAAAGTTCAAAGCACCACAAAACACAAGCAGGAACACCTCAGTCCATTCACACTCACACTGGAGCCAACAACAAATACCTCCAGTTAACTTCTTGACTGAGTGAAGCAGCTAGTTCCTCTACAGATGTACTGTTGCAGTAAGCTGACTGGTTGCTTCTCGGTCTGGTATAACAATTCAAATGCACAGAAATGAAACAAGAAGCAGCACAGAGTCATGGACTCAGCCCGTTACATCACAGGAACATCCCTCCCCATCATCGCCAGCATCCACAGGAGGTTCTGCTTCAAGGCGGCAACATCCCCAGATGTCCAACATCTTCTCACAGTTACCGCCAGGCAGGAGGTACAGAAGCCTGAAGTCTCATACCAACACATTCAGGAATAGCCACTTCCTTTCAACTAATGATTCCAGAACAACCATTCAGTTCTAAATCAACTTGCACAAACTGAATCACTGCCTCAGTATAGCAACACTATGACCACTTTCCACTATGGCGGGAATTCTTTTTATGCTACAGATGAGAGATTCCACGCAGACTGGAAATCTTGAGCAACACACCAAAATGCTGGTCTGTTTATTCCTCTCCATAAATGCTGTCTGACTTGCTGAATTCCTCCAGCATTTTGTGTATGCTCTTTTTATTCTAATTGTGATCTTTCTTCTAAAAATTGTGCATAATTTATGTTTAATTTATTGTTTTCCTGTGAATATATGTGCCTGTGAGCAAGTTTTTCATTGCATCTGTACTTTTGTATGTGACAACAAACTCGACTTTGAGAGTGCCGATGAATGTTAAGAGGATGTGGCAGCTGTGTGTTTGGAGGTGGGCTTTCACTGCCTCGTAGAACATTGTTTGCTGCATCTGTGTGTGTCCTTTGCAGAAAGTAGTGAGGAACAGATAACCCAGCGCTGTTTGAAGATGCAGCATAATATCAGGTCCTTCCAGCCCAATGAACCCACACCATCCAATTCCAACCATATGACCTACTAAGCGTACGTTTTGGAATGTGGGAGGAAGTCTGAGTACCCGGAGGAAATCTACGCGGTCACGGGGAGAACATACGATAACATCGGAACCGAACTCAGGTCGCTGGCGTTGTAATAGTGTTACACTAACCGCTACGCTACTGTGTCACCCCTTGATGTTCATGGTTATCGGAGACGGAAGAACTGGAGGATGGCAGGGAGTTACTGGCTGTGGTCATTAATGGAAGGTGCAACGATTCTCCATCTGTGGAACCCCTGCCTGTCCACTCCACAACAAATCATGCAGAAGCATAAGGGTCTTGGACCTCTCGTACTGTTCCAACAAGCAACTTTATTCCAATGTTTTTCCAGGTCCATCTGGCCATAAGGCCTGGGAGCAAAATGAAGCCACCGAGTCTGCTTGCCATTCCATCAGGGTTGATTTATTTTCCCTCTCAATCCCATTCTCCTGCCTTCTCCCCTTAACCTTTGGCACTCTTAGCAATCAAGAACCTATCAACTTCTACGTTAAATATACTTAAATTGGGTTGGTGGGGGATGAAGACATTTCCTCCAATTACTGGAACTCAGGAGAGTTGGGGTTAGTGGAACAGGCAGGAGAGGGGAGCCCAAGGCCAAGCCCAGACCAGCCATGACCAGACCGAATGGAACAATAGGTTCAAAGGGCCAAATGGTCAACTTCTTCTGCTGTATTTGCCAGACCAGTCACAGCTGACCTGTAGGGACCCTTGTCAATGCAAGTATTAACTAGAGACACAAATAACCTCACCCAGACTATTCTGGAAGGAGATGAAAGTTTGCCCAGACTGTGCAAGGATAGTTGATTTCCTTCCTTGAAGGACATTAGTGAACTGGATGCATTTTTACAAATTATCATTTTCAGAATTATTGCTCCCAGCGACTCCCACCAATTATTACAGAAGCACCACAGAAAGCATCTACCTCTTTGCATCACAGCTTGGTATGGTAACTGCTCTACCCATGACTTCAGGAAACCAATCACTTTGTCGTGGTGCTTACACTTCTGTCTACCTGCACGGCACTTTACACCCAGGTTCGAAGAAACGTTTTCTTGTTTCTATATACATTATATAGTTATATACATGTACACAGTTAAGTGACAATAAAATTGACTTGACTTTCTCTGTATCCTTTCACTCTGTTCTGCATTGTGTTTTGATCTTTTATTCTACCTCACTGTACTTATCTATGGAGTGATCTGTCCGGATGGCATGCAAGCAAAAGATTTTCACCGTTATCTCAGTACACATGAAAATAATAAGCCAGTTACCGAGACTAGTGTTTTATTTTGGGTTGCTTAGTAAACTAAATTTCAAGTCCTCAGTTGCCCAGGTTGTCAGGCCAGTCCTCTCAGTGCTGATGGGTCACTGTAACTGACTGCAGAGAAACAAGCTACTTAAGAATCACAAAAGGTTTCTTCACATTGCCCAGCTCACCTCACCCCCATCAACCCTATCCGATCTCTTCATGCAGTACAGAGATAGGCCCATCACCCATCTGGTCCAGGCTGGCCAAGATGCCCATCCAAGCCAGTGCCATTTGCTTAAGATTTGGCCCATAATACTCAAAACGTTTCAAACCCATGGACCTGTCCACCTGTTATTGCACCTGCTTCAACCACTTCCTCTGGCAGCTCATTCCACATACAGTAAATACTATCACCAGTCTGTAAAACAGTTGTCCCTCAAAATTCCTATAAAAACTTCCCCCTTTCACCTTAAAGCTGCACCTTTTAATTCTTGACTCCCCAACTTTGGGAAGTGACTGCATTTTCAACCTGTCCATGCCATTCATGATTGTATATGCCTCTACAAGAGCGTTTCTCATTCTCCTATGCTCCATAAAGTCCTTTTCTCGGCTCCATAAAGGACTTTGTTCTTGTCTGAGAATCTCAATTGCGTGAGTCCTGGGAATATCAATAATTTTTTCATCACTCTTTACGGTTTAGCAACATCTTTCCTATAGCAGGGAACCAAGTACTGAACACAGTCCTCCCAAGGGTGGTCTTAAATCAATCGAAGTTGGCCCTTTGCAATGTGCTACTGCCTCAGGTAAAGAGTTTGAGGGAACACTGGTCCCAAAAGCATGTCAGAATAACAGAGCTATGGGCAGCAACAACAGGGTCTGCTGGAAGAACTCAACAGGTAATAGCTTATCCAATCTCTTCCTGCAGCTCAGTCTCCTGAGTCCTGGCAACACAGAATAATAAGTAGGACAGCCTGAATTTGACACATCAGTCCAATTGAAATGATGCAGACTAAATTAGCTGAAACTGTTTCACTTATCATTTGCACTTCTAGTGAATAACTGAGGTCAAATTCAGCTCTTGTTAAAATTAGATTCCTTGTGTTGTCTGTAAGCTCCAATTACTCCGCACACAAGAGATTGGTGTACTATGTTGTTGCTATGCTGCACTCCGTACATGTGACAATGATAAGCCAATCCCAGTTCTACTCCAGAATTCACCAGTGGGAAAAAGATCCCCCCCCCCCCCCCCCCCCCAGTGCTACCCTCTCAGATACCGTGCAGCCCACTAGTTAACTGGCAGCAACACATTCAACTACCAACCTCAAATGGCCAAAGGCTGGGCAATAAAACGTTGGCTTTACAATACTGTGCTTGATCAGGCACAACAACTTCCTGTACGCAAAATAAATTGGGGTTTACAGACCACACGAGAAAGTCTTTAACAATAACTCCATTTGACCTCAATCATTCCCTGGAAGTGTAAATGATAAATGAAATAGTTTAAAGAACTTCTGACTGAAATAGTTTAATTGTGTTGTCAGCTATACATAATTTGTGTTCAGGTAAACAATACTGATACCCAGCAAGGACAGAAAATGCCAGAAATACTCAACAGGTCATAAAGTATCTGTGGAGAGAGAAACAGATTTGATGTCACTGATCATCTTTTTGTAACCTGTGAAGTGACTTCCCAGTAGACTTCGCATCTCTGTGGAGAGAGAAATGATTAACACTTCAGCAAAATCCCTTTCATTCTGTCTCTCCCTTTGTAAATAAAGTCTGAGCTGTTGAGTATTCTGGGAAATTGGTTTCATTTCACACTCCTTCAGACAGTGCTGAAAATGCTCAAAAGATGAAAGTGTCTGTGAAGAGAGGAAACAATTCCAAAAAAACATATACAAGAGAAAATCTGCAGATGCTGGAAATCCAAGCAACACAGAAAATACTGGAGGAACTTAGCAGACCAGGCATCATCTATGGAAGAGAGTAAAAAGTCGACGTTTCAGGCTGAGATCCTTCATCAAGACCTGAAAGAAGGGTTTTAGCCAGAAAACAAGACGTAACGTACCACTATCTGCTGCCAGGAAAGTTGCGTTGTACATGTTGTTCTTAACGTATGGAGACTCTCGATCCAGCTCAGCAATTGTAGTAATCTGACCATGTAGGGGGTCGATTTTTAGCCAGTTTGCTGGATCTGACAACTTTGAATATCTAAAATTTAAACAAGAAATTTACATTCGTTTCTTAAAAAACTGCTTGTTACTTACAACATTACAAATCAAATTATTCAGAGACCCTTCTGCCCAAAGTCATGCTAGCTCATCTATTAGTCCCACCCTCTTACTCAGCTCCACCATATTTTCACACCAGAATAAAAAAGCACTTAAACCCACATTCAGCAGAGTCACAGAACTGGGAATCAGGCTCTTCAGTCCATCAAGTCCAGACTGACCCTCCCAATCACCCATTTATACCACCCTCTGTATGCATCGTGGCTTGGTACAGGAACTGTCTGGCTGAGACTAAAAGAACCTGCAGAGTGTGAGCACAGTTCAGTCATTCACAGAAACCAGCCTCTCCTTAAGGACACTACCTAATTTCCCATTGCCCCAGGGCAGGCAACATAATCCAAAACCCCACCCATCACAGCCATTCTCTCCTCTTCCCCCATGACTAAGGCAGGAAATATAACATCTTGGAATTATGTACCACCCGGTCGGTCCAAGGGCAGCTAAAGATGAGCTCGATCTCTCAATCGCATACCTCACCATGACCTTGGTACTGTGTTTGTCTCCCTGCACTGCACTTCCCTGTAATGCTAAATTTTGCCTTTGTTTTCTTTCTGCCACCTCAATGTAAGGACAACAGGCAAGCAGAATTATTTCAGCTGTGTTTTGTTAGAAGTGACAATAATAAAATAATTCCATTTTATTCAGATTGGACCAGCCACCCACACATTAGAGCAATTTATGGCAGCCAATTAACTTGTGTTTTAGGATGAGGGACGAGCCAGGGCACTTGGGGGAAATCCACTCAGCCACAGGGGGAGCGTGCAAACCCGACCAGTCAGGATTGAACTCACTTCCCTGGAATTGTGCAGGATTCAGGGGAGTTATAGAGCCCATCAAACCAAGACAAGATGGACAGAAGAGCCCAATGCGTCATCCCACACCATCAGATGGAAGACACTATACCTCAGTGTCTGCTGCATGTAACGGTCCGGGTCTTCCGCTGTGAATATCGTGAGGATCTTGCCCTCGGGAAGTCCCTCTTCCTGCCGGATCAGCTTCGGGTTTGGAACAAACTGCGGGCTCTCGTTCACGTCAATGACATTGATGGAGACGGTGGCTGTCGACTGGGGCGGAAGCTGGATGCCTTTTGTTAGGGGCACTTGATTTTCCGCAATCACTGTCAGCACAAAGGCTCTGCTGGTTTCATAATCGATAGGCTGTGGAAGAAGGGGAAAGGTGAAAAAAATCCACAAGCTGGCCTCCCATCCAAGGACTCCGCTTACACATCTTGGGAAAGCAGCCTGCCTAATCAAAACCCCTTGTACACAGAGCAGAAAACACAAAAGCTTAACAACACGCACCATCAGACTCAAGTACAGGTTCGACCCTACTGTTATCAGCCTCTTGAACAGAATTTGAAAAATAAACTCTTTGTCTCACTCTGCCTTCTCTTGGTCCTTGCAGTACTTTATTTTTCCATCTGCACTGCACCTTCACTGTGACTATAACCCTAACATCTGCATTTTTTTCCCTGTACTACCTCGATGTGATACACTCTGCGGACACTTCATTAGGTACACCTGCTCGTTAGTGCAAAAATATAATCAGCCAATCGAGTGGCAGTAACTCAATGCATAAAAAGCACGCAGACATAGTCAAGAGGTTCAGTTGTTGTTCAGACCAAACATCTGAATGGGGAAGAAATGTGATTTAAGAGACTTTGCCCATGGAATGATTGATTAATCTGAGCATCTCAGAGACTGATCTGCTGGAATTTTCATGGCCCCTAGAGTTTACAGAGAATGGTGTAAAAAACTGAATGGCAGTTCTGTAGGTGCCAATGCCTTGTTACTGAGAGAGGTCAGTGGAGAACGGCCAGACTGGTTCAAACTGACAGGAAAGCAACAGTAGCTCAGGTGTTACAACTGCGTTGTGCAGAAAAGCATCTCTGAACATACAACATGTCAAAAACTGGTGGATGGGCTACGGTAACAGAAGACTATGAACGTAGATTCGGCAGCCACTTTATCTAACAGAGTGGCCATTCAGTGTATTATATACGTATGGGTGGAATGCAAACAAAAGCTTTTCACTGTATCTGTGTACATTAGACAATTGTAAACTAATTACCAAAAACACATACCATTTCAAACTGCTAACAGCTTTAATCCAAACCATGAAGACAACACACTCCAATTACATTGAGAAGCATCTGAATCCCAAAGTTCAGCAAAGTATAGACTAAGTGCCGGTAAACAGGAATAATATCAGTGGGCATCTACTTGGCACAGACGGACCGGGCAGAATGTCTCTGTGCTATTTGATTGTGACTTACTCTGACCCACAAGGCAGATAAAAGCACTCAGAGTATCAGAGTTTGCAACAGGATCTGGACCAGCTGGAAAAATGGGCTAAAAAAGTGGCAGATGGAATGGAATGAAGACAAGTACGAGGTGTTGCACTTTCAGAGGGTCACTCAGGGTAGGAGGTGCACAGTGAGCCTGAGATCACGGGGCAAATGGTAGAACAAAGAGATCTGGGAAAACTGATTCCCAATTCCTTGAAAGGGAGGTCAAGAGTAGAAAGGGTCGTCGAGAGATTTTGACTCATGGCCTTTGTAAGTATTGAGTACCAGAGTTGCGATGTGATGCTGAAGACATTGGCAAGGGCAGATTTAGATGCAATTCTAGTCACCTTCCTACAAGAAAGATAAACAAGCCTGAAAAACTAGAGGGAAAGATTACAAGGATCTGCTGGATCTTGAGGGCCTGAGTTACAGGGAAAGGTTGAATAGTTTAGCACCTTATTCCCTGGAGTGTAGGAGAATGAAGGAGATTTGATAGAGCTAAACAAAATTACTAAGGGGACAAGCTTTTTCCACCAAGGTTGGTTGAGACTATATATCTAGAGATTCAATGAAAGGTGAAATACTTAGGGGAACCCGAGTGGGAACTTCTTTATTCAGAGGGTGGTACAAGTGTGGAAGATGCTGCCACCACAACTGGGTTCAATTATAATAATTTGGAGAAGTCCATGGATGGAAGGGGTTTGGTCAACAGGACTAGAGAGAAAACCACACTGGCAGACTGTGGGTTGAAGGGTCTGTTGCTATGTCATCAAAATTTTATTAATTTACTCAGACAGAGGCTGCAGTTGCTGGAATCTGGAGCCTGAGCATGATCTTGACCCAAATTATTAACTATCCTTTTGCTACTACAATTGCTGCTCAGCTTGCCAAGTTCCTTTGGCAGTTAGGAAACTGAAAGGTTTAAAGGGTAGATAAGTCACCCGAACCAGATGGTGTCCACCCAGGGCTCTGAAAGAGGTGGATGAAGAGATTGTAGAGGCATTAGTAATGATCTTTCACAAATCACTAGATTCTGGAATGTTTCTGGAAGATTGGAAAATTACAAATGTCAAGCTACTCTTCAAGAAGAGAGAGGCAGAAGAAAGGAAATTATAGCCAGTTAGTCTGACCTCAGTGGCTGGGAAGATGTGGGAGTCGATTGTTAAGCATGTGGTTTTGGGGTGCTTGGAGACATGAAAAAATAGCTGTAGTCAGCATGGTTTCCTTAAGGGAAAATCTTGCCTGACAAATCTGTTACAACTCTTTGAAGAAATAACAAGCAGACTAGACAAAGGAGAACCAGCTGATGTTGTGAACTTGGATTTTCAGAAGATCTTTGACAACGTGCTACATGAGACTGCTTAACAAGCTACCAGCCCACTGTATTACAGGGAAAATTCTAGCATGGACAGAGCAGTGGCTAACAGGCAGGAGCCAAAGAGTGGGAATAAAGGGCACCTTTTCTGGTTGGCTGCTGATATCTAGCGGTGCTCCATGTTGGGACCAATTTTTTTTGCTTCATATAGTATGTCAGGGCATGATTAGCCGGGGCATCAAAGGGTATGGGGAGAAGGCAGGGGAGTAGGGATGATGGAATTGATGGCTTTGTTGCAAAGTTTGCAGATGATACGAAGATAGGTGGAGGAGCAGGTAGTTTTGAGGAAGCAGAGAGGCTACAGAAGGACCTACACAGATCAGGAGAATGGGCGAAGTGGTAGACGGAATGAAGCGTTGGGAAGTGCATGGTCATGCACTTTGGTAGAAGAAATGAAAGGATTGACTATTTTCTAAAAGGAGAGAAAATACAAAATAACTTGGGAATATTTCTGCAGGATTCCCTAAAGGTGCTGGTGAAAGGGAACAGTACCTATGGGGACTGGATTCGCACAGACATCAAGAACTAGAGAGCATAGATTTAAGGGAAGAGGGGAGAGGTTTGAGAGAAACCCAAAGGGAAATTTTTTCCACCAGGAATGTGATCAGAAAATGGAATGAACTGCTAGAGAAAGTGTATATGAATAGGTATATAGTCCAGGAAAGGGTTACCGTATGAGGAACGTCTGGCAGCTCTTGGGCTGTATTCCCTGGAGTTCAGGAGAATGAGGGGGGATCTCAGAAGCCTTCCAAATGATAAAAGGCCTGAGATATGGCAAAGTTATTTCCCATGGTAGGGGTGTCTAGGACAAGAGGGCAAGACTTCAGAATTGAAGGACATCCATTTAGAACACAGATGAGGAGAAATTACTTTAGTCAGAGGGTGGTAGATCTGTGGAATTTGTTGCCATGAGTGGCTGTAGAGGCAAAGTCATTGGGTGCATTTAAGGCAGAGATAGACAGGCTCTTGAATAGCCAGGGCATCAAAGGGTATGGGGAGAAGGTAGGGGAATGGGGATGACTGGAAGAATTGGATCAGCCCATGATTGAATGGCAGAACAGACTCGATGGGCCGAATGGCCCACTTCTATATCATATAGTCTTATGATAAAGATGATTTAGAGGGATATGGGCCAAATGCAGGCATGGGTTGCAGATGAGTTGAAGCAGCTGCTTCCATCCTGTAGGTCTCAACGAGGCCAGACAGTCGCACACAGCATCTCTAACAAGGTAGCACCCCATCCAATAGAGTTTCAGCCTCCAATTGAAATTAATTCCACAATAAAAGATACTCAAACAAGTTTGCTTTGCTATACCAGGCATAAATTTAACATTTTACTAAGCTGATGAACTCCACAAATGGCACAATAATTAGGTGCAATAACCAGTGGAATTTTAAATAACATTTAATAAATGGATAGGTACTCAGACAGAAATACCTGGTCTGTATCATTTAATCAAATGTTACACATTCATCATTTCCTTTAATGTCCTAAAAAATGTCTTAAAATGTAGATGCGACAGAGGGCTCTGTCAC
This sequence comes from Hemitrygon akajei, assembly GCF_048418815.1. Lineage (NCBI taxonomy): Eukaryota > Metazoa > Chordata > Chondrichthyes > Myliobatiformes > Dasyatidae > Hemitrygon > Hemitrygon akajei. The sequence goes on from NC_133124.1 coordinate 74,339,283, forward strand.
TACTGGCCTTGGGCAGCCCTGCAATAATCTTATAACCTTAAAGTAATACACACACACACTCAGTGAATAACGGTTATGTCTATTGATACATAAATGTTTTATGTTTGTTGATCGCTTCTTTGGATTGGGTGCCTATTTATTTGAATGTGGTTTGATAGTTCCAGGTATGTCTCGACAAAACCAAGGTGTGGATTCGGGGCCAGTATTACGTGTGAGAAACTGCGCATGCGCGCAGTGTGCAGTAAGGATGATTTGTGGGGGGGGGGGGGGGTGGGGTTTAAAAGGTACAAAAGGACCTCAGTGTATCCCTCAGGGAGCGGTTGTAGATAGACCTCAATTGTGGTAGGTGCTTGTGAGCGAAATTCAGGGAAGTGTGAATATTGGTGAACACAAACACACACACACACACACACACAGTCTTTCCAAACTATACATATATTTTCACTTTTTGGGAGCTTGTGAAAAATTAGAAGCATTTAATAAAACACCTGCACCTGCTACTGCAACAGAGCCAGTTTTAATTCCACCAAGAGATGTAGAGCCCATAAAATGCCTGTATGTCACAATAGCGTTCCTTCTGAAACAGGTTATAACGGCCCTTAAAATGGGCAGCTAATATGTCACAGAGCAAGATCCCAGAAACAGGAAGCTAGATAAATTCATTGTTAATGTTTCTCATTATACCTCTCACCACCCGTGTCCACTATATTCATCACAGTCATTAATTGCACTAATTGAATACTTAGGCAATGATTACCAATTTTACAGCTTATATTTAATGGTCATGCATATAAATGATACAATTCATTCTGGAACTGCAGGTAAGAGAGCAGAAAAAGATGGTCAATATTTAATGAAACACAAAATAAAAGTGTAAATAGACTTGACAAGTTCATATATAAAGGATTTCCACTCCCCCCGCCCCCCCCCCCACTGCACACAACTGTGCTTCCTAGGTAGTTGACAGGACCGGTCAAAAATCTGGATTCCATCTTTTGCACAACGCTGTCACAGGTTGACTCCCAATTTCCTGGGGTGGGGCAGGACTCAGTGACATGGCTTAAGTTAATGCTGCTGTGATTCAGATAATCAGAGGTGGTAACACAGGAACAGATAGCCCACAGGTTATAATCACATGACTGACACACCCGTACATACAAACAAGCTGTGACATTTAAATTTCAGTCCAATGTATGTTCATATTTTTCTTCCTATGAACGGAACTAGTTTCCCCTCTCCCTCTTTACAATATTTGGCAAGTTTTAAAAAATCAGCCTTGTGCGTTTGATGCTATTGAAACCTCCGTCACTGCAGAGGTATGGTTACCATGGTGGGCGCCCGGAAAAGGGTGCCAGAGGTGGAGTGGAAGCAGATACGACAGTGGTGTGTAAGAGGGTGTTAGACACGTGAATATGAAGGAGAGAGAGAGAGAGACAGATTTTATTTTGATCTAAAGTAAGACCATAAGCTACAAGAGTAGAATTGGACCGTTTGGTCGATCGAGTCTGCTCTGCCATTTCATTATGGATGATCCAATTTTCCTCTCAGCCCCCATCTCCTGCTTTTGCCCTATAACCCTTCAGGTCCTGACCAATCAAGAATCTATCAATCTCTGCCTTAAATACATGTTAAGACTTGGCCTCCACAGCTGCCTGTTGCAAAGAATTCCACAGATTTACCACTCTCCGGCTAAAGAAATTCATCTCCATTCTAAAAGGACACCCCTGTATTCTAAGGCTGTGTCCTGTGGGCTTAGATTTTCCCACCACAGTAAATATCCTCTCCATATCCACTCTATCGACGCCTTTCACCATTTGACAAGTGTCTTCTGAATTCTAGTGAATACAGGCCCAGAGCCATTAAATGCTCTTCATATGACAAGCCATTCAATCCTAGAATCATTTGAGAACCCCCCTTTGAACCCACATACATGGACATATAGGTTGTAGCAAAATTCAGTGGGTAAATGGGATAATGGAATTTTACTAAGAGCTACCATAAACTCGAAGGGCAGAATGTCCTTTATCTGGGTTATAAGAAAATGACGTAGCACGAGGACAAGGACTGTTAGTACAGGGAACAGCTTCTTCCCCAGGCCACAAGACTACTGAACCCCCTGCCACCACCCAGGCTCACCACATATGAAGTGTGAGTAGCGTTACACTTCTGTCGCAAATGCACTTTGTTACTTGTTAAGTTATTAGGGGTAATATTACTTTGTATGTGTGAGTTATATGTACTGCGTTGGGCACCTTAGTCTGGAGGTACTATGACTAACGTTTAAAGTTCAAATTCAAGTTTATTGCTATTCAAACATGCCCATGCATACTGCCAAAAACAAAACAAAGCTGTCTATCAAGGGCACAACCTGTGGACACTCGAGGACACCTTCAAGAGGCAATGCCTCAAGAAGGCAGCATCCCACTCACCCAGGACATGTCCTCTTCTCATTACTACCATCAGTGAGGAGATACAGTAACCTGAAGACCCACATTAAATGATTCAGGAATTTCAGATTTCTAAATGGATCACAAATACTCTGTTTATTCCATATTTTGCATGATTTATTTTGTAATTTATAGTAATTTTATGTTGTTGGGCTGTACCACTGCTACAATTGCACTGGTTAGCGCGACCCTATTAGTGTTTGGAGTTCAATCTCAATGTTCCCTTTCATGTGTTTCTGTATGTCCTATTCTGAAATGCGTGGGTTTCCTCCGGGTGCTCCAGTTTCCTCCAAACAGTCCAAAGGCATACCGGTTAGTAGGTTAGTCAGTCATTGTAAATTGTCCTGTGATTAGGCTAGTTAATTCGAGATCGTCGTGGGTTGCTGGGCAGCACGATTCGAAGGGTCGGAAGGGCCTATTCCATGCTGTATTTCTAAATAAAAATTAATAAAACAAATTTCACAGAATCCAAGTGAATGATAATAAATCTGATTCTGAGAAATTAGAGCAAAGTCAAGGTTCAATAGGAAGATAAGCCATAACTTTATTGGATTGTGAAGCAGATTTGAGAAGCTCCATCATTTTCTGAACAGCAGGGTTTTGATTGACTGAGTTCTGCCCAACAGCTCCCCCTGGTGACTGAGAGCAATATTTATCCCTCAACCAACCTCACCTTGGTCATGTGGTCACTATCACTCTGGGAGCTTGCCAATCGAACAAGTGAGACACATCTCTTGACTACAACAGCTGCCATAATTGTGGAATAATGTAGGATATATGGCTCTGAAACAGGCCATTCAGCCCAACCAGTTCATGTTGGTCTCCCCCCCCCCCCCCCCCCGGAGTCTTCAACTTGGTTAAATCCATCAGTGTGACTGATCCTCTGCATTTCTTTCATGCTTGTCCAGTCTCGCTTTAAATACTTCTTCCCATGGATGCTGCCTGGCCTGCTGCGTTCCACAAGCATCTTGTGTGTTTCGCTTTAAATACTATTGGTAAAGAAGTTTTCTCTGAATTCCCCAAGAACAAGATCCAGAAACCGGCCTATTTGACCTTCTGGAGACAATCCAATAATTCATAAAAATTATGGTCAGTGTTTTTTTTTAAAAAACCACAGTGCCATTTTCCAGCATTATTACCAGATATCACAAATCCACTGGGCTTTGCTTTAAAAACCCAATGGCCTCTGCTCATCTCCAGGGACCAATCCTTGCAGAATTTTATAAGGTGTAATAAAATCTTATTCTTTTATACTCCACAATGTACAGGCCCTGTTCTGCTGGTTATCGAGTGTACCTGCCTCCTCTAGAATCAGTCAGGTGACTCTGTTATATTTCCTCGAGCACAAGCGTCCCCTTTTCTGAACATGCTCTCAGTGATGCCTTCAATAACTGCAGTAAGCTGAGTGTGAGTGAAGGCCAAGTACCACTGGGTTCTCTCATTAGCTGCTCGATATGCATGACTCATGCACCAGGGGGTCCCAAGTCATCTCTCAATCTGTCCACCTTAAAGTACTTTGCTGTTACGTTTATCACAGTGAATGACGTCACATTTTGCCAACGTTACACACCAAGTTCTTGACAACTCCCATTGCCTGTCTACATCTGAGATTTCTTGGTAAATCAGCCAATGATGTACAGTACTGAATTTGTCAATATGAAGCACAGACTGAGTTTGGAAATCTAGCAGGAGCAAAGGATGTTGGTAACGGTGAGGGTACAGCACTGTGGGAGGGGTGTGGGACAAGAGGTAGGTGCCAAGGGGTGGGGGTTACAGACACACCCAGCCCTGAGACACCAGGAAAGCTCAACTGGTTTGTTGATCATTACAGAATATCTTTCTGATGCTTCCATTCCCTCCTCTCTCCCTGCCATCTTCCCACTCAGTCCACAAGAGACCCATCTCAGAATCAGGTTTATCATTCACATATGTCATGGATTTTGTTGTTTTTAAAAAAAAATGGCAGTACAGTGCAATACATAAAATTACCATAACATTGTGTCAAAGTCTTCGGCACCCTAGCCCGCCTGCCCGCCCCCGCGCGCACGCACACACACATATATATATCTGAAACATCTGAAGCTCCTGACAGATGCGATAGAACCACAGGTTGGCATGATCTTGAATCAGAGATATTCTGATTGAAATCTCAATGCACTGTAATGATTTGATCTGCACAAACAGTATGCAAGACAAGCTTTTCACTGTATCTTGGTACGTGTGACAATAATAAATCAATGTCCGTTTATCTTATTGTCTGCCTGCACTGCACTCTTTACAACTGTTATTTATGTTCTGTACTCTGTTATTGTTTTACCTTGTACAACAATGATTTGCTTTGCATGAACAATATTAAGACAAGCTTTTCACTACATCTCAGTACATATTAATAAACCAATTCCGATTTATTTGCACCCAACCTCTGCTTATAATCACAAGACATTTTGCAGATCGTGGCAGTTATGAGCAACACACAAAAAATGCTGGAGGAACTCAGCAGGGTAGGCAGCATCTATAGGGAGGAATAATCAGTCGATGTTTCTGGTGTAGACTGGATTGTCAGGACTGAAAAGGAAGGGTCAAAGTAAGATGGTGGAGCAGGGATGAATTAAGAAACTGGGAGGTGATAGATGGAAGAGGTATAGGGTGAAGAAGAAATGTGGTAGGAGAGGACAGTGGGCCATGGAAGAAAGGAAAGAAGGGGCACCAGAGAGAACTCATGGGCAGGTGAGAAGAGAGGGGGTGACAAGGTAAGCACAATGAAGAACTTAAAAAGAGAGAAGGAAATTACTGCAAGTTAAAGAAAGAGAGAGACTGGTAACACACCTTGACAACGGTCACCAGGCCATCGTTACTGATGGGGTCAGTCAGGACAGCAAATCGTCCTGTCGCATCACCGCCGATTATACTGTAGGCTGCATTCCAAGCAGGGCTATGCGGGTGATCGTTGTCCGTCACTGTAAGGTTTGCAACAATAACATCAACCCTGTTTTCCGGGACTTCTCCATAGAACTGCAAGAAAGAAATAGAACCAATACAATGGTTACCTTGGTCAAATCCTACATAAATCCTTCAATAGTGTGGTGCCAGGCATTGCTTGGGCAAGCAAACATTAAGATTCCCAAACCCCATTCTCTCACATCCCTTCAAATGCCCTCCCAATTATCCTGCAACCCACCAACACCAGTCAGATTTGCTCCGGCCAACAGCTAAAGAGATGGTAGATGCAACATGACTTGTAAAAAACATACTAAAGGCCTTTCAACGAGATGTGACTTCAGCATTACTGTATTCTATGTTTTTAAAAGTATCATTATGGGTTTGTGCATGATAGATCACGTTAGAGGATGTTAGCAGGAAAGTTGATGAAGGAAAGGCAATGGATGTTGTCTACATGAACTTTAGCAAGGCCTCTTGCAAGCTTCCATATTGCAGATTGATCAAGAAGGTTCAGTCACTTGGCATTCAGGATGAGATAGCAATCTGGATTGGACATGGGCTTTGTGTGAGAAGCCAGAGAGTGGCAGTAGATGATTACACCTTTGACTGGAACCCTGTGAATAGTGATCAGCACCCTGTGATCGGTGCTGGGTCTATTGTCGGTTGTCATCTATAATCAGTGATCTGGATAATAATGAGGAAACTGGATCAGCAAATGTGTGGATTGCAGTGCAGTGGACAGTGAGGAAGACTATGAAAGCTTGCAGTGGAATCTGGACCAGATGGACAAATGGGCTGAAAAGTGGCAGATGGAATTTAATGCAGACAATTGTTGGGTGTTGCTCAATGAGAGGACCAGGGTCGGACTTACACAGTGAACAATAGGACGCTGAGGATGTAGTAGAATGGAGGGATCTGGGAATACAAATCTATAATTCCATAGGAATATTTCCATGCTGTAATTGTTATATGGTTATAATATAATCTATAATTCCTTAAAGTGCTGTCACAGGTACATAGTGTCATAAAAAGGCCCTTTTGGCATATTGGCCTTCATAAATCAAAGTACGGTGCCCAAGAGTTGGGATGTTATGTTGAAGTTGAGTTAAGGTGAGGCTTAATTTGTGTCACTTATCTACAGGAAGGTTATCAAGAAGATTGAAAAAGTACAGAAAAAACTTACAAGGATGTTGCCAGGACTTGAGGACCTCGGCTATCAGGAAAGGCTGAATAGGTTAGGACTTAATTCCCTAGAGCGTAGGAGAAGGAGGGGAGATTTGAGAAACGTATACAAAATTTTGAGGAGCTTAGACCAGGTAACTGCAAGTTGACCTTTTTCCCGCTGAGGTTGGGTAAGATTACAACTAGAGGTCATGGGTTAAGGGTGAAATGTGAACTGTTTAAGGGGGATATGAGAGGGATCTTGGTCACTCAGAGGATAGTGAGAATGTGGAAGTAGCGGATTCAGGTTCAATTCCAACATTTAAGAGAAATTTGGATAGGTATGTGGCTGAGAGGGGTAAGGGGGACTACGGTCTGGGTGCAGGTGGATGGGACTAGGCAGATTAATAATTCAGCATGGACTAGATGGGCTGAAGGACTTGTTTTTGTGCTGCAGTGTTCTATGATTCTATGACCTCACCAGGCACATCAGATCAAGAGAAGTCAAGTCACTCTCAAACCCAAGTGACTGCACAAGATATCACATCACCACTTAACCTTTCCAGCACCAAGGAGAATGCCGCAATTTCACCCTCACTCCCTAGTAAACAAACATCCACCTGTGATTAGTGAGTAGCAACACTGTGGACAAAAGGCCTATCCCTGTGCTGTAGTGTTTTATTCTATGTAAACACCTCTGATTCGAGGTTGAATATATTTGGGGTATGTACACAGGAGCTGCGGCTGAAGGGAGACCCAACAGAAGTTTATATAATTGAGATGCACGGATGGTCGGAATCTTTCTCCCCATACTCGAAAAGGCCAACACCAGAGGACATTGTCTTAATATGAGTGAGAAAAAGTTTAAAGATGTGTGCGGCAAGTTCTTTTTTTACACAGACAGTGGTGGGAACTGGAACGGGTGATATGTAAGCAGGAAAGATAGCAGCCATTAGGTAGACAAATATTCAGGAATATATCATGTTCAGCACAGGCAACGTGGGCCGAAGGGCCTGTTCTTGTACAGTACTGTTCTATGCTTTAAAACACACATCAGCAAAAGACATTGAACCATCTGGTCAGTCCCTCGAGTGTGTAGAGATTATAAAAACACAAAACAGGGATGACATCTACCATCTGATCCTCCAATTGAGATCTAAAGCCAGTAAAGGGATATAGACTAAGACATCCCATTGAAGTGAACAATTATCTGCATTTCAGTGTAGGTTTGGGAGATTAAGCGTACTGGGGTTTATGGTTTTAAAATTGAAACGCTGCTTACATATCAAGTGCAGAGATCTTTCTGCTCAAAAGGAAAGATAATCATTTCTAAGTAACAGATTTTTTTTAAAGAAGTTACCGTGGAAACAGAAGCAGCACTTCACTTGCACAACAAACTCGTGTATGCTTTAACAATTTAATAGAAACAGTCACATCAGAGTCAATGGGTGTTCAAAACAGTGCACAGAAATGGGCAAAACGAAGTGGATTGAATGACTGGAAAAAAGCCTGGGGTGAGACTACAAAAGCCAACATTATGAATTTACTTCTCCAGGAACTGGAAGAAGCCTTTCATTCCTGAGGCTGTCCTGCCTTTTGAGCCGTTGTTTCCCTGCTCTTGCTGCCCTTAGTCTTAAGAGTCATAGATATACAGCACAGAAACAGGCCCTTCAGCCTAAATTGTTCACATCAACCAAGACTGCCATCTAGATTTGCCTGTGTTGGGACAATATCCCTCAGAACCAGAAACGTGTTGCAAGGTGGAGAGGATTGAGAATTAAATATCCAGGGATATCAGGTAGTACAGAAGGACAGGCAGGAAAGGTGGGGTAGCGCTTTTAATTAAGGATGAGCTCAGGGCGATAGTGAGTGACAATATAAGATCTAAGGAGCAGAATGGTGAATCCATCTGGGCAGAGATTAGGAATATATAGGGAAAAAATATCACTAGTGGGAATTGACTACTGGCCACCGAAAGGTAACATTATAGTGGGATAGGCAATAAACCGAGAAATACCTGAGGCATGTAAGAATGGAACAGCAGTTAACTTGCACTTAGATTGGGTGAATCAAGTTGGTCGAGGCAGTCTTGAAGAGGACTTTGTAGAATGAACAGCAGGTTACTGAACCTACCAGGCAACATGCTATCTTGGATCTGGTCCTGTGCAATGAGTTAGGTAAAATTAGCAATCTTGTAGTTAGGGATCCTCTTGGAAAGAGTGATCACAATATGATTGAGTTTCTCATACGAATGCAGGGTTTAATAGTTAGATCTAAAAACAATGTATTATGCCTAAACAAGGGAAACTATAACAGGATGTGGGAGGAGTTGGCTAGGGTAGACTGGGAACACAGGCTACATGGTGGGAAGGTTGAGGAACAGTGGAAGACTTTCAAAGAGATTTGACACGGTCCTCAACAAAAGTATATTCCAGTTAAAAGCAAGAACAGTAAGGGTGGAGAGCCAGCCTCGGGTAACTATGAAATTAAAGGCAGGCATCAAACTAAAAGCTTATGTATACAAAGTCGCCAAGAGTAGTGGGAAAGTGGAAGATTGGGAAGACAACAAAGAACTACTACGCGAGCAATAAAGGGAAAATAGGTTATGGAAACAAACTAGCACAAAATATAAAAAAGGATAGTAAAAGTTTTTATATGAATATAAAGCAGAAAAGAATGGTCAAAGTGAACATAGGTCCCTTTGAGGACAAGAGGGGATTGATATTGGATAATAAGGAAATGGCCGCGGCTTTGAATGTCTATTGTGTGTCAGTTTTCACAGTGGAGGACATGTCTAACAGGGAGGTGAGGACCTCGATACAATAGCTATCACTAAGGAGGTTGTGCCGAGCAAACTTGTGGACCTAAAGATAGACAAGACCACTGGTTCTGATGAAATGCATCCCAGGGTATTGAAAAGAATGGCAGAACTTTTAGAAGTTTTGGTGATAATTTACCAAAAGTCTCTGGACTCTGTGCAGGGCCTGGCGAACTGAAAGATGGTGAATGTTATGGCACAGTTCAAAAAAGGATGTAGGCAAAAGGCAGGTAACTACAGGCTAATTAGTTTAACATCCGTAATTGGGAAAATACTTAAAGCTAGCATTGAAGAAGAAACAGCGAGGCAGCTAGAAAGAAATGGATCCATCAGGCAAATGAAACATGGACTCATCAAGGACAGGTCCTGTTTGACAAACTTACTGGAGTTCGCTGAGGACATAATGAGTGCAGTGGATAGAGAGGAACAGTTGGATGTTATTTACTTGGGATTTCCAGAAGGTGTTCAATAAGGTGCCACATAAAAGACTTATCCATAAGATAAGGATGCATAGAGTTGGGGTTTATGTATTAGCATGGATAGAGAATTGGTTAACCAATAGAAAGCAGTGTTGGGATACATGGGGTGTAACTCTGGTTGGCGATCAGTGGTGAGTGGTGTGCCACAGGGGTCGGTGCTGGGCCCACAACTGTTCACGGTATACATTAACGATCTGGAGAGGCGACCGAGTGCAGTGTATCTAAGTTTGCTGATTATACTAAATTGAGTGGAACAGCAAATTGTGCAGATGATACGGAGAGTCTGCAGAGAGATATAGATAGATTAAGTAACTGGGCAAGTGTCTAGCAGATGGAGTACAATGTTGGTAAATGTGAGGTCATCCACTTTGGAAGGAAAAATTAAATAGCCGATTATTATTTAAATGGTAAAAAAGATTGCAGCATGCTACTGTGCAGAGGGACTTGGGAGTGCTTGTGCATGAACCACAGAAGGTTGGTTTGCAGGTGCAACAGGCTATCAAGAAAGCCAATGGAATGTTGGCCTTCATTGCTAGGGGGATTGAATTTAAGAGCAGGGAGGTTATGCAGAAATTATGAAAGGGGTGGATAAGATAGAGTCAGGAAAGTTGTTTCCACTGGAGGTGATACCAGAACTAGGGAACATAGCCTCAAGATTTGGGGGAGTAAATTTAGGATGGAGATAAAGAGGAAATGCTTTTCCCAAAGAGTGGTGAATCTGTGGAAGCTACCTCAGTAAATAAATTTAAGACAAGGTTGAATAGATTTTTGCATATTAGGGGAATTAAGGGTTACGGGGAAAAGGCAGAGGTGGTGGAGATGACTCCATGGTCAGATCAGCTATGATCTTATTGAATGGCAAAGCAAGCTTGATGGGCTAGATGGCCTACTCCTGCTCCTATTTCTTATGTTCTAATGTTCCACTCACTTTAAATCTAGACACCCTAGTTTTGGACTCCCCTACTCTGTTAAAAAGACTGAGCTCCTTAGGTCTCAATCAAATATTTTGCCTCTCACTCTCAAAGCTAGGCAACCTTGTTTTTGGTCCCTCTTTCCTGGGAGAAAGACCATGCGAGCTCACCCTACTTATAGCCTTCATGATTTCACAAACCTCTACAAGGTCATCCCTCATTCTCTTATGCTCCAAGGAACAAAGCCCAATCTCTCCCTTTAGCTCAGGCTCTTACATTCTGGCAGCATCCTTGTAAATCTTCTCTGCACTCTTTCCAGTTTACTGATGTCTTTCCTACAATAGGCTGACTATAAGTGTACACAGCTCTGGATGGAATATTCATTCAAATATACAACAACAGGGAGAGAGAAAGGAACGGCAGAGAAAGGGAGGGTTAGGCTGAAGGGAAACAAAAGAGCCAAAATGAGGGATGTGAGTAAAGAAAGAAACAAGTAAAAGTGGGCAGTAGAGAAGGAGGGGCAAGGGGCACAATACTTACAGTAGCAGCAGTAAACTCTGGTGGATTGTCGTTGACGTCTGTGATGGTGATGATAGCGGTAGCGGTGTTGGAAAGGCCATACATCGGACTTCCCTCCATGTCTGTTGCTTGAATTATCAACGTGTACTGTGGAACTTTCTGTAAAAGAGAATGGGAGTACCAGGGATGAGGATTGGGGTTGAATGCCTAAAGAATTTTAACAAGTCAGACCCACTCTCAGTAATTCTGGAAAATCTTCCCCTCCACCATCAGCTTTCTGAATGGTCCATGAACCCACTAATGCTACATCACTAGCCCTCTTTTGCTCTATCTAGCTTGAGAACAGTAATTTCTATTTCCTGTACTTCCACCACAAAACAATAAATTTCATGCCAAATGTCAGTGATTGTAAACCTGATTCTGATGCTGTTGAGGCTGGTACAGTAAGACTTAAAAGGTTTTCTGCTAGAAACATCACTGCACCATAGATGCTGCCTGGCCTGATCACATCCTCCAGCATTTTGTGTGCGCTGCTTGGATTTCCAGCGTCTGCAGGTTTTCTTGTTTCTGATATTGTCTGTCTTTTTCTAATTAAAATACAAGCTTGCCAGGGAATTGATGGGCAGAACAATCTCCTTCTGAACAGTAATATTTATGATATGCAAGGCCATTCAGCCCATCGTCTATGCTATTTATCAAGAGTAATCCACCAGTCCTGTTCCCTCTTATTTTCCTGAAGACTTACTGTTTCTCTCCTACATTTGTCAACTTAACCTTGATTCAACCCCTAGTGTAGCTACTTACCTGCACATCATGAGGGCTTTATCCCAGGTTTGGAGAATCGCGAATAGAAGGCACAGGTTTGAGGTGAAAGGTGTTAATAACTTGAGGAGCAACTTTTTCCACTCAGAGGGTGGCTGTATATGAAATGAGCTGCCAGAGGAAGTGCTCGAGACTGGTACAATAAGACTTAAAAGGTATTTCGATGGGATTTGAGGCATTTGGGCCAACTGGGACTAGCTTAGATTGGCATCTTGCTCAGCATGGGTAAACCGGGCTAAAGAGCCTGCTTCCATGCTCTTGGACTACAAATCTATGATGAATGACTGCTCACAGTCACCAATTAACATGGGCAGGCCTCAGGACTGCAAAAGATCTCCTATACTATAATCTGGATACAGTCCATGACATCACTATTAATTTGCCTAAATTCTATGGATTCTGTGCCCATCTCCAAAGTAAAATACACCTGCAAAAAACAATTTAACATATGCCCCATCTTTTTTTGGCTCCATTCATTGATGATCATGCTGATCTTAAGGTGGGCCAATTTTGTACCTTGCTATCCTTTTGCTCTTAATATATTTATAGAAGCCCTTGAGATTTTCCTTCACTCTCTCTGCTGGAGGTACCTCATGTCTTCTTTTAGCCCTCTTGATTTCCCTCTTAAGTGTTGTCTTACATTTCTTATATCCCTTAAGTACGTCATGCTACCTATACCCACTATGCTTCTCCTCCTTTGCCAGGGCTTTAATGTCTCTTGAAAACCAAAGTTGCCTAAACCTGTTCACCTTGCCTTTTATTCTGACAGGAACATACATATTCTGTACTCCTTTGAAAAATGTAAGAAAATTTCACCTTTGAAGGCCTACTCACTAAGAATGCCTTTACCAGAGAACAATGTATCCCAGTCCATACCTACTAGATCCTACCTGATAGCAACAAAATTGTCTTCAAATTTATAATCTCAACCCGAGGACCAGACCTATCCTTTTCCATAATTTCCTTAAAACTAATGGCATTATGATCACCAGATGTAAACTGGTTCCCATATATATTTCTGTCAGTGGCCCTGTCTCATTCCCTCACAGGAGATTCAATATTGCACCCTCTCTAGTTGGGGCCTCACAATATTGATAAAGGAAACTATCCCAACCAGCCCTTTTACAGTACAAACCCTATGTGGAAAATTAAAATTACCTACTATCACAACCTTATTTTTCTGCTAACTGTCTGCTACTTCTGTAATAAATTTGCTCCTCCAAATCCCACGGACTACTGGGAGGCCTATAATATAATCCCATTAACATGGTCATCCTATTCTTATTCCTCAGTTTCACCCATATAAACTCAGTAAACAAGCTCTCCTGTCTATCCAGTCTGAGCACTACCACGGCGTTTTCCCTGATGAGTAGTGTTACCCTTTCTATATTGTCTAAAACAACAGAACCCCAGAACACTGAGCTGCCAGTCTTGCCCCTCTTGCAATGAAATCTCACTAATGGCTACAATATCGTAATTCCATGTTGTTCCATGCTATAAGCTCACCTGCCTTATTCTACAATACTCAGAACATTAGTCCCACCATGCTCTATGTTTCGATTTCTGTCTTTGCATGTAGGCTTGGCATTGTTTTCCCCCAGAATCACTCCAACATTTGCCCTAGTTTCCATCCCCATGCAAGTCTACTTTAAGCCCCCCAGAGCAGTACAAGCCAACCTTCCCACAAGGATATTGGTCCTCCTCCAGTTCAGTACGAACCACCCCACCTTTAGCGGTCTCACATCCTCTGGAAGAGAGCACGATGATCCAAAAATCTGAAGCCCTTCCTCCTGCATCATCTCCTCAGCCATTTGTTAAACAGGATTATCCTCCTATAGCTGGCCTCATGAGCACTTGGCATTAGTAGCAATCCTGAGATCATCACCCTGGAGATGCTGTCCTTTAACTTAGCACCCTGAATTTACCTTGTAGGGCTTCATACCCACCCTGCATATCATTGGTACCAATGTGAACCCCAACCTCTGGCTTCTCAACCTCCTTAAGAACGCTGTGGACATGATCCAAGTTGCCCCTGACCCTGGGAGGCAACATACCATCCAAAAAACTCGTTCTCATCCACAAAACTCTCCCCCTAATAAATCCCCTATGGCATCCCTCTGCCTGCTTTCATTTTGAGTTGCCAGACACTGATGTGCAAACAATAAACCAATAAAACGACAGCCCAGATTAGCTACTGAGACTGACAGGATTGCTCTGAAAGCTGACATCGACTCAATGGGCTGAACAGCCTCCCACACTGAGAGAAGGATGAGGTCGTTAAGCAGTAATACCACTTTCTCCTGAGAGTGACAACTCTGTTCCACAAAGTGCTTGTGAAATTCCTGCCTAGTTCAATGCAGAAATTTAAAACCGAATTTTTTAAACCCATATGTGATGTTTGTCAAATTCAAAAGGCAAATAATGCTTGAACCCTCCCTTTATTATAACACAACAAAAATGAACCAATAACACCCACCCATTCTCCACACCATTTTAGCACAGTCTAAGGTTTCGTCCTTTGTATGTTCATTAATAAACACTTAACGTTCCCAGAATGGACTCTGGGCAGATACTGTATCAGTTAACACCAGAGATTGCCAGCTTGGATAGGAGCCCAGGAGGTGCCTTACAGCTGCTTCCTTATCGGGGCCAGAACCTCTCAGGTGTTGGTTGCTAGGTAACGGAGAGATCACCAACACCGCGTTTTGTCCCTGCGAAATTTCCCTTAATGAGCAGAAGGGTCCCTGAGGGAGTTCGCATCCAATGAAAACCCCACCTTGCTGACAAGCATCTCTCCCTTGCGGGGTATAGCTTTTCTTTAAATCTATAGCAGCATCAAATATCCCCCGCGAACAATGAAAGGTCAGTTTAACCATATATATCAAGGATACGTGTCACCACAGGGTCACACACTCACTGCCTAGTTATTGCTGGAAGCACCAAAGACAATTAATTGCTCATTACCATTTTGCTACTTATTCTTCTCCCTTCGTCATACTCTAACAGCTATCCCTGACCTTGGCTGATCTTTTTCTCAAGTCCAGCGACCTGCCTTGGTCTACGATCCTTGCCCCATGATTCTTGCCCCGAACCCACGACACTCTTTGTATTTTTAAACAGACCTCCAGCCTCACAAAGTTCAGAAGAGCTTCCCAGAATCCCACTTCCTGACATCATGACTACCCTGGCTCCAATCTGAAGATTACGTCCATTTGTTTAAATCAATTACCTCTAAATTACTCTGGTGACCAAAAATTAAATACCAATCTACATTTGGCACTGAGGTTTGATGGAGAGAATGCAAATCTTACACAATGCTGCCTGCTCAACACAACTAAACCCTTGTTCGATTAATTCCAAGCATTGTGGAGAGAGTGTAGTTGATCCCAGCAACCTAACAATACGAATTAGCTGCATTACCAGCCTCTCCCTGCAGTAGACCTGTATACACTGGGGAAGGCAGATTTGCCTGCTCCTTTCTTACAGAGAATTCAGCAGACCAGCCCTGACTTACACCAGCAAGGGATAAAATTTCAACAAGGTGACGGGACTTAAAGCCAGAGTGTTAATATTTTAAAAGCTTCACACAAACCAGCCCTCTTCCTGCACAAGGTTTTTCTAGTTTAATATTTCAGTCTCCCCACCTGCAAAATTATTGACCAACATGAACAGCAATTTCCCAAAGGCCCTGCAGATTAACGCAAGTGTCTTAACACTGTGCCCTAGGAAAAGTAGTTGTTCATGGAACCTTAGACGTTAAGAAACAGGAAATTATTAAACCTGCTCCAAGCTTGGTCAGCTTTACTTATTTAGAGATACAGCATGGAACAGGCTCTTCCAGCCCAATGAGCCACGTCACCCAACAACCCATCTAATTAACCCTGCCTATGTAGATAAGCCTACAGGAGGAGAGGCTGTACAGTACTTGATCTGGTATTGGGAAATGAACCTGGTCAGGTGTCAGATCTCTCAGTGGGAGAGCATTTTGGAGATAGTGACCACAATTCTATCTCCTTTACCATAGCATTGGAGAGGGATAGGAACAGACAAGTTAGGGAAACGTTTAATTGGAGTAAGGGGAATTATGAGGCTATCAGGCAGGAATTTGAAGCATAAATTGGAAACAGATGTTCTCAGGGAAACATACGTAAGAGATGTTGCAAATGTTCAGGGGATACTTGCATGGGGTTCTGCATAAATACGTTCCAACGAGACAGGGAAAGGATGGTAGGGTACAGGAACCGTGGTGTACAAAGGCTGTTGTAAATCTAGTCAAGAAAAGAGCTTCGAAAAGTTCAAGAAACTAGGTAATGATAGAGATCTAGAAGATTATAAGGCTAGCAAGGAGGAGCTTAAGAATGAATTAGGAGAGACAGAAGGGGCCATGAGAAGGCCTTGGCAGACAGGATTAAGGAAAACCCCAAGGCATTCTACAAGTATGTGAAGAGAAAGACAATAAGACATGAGAGAATAGGACCAATCAAGTATGACAGTGGAAAAGTGTGTATGGAACCAGAGGAGATAGCAGAGGTATTTAATGAACACTTTGCTTCAGTATTCACTGTGGTAAAGGATCTTGGCGATTGTAGGGATGACTTGCAGCAGACTGAAAAGCTTGAGCATGTAGATATTAAGTAAGAGGATGTGCTGGAGCTTTTAGAAAGAACCAAGTTGGATAAGTCACTAAAACAGGATGGGATGTACCCCAGGCTACTGTGGGAGGTGAGGGAGGATATTACTGAGTCTCTGGTAATGATCTTTGCATCAATGAGGATGGGAGAGGTCCAGAGGATTAGAGGGCTGCAGATATTGTTCATTATTCAAGAAAGGGAGTAGAGATAACCCAGGAAATTATAGGCCAGTGAGTCTTACTTCAGTGGTTGGTAAGTTGATGGAGAAGATCCTGAGAGGCAGGATTTATGAATCTTTGGAGAGGTATAATATGATCCGGAATAGTCAGCACGGCTTTGTCAAGGGCAGGTCGTGCCTTACGAGCCTGTTTGAATTTTGAGGATGAGTCTAAAGACATTGATGAAGGTACAGCCATAGATGTAGTGTATATGGATTTCAGCAAGGCATTGATAAGATACCCCATGCAAGGCTTATTGAGAAAGTAAGGAGGCATGGGATCCAAGGGGACATTGCTTTGTGGATTCAGAACTGGCTTGCCCACAGAAGGCAAAGAGTGGTTGTAGATGGGTCATATTCTGCATGGAGGTCAGTCACCAGTGGTGTGCTTCAGGGATCTGTTCTGGGACCCTTACTCTTCATGATTTTTATAAATAACCTGGATGAGGAAGTGGAGGGATGGGTTAGTATATTTGCTGATGAAGGTTGGGGGTATTGTGGATAGTGTGGAGGGCTGTCAGAAGTTATAGTGGGACATTGATAGGATGCAAAACTGGACTGAGAAGTGACAGATAGGTGTGAGGTAGTTCGTTTTGGTAGGTCAAATATGATGCTTGAATATAGAATTAATGGCAAGACTCTTGGCAGTGTGGAGGATCAGAAGGATCTTGCGGTCTGAGTTCATAGGACACTAAAAGCTGCTACGCAGGTTGACTCTGTGGTTAAGAAGGTGTATGGTGCATTGGCCTTCATCAACTGTGGGATTGAGTTTAAGAGCCGAGAGGTAATGTTGCAGCTATATAGGACCCTGGTCAGAGCCACTTGGAGAACTGTGCTCGATTCTGGTCACTTCACTACAGGAAGGATGTGGAAACCATAGAAAGAGTGCAGAGGAGATTTACAAGGATGCTGCCTTGATCGGGGAACATGCCTTATGAGAATAGGTTGAGTGAACTCGCCCTTTTCTCCTTGGAGCAACTGAGGACAAGAGGTATCCTGATAGAGGTGTATAAGATGAGAGTCATTGATCGTGTGGATAGTCAAAGGCTTTTTCCCCAGGACTGAAATGGTTGCCACAAGAGGACACAGGTTTAAGTTGCTGGGGAGTAGGTACAGAGGAGACGTCAGGGGTAAGTTTTTTTAAATAAAACTCAAGAGTGGTGAGTGTGTGGAATGGGCTGCCAGCAACGGCAGAAATGGTACATGGAGCTTAGAAAAATTAAGAAGGCTATAGGTAAGCCTAGGTAGTTCTAAGGTAAGGACATGATCCGCACAGCTTTCTGGGCCAAAGGGCCTGTGTTGCTGTAGGTTTCTATGTTTCTAATGACCAATTAACCAACAAACAGGTACTGCATGTCTTTGGACTGTGGGAGGAAACTGGAGCATTCGGAGGAAACCAACATACAGAATAAAGTGTAAAAGATACTGGAAAAGTGCAGTGCAGGTAAACAATAAGTACAAGATCATAATAAGGTAGATCGTGAGGCCACTTTCTACTGTCCAAGAGTCTGATAACAGCAGGACAGAAGCTGTATTTGAGCTTAGTGATACTTGCTTTCAGGTGTTTGTATCTTCTGCTCGACTTGGGGATGGGGAAGAGAGAATGTCAGGGGTGGATCGTGTCTTTGATTATTCTGCCTGCTTTCAGCGAGACGTACAGACAGGGTCGATGGGGGGGAGGGGGGTAGTGAACTAAACAGAATACTCCAAATGTGGCCCAACCAATGATTCATATGCCTGCAACATGACTCATCTAGTCTGCTCTAACAGCACGAGCTTGGCACAGACCGTTTACCATCAAGGGAGAGCTGGGAGGCAGGTGCCCAGGAACACCACCATCTGCAGATCACACACTCTTCCGCCATTGCTGTTGCTGGGTCTGAATCCCGGCACCATCTCCTTAACACTGGAAGGGCAACTTCATCAGAAGGACCCCAGTGATTTCAGGGCTGGTTTACCAGGATCCTCTCGAGGAAAATGTTTAAAGGAGATGTGTAAGGGGTGTTTTCCCGCTACACAGCGAGTGGTGGGTGAGAGAGGAAGCAGGGTATAACAGCAAGGGTTAAGTGGGATTTAGAAAGACACCTGAACAAGCAGGGAACACAACACAGGCCACGTGCAGGGAGGGGTTGGTTTCAATTGTCATCATGGTTGCCAGACACATCATGAGTCCCTGTACCATTCCAAGCCCCATATTTAATCCTGAAAGAATGTGTACATTTCAGTGAGATTCTCTGTGCATACCAGCTTGAACACTCCAAATATTTGCTCATATAAGTGATTCGCTCATGCCCTCTGACCTCTCTGTCATTGTTCCTGCAATGGTTGATCTTCTCACCACTGTAGGTGGCAGGGATCCTGATTCAGAATCTTGCACACAGGATGTGTTTCCTTACTCCATCTGGCTACTGCTGGCTCACTCCTGTTCCAGTTCATCTGACTCCTGCTGCTCCCTTTCCAATAAACCAGAAATTAAATTCTCCTACCTCAAGTATTAATATTCTCTGTATGAAGTGAAATTCTCACCTCAGTTCTGGCCTCTATTTCAGGCAGTTCTGCTACAACATGACAGTTATGTTCCTCAGAAACACTATTATGGGAAGTCACATTATAGCAGAACTTCCTTTTACAGTGAAAGACGACTAAAAATAATGATAGAGCTGTGTAAGATGATATAAAACAGTACAGTACAGGCCCTTCAGGTCACAATCTTCTAATCTAGCTCACCATCAGTCTAACCCTTCCCTCCCACATAGCTCTCTATTTTTTGTTCCCATCCATGTCCCTATAAAAGGAGTCTTTTAGCTATCTCTAACACAGGGGTCACCAACCTTTTTTTGCACCGTGGACCAGTTTAATATTGGCAATATTCTTGCGGACCGGCTGACAGGAGGGGGGCGGTGGTGGGGGTGTTAATCACAACCGGAGTATAGGTGATAAGTCAACTAGAAGTCAATTCTAAGTGGCTAATACACTCAATTTCGTTTCTAAAAGGGTTTATCTAACGAATTTAATATTAAACACACAGCGCATATTTTCCTCGCATGAATATAGTGACAAGTCACTTATAAGTCAGTAGCATCATAACATTGTAAGTAACGTTTGGATATTAAACACACAGTGCATATTTTCCTCATATGAACATATAAAACCATTGCAACACACCAGTGAGAGGACAAGGTAAGGGGCTGGAGGTTCCCATACCGGGGCCGCGGCGGTCGCAGTCCGGAGAGAGCGACCGACTGAGCGAGGAGAGCGACAGGGCATGTGCTCACCCCCCTTGTAGGTAGGTAGAACCTATCGGCCGACAAAAGTTTGGCTCGAGGGATGACTTTCAGTAGATCGCAGCGAGGTAGCTGCTCTGCTACTTACAAAACCCTGAGCCCAAATTAGGTCGTCTTGAGAATATTTTAGCACTGGGTTCCCCACGAACATTCGGTGTGGTAAACAGGTTTAGAGGCGGCATCAATCTGTCCGCGCTCCAGGCCAGTAGCAATGGCACTTCTCGCCGGCCGCGAGAGGCGGCCGGTTACCCGAGTCCAAACAGTGATCCCTGGCATGAAAATATCACTGCGTTTAGGCAACTGATGACATTGCGTGGGTAATGACCTCGTTCAAGTTCAACAGTGGGCGCGACAGGGAACGAGGAAAGGTGCAGCTGACTCATATTGTTTCCTCACGGCCCGGTGAGACTGTATGTATACTTGCTATCTTATATGTGCTGTGTATGACTTGTGCTGTGTTTGACTGATGGTACTGCGTTCTGAAACTTGGCCCCGAAGTAACAGTTTAATTTGGCTGTATTCATGGATATTCAGGTATGGTTGAATTAAAGTTACACTTGAATGTGAACTTGAATGTGAACATGGGCCATACTATGCTGCTGTTCTCACTCTGATGCATGACTGTGTCACAGGATCTACTTCAAACCGTGTCATCAGGTTTGCAGATGACACAACAATGGTTGTCGACGAGACGGAGTAGAGAGAGGAAGTGGAGTGGCTGGTGGATTGGTGTGAGAATTACAACCTAAGCCCGAACGTACAGAAGACAGAAATCATTGTGGACTTCAGGAAACCGCAGACAAACCACCCCCTCAGCAAATACATGGCTCCTCCATAGAGAGAGCTAAGTGCACCAAGTTCCTGGGAGTTCACACCATGGATGACCTTAATCAGTTCCCTAACCAAGAAAGCACAACAGCTTTCTAAGAAGATTGAGGCCAGCAAGTCTCCTCCACCCCCCAGTGTTTTACAGAAGCACAGCTGAAAGCCGCCTGACAAGTTTCATCTCCATCTGGTACAGGAGCAACAGAGCATTGGACCAGTATTCCCTACAAAGGACTGTGAGAACAGATGAGATGATCATAGGGGTCTCACTACCATCCACTGGTGACATCTATCAAGAGCACTGCTGATGCACCATCAATAACTCTCGGAGACGGGAGGTGAACGATAGGCTTTTATTAGCAGCAAAATGGAGCACGGCATCTCGGAGACTGAGGGGGGAGCAGTGCCTCCAATCGCCTTTATACAGGGGTCTGAGGGAGGAGCCACAGGAGCAGTCAGCAGAGGGGTGTGTCCAGACAGGTATATACATAGTTTACCACAACTGCGTACGCAGGGACCTCAGGATTATTAAGGATCCCACCCATCCATCCAACATTCTCTTTAACTGTCTACCATCAGGCAGGAGACCACGATGCATAAAAACAAGACCGGTCAGGATGAGAAACAGGTTCTTCCCCAGAACATTAGGCTTTTGAACTCCCTGCATCACTGGTTAAGCTGTTTCATACCTTACAATATTTAAAATTAATACATTTTAGTTTGTTATTTATGTGTGATTCTTCTGTAGATTTTATCCTTACCTTCAAAAGCTATCGTGTGTTTCATGTATGTACTACTCTGCTTTACACCCTGGTTCAGAGAAATGTCGTCTCGTTTCTACATACATTACATGGTTATATAAATACATGTATATAGTTAAATAAGAACAAACTTGCACTGTTTTATATTCTATGTCCTAGAACAGGGCTGTGGTTGTCTTCCCAGCACAGATTTAAATAGGTTTGCCCAATCACACTACAGCCAGTGTGACCCACTTAATGCAAATAGTGTTCCCTAATACAGGATGCCCCCCATTCTCGTTTCTCCCATCAGGCAACAAATACAATTCAGTGAATGGAATCCAAACATGAAAGATTGGGTTTCTACAGCAGTTTTCACATTTCTTTCCAGTCAACATCGGGCAGAAATTATTAAAGTTTGAGAACACCTACCACCAGATTGAAAGACAGTTTCTATCTCACAGTTAGACTCTTGAATGGACCCCTCATCCACTAACGATAAACTCGATCTCCTCATCTATTTTGTTGCTGCCCTGCACTTTCTGCCTGCAGTGCGTTTCTCTGTAACAATGGCACTACATTCTGTTTTCCATTTTACCACCTTGATGTAATTATGTAGGGAATGTCCAGTCTGGATGGCACACAAACAAAAGCTTTTCACTGAAACTCAATAATAAGCCAATACCAATTGCATTATAACCAATTTGTGTTATGCAAAGATGTATTATAGCAGAAATAGCTGCATTTATCTTGTCTACTTATTAAGGCTCCCATGGATAGAAACAGCTACCTCCTAACAACTAATCCTATAAGCACCTCCTTTATTTAAATAGAAGCTGCTAAATCCCTCTTTAACCTCCACTGATCAAACAATTCCAGCCTCTCTCATGTCCCTGGAGTTGAAACCACCAACCTGAGATGCCCAGAGTTACTCTGAAGATCAAACCCGTGACACCACATCACCCGCTCTTAAACCCCATGAGAGCCAATGTGAATTAAGTCAGAGAGCTTCTGACTTGGGATTCTAATTAAACAGCAGTGTAAAGCAAAAGCATTAACCTTTTCCTGCAGGTATTTATTCATCAGTGTGGTACAGGCACGGGACAGACCCTTCGGCCCACATTGTTGTGCTGAACTAATTAACCTCTAACTCCTACTCCCTCTTGCTTTCACGTGGTCCAAGTTCTGCACAGAGTCTCTTATGTTCCCTATTCACACCTGCTTCCACCACCACCCCAAGCAGTGCATCCCAGACACCCAGCACTCTGTACTTTCCTCCCACTACATACCCTCTGGTATTTAACATTTCAACCCTGGGAAAAAGATGCTTGCTGTCTATGCCTCATTAATTTTTATAAACTTCTATCAAATCTCCCCACAGCCTCTGCTACTTCAGAGAAAACAACCCAAGTTTATCCAACATTTCCTTATAGCTTATATCCTTTAATCCTGGTAAACCTTCGCACCCTCTTCAATGCCTCCACATCCTTCCTATAATGAGGTGACAGAACAGAACGTGATCTAACCAGAGCTTTACAAACATAGCTTCTTGGCTCTCAAACTCAATGTCTCAACTAATAAAGGCAAGCACACTAAATGCCTTCTTTGCAGTTACTTCCAGGGAGCCAAGCCCCAGGACCCCAACATCACGGACAATGTTGATTGGTATACATTACCTCGCGGTCAAGCCCCGCTGCCACGGTGACGATATCCCCAGTCTGATTATTGATGGTGAACATGTTTGAAGAAGGGCTGCTTGGTGTCTGGGAAAGGATCTTGTATCGCAATATACCATTAGCCGTGTTTGGGTCATCGGCATCAACTGCAGTAACAGTCATTACAAATGTGCCTGAGGAAGACATTAATGACTTTAAACGTTTATGGGGAAAAAAAAACTTATTTCCTTCATTGTCACATCAAATATAGCATAAACAAAGCTCCACCCACCCAGACATTCTCTCTCCCCGCTGCCTTGGGAAAGCAGCCAATATAATCAAAGACCTACCTGACTCCAGGCATTCTCTCTTCACCTCCTCCTCCTCCCCCCCACCCCACAAGACAGAAGATACAAAAGCCTGAAAGCACATACCACCAGGCTCAGGGACAGCTTCTACCCCACATAAGGCTACATTGGCAATTGAATAGCTCCCTAACACGATAAAATGGACTCCTGACCTCACAAGCTACCGTGTTATGATCTTGGATTGTTATGTCTGCACGTTCCCTGTATCTGTAACACTCAGCTCCAGGAAAGTGATGCAGAGGTTGATAGGGTGGCAAAGGAGGCACGTAGTATGCTTGCCTTAATTAGCTGAGGCACTGAGCTCAAGAGCAAGATAGTTTGTTACACTTTATAAAGGCATATAAAATCTAGAGGACATGTATAGTGTGGAAGTGCACAGAGTTTTTCCCAGGGTCAGGCAATCAAGAACTAAGAGCATGGGTTTAAGCTGAGAGCAGAGAGATTTAATAGGTACTTGAGGGACAACTTTTTCCACCTAGAGGGTGGTTAGTTTATAGAATCAGCAGCCTGAGGAAGTGGTTGCAGCAGGTAACATTTAACAGGAAAGAAGACAGGATAAGTTTAGAGGGTTATGAGCCAAATGCAGGCAAATGAGGTGAGCCGAGATGGGCATTCTGGTCAGCATGGACCAGTTAGGCCAAGGGCCTGTTTCTATGATATATAATTCCAATTCTGACTTGGGTATTAAATGCACCTTAATCCTGAATCAGTGCTTCTTTGTTGAAAGCCATCAGGGAAGAAATAATCATTCAATCCTCCTGTCAGCCCCTTTCTGAATCATGACTGTGAACCACCCTGTATTATGCCATCTTGCACCCACTCTGTTTGCAGAGCAACCTCCTTAAGCCAGGCACTAAACTGGAAAACCTTCAGTGTCCGTCTCTAATCCAACAGCTTCAGTAAATGCAACAGCAGAATTACCCATTCTCAGGACAATTCCAAATGGGTAACAACTCATCCTGGGGACTGATTTGACAATCCTAATCCAACAAGGTGAGGCTTGGAGAGAAAAATCTAGTTACAAACCAGAAAACTGTTATTATGCACTTGTTTTGCTTGACAAACTTCAGGAGATCTTGTGAGATCAGGAGATCAGAAGGTTATAAGAGGATATAGACAGGCTGCAGAGTTGGGCAGAAATATGACAGATGGAGTTCAATCCGGACAAGTGTAAGGTGATGCATTTTGGAAGGACAAACCAGAAGACTGAGTACAGGATTAATGATCAGTTGCTTAAGAGTGTGGATGAACAAAGGGACCTTGGGGTTCAAATCCATACATCCCTCAAGGTCGCTACACAGGTTGATAGGGTGGTTAAGAAGGCTTATGGATTGCTAGGCTTCATTAACAAGGGGATTGAGTTCAAGAGTAGAGAGGTCATGTTGCAACTCTACAAATCTCTGGTGAGAGTATTGTGTTCAATTCTGGTCACCTCATTATAGGAAGGATGTAGAAGCTATGGAGAGGGTGCAGAGGAGATTTACCAGGATGTTGCCTGATTTGGAGAACAAGTCATATGAAGCAAGGTTAGCAGAGCTGGGACTTTTCTCTTTGGAGCGTAGAAGAATGAGAGGGGACTTGATAGAGGTCTACAAGATTATGAGAGGCATAGATAGGGTGGATAGTCAGTACCTGTTTCCCAGGGCACCAATAGCAAACACCAGAGGGCATATCAAGTCAAGTCACTTTTATTGTCATTTCGACCATAACTGCTGGTACAGTACATAGTAAAAATAAGACGACATTTTTCAGGACCATGGTGTTACATGACGGTACAAAAACTAGACTGAACTACGTAAAAAAAAAAACAGAAAACTACACTAGACTACAGACCTACACAGGACTACATAAAGTGCACAAAAACAGTGCAAGCATTACAATAAATAATAAACAGGACAATAGGGCAAGATGTCAGTCCAGGCTTCGGGTATTGAGGAGTCTGATAGCTTGGGGGAAGAAACTGTTACATAGTCTGGTCATGAGAGCCCGAATGCTTTGGAGCCTTTTCCCAGACGGCAGGAGGGAGAAGAGATTTTATGTTTTGTGTATGTACAAAATTAAGGGAGGAAAGTTTAGGGGAGACATCAGGGGTAAGTTTTTTTACACAGACGATTGTGAGTGCCTGCAATGACTTGCCAGGGATGGTGGTGGAGGCTAAAACATTAGGGGTATTTAAGAGCCTCTTGGACAGGCACATGGATGAAAGAAAAATGAAGGGTTATGGGGTAGTGTGGGTTTAGTACTTTTTTTTAAAAGGATTATATGGGTTGGCACAACATGGAGGGCTGAAGGGCCTGTACTGTGCTGTGGTGTTCTATGGATCACAAAACAGTTATACTTGAGCATGAACCATGAACAAGTGGCCATTTCCAACAACCCCCGTGCTATCTGTATGCCACTGCATACTTTGCACTGCAAACATCGCAAGCTCGTTATCAAACATACCTGGCTTTGACACTTCAGGAACAGATCCATTCCAGATTTGATGCAGAAATTCGGGTCGGTTGTCATTCATATCAATAACATTTATAACAATGTCGATGGGGTTTTCCACTTGATTCCCATTTAAGTCTACCGCATGAGCTCTGAGCTGCAGCACAAAATACAACAGCTATAAAGATCAGCTCATGTTTAACATCAGCTCAACAAAAACACCCAGCCCACTGCCAAACCCCACCAACTAATATTCCCATTCACAGATTTAGCAACAGTACAACATTCTGGATTGCATAGGAACTTTCCCATCAGGATAAGGTCT
This sequence comes from Hemitrygon akajei, assembly GCF_048418815.1. Classification (NCBI taxonomy): domain Eukaryota; kingdom Metazoa; phylum Chordata; class Chondrichthyes; order Myliobatiformes; family Dasyatidae; genus Hemitrygon; species Hemitrygon akajei. The sequence continues at coordinate 74,365,858 of NC_133124.1, forward strand.
AAAACTTTCCAAGACTGATTGATGGGTAGATCCAATAAGATGCTTTACAACCCTGTAATCTGTTGTAAGTGGAACCAATAATTTGTCTTTAGAATAATGCTGTACTTCAAGAGGACATTCCTTATTAATTATAATCAGTGAACAGCGGGGCCCTGGGGAGCATTGTGTATAGGAGTACAAGTATATGGCTTTCTGTGTGTCATAGGTCCATAGGGTGGAGATCGCACAGTTTGGATCATTGGCCTTCATCAGTCAGGGCATTGTGTATAGGAGTTGGGAGGTTATGTTGCAGTTGTACAAAGCTTGGAGAACTGAGTTCAGTTTTGGTCACCTGCGCAGGTTATTTAACTAGATGAAAGATGTTATTTAACTAGAAAGCATGTGGACAAGATGTCACTAAGCTGGAAAAATACAAGGAGATTAACAAGAATGTTGGCAAGACTCAAGTACCGAAGTTACAGGAAGATACCGAAGAGGTCCGAGCAGTGTGAGAGAATGAGCCTCACAGTGGTGGTTAATATCGTGGTTCGGGTGGCGGTGGCAAGGTCAGATGGAATGAAGGCACACAGTTGTTCCAGGGTTGAGCAATCAAAAACTAGAAGACATAGGTTTAAGGTGGGAGGGGGGAAATTTTAAAAGAGACCTCGGGGCAACTTCTTCACGCAGATGGTGGTATGAGCTGCCAGAGGTAGTAGTGAGGCAGGTACAGTACGAGTATTAATAGATACTTGTACTGGTATGTTGACAGGGAAGGTTTAGCAGGCCTTGGTCCAAACATAGGCAGACGGGACTAACTCACTGGGCAACATAGTTGACATGAACGAGTTGGGCTAAATGCCCTGTTTCCATCTTATATGACCACGGCAACTCTAAATTCCCCCCCATTCCGAGCCATCTTTCAGTCTGCATTATTCCGGCTACTCACCTTCCTGCCGTAGGTCAACATGCAACTTCTAAGTGCTTCACTTTAGAATGTTACCAAAAAAAAAAGCTTACATGATAGGAAGCTATTTGCTCCCGATCCAAAGGTTTGGTCACAGCTAGCTGGCCGGAGATGGGACTAATGCTGAAAATCCCAGTTGGTGGTTGGTCGGCTCCTGGTCCGGTGACACTGTAGCGCAATGAACGGTTTTTGTCTCTATCCGATCGGATCTGTTTGTCCAAAAAGAAATAGACATTACTCATTGCCACTCAAAGCACCCAATCCTGGCTAAAGGCAGCTATGGCAATGGCAATTGCTCTGCCCAAGACCACAGAAACTGCACGTGAAGTAGTAAGCTGGTTTATTATTGTCACAGGTACCAAGGTCTTGCATACCATCCATACAGGTCATGTCATTACAATATGCATGGAAGTAACAGAATGCAGTGCAGTAACAGAGAAAGTGCAGTGTAGGTAGACAACAAAGCACAAAGAAAATGCAGAGCAGCGCAGTGGAGTCTGTCCACAATTCCAGCTGGCTTGGGAAAGCAGCCAATATAATCAAAGACCCCACCCACTATGGACATCATCTTCTCCTCGCTCTCCCATCGGGTAGAAGATACAAAAGACTAAAAGGCACATACCACCAGGCTCAAGGACAGCTCCTATCACACTGTTATCACAGTTCTGAATGAACTTCTATTTTTGATCTCTCAACCTACCCTGTCGTGGCCCTTGCACTTTGTTAGCCTATATTGCACTTTCGCTGTAACTGTAACACTATCTCTGCATTGTTTTTCTTTTGTACCACTTCGATATACTTACGTATGGAATAAACTGTCTGAATGGCATGCAGAAAATATCTTAGTACACCTGACAGTAATGAAACAATTATTAGTACCCAGTCATAAGAAATCATCCTGCATTTCCATACTCTTTCACATGCTTTATAGACAATGATGCATTTTGAAAGTCTGGTAGTTATTTAATATGGAAGGGCAATAGAAAAAATTGGATTGGATCACATCCAGTCAATGGACGATATAGAAATATTGGCAGGCTTAACTCAAGATCTTCTAATGGAATTATCATTCAGCCTTGTGTAATGGAACAGAATGACTAGGAGGTACAAGTGCATAGCTTGTTGAAAGCAGCATTACAGGTAGACAGGGTGATGAAAAAGGCATTTAGCACGCTGGACTTCATCCGTCAGGACACTGAGTTTAGGAGCTGGGACATTATATTGCAGTTGTACAAGTTGTCGGTAAGACCACATCTTGGGAGCACCGTGTACAGTTTTGGTCACCTTGTTATAGGGAAGACGTGATCAAACTGGAGAGAGTACTGAGAAGGTTTGCAAAAACATTGCCGGACTAGAGGGCCTGAGTTATAGGGAGAGGTTGGTCAAATTAATTCTTTATACCTTGGAACATAGGAGAAAAGGAGCAACCTTATATAAATGTCTAAAATTCTTTGAAACATCCATAGGACGTATGGTACCAGGTTTTTACCCAGGGTAGGGGTGTCAAAAGTGAGGGGGGCATTGACTTATGGTGAGGGGGAAAGATTTAAAAGGGACCTGAAGGGCAACTTTTTCATGTAGAGGGTGGTGAGTATATGGAACAAACTTCCAGAGGAAGTGGTTGAGGCAGGAACAACAGTATCATTAAGAAGCACTTGGATAGTTACATGGGGGAGGTGGCTGGGCTCCGAGGGATATGGACTGAACACAGGAAATTGGGACTAGCTGAGTGGGCGAAGTGGTCAGCATGGACTGACTGGGTCTAAGGGGCTGTTTTTGTGTTTTATTGCCCCGTGACTCTACAACTTTAGTTGAATAGCCCAGTCAAGACAACCCGCACATAGCGTACTCTTCCCACCAGCTCAGGTTTTGCAGAATGGAAATCAACCCAACCAGCTTCCAAGTCCAAGGCCACTGAGGTAAATATAATCCTTCAGTTATTACAGACACAATACCTACTATGTTGAGCTACAATGCATTGAGACCAATGGGTTAATAAAGTTTAAGGAATTGTATGGGAATATTTATACACTAAACCAGTGAATGCAAGGTTTTAATTTAATTTAAAGATGCTCCAGAATTTTATAGAAAACTGCACAAGTCTCCATAAAAATAGTTCCTAAATCTTACAAACTAGTTATCAAAGTCCACAAGAAGCATTCCTCTCGAATGATACAACACACCACCTCCACTGGCTGTACGATTAACTGTAGCACTTGCTCTCTATGGCCTCACCTCCTACAGAGGTACAGGAGGTAACTGAGTAACCAGTGCAGTTTTGAGCTCAAGGGAGGTACTTATTTCCATTATCCAGGCAGCCTCTCATTCGGGTCATGCCCTCATCTCAGTGATTTCACTGAGTAGCAGGTATAGAGCCTTGAGTCCCACACCATCAGGTTCAAGAATAACTTCTGTTACGTGTGGAGATGATATTGCCCAGAAGGTTCTTTGGAAGTCAAGAATGAGGGGCAAATCTTATGCTTGTAGCCATTTAATTAGACACTCATTACAAGTCAAGTAATGCCAGTCTGTACCAGCAAGCAAGTAAATAGTAACAAAGGAACTCAAACACGTTCTCACTTTATACCACAAACTGGTCTAAGCCAGTTAGTTATGGAACCCTGTGAACAGGTGCTGTCTGACTTACATTTCAGTTTACCAAGAAACTTCAGAAATGTAGAGCCAAAATAAAAATGACTAAAAGTTTACAAACAGGTGATTATACAAATATACAAGGATAAAGAAAGCTAAAACTGCAAGAAAAACTCCAATCTGGACCCCAATTCAAAACTGTATTCCTACAACCCACAAGTTCTTAAACTGACCACAACCCTAACATGACAGACCACCTTACACTACCAAGGGCTTGACTCTAATGATTCAAAAACAAAACCTGAGTATAAAGCTAATCTTTCCCCTCTCTCTTTTTGTATAATTTACATTCTATGTGCTTTCTGTACCTACATGCCTGTGAAGCTGCTGCTTTTCAATGTGCCTGAACCTCACTGCACTTGTGCACATGACAATAAACTCCACTTGACTTCAGACAAGGTTCACAAAGCTGATTTCTGGCATGGAAAGACTTGTCTTGTGAGGTTGCATTTATATTCATTGGAGTGTAAAAGAGTGAGAGATAATCGCATTAAAACATAAGAATCTGAAGACTTAAAGTGGAGTTTATTGTCAATATGTACCACTTCATATATGCATAGATGCAATGAAAAACTTACGTCTAGCAGCATCACTGGTACATAGTCATCATAAAAACAGCATTCACAAGAAAAACATAATTAATCATGAATTATATATAATAGTATTTTTTACAAGAAAGAACAGAATTATAAAAATAATAAACAAAGCCCACTTTAATGCAGTGATCAGTGGTCATCGTGTTTCTACCCGCATCAAGGACCAACACCATCCAGGCTATGTTCTCTTCTCACTGCCGCCTTTGGGAAAGAAATTCAGGAATCTTAAGTCCCACACCACCAAGTTCAGATTATTGCCCTTCAACCATCAGGCTCCTGAACCAGTTCTGGTAACTTTACTCACCTCAACAATCTATGGACTCACTTTCAAGGACCCTACAAGTCATGCTCTCAGTATTAATTATTTTTTTTGTATATGCTCAGTCTGTCTTTTGCACACTGGTTGCTTGTCAGCCTTTACCAGTGTGTAACTTTTCATTGACTCTACTGTACTTCATCGCTCCTGCCTGCAAGAAAATGAATCTCAGGGTAGTATATGGCAACATATACGTACTTTGATAATAAATTTACTCTGTACTTTGTGATGAGGATTGTGTTGGATGGTTCAAGAACTGAACGATTGAACCAGCTGTTCTTGAACCTGGTGGTATGAGACTTCAGGTTTCTGTGCAAGCTGACTGATTACAGCTGTGGGAATGTACGGTGAGATCACTGATGATGGGTGTGGCCACCCTGAGGCAGGGCCTCCTGTGGACTCTACCGCTATGTATGGTGGTGGATATTGAGAACATGTTTCTCCAATCTGGAAAAGGCATCAAGGGGTACAAGAAGACAACAGGAATATGGTGTTGGGATGAAACATGGTTACACAACGTAGTGAAGAGAGTCAAAGGTGGAAATGGTCTACTGTCATTGCTATTTTTCTCCGCGAGGATGGGGTAAGGGTGGCAGATTTCCTTCCCCAAGCAATGCTACTGAACCAGACAGGTTTCTGTGACAATCTGGTGGTTTCCGAGTCAACGTTACAACCCGGATTTTTATTCCTTTCCTAAATTAACCACACTTAATTAAAATTGGTTTATAATTGTCACATGTTCCGAGGTACAGTGAAAACCTTGTCTTGCAAACTGCTCATACCAATCAGGTCATTACACAGTGCGTTGAGGTGGTACAAGGATTTATGCAGAATTAAGTGTTACAGCTACAGAGGAATGGGATTTCAGGTAAACAATAAATGCAAGGTCATAACGAGGTTAAATGTGAAGCCAAACGTTCAACTTAAACCAGCGTGGAAAGAGGATCATCGGCCTACTGAGCCATTGCACACCATCAAGCAGTTAATCCTGAAGTAACAATCGTTCGGTCTTCTGTCCACATTCTCATTTGCCTCCCCCACATTCGATCCCTCACCGACTCACTAGGTGCAGTGCAAAGCAGCCAACAACTAGCCAACCAAGCAGCACATTTTTGAAGGAAACGGGAGCAACCACAGGGAGAAAAATCACACACTTGCCATTGGATCAGAATCAGATTTATTATCACTGGTATGTGATGTGAAATTTGTTAACTTAGCAGCATGCAGTTCAATGCAGTACATAATCTAGCAGAGAAAAAAATAATAATAAACAAGTAAATTGATTACATATATTGAATAGATTAAACAAGTGCTAAACAGAAATACTTTATATTTAAAAAAATGAGGTGGTATTCAAAGATTCAATGACCATTTAGGAATCGGATGGCAAAGTGGAAGAAGCTGTTCCTGAATCGTTGAGTGTGTGCCTTCAGGATTCTGTACCTCCTACCTGATGGTAACAGTGAGAAAAGGGCATGCCCTGGGTGCTGGAGGTCTTTAATAATGGACACTGCCTTTCTGGGACACCGCTCCCTAATGATATCCTGGGTACTTTGTAGGCTAGTACCCAAGATGGAGTTAACTAGATTTACAACCTTCTGCAGCTTCTTTTGGTCCTGTGCAGTAGCCCCTCCATACCAGAGATGCAGCCTGTCAGAATGCTCTCCATGGTACAATTATAGAAGTTTTGTGTATTTTTTGACTCTTAAAGCATAGCCACTGTCTTGCCTTCTTTATAACTACATCAGTATGTTGGGACCAGGTTAGACCCTCAGAGATCTTGACACCCAGGAACTTGAAGCTGCTCACTCTCTCCATTTCTGATCCCCCCCCTATGATGATTGGTATGTGTTCCTTCGTCTTACCCTTCCTGAAGTCCACAATCAGCTCTTTTATCTTATTGACGTTGAGTGCCAGGTTGTTGCTGCAGCACCACTCCACTAGCTGGCATATCTCGCCCCTAGACACCCTGTCGTCACCATCTGAGATTTTACCAACAATGGTTGTATCATCAGCAAATTTATAGATGATATTTGAGCTATGCCTAGCCACACAGTCATGTGCATATAGAAAGTAGAGCAGTGGGCTAAGCACACATCCGAGGTGCGCCAGTGTTGATTGTCAGCGAGGGGGATATGTTATCACCAATTTGCAAAGATTGTCGTCTTCCAGTTAGGAATTCGAGGATCCAATTGCAGAGGGAGGTACAGAGGCCCAGATTCTACAACTTCTCAATCAGGATGTTGGAATGATGGTATTAAATGCTGAGCTATAGTCGATGAACAGCATCCTGATGTGTTTGTGTTGTCCAGGTGATCTAAAGCTGTGTGGAGAGCCATAGAGATTGCACCTGCCGTTGACCTATTGCAATGGGTCCAGGTCCTTGCTGAGGCAGGAGTTCAGTCTAGTCATGTGCAACCTCTCAAAGCATTTCATCACTGTCGATGTGAGCGCTACCAGGCGATACAGGGGTGTATCTACTGAAAATAGCGCCTATGGCAAGCACTGAAATTGCACCCCTATCCAAACATCTGACACCCATCTTTTAGATAACTTTACCATAATATCAGCTCAAAAATACAAGTCAGGCTCATTAATCTTTTAATTAATGAATTATGGCGCTACATGAACATTATAACTGCACCTTCCTTGCTTTCACTGATGCAAATTGGTCTATGATGCGATCAAAGTCAGTTTTTTCAGTTTCTTCTCTTTCTACACTCAGCAGAGCAAGATCACAGAGTCTGCCTTGACCCATGGAGAATCTCAAATATGAAAGTATTAGTTTTAGTTTGCTGAATGATCTCTCACAGCTGGCGATGGAAACTGCGATGGTTAGTATGATCTGAATAGCAATGCAAAGATTGGGGAAGGCACTCTCATCTCCATACAGAACTATAAATTCAAGAAGCTCTTCAGGTCTTGATACTCTCATGTTGACTCACCCTAACAGCAACATTCTGCAATCCAAAATTTCTTCATATAGCTGCTGTTCATCAACATCAGAGCTGTACAATTCGCCCAAATTTTCATACTTCTTCTTTAGGTCGTTACTGTCGGCGCCATAACACAGTCCCTCGATATCGAGAAGGAACCCAAACTTGGTGTCAAGATATCACGCCACTTCTGCTTTTCCTTCTCAATCTGTGACTGAAATACCACATCAATAACTCTTGTTTCCAGTTAAATTTCTTTCCATTGTGTGAAGCATTCCCGATGATTCTTGGCATTTTTATGAACACTAATCCTTTCAGGTGCTTCCCACTGGTTGAATCCACTTTCCTGCTCCAATGAGTATTGGTGGTCTGACCGGGAATAGAGAAGACAACAGATACAAAATGCAGACTTTTTAGAAGGGGAATAGACCAGCCATGAGCGAGTCACTTCCTCACCATTACCATTTCCCAATTTCCTCTTGAACCAAGGTTTGTTCATTGAGCTGTTATTTGTTGGTAGGAAAGGCCCCTCACTGTTCTGGAAATACTTCGAACCCAGCTTTATTATTTCTGTTCTCAACGCGTCAGGCAGAATTGCTTTTCCAGTATCCTTGTCGAACTTCAGAAGTCCAATGTCATGCTGTTCAATCACTACTGGTATGACAGTTCGAGGCTCTTTGACATCATCCAGTTCACTAGGTTCAGCGTCGTCAGGTTCAATCTCATCAATAAACTCAACATCACCACCGTCGCCTTCCCCTCCTGTCATGTCCACATTCTCTGTGGCAGCCTCGCTCTTAATCTCGTCATACTCGAATTTATCTGACTTGACATCCTCCTCGGCTTGTGACACACTTGTACTTGATCCACCTTCAGATTCTAACAAACTTGTAGCAGGTGCAGGCGACTCCATAGAAAGTGTTGAACTACTTGTTCTGGGCTTTTCAAAGAAGGGCATGAAGAACTTGCTCAACTTCTTGGCTTCCTCCACCTCCAACTTTCGTCTCTTCTGTCCTTCAGCTCCATTTTCCTCCTCCTTCGTGAAGAAACATTTCATGGTCTTCTTACACAATGGTCTGAAAATAAGGCCATCCTAGTGCTTCTCACCCATGATAATCAAAAACAGATCATACATCTGAAGAAAATTCTTTTTTTTCACTATGAGGATGGCTTGTCTGACTTTAATAGAAACTGCTCAGTAGTGTCCCCCTTCAAGTGGTGCCTAGGGTACGTGCCATACCTTAAATACGCCACTGGGGCGATAGTCATTAAGGCAGCCCACATTAGTCTTCTTGGGCATTGGTATAATTGTTGCCTTTTTGAAGTGGGAACTTCCGCCCATAGCAGTGAGAGGTTGAAAATGTCCATGAATACGCCCGCTTGTTGGTTGGCACAGGTTTTCAGAGCCTTACCAGGTACTCCATCAGGACCTTCTGCCTTGTGAGGATTCACTCTCTTTAAAGACAGTCTAACATTGGCCTCTGAGTCAGAGATCACAGAGTCACCAGGTGCAGTAGGGATCTTCACAGCTGTAGTTGTGTTCTCCCTTTCAAGGCAGGCAAAGAAGGCGTTGAATTCATCTGGTAGTGAAGCATCGCTGCCATTCATGCTATTGGGTTTCACTTTGCAGGAAGTACAGTTGGCCCTCCTTATCCGCCGGGGATTGGTTCCAGGACCCCCCACAGATACCAAAAAGCACGGATGCTCAAGTCCCTTATTCAACCTGTCTCAATGTGGGTGGACTTTAGGACCCGGGGGAGCTCCGGACCCATCGCCCGCGGCTGCTGCTGAATCCGCAGTGTTTCTGTTCCTTTGACAGAAAACTATCACGATTGAAAATAAAGTGGAAATAATAAAGTGATCGGAAAGAGGTGAAATGCCATCGGTCACTGAAAAAGCAACAGGCTACAGTCGGTCAATGATCGGAACAACTTTAAAGGATAAAGTGAGAATATTGGAGCATGTGAAAGGCCCTGCCCCGATGAAAGCTACAATTATTACTAAGCAATGCAGTGGTTTAATTATTGAAATACATACATTTCTTAAGTGTTTTATATGCAAAGAAAGGTAATATACTAAGACAAACATTTGACTAACTGATGCTAAATAATACCAGATGTACCTGTTCAGACTTGCGTACAAATCCGACTTAAAGACTGCCTGTACTTTAAATCATCTCTAGATTACTTATAGTACCCAATCCAATGTAAATGCTATGTAAATAGCTGTTATACTGTATTGTTTAGGGAATAATGACAAAAAAAAAGAAGTCTGTACATGCTCAAACAACGAGTACTGGAGAGAGAACTTCTGGGTTTTCCCCAATCCATGGGTGGTTGAATCTGCACATGCGGAACCCTCGGATAAGCAGGGCCGACTGTAATGTCTTGCAGACCCTGTCAGAGTTGCTGTGCATCTGATGTTGCCTCCAATCTCGTTCGAAATTGTCTCTTTACCCTTGAAATAACCTCCACAAATCATACCTGGTTTTCTGATACAGGCCTGGGTTGTCAGACTTGAATGGCACAGATCTAACCTTCAGCAGACGACATAGCTCCTGGTTCATCCACGGCTTTTGGTTTGGGAATGTACAGCAAGCCTTTGTAGGCACAAACTTATCCACACAGGTTTTAATGAAGTCGGTAACAACTGCAGCACACTCATCCAGGTTCGAAGATGAATCCCTGAATACACCCCAGTCTACTGGGGTGCAGTCCTTTCATTTCATTTTTCAATCTTTTTTATTGATTTTCAAATAAAGAATATACAAATACAAATCGAAAGAGGAGTTTAACAAGTAGATAATATAAAAGACATATAAACAGCAATATTAAAGACAAAAAGCATATAATACCAAACTCAAATAGGTAATATATTATGCTGTTATATATACAATGGTTAGAGAGAAATTACAACTCCTCATAGCAATCGCAAAAAAAAAGATTGGAAATTTTATTGATAGAGAAAGAAAAACCCCAGTAACTAAACTAAAACAAAAAAGAGAGAAAGAAAAAAAAAAGAAAAAGAAAGATTGGGCAGTCCAAATGAGGATAAATTTAAAAAAGAAAGAGAGGGGAAAAAAACACATCCTCCCAGTCATCTCCGAACCTTCATGGACAAGGATATTCTCCAAAGAGAGTAAAGAAAAATAAATAAAGATAAATTAAATCATGTGAAAATATTGAATAAAGGGTCACCAGACTTGTTCAAAATCAAAAGATGTATCAAATGTCCGGCTTCTAATTTTCTCCAAGCTTAAACATGACATGATGGAGGAGAGCCAATAGAAAACAGTAGTCGGGTTAGATTCTTTCCAGTGTAGCAAAATAGCTCTCCTAGCCAGTAAAGTTGAAAAAGCTATCACATGTTGGGCAGAGGCAGACACTTTGCTTGCTTCCTCTGGAATAATCCCAAAAATTGCTGTAAGTGGATTAGGTTGAACATCCATATCTATAACTTTAGATAATATTCCAAACGCATCCCTCCAAAAATTATTTAAACTTACACATGACCAAAACATATGGGTTAGAGTAGCCACTTCTGCATTACATCTATCACAAATAGGGCATATATTAGGAAAAATATGCGCCAATTTATCTTTGGACATATGGGCCCTATGTACTATCTTAAACTGAATTAAAATATGGCGTGTGCAGGTAGATGAATTATTAACTAAATAATAAATTTTACTCCATCGGTTATCTGAGAGTGAATGTTGAAGTTCTACTTCCCAGGAGTGTTGAACCCTATCATTAGGCGATGTGCGAGCATTCATTAACTGTTTATAAATGATAGCTATTAATCGTTTTAGAAAAGGTTTAAACTGAAAAATAACATAAGCCAAATTTGAAGAGCAGATCAAGGGGTAATTTGGTAAAAATCACATAAATTCCTAACTTGTAAACACCTGAAAAAATGTGTATTGGAGATATCATATTTATCCATTAACTGTGAAAGACATTAAACAGTCTTGTAAAAACAAATCTAAAAAAGTTTTTATTCCCTTAATTTTCCATGTTAGAAAAGCCTTATCCAAAGTTGATGGTTTCAAAAAGAAATAAGAATAAATATTACTAGAAAGTAAAAAATCATTCAAATTCAAAAAATCTACGAAATTGAAACCAAGTTTTTAAAGTATGTTTAACAATAGGGTTAAGAGCTTGTTTACCTATTCTGGAGAATGAAAAAGGAAGAGGAGCTCCTAATAAAGAAGCTAATGAAAACCCCATTACTGAATTTTCCTCCAGCTGTAACCATGAAGGGCGATCTTGATCGTCTATATCATAAATCCAAAAAGTAATATAGCGAATATTAATTGCCCAATAATAAAATCTAAAGTTTGGTAAAGCCAGTCCTCCATCTTTTTTTTGATTTTTGCAATAAAAGTTTATTCACTCTAGAGCTTTTATTATTCCAAACATAAGACAAAATCAGAGAGTCTATTTTATCAAAAAATGTTTTTGGAACAAAGGAGGGAACTGCTTGAAATATATATAAAAATTTCATTAGAATAACCATCTTTATAGCATTTATTCGACCTATCAATGACATCGACATAGGTGACCATTTAGAAAGCGCCTGTTGAGTATATTCAACTAAAGGGAAGAAATTATACCTTATATAGATCTTTAAAATTTTTTGTAACTTTGATACCAAGTAAAATGGTTTTTGGCAATATTAAAAGGTATTTGATCATAATAATCAAAATAATTATTAATAGGAAATAATTCACTTTTATGTAAATTAAGTTTATATCCAGAAAAAGTACCAAATTCCATAAATATAGGTAACATAGAAGGAATAGATTTCTTAGGATTTGAAATGTAAACTAATAAATCATCCGTGTATAACGAAACTTTAAGTAATTTATCCCCTCTCCTAAAACCCTGCACAGAATTAGAATCCCGAAGAGCAATAGCAAGTGGTTCTAAAGCCAAATTAAATAATAAAGGGCTAAGGGGACAGTCCTGATGGGTACCTCTATATAATCTAAAGTAAGGAGACTTTTGGTTATTAGTGAGAACCGCAGCTACCGGGGCATGATAAATCAATTTAATCCAGGAGATAAATCCTGGACCAAAACTGAACCTCTTCAAAACCTGAAATAGATAAGGCCACTCCACCCTGTCAAAGGCTTTCTCTGCAACCAAAGATACAGTACATTCAGATTCTTTGGTTGAGGGGGAATAAATGATATTTAATAATCTTCAAGTATTAAAATGTGAGTACCTATTTTTAATAAATCCTTTTTGATCGTTTGAGATAACATTAGGCAAGATACTCTCAAGCTTATTTGCTAGAATCTTAGAGAGGATTTTAAAATCTACATTCAGTAAAGAAATAGGTCTATAGGATACACAATCCAGTGGGTCTTTCCCTTTTTTTGGAGTCAATGAAATTAGTGCTTCATAAAAAGTTTTAGGAAGGTTCCCAGAAGATGTAGAATCAGTGAACGTTTGATGAAGATGTGGTATAAGCGTTTCGTGAAAGGTCTTGTAAAATTCTACCGTATAACCATCAGGTCCTGGAGCTTTACCTAATTGCATAGAGGATATAGCCTTGGCTATCTCCTCTTGTTTAATAGGTGCATCTAACATATCAACATCTTGAATCGAAATTTGAGTTATGTTTAACCTTTGCAAAAAACTATTCATAGTGATATTACTATCAGAGAATTCAGATTTATAAAGATTAGAATAAAAGTCCATAAATATCTTATTAATTTCTTAAGGATCTAAAGTTTCTGTTCTATCTGGTCGGCGAATTTTTAAAATCTGTCTTCTGACCATCCCAGCCTTTAACTGACCCACTAAAAGTTTAGCAGATTTTTCCCCATGTATATAAAATAAACTTTTAGATTTAAAAATTTGCTGTTCAATGGGAAAGGTCAGAAGTAAATCATACTGTGATTGAAGTTCGACCCTTTCTTTATATAGGTCTTCAGTAGGTTTAACTGAATATGCTTTATCTGTTTAATTTTATTAATAAGCACTGACAATTCCGCTTTAGTTTTCTTTCTCAAGGCTGCTGAATATGAGATTATCTGTCCCCTAAGAAAAGATTTCAAGGTGTCCCATATAACCAGATTTGACATTCCTTCAGTTGTATTAAATTCAAAAAATATAGAAATTTGCTCCTTAATAAAATTAACAAAAGCTGGATCCTGTAACAAAATGGGGTTCAATCTCCACTGTGAGATTTTCAAAAATCTATCCGGGAGCTTAAGGGTTAACTTTAAAGGCACATGATCTGAAAGCGCAATGATGTCATACACACATTCAACAACGGAGTTTAACAGAATTGTATCTAAAAAAAGTAATCAATTCGGGAATATTTGTGATGGACATGTGAAAAAATAGGAGAAATCTTTATCATTGGGGTGTTTATATCTCCAAATATCGACAAGGCCATATTCTAATAAAAAAGAGTTAATACAAGCTGCCGCTTTATTAGGAAGCGACGGATTGGTTGCTGACCTGTCAATCGCCGGATTTAAGCAACAGTTAAAGTCACCACCCATAATCAGCTTATATTCATTGAGATTCGGTAACTCTGAAAAAAGTTTCTTAAAAAAATCAGAATTATCTACGTTAGGTGCGTATACACACACCAGAGCTACCTTTTGCTCGCATAATAAACCAGTAACAATTAAAATATCTTCCAATCAAATCAGTAGTAGTATTAAGGTGTACAAAAGGGGTTTTGGGACTAAGAAATATAGAAACACCTCCTGTTTTACTATCTGACAGTGAGTGAAAAAGAGGTCCTTTCCAAAAGTGAAAAAATCTATCCCCATCCTGTTTTTGTATATGATTTTCTTGCGCAAAAATAATATCAGCATTGTGTTTTTAATTTCTTAAAAATCTTTTTACACTTAATGGGATGATTGACACCGTTCCAATTCCAAGATATTATATTAATTTTATTAACATCCATGTTTAAAATCGAGTTTAATATTATATAAAAGAAATGTTACGCAAGTACAGATTAAACCAAAAGGCACGGGTACAACCAGAAGGAGTAACGCATTTACGAAAGAGAAATCCATCAAAGGAACTGCCCAATCAAGAAAAAAAACTACTCTAATAGACCCCTCCCCCTCCCCCTCCCCCTGCCCAATAGATAGAAAGGAAGAAACCAATAGGCTGGTCCCATGCTAACTAATCACCTTTGACCCTGTTCTCCAACTTGCAGCTCCATATATAAAAAAAAGCAAAAATCCCACGGAAAATAGCCATAATAAAAGGCACAAACAGAATTCAACTACTATAATGTTGTGTCTAACATTAATAAAAACATAATCAACAACTGCCATCTTAGAATCAGCTAAAGTAGCTTAAACACATATTCAAAAGAAAGAATAAATCCGAGCGAATAATGTTACAAAGAATATTCTTTCTCTCGAAAAATAAAAATAAATGAATATGTGTATATAACAGACCTAAAACTATAAGTATTAAAACAAATAAAAAAATAAAAAGATTAATACACAACAGGTCCTACACGGACCACTAAAGTACAATACTATAAAGGTTCCCTACAAACCAGTTATATATGTATTAATCATTAATAAGGTAAAAAAAAAATTAAATCGACCACGTCCCATACCAGAGAGTGAAAAGGTATAACATGTACTTAACTCAAAAGCTCCATAAACAACTCATACAGCAGATACTTCAAAACTGGCTATTGAATAATCGATGTAACTTTAATATTTTATTCAGTAGGCTTAACTTTAAAGTTTTTAATATACTCCCATCTCTCCTGAGGAGAGTAGATTCTCAATGGTTGAGATTTTTCAGGAAAAATTATCAGCTTTGCTGGAAAGCGAAGGGAGGGATTTAAATCTAATTTATACATTTCACTCATAACTTCTCGATATTTCTTTCTTTCATCAAAGATTTTGGGAGGATAATCTTCAACTATACGAATGTGTGTTGAATTAAAGAGTAATTTCCGTTTCTTTCTGGCTTCTCGAAGAATAGCTTCTTTAGTTGTATAATAATGCAAAGAAAGTACAACTGCTCGAGGACGTAATTCGGCTGAACGCCGAGAGAATGGAATTCTGTGAGCTCTGTCGATTAAGGGGCTAGCTTCGAGGGTCCCATTGAAAAGTGAGTACAGCATATCTGAAAAGAATTTTAACAGATCGCCAGCTTCAGTATTTTCAGGCAGTCCCAGAATACGCAGATTCCTCCGACGCCCTCTACTATCTAAATCAACCATTCTTTTCTTTGTTTTAGATAGTTCCGAGGTAATTTCATTGATTTTCTTTTCCATTGAAGATATCTTCATTCCTTGATCTTTAATAGTTTGCTTGAATAAATCATGCTCGCTCTCGATTCGGGTTGTAGTCTGCTGAAGTGTTTGAAGTTGAGAATCCAAGTTTTTCAGCGAGTCTTGAATCGTAGAAATAGCTTTTTCGAGCTTCCCGTTTGAACCGGTCAGCTTATCAACTTTAATATTAAGCGATCTGAATTCCGACTTCATGTCTTGTATTGAAGAAAATATTCCCGCTAGTGTAACAGGTTCCTCTGTTTTCTTGGTTTGTTCGTTTGCTCCATTTCGGGGAACGTCTTGCCACTTCTTAATTCAATACCAGAACGACTTTTTTCGGCCATTGAAATTAAGTTGTAAAGTCCTTCAGTAGAAATAATAAATCCTTCAGTAGAAATAGTAAGTCATTAGAACTAAAAGGGATCTGTTAGTGGGATACAAAATGTATTAGAAGAGAGAGAGCCGCTAGAAACGCGACCTACTCCATATGCTGCAAAGATGGAGAATCTCAATGCAGTCCTGTAGGCACTCCTGTGCTTCCCTTGTCCACACCTTCTTGATCCTCACTACTGGCACTGCAGTCTTCAGTCTCTGCCTATACTCAGGGAGTAGAAGTACAGCCAGGTGATCAGACTCCCTGAAGTGAGGGTGTGGAATAGCACGGTAGGCATTCTTGATGGTGATGTAGCAATGGTCCAGTGTGTTGTTTCCTCTGGTATTGCAAGTTATCTGTTGATCGTAGTTGCTTAGTGATTTTTTTTAGACTGGCCTGGTTAAAATCTCCCAAAACAATGGTGAAGGTATTAGGGTGCGCTGTTTCGGGCATGTTGATCCCATTGCTCGACTGATATTGGCCTGAGGTGGAATGTAAACTGCTACCAGAACGACCCTGGAGAACTCCTGCGGTTGGTAAAAAGGACGACACTTTACTGCTAGATATTCCAGGTCTGGTGATCAGAATTGGGACAGCACTGATATATTTGTGCACCAAGAAGAGTTGATCATGAGGCATACTCCTCCACCTCTGCTTTTGACTCTAAAGATCTATCCTGACACTGTATAGTAAACTCTCAATCTGGATCACTGCATCCAGTCCAGAAGGGGTTAACCAGGATTTTGTGAAACAAAGGACACACGCAGTCCTAATATCCCTCTGATTCAGCACCCTGACTCTGACATCATCGATTTTATTCACCAGAGACTGCACGTTCGCCAGCAAGATCGTCGGTACAGGGAGTTTAAAATTGTTTCCTTAAGAGCATTTGTAATCCTGATCTACACCAGCACTTCCTCCGTGATGTCCTCCGTGGGCGCTTCCGACCACAATCGGTGTTGTTTCTGTCAGTTTTAAGCAGCGATAGTTTGTTTAAATGCATTAAGACATCTTTGTTAACTGTTCTGACCTTGGAAGCAGACGTGCTTTTTAGCTGTATCAGGCTGAAATGGGAATATTTAATTGTATCCATTGAGAGTTCTGCCTAGGCACCCCGGAATTAAATACTTCCCAGACTGAGCCCATGTCACTGGGACTGTGAGATAGCAGCTCAACTGGATGTGCAGTTAAAGTACATCACTAGGTGTTTAGGATTCAAACTCGTGTCTCCATTATCTTGACAATGACGGCAGCATACACTAAGCTACTAAACTTGTATTTCAATAGCATGCTTTTCATGACATTGAGTTTCCTTGCTCGTTGAAACAGTGGGGCTGGTTAATGCAGCCTGTACATAATCTTCTATTCCCTGCACATTCATGTGTCTAATACACTCGTAAAAGCCATTATCGTACCTGCCACTGCCACCACTACCCCTAGCAGCCTGTACCAGGCACCCACCACTCTATGTAATAAAATTGCACCACAATCTTTTAACCCCCCCCCCATAAATGCATGTCTTCTAATTCTTGACTTGTCTACCCTGGGGAGAAGGCCGACTGTCTACCTGATCTAACCCTCTCCTATTTTTATATAAACTTATTTGAGGGGCCCCTCAGCCTAGTATACTCCGAAGAAAACAACCCAAACGTGTCCATCTGCTCTTTACAGCGACAGCCCTCTAATCCTAGGCAGTACCCTGGTGAACCTCCTCTGCACCCTCCAAGCCTCCACATTCATCCTTCCTATAATGGGGCAACCAGAATTTACAAAATATGCCAAATGTGACCTAAGAAAAAGTATAATATAACCTGCAAAATAATTTCCTGACTCTCGTTCCAAGTTAACTTCCCATCCCTTCCTACATTTAACTCAACAAATTCTTAAATGATTCCACAGAACACCTTCTAACTTTGTCTTTGACACCAGTCCTTTGAAAAACAATCCATTTGAATGCAGTTGTGGATTTTCCAGCTGGTTTATTCAAAGTTCATTTTTTTAAGTCTGTTTTGTAATATCTAACTAAATGATAGCGGGAGTGGTTTCGATGGTTTGCTGGGTCTCTAAAGAGTCTGTATACATTTCAATTTTAGAATCTTTTTTCTCTACATGTATGGTCTGTTCAACTGACTCATTGTATTTTCCCAGTAAGACCCAAAACAGACTCCCCCCCCACCCCCGAAAGAGCACACACAAAACCTTCGTCAGGTTCTCGGCCTGAAACGTCGACAGCGCTTCTCCTTATAGATGCTGCCTGGCCTGCTGTGTTCCACCAGCATTTTGTGTGTGTTGTTCGAATTTTCAGCATCTGCAGATTTCCTCATGTTTCCCCTGAAAGAGAATGTTTTTTTCCTGTCTGGTGAGGTTACTTTGTGAACCTCCAGGAGTAGGAATTCTGACTGTGCTGTTGGGGAGAAAATTCCAGAATACAGACCCAGCAACAATGAAGGATCAGCAATTTACTTCCAAGTCAGGATGGAGTTAACCTATTGGGGGGGGGGGGGGGTGGATTTCTCACACGTCTGCTGCCCTTCTTAATGGCAGAAACAGCAGGTTTGGAAGGTGCATTGTGGTCCAGTACAGAAATTAGAACGCATGGCAACATAAGCTGTAAGGAGTAGCGAGTTCAGCCCAACAAACACATCACTGGTACATACCTCCCCATCGTCTGAATTTCTATGAACAATGCTCTGTAGAAGTCCTCAATGTAAAAATTGAATTTTACTTTACGGGTAGAATTTCACATAGCCCTTCATGGCCCCTACCATCCACATACCTATCCAAACTTTTCGAACGCTGAAACTGAAACTGCAGCCACCACTTGTGCAGCTCGTTCCCCCACACTCTCCCCACTCTGAGTGAAGAAGTTTCCTCCCATGTTCCCCATAAACATTTCACCTCAAGTCGTAGTCTTACCCAACCTCAGTGGAAAAAGCCTAACTATACCCCTCATGATTTTGTACATCTCTATCAAATTTCCCTCAATCTTCTACATTTCAAGGAATGAAGCCCTAATCTATTCAATCTTTCCTTATAACTCAAGTCCTCCAGTCCTTCCAATGTCCTTGTAATTCTACATGGTCTATAAAATTCTAAAGTACTTGCTTTTCCCCTGTAAATGCCTATGAGAAACTGAATCTCAAGGCAACATATACATACTTTAACAATATATTTACTTTGAACCTCATCATGTTTCTTTTACACCATGTTTTTTGTAATTTATAGTAGTTTTGTACTGTACTACCACTGCAAAACATGTCATAAATGTCAGTGAAAGTAAATTCAAATTCAGTGGCAGCTTTTTCATGAGGGAGGAGATGTCTGGAAAGGAGGGCATCCATCAACAATCCCCACCACCTTCTCGCAGCTACAACTGGGCAAGAGGTACAGGCCACCCAACCTGGCTCAGGAACCCTTCAACAACTTGGTACATGTACCAATCTGCACACCTCTAATCACCCCCTCAGCACTTTGATCACAGCGCACAACAACAGAACTCACTGCTGTTTTATTCTACTTCTGATCTTTCCAGTAAAAACTGTGCACAATTAAAAGTTCCATTTATGCTTTTCTTGTGAGTGGTGCTTATCTGATTATTTGTGCTCGCGATGCTAATGCAAGTAAGCTGTCCATTGTAGCAATGCATACACGTAATTGTGCAAACTTTTACATGTTCAACTTTTGACTTTTCTCCTGCTCTAGTTATTAATTATTTCCAGTAAGAAGTTCACTGCTGGACACCAGGGTGGACACTTACCCTGACCAATTCCTGTGGGAAAGTACCACGGGCGTTCTCGGGCACGCTGATGGGCGGGATGACCCAGTCTCTCTTCTGGCGTCTCAGCTGACCGTTGCTCTGCAGCCGGAATTCGGGGAACAAGATATCCGGAACTGTCTGGGGCAAAGCGATGCCGTTGGTCTTCCAGCTCTGTCAATGCAAAGTAATTGACAAATTTTAATTGAAGTAAACATACACCTGCCTCAACTAACCATTACAATCTCTGCAATAATCACAGGCAACTTCTGGTTCTCTCAGTTCAGTAAAATAACTCCTTCTGGTTAATGACCAATGATTCCAATCTGTATTCCACAAACCTGTAACCATGCCCTCACTTTCTTGCAGCTGCCATCAGGCAGGAGGTCCTACACCCCCAGGTTCAAGTGCAGCTACTCTCCTACAACCATTCAATTCTTGTACCAACCTGCAAAACCTAATCAGTCTCAGTATAGCCACACCACGACCTCTTTGAACACTTTACACTAAAAATACTATTTTTTTAAAAAAAGTTCTAATTGTGATCCTTCTGATAACGATGGTGTATAATTGATAATTCATTTAAGTTTTTCTTGTGACTGCTGCTTACCCCGCGCCACGTGTCTGTGATGTTGCTACAAGTGGGTTTACCATTGTACCCATGTGTACATGCATTGTGCAGGTGACAACAAAGCCGAACTATGACTTGGGAGTACTGTGTGGATTTCTGGTCACCCCATTACATGATGAATGTGGAGGAAGTTTACAACGATGCTGTCTGGATAGGTGGGGGGGGGGGGGGTATCTGAGCTAAATGCAGTTCATTAAAGATCTGGATAGAGTGAATGTGGAGACGATGTTTCCACCAGTACGAGCCTGGGATTTCTGGGCACTGCCTCAGAATAAAAGGGACATCCTTTTAGAAATGAGATGTGGAGGAATTTCTTTAGCCAGAGGGTGATGAATCTGTGGAATGCCTTGCCACAGTTATTAGACACATATATACAGCTAGAGGACCCAAGACCTTTGCACAGTACTGTAAGTAATTTTAAGTATTGTACTGTATTGCTGCAAAAAAAAAACACAACAAATTTCATGACGTGTGATGATAAACCTGATTCTGATTTGGTTCTCTATTGTGGACTGAGAGTAAGGAGGGGGCAGGGAGAGGGGACTCATGGCTGGGAAAAGGGGAAGGGAGAAGGGAGGGAGTGGGAGGCACCAGAAAGACATGTAATAAACCAACTGTTTGGAATCAAGTGACCTTACCTGGTGTCTCAGGGCAGGGTCTGTCTGCACATGTGCCACCACTGCCCTGGCATACCTTTTCTGCCATCTGTCCTACACTGCTCCCGCACCGCTCCACCCTCGCCACTCCAAACATCCTTTGCTCCCATCAAATTTACAAACTTGCTCTCCGCTCCAGGTCGTCAAGCACAGTACTAAGCGAAAGTCTTGGGCACCCTAGCTGTTTGCATGTGCCTAAGACTTTTGCACAGCACTGCAATGTGCTGATCATGATCCAGATGAATCCAATCGCATCAACTGAACACGATCCCTGCATGCTCACGGCTGTCTAAATGCTTCCTGACAAAAAAAACCCTGACCCAATTTAAAAGATTATGCAATGGTGTCAGAAATTATCAGCTCGTAAACAACTACAGAGGAGCGATGGGACCAAAAAGAGGCAGGGTACCAAAGTGATGGTACTGTGGGAAAAACCTACTTCTGTTTTGATGTGAGAACAAAGGGGTGAGAAGCTCCAATCTTTTGTTAACGTACTATAAAACACCACTTTAAAGATTGAAAGGGGCAAATAAATTTGCAATTACGTCATTCCAGACAGAACCTGAAACACACAGCACCATACTCAGACAGTTGGAGAACCTTACACAGTCTTGCTTCCCAAGTTATAATTTCTAGTTTAACATTCAAACATAGCTAAAAGTAGGATTCTACAGATTGCAGAGCCACCAGACATTGTAATAGCATGGACACAGTAAAAGTTCTTCAAACACAACTTTAAATATTTACTGAATACTGACAAACGCTCTCCAGCTAGCGCACTAAATAACATTTGGGTTTTGTCACCCAATTAGGAAATAGCCTGTTAGACAGCAGCTGGATCCTGTACTGTGAATGTCAACATCAAGTACATGATGACAGCTTTAACAGGAGAACAAAATGAATAGATAACTGGACTATGTGGACACTTTTGGCCTTTATCAACGATAGGAAGTGCCGCCTGAAGGGTTTCACTTTTGTCCATCTAAATTCCAACTTTCAGAAGAGGTCAAATAGGACATTTTGTGGAGCAGTTTAGAACGCACCACTGAGCTTCCGAGAAACCGCTCTTGCTCAGAGCTGATTGCGGGGGGGAATGGGTGCAGAGAAGACTCACCAGGATGTTGCTTGGGCAAGAACATCTGAAAAGGGGTAAGATAGCGTGAATGCATACAAGCTTCTCACCCTCATGTTGGGTGAGAATAGAACTTGAGGTCATAGGCTTACAATGAACGGTAAGGAGAACCTGAAAGGAAACTTCTTTTTCAAAGGGTGGTGCAAGTGTGGAACAAGCTATCAGCGGAAGTGGTGGTAGCCCTCCACTTGTCCTCCAGCCACGAGTCTCTTAAATGTCCTTAGTACAACTGCCTCTACCACTATTCCTCACAGCACGTTCCATGCACCCATCATTGTGTAAAAATCCTACCTCTGATAACACTCCTATATTTTCCTCCAAATTTTGCCTTCTCATATTAACCATTTCCCTCCGGGGGGGGGGGGGGGGAGGAATGGAAGTCCTGTCTATGCCTTTTATCATCTTATACACCTCTATCAAGCCACCTCTCATCTCCCTTTGCTCTAAAGAGAATAGCACTAGCTCACAAAACCTATCCCCATAAGATATGCTCTCAAGTCCAGGCAGTGTCCTGGCAAATCTCATCTAAAGCTTCCATAACTTTCCTTTCATGAGGCGACCACAACTGAATACAATACTCAACCTGTGGTCTAACCTTTGTTTTAAAAGTGGCAACATTATCTTGTTACTCTTGAACTCAATCCCCTAAGGAAGTAACACACCACACCACACATCTTCTTAAACAACCTATTAACTTAAAGTCCCCACTTGGCAGGGTGGGGGGGGGGGGGGTGGAATTCTCACAATCAACATCGCTAATGGAGCTTTCCCACCATCTCTAATTGCTGTGTAGGACCTTACTGCCTGAGACCACAGGACCTAAACGCCTACATCACGACAGTGGGTATTGTTTCTTGGCTATAAAGTGTTCTAAGACCTCCAAAAAAGCGTAGTGAAATGCAGGTCTGTGACCCTTCTCTTCAAGAAAATGGACTGCATAGATAAAACAGACGCTACAATTGCGAGCCATAAATCATTATGACATTTCTCTGCCTGACTCATACCAACTAAATGCAATATAAAGCTTATAAAACAAGCTTTCAGTCATAACCACAAACCAGACATACACCAGAAAGCTCCTGTATATATCGATCCTGGAAGTTGTATTATACTATTTGATTGCAAACTAGACTTCCAAATTAAATGATATCTATTAACCAATGCAAGGGTGCTCTGTGAACTGTGTAGGAGCATCAATCATGGCTTCCAATAGGGAATTGGATAGATGCTTGAGGGGAAAACAATCATGCAGTTGTTGGGAAAGAGTGGGAACATGGATTGTTTTAAAGATAACTAATTTTGAAATTATGGACTAAATAGCTTTCAGCTTCATCATTAATGATTCCAAAGATCAAAATAAATATTAGGAATACTGCAGCTGAAACTTGATCAATTGGTGCGTGGTGGATGATATTGTTGATAATTGCTAGATCAAGAGGGGCATTGGATAACGACACTCAATCTTTGTTTCAGAGTTGGGAAATCAAAGACTAGAAGATTTAATAGGAACCTGAAGGGTAACATTTTCAGTTCGAGGGTGGTGGGCATATAGAACAAGCTGCCAGATAAAGGCAATGTGAGGGGTGAGCTACATTAACAACATGTGAAAAGCACTTGGATCGGTACACGGATACAAAAGGTTCAGTGGAAATTGGATCGAATGTAGGCAAATGAAAATAGCTCAGAAGGGAATCTTGGTCAGTGTGGACTAGTTGGGGCAGAGAGCCTGTTTCCTTGCTGTACAACTCTTCATACTCAACCCCTTTCAGGAAGTCTCAAGGCTTGGGATTGGTCAGGATGGGTTCCATGAGCTGGAAGAAGCCAACGTCAAGGGAAACTGGGTTGAATTACCTTCTGTCCACTTTGCTTGGTGCTACTCTCTGGCCTCACGGTCAACCTGACGGCAGCTTGCCAACGCTGCTGTGACTGAGCATCATATGCCGTTATTATAAACTTCAACTGTTTCCCAGGGATTTGAAAGCTCTTGGCTGCATACACCACACCGTCTTGCTGGACTTTGAACTTGGGGTTGCTGGTCTCATAGCGAATCAAAACATTTCCAAAGCAGTCGTTGAACTCCACTGTAAGAGAGAACAATGCAGAACATTCAGCTTCTCAAGAAGTCTGGTGCGCAAAACAATAGCATTGTAGTTTCACAACAGGACCGAAATTCAGTGACTACTGAGGCACAGGAAGAGCTCAATCCTACAACAGCAACTGTGGAATGTTAACGTCAATTAGATCTGGAATTTTAAAAGCACCAATACCAGTAACATGAACCATGACCCTCCTGGAGTGTCATAACGCTGTTCCCATGCTGATCTTCAAGGAACAGTCTCTGTCTTCCCTCTCCACTTTTCCCGGTCCCGATACAGTGACAAGCTGAAACATTGACAATTACTGCCCTGGCTCCCCCCATAAATGCTGCTCGACCTGCTGAGTTCCTCCAGCAGACAGGAGATACAGGAGACTGCACATGCTGGAACCTGGAGCAACAAACAGCAGAAGGAACTCAGTGGGTCAGGAAACAACAATGAGAAAAAAATGGACCGTTGATATTTCAGGTCGAGATCCTTCGCCTGAAGAATTACCACATTTCCTTCCTCCAGTAGATCACTGGTTGTTCAAGGAACGGAGTCTACCACCCCACACGTGTTAGGCTAGGTGTGACCCCAACCCCACTAATGTTGCACCCTCAGTCCCAGGATGGGCACAGGGATCTCACCAGTGACAAACACCTCCAATAACCAAGCTGCTATCAGGCTCTTGAAGTGACCTCCACAGCCCTGACCCGGCCTCAGCAATGAAATAATACAGACCATTCCCCAATCTAGTCTCTGCTTTTATTCTGCACTGTTTTGTGCAGCATGTTACAGTACTGGTTAGTTTTACACTTTACAGCTCCAGCGATAGGAAATTCCAAGGTTCATTCCTGCTGCTGTCTATAAGGAGGTTTTTTAAAAAAAATGTTCTCCGCGTGGGTTTCCTCCTACGTTCTAAAGATGTACCGGTTGGGGCTAGTAAGCATGGCTGCACTTGCGGGCTTCCCCAGCGCATGCTTGGAATTGTTTGGTTGTTGACACTAATAATGCATTTCGCTGCATGCTTCAATGTACAAGTGACACACAAAGAAAATCATTACTTACGCTGCTGCGAGCAAGTTTTTCATTGCAGCTCTACCTCACTGTAGTTGCACACTTGATAATGAACTCAATGATATGAAATTAATACAGCACAGTGGACCACCCATGGATACGCTCTAGAGTTCTAGCCCCCAACTGAGGGAAGGATGTAGGGGTGCAAAGGATCCATAGACCACTACCGCACAGGAACTGGCTCTTCACCTAGTCCATGCCAACCTGGTTGTACTACTAGTGCTTCTACTTGTACCCCAACTATAGTCCTCCATACCTCTCTCATGCATGCACCTATCCTAAATGATACAATTGAACCCACATCTGCTAGTAGTTCATTCCATACTCACACCACCGTCTGAGTGAAGAGGATCACCCTCCCTCTAAATATTTCACCTTTCACCCTAAACATGCCCTTTAGTTGTATCCCCACCCAACTTGAGAGGGGTAACCCCATCTATGCCGTTCATAAAACTGCACACAAGGAACATCAGTACGGCACTGGACAGGCCATTCAAGTGCAAATCGTGATGCCAATTTATATTAAATATCCTCCTAGTGTTTACCATCCATATCCCTACATTCCCTTCACATTCATGTGTCTCTCTAAAAACTGTGCCAAACTACCTGCTCCCACTACAATGCTGGTACCCCATTCCAGGCACCAACACACTCTGCCTAAAAAAGCTCACCCTTCACACCACCTTTAAGCTTCCCCCTAAACTTAAAAGCTTGCCCTGGAGTCTAACATTTCTACCCTGGGGAAAAGATTCTGACTGTCTACCCTATTTAAGCATCTCATAATTGTAAAACTCTCTATCAGGTCTCTCTAGATGCTTTAGATCAGTGGTTCCCAGAACGCTTGCTTAATGGTATTGGCCTGTGGTTGGGAACCTCTACTCTAGGAAACAACCCAAGTTTATCCCAACTTTCCTTGCAGCTCAAACCTCTGTTCCAGACAACAGCTTGGTAAAATGTTTTAGGAATTTGGAGTCACATTGATTTAATGAAGCAAGTTTAAGCAGGCTCAGTATGAAGCACGAGAGTTCAGTGGAATGGGAGTTGGTCTTACTAAAACGAAACAAAAAAAAAATTCTTATGGGACTTATGAAATTCTGCAGATGCTGGAAGCCCTGAGCAACGTACACACAAAATGGAGGAACTCAGCAGGTCAGGCAGTGTCAATGGAGGGGAATAAATATCAGCATGAACATCTATTTCTCTAATTTCCAGTAACCATTCCTCTCTGATTTCGCTCTCGCCATCCCACTTCCCTTTTTCCATTCCCCATCTTGGTTCCGCTCTCAGCTCTTTTCTCCTCACCCGCCCATCATCTCCCTTTGGTTCCCCTCCTTCCCTTTCTTCCATGGTTCACTGTGCTCTTTTATTAGACTCCCTAAGCCCTTACCTCGTATATCCCCCCTTCCCTCATCCAGTCTCACTTATCACCTGCCAGCATGCATACCTCCTCCTCACCCCGCACCCCTTCTTATTCTGGCTTCTGTCCCCTTCTTTGCCAGTCCTGAAGGGTTTTGGACCCAAACATTAACTGTTTATTCCCCTTTGTAGATGTTGCATGACCTGCTGAGTAACTCCAGCATTTTGTCTGTGTTTCTGATGGGACTAGCATGATCAAGGGATGACAGTCCCCCAGGACAATACAAAATGCTGGAAGAACTCGGCAAGTTGGACAGCAGCTATGGAGGAGAATAAACAGGTGATGTCTTGGGTTGAGACCCTTCATCGGGGCTGGAAAGGAAGGGGGCAGGTGCAGAAGGTAGCGGGAGGGAAAGGCCTACCAGCTGATGGATGACAGGTGAGAGCATGTGAGGGGAAAAAGGTGGGTGGCAGACGGAGGGGAAATGAAGTAAAAAGCTGTGAGGGGAAGACATAAAGGTCTGAAGAAAACAGTTGCCCATGGAAGAAATAGAACAAAGGGACCAGAGGAAGGTGTTGGGCAGGTTAAGAGAATGGAGAATGGGGGGTGGGGTGGGAGAAAAAAGGGGATCTGGGGGAGAATTTACCAGAAATCAAGAGTTCGTCAATGCGGGGAAGTGATTTGGAGGTGAATGAATGGGCAACAAGCTAGTAATACTCGTGCCTAAAATCAGAAGATCACTTTAACCAATTATGAATGGGAACATTCCCATGTTAGAAAGTATAATCTCAGCAACCTCTCCCCCAATCCCATATATGGATGGGAAAATAACAAAGTCATTGCCATTAACAGAAGCATGGAACAAAATGTAATGGAAGATGCTGGACACAGGTCAATTCAATTAGTTCCACTCCACTGATCCTTCCTAAAAGCTCTGCAAACTCCTCCTTTTCAAAACAGTCTTGCAATGCCCCCTTCTCCTTATTGGATCTGCTGCCAACACCCTACAGCAGCAGTGTGCTCTGAATTATTATAACAAAACCCCGCCTGGATATCAACCTTCCAAATACTTCAGGAGGACTTAGACCAGGGCAGGATACTGTGGAATTCAGAACGCAGGCAGGAATGTGATCATCTGTGCTCATGATATTGATGGGGGGGCCCACTGTTTCTGAGAGAGAATTTTTTCAGCTGGCCTGGGAAGTCAAAAGCCAGAGCCAGGATTTCCCACTCCATCGGGTAGAGGATTTAAACGCCCAAAAAAGGACGTTGAGAAAGTTGGGGCTTTTCTCTTTGGAGCGAAAAGGATGAGGAGTGACAATCAAAGTGTACAAAATCATAACAGGCGTTTTTCAGGCCAGAAATGGCTAATATGGGAGGGCATAACTTTAAAGTGTTTGGAGGAAGATAAAGGGACAATGTCAGGGCTGGGATAATTTATCATTTATTTATTTACACACAAATCATGCAGAAAGTTGAAAGGCTCATGTTCGATATACCACCAGACTCAAGAACAGCTTCTATCCCGCAGTGAACTCTTGACCTCAATCTACCTCATTACGATCGTGCACCTTAAATCTACCCGCGTTGCACTTTCTCTACTACTGTTATACTTCATTCTGCATCCTATTATTGTTTTCCCTTGTACTACCTCAATCTACTGATTTGATGCATCGATCTGTATGGAATTAGATTTTCATTGGACCTCGATACATGTGACAATAATAAACCAATTCCAATTTAGGAGTGAAGTTAGGAAGGCATATGGATGCTGTTATTTAGAATTCCTACAAACCGTATCTATTGCCAAGTTCAATGTTAATTTCAGACGGGTACATTTCATTCCCCAAGTAATAAAAGGAAAAGGTCTCATTGAAAGCAATTGGCTCAACGATCAGACACTGAGAGCTTTAGACCTGTCCTATGTGACCAAGTAGCAAAATACTCTCCCCCCCACCCCTCCACTACCCACTCTCTTTCCATTTTCTGTCACCCTCTCTGTTGTAGAACTGGATAACATGCTCCACTGAGAATCATGTGCAACTTTGGTCATCCGGATGTAGGAAGAGAGACTGGGTTACAGCAACAGGTTGGGCAGTGGAGGAGGGACACATATGGGAGTGAGTGCACCGTCGTTTTCCGAAGGAAGGGGAACTAAAAACTAGATAGGAGGTTAAGTGAGAAAAGAAAGACTTAATCAGAACCATCACAATGAAGGGGGTGCATACATGGAATGAGTTACCAGAGGGGTGATTGAGGCAGGTACAGTAACAAGACATTCAGTTAAGTATATGAATAGGAGGGGTTAAGAGGGATATAAACCAAATACATACAAGTGAGACTGGCTTCGTGGACACTATGGCTGGCACCTGTTTCCATACTGTACTCCGATCGGCTGAAGTGCTGTGAATGGTTTATTATTTTAAAGAGCTAGCCAACTTCTTGGCTCTAATTCTTTTGTTTTAGATGATGTCTACAGTATAACTTGGATTGTTAACCATTTCTCCCTCTACACGTGCCGCTTGACCTGCTGAGAGCTTCCCCTGTTCTGTTTTGTTTCAGATTTCCTGCAAGTGCAGGAATTTGCTCATGTAGACTTGTCTTAGTCTGGAGGTGTGAAAGGGTTTTCTTTAATTGAATCATTTCTTGTGGGCCGTGTCCACAATGACAAGGGTCAGTGGGATGCGGCAAAGTCCATTGAGCTAAAGTGAGAGATTACCTCAGTGAAAGTAAGTATTATGAGGAACTATCATCTTGGTGACTATGCCTCAAATAACAAGCGGCCTACAGAGAAGAAGTCATCACCCTGACACAGTGGTGTCAAGAAAACAACCTCTCCCGCAATGTCACAAAAACAAAAGGAGCTGGTTGTGGACGACAGGAGGAATACAGACAGGCTCACCCCTATTGACACCAACGGATCTGGGGTTGAGAGGGTGAACAGCTTTAAGTTCCTTGAGCAAACACGAGGAAATCTGCAGATGCTGGAAATTCAAACAACAACACACACAAAATGCTGGTGGAACACAGCAGGCCAGGCAGCATCTATAGGAAGAAGCACTGTCGACGTTTCGGGCCAAGACCCTCCATCAGGAGCTCGTTTAAGTTCTTCGACCTCACTTGGTTGGTACACACTGGTTGTGTGGTGAAAAAAGCACAACAGTACCTCTTTCACCTCAGACAGTTGAAGTAGTTCAGCACAAGTCCCCAACTCTGAAGGACTTCCTACAAGGACACAATTGAAAGCATTCTGACTGGCTGCATCACAGCCTGGTATGAGAACTGTACTTCCGTCAATTGCAGGACCCTGCAGAGAGTAGTGTGGACAGCCCAGTGCACCTGTAGATGTGAACTTCCCACTATTCAGGACATTTGCAAAGACAGGTATGTAAAAAGGGTCCGATGAATCATTGGGGACCTGAGTCACCCCAACCACATACTGTTCCAGCTGCTACCATCTGGGAAACGGTACCACAGCATTAAAGCCAGGACCAAAGGGCTCTGGGACAGCTTCTTCCACCAGCCATCAGACTGATTAATTCACACTGACACAATTGTATTTCTAAGCTATATTGATTGTCCTGTTGCATATCCTACTTCACATAACATTTATTACAAATTACTATAATTTGCACATTACACTTTCAACAGAGACATAACGTAAAGATTTTTACTCATGTATGTGAACAATGTAAGAAATAAAGTCAATTCAATTCAATTCAATGTCCCGTTAATCACAAGGCTTTTAGAAAATCAAAAATAGATATAATTATTCAAGACTGACTGTTTATGAAGTTAAAGTCAGGTCCTACTCTTCACTAAATTCAAAGTGAGATAAATTGATAATACATGTGCAAGTTTAGTTTGGACGATCTGTGCCCTATCAGTGAGCTCTCATTCTGCCAGCACTGATCTGTGACAGAAAGGGCAGTTCCTCATTCTGCATGGAGTGCAAGAACAAAAGTAGGTTCCTAGAGGCATCTCATGGAAGGGAGGGAGGGAGGAAAGGAGAAGTAGGGCGGGGATGCAGAGGGTGAAAGAGACCGTGGGGAGCAAGCACATGAGCGATGGAAGGAAGGGATGGGTGTGTGTGTTTGCGCACGTGCGTGTCTTAAGACAGACCAATTACGTGCTGATCTCCGGGCTCTGAGACATGGCTGCCACCAGTGGATCACCAGTAGCAGTTGGGATGGGGCAGGAACGAGAGCCAAAGGAACTCTGAAAAATCCATCACAGCAGGAGTTGCTTACACAACGAAGCAAGAACAATCCGTGCACAGACGATGATCAAAGACTCACTCTAAAAAGCAGCTGAAGTGGACGCTGTAGCTGAGGGCAGATAACGGTCTGGCTCAGCACAACATATTAACCGTGCTTGAATTCTTCACTACAAAGGCCGCACAAAGCTTAGATCATAATTACCCAGGGCTATGAAATTGCACTGGAATTTCAATAACCTGAGGTAGCTACAAGAAACAAGGTTCAGTAAGATAGCCATCAGAGCCAGAAATTTGAGTTCTATTCCTGCCACTGTCTGTAAAGTGTTTGTACGTTCTCCCCGTGACCACTTGCGTTTACATTGGTTCCCCCAATATTCCAAAGGAATAGTAGGTTAATGGGTCCATCAGTGTAGTTGGGCAGTGTGGGCCTGTTACTGCGCTTGGTCTTTTAATAAATAAATAGATAATTTGCACACTGGTTCATGTACAGAAGGAATCTTAGAGAGTTAATGTTTAAACTCTACAGCATATTATCTGAGTTACTACAGGACTGTCATATCCAGCTGTGGCTAGGATCTGCAGCTCAGCTCCGTGATGCTGTGGGCATTCCCGGGTTGTGAACGGCCCTATGTAAATGCAATGCTTAACCTGTCATTTGATGTACTTCACTGCACATTGTTAAAGCTTGCAATTAAACACACTGGCCTGGGTTTCTATTGGAGAATGGCTTAATTGAATCATAATCAGCTCTGGCTTTGTTAATTAGACAAAAATTAAGAAACCATGGGCAGTCTGATTTTCCTTCAGCATCTTGCATTGTGTTGCCAGAACAACAAAAGCTTTGGCAGAACAGTAACAAGCGGGACAAAACCAGCCACAGCAAGACAGGGATCTCTCATACAGAGGGCAAGGGAGAGAGAGTGGGGGTACAGAGAAAGGGGAGAGGAGGCAGAGAGAGAATGGGGGGTGTGGGGAGGCCAGTGCAGGGGGAGGGGAGGAGGGGACGGGGGGGGGTAGGCATGTGGGTGTATATATGGGGGGGGGGGGGGGGGGGAAGAGCGAGAAAGCTATGATTCAAAAAGCAATAAAGAGCACTTGCAGGCTGGAATTTAGGGAGTAAATGAATCTCTTTGTTAGATGTCTGCCTCACAACCGCATGCAGAAATGATGTACAAAGCCTCAAGTTTGCAGCAGCTTTTCCTCATTTAAAAAAAATATAAATGGCAAGCAATTCTTGATGAGAATTGTTGAGGGAGATCTCATGGTCAGCACATAGGTACACTTCACAAAAACAAACCCGCTGGCCAACAGTTTGAGTAAACGCAGACAAAGAGCTTATGCTGCTGACTCATTCGCCTCTTTTGTTGAGGCGAAGCTCTCAAATCCCCTGGCACGACCTCTGCACGGAAGGAGGATGGGCAGTAGACAACTCGCAAGGGTTATCGATCACCAGAGACCGCTGCTTCACAAAGAAACATCACACACCACGATGAAGGCCCAGGCCATTCGGCCCTTTGAATCAGTACCATCACTCTGCTGCATCACAGCTAATCTGCTCTATTTACACTCCAGCCATTTGCCCAGTGCCTCAACTCAGTCTATATGTGTTCAACTTTAAGTATGAACAAACAAATTAGGGCTAACTGTAGGCCATTCAACCCGTGTGCTCTAGCATTCAATGCAGATTTGCACATCTGCCTTCCTGCAATAAACCTTTACCCCTTTTGCTTATCAAGAATCCAGCTACCTCTGGAGAAATTGGTAAATTGGTTTATTACTGTCACATGTACCAAGGCACAGTGAAAAACTTGCATACTATTCGTAGAGATAAATTAATTATAACTGTGTATTGAGGTAGTTCAAGGAAAAACAACAGAATTCAGAATAAAGTGTTACAGTTACAGAGAAAGTGACAGTAAGGTGCAAGTTCAAAACAAGATAGATTGTGAAGTGATGGGACTTTTGTATCTTACGAGAGATCCATTCAATATTCTTCCAAGTGGGTTAAAAGCCATCTTTGAGCCTGGTGATAAGTGTTTTCAAGGCTTTTATATCTTTTGCCCAAGGGACGAGAAGAAAGAATATCTGGGGTGGGTGGGATCTTTGAAATTGCTGGCTACTTTACTAAGGCAGCAAGAAATTTAGACAGAATCAATACTTGTTTTCTGAGATGAGCTAATTGTGTCCACAGCTCCCTGTATAGTTTCTTGAGGTTGACAGTAGAGGAGGCCATGGATAGACATATCAGAATGGGAATGGGACGTGGAATTAAAATGTCTGTCCATGGCCTCCTCTACTGTCAAGATGAAGCCACACTCAGGTTGGAGGAACAACACCTTATATACTGGCTGGGTAGCCTCCAACCTGGTGGCATGAACATTGACTTCTCTAACTTCTGTTAATGCCCCTCCTCCTCTTCTTACCCCATCCCTGACATATTTGTTTTTTTCTCTCTCTCTGCCCATCACTCTACCTGTTCTCCATCTCCCTCTGGTGCTTCCCCCCTCCCCCTTTCTTTCTCCCGAGGCCTCCCATCCCATGATCCTTTCCCTTCTCCAGCTCTGTATCACTTTCGCCAATCACCTTTCCAGCTCTTAGCTTCAACCCACCCCCTCCGGTCTTCTCCTATCATTTCGCATTTCCCCCTCCCCCCACTACTTTCAAATCTCTTACCATCTTTCCTTTCAGTTAGTCCTGACGAAGGTTCTCGGCCTGAAATGTCGACAGTGCTTCTCCCTATAGATGCTGCCTGGCCTGCTGTGTTCCACCAGCATTTTGTGTGCGTGTTGTTTGAATTTCAAGCATCTGCAAATTTCCTCGTGTTTGCTATACCACCAGGCTCAGGGATATCTTCTATCCCACTGTTATGACTACTGAACGGGCCTCATACAATAAAGATCAACCCTTGATCTCTCAAACTACTTTGCTGTGGTCCTTGCACTTTCTCTATAACTGCAACACTATATCCTGCATTGTTATTGCTTTTCCCGTGCTACCTCAGTGTACTGATGTTTTGGAATGACCTACATGGATGAATTCAAACAGAAACTTTGCACTGTATCTTAGTACTTGTGACAATAAGAAATGAAAAAAGAAAATGAAAGGGTCAACATACGAGGAGCATTTGACAGTTTGGGCCTGTACTCATCAGATTTTAGTAGGAGAATCAGGGACCTCATTGAAACCTGTGAATCATGAAGAGCCTAGATAGAGTGGACATGGAGAAGATGTGTCCATCATTAGGAAGGTCAAGGACCAGAGGGCACAGCCTCAGGATACAGGCGGAACCTTTAGAATAGAGTTAAGGTGGAATATTTTAGCCAAAAAAAAACAAATCTGCTGGAGGAACTTGGCAAGGTCAGGTAACATCCGTGGAGGGAAATGGATAGCCAACTTTTCAGATCCTTCATATTCCACCTGAGTAGTCTGTAACCCGATGGCATGACTATTGAATTCTCCAATTTCAGGGCATCTGATCTCCCTCTGTCCCTTTCCTCTCCCCTCTTTCCTCTACCCAGTTCCTCCCATACCTACCCCAGCCACCATCACCCTGATCCTCACTCCTCCTGCACCTACTCCATCTGTTCATCACCACTCCACCCCCCACTTTTCCCATTTGCCCTGCCCTCCTCCCTTACCCCAGCCTCTCTTGTTATATCCATTCTCCTCTTCCATCAGCCTATCACCCATTCTCACCTTGATCCACCATCACCTACCAACCTTCCTTAACCCCTTTTCCTAACATCTCCACACTGGCCATCTCCCCTTTATCTTTCAGTCCTAAAGAAGAATCCCTACCAGAAGGCACTGGAGCAGAATTAAATCATTCGGTCCATCAAGTCTGCCCTGCCATTCGATCATGGTTTTATTTCCCAATCCCATTCTCCTGGCTTCTCCTCTCAAGCCTTGGTGTCCTTACTACCGTAGATTCCGGATTATAAGCCGCTACTTTTTCCCCACATTTTGAACAGCTTTGAACTCTGCGGCCTATAATCCAGAGCGGCTAATACATGTTTTTTTTTCATGCCGCCTCGTAAACATTTTGCCTCGTAACAGTAGACCAATAAAATTGATGAGTAGTTCACAGAGGTCCAATGAAATTGTACGATAAATCCAGCGCACTTTCACAATTAAATTATTGTAAATCAGTCATTTGTACTCACCCTCATCAACATGGAAAATACTCGAAGAAAAGCAAGACCCGAGCGCGTCAGAGCCGATTAGACCCGATCGCATTGCGCAAGCGCGTCAGAGCCGATTAGACCCGATCGCATTGCGCAAGCGCGTCAGAGCCGATTAGACCCGATCGCATTGCGCAAGCGCGTCAGAGCCGATTAGACCCGAGCGAAAACGCTGCTTTTAAGTTAAAGTCGATCAATAACTTTTCCTGGTAAGCTGCAGTATATATATTTTTACCAGTCGCTAGGAGATATTGGAATGTTGTTCGTGCTGTTCAGTAAAAAAGTATATGCAACGTAATTTGTGTTACCGATACGTATGTATATTTAAAAGTAGCGGTGCGGCCTAAAATCCGGTGCGGCCTTTACAATTAAAAAATTGATTTTATTTCTAAAATTAGAGCCTGCGGCTTTTAATCAGGTGCGCTCTGTAGTCCGGAATCTACGGTAATCAAAAACCTATCAAACTCTGCTTTAAATATACTGTACCTAATAAATTGGCCTCCAAGCCGTACGACGTGTCAATGAATTCCACAGATTCACTACCCTCTAGCTAAAGAAATTCTTCCTCAACTCTGTTCTGAGGGGATCTACTATTCTGAAGCTGTGTCTCCTGGTCCGAGACTCTGTTGGAAACACCCTCTGCAAGTGTACTCTCTCTAGGGCTTTCAATACTCAGTATGTTTCAATGAGATCTCTTCCTCCCTGATGCTGCCTCACCCAAGTCCTTGAGGTTTGTTTTTGCTCCTTCCCAAGTACGGCAATCAGGTTTTGGACAGAGAAAACATATGTCTTCCCCGGTAACGAGCATTTAAACACTAGAGCAAGCCTTCAATCAACATGTATCTTAAGAACCCACCTTGTCAGGAGGTGCTCAATGTGCATTATGAATTAGTGATAGGTGGAAAAGGTAAAGGATTCAAGGAATCTGATGAGAGGACAGTGAATCATGGAATAAAAAGAGGAGGAGGGGAACCAGAGAGAGGTGACGGGCAGGTGAGAGGTAAACAGAATGGAAAGAGAGAAGTAGGGAGGGAAGAGGGGAGGAAGAAATTCTTCTTCACCTCAGTTCTAAATGGATGCCCCTTTTCTCTGAGACAGTGCCTTTGGATCCTAGACTCTCTGACTGATGAAAACATCCTTTCCACGTCCAATCTACCCTGACTTTCGGCAAGATTCAGCCCCATTCGGTTAAAGGCTGAAGGTCAAAGATCCTCATTTATAAAAATAATGCCAGTCACGATACAGGTTGGAAAAAGAAGCATACATTCCATTGATTGAATGCGAAGAGAAAAGGTAATTGCTCATCAATCCAAACCCCACGACCTTGGTTTTGATCCTCATTACCGACTCTAAATCTTCTACCCGAAACATTGGCTGTTTATTCCTCTTCAAAGATGCTACCTGATTTACTGATTTCCTCCAGCATTTCCTTGTGCTGTGGGGAATACTAAACAGTAGC
Source organism: Hemitrygon akajei (assembly GCF_048418815.1). Lineage (NCBI taxonomy): Eukaryota > Metazoa > Chordata > Chondrichthyes > Myliobatiformes > Dasyatidae > Hemitrygon > Hemitrygon akajei. Next base: position 74,402,495 of record NC_133124.1, read on the forward strand.
TGTGGGCAGGACAGAAGAGTTAAGGTTTCTTCTGAACTGGGAAAGATTAGAAATCAAATAGGAGGGACGCAAGAGACTTGGGAGCAGCGCCACACAAAATGCTGGAGGAACTCAACAGGTCAGGCAGCATCTATGCAGGAGAACTGACAGTTAATATTTTCCTCCTTTTATTCCCCACTCCAGCCTCTCAATTTTATATATTTCTATTTGATTCTTCCTACCCTGCCCCCCCCCTCCCCAGTTACTTCAGCCTCTTCTACTCCAAGGAAAACAAATCCAGACTATCCAGTTTCTCCACAGAGGTGAAATCTGTTTTAACCTTATGCCATTCATTTACTCTGGCCAACAGGAGTAACGGAATTGACCGCCGTTTTGCAACCGATGGCTTTTCACTAACCCATTTCCCATGACAAGGACCAGCCTGAAGTCTTCAGAAGGAGTTACACAATACAGCCAATTCTTGTCGTGCTTTTGTGTGCTTTCTTTGACAATGAGGATATTCACAAATGAAAGCAGGCACAATAATGACATTTCCAATGCATTTTGCCGAAGCACGTAGCTGAATTGTTCAAATGCATTAAGGAACTGACGAATTCTCCTCATTGCACAAGGCTGCTCCGAGTCATAAGAAAAGTAACCCATTTACAGATGAGAGACCCCTTAATTCAAAGGGCGCTGAGCTTAATAGCTTACATTACCGTATATTAACGGTTTTTAAAATCAGCACAAAAGTAATCCAGTTCCATTAAGCCATATGCTTGTGTCTCAAACAGTCCACGTCTCCCAATATCCTGAACTTAGCATTAGCTTCTTTAATGGCCATCTGGGCAATCAGAAGAAACAATACAGATGACCAGGGAAACTCAGATTGACATTAAACTCTTGAAAGACTGCACAGAAGGTTGGAGCTGCTAATGTATATATCTGAAACACATTTCAACCTGTCCTCAGGTCTGCCTGAAATAAAAACGGAACATTTGTTCCCATCAACTTGCTGATTTATGCTGTATATTAAATTAGAGCCAATGAATGGCAAATAAGAGGAAAGGGGGGAAAGTTTCTCTGGAGAAGCCCCAGAAAGAGCATTTCATAAAAGATGTGGGGACAATAAATTGTAATTTCTCACAGAGGAGTTCCATAACACATCTAACCTGTATAAACTTCAGATATGCCACAAATAGGGTTTTATGTGTAATTAGAACAGTACATGTCAATACAGATTCTTCAGCTTACAATGCTGTGCTGACTCCATAAGCTACTCTAAGATCAATCCAACCCTTCCCTATAGCCCTCTACTTTCTTTGATGTGCCGATCCAAGAGCCTCTTAAAAGTCCTTAATGTATCTGGTTCTACCAGCACCCCTGGCAGGGTATTCCATGCACTTACCACCCTCTGTCTAATAGTCCCATTTCTGACATCCTCCCTATACTTTCCTCTAAACACCTTACAGTTGTACCCCTTCATGTTTTCTATGCTTATCATCTTTAGACCTTTATCAAGTGACCTGTCACCTCCTTCACTCCAAACAGGAAAGTCAAAGCTCGCTCAACCTTGCCTTGTAAGATATGCTTTCTAATCCAAGCAGCATCCTAGTAAATCTCCTCTGCAAACTAAAGCTTCCACATCGTTCCTATAACGAAGCATTAGTATACTGGTCACATTATTACAGGAAGGATGTGGAGGCTTTGGAGTGTGTAGAGAAGAGGTTCACCAGGATTCTGCATAAATTAGAGGGTATGTGTTACATACTTGGGCTATTCTCAACTTTGTGTCAAGAGACTGAGGGGAGACCTGATCTATTTTTATAAAATTATGAGCTTAGATGGCCAGTCAGAAACTTTTTCCAAGGATAGAAATGTCAAGTACAACACATGCATTCATGGTGAGAGGGGCTAATAAGCACTAATTTGGGGAAATTGTTGGGGATGTGGAGAGAATAAATGGGATCAGTGTAAATGGGTGCTTGATAACTTGTTGGGCCAGACTGTCTGCTTATCAGCCACAAACGATTTGAAAGGTACAACAGGACCGTAGAGTCACAGCTCAGAAACTGACTCTTCAACCTTACTCATCCATGCTGACCAAAATGTCTATCTAAGCTAGTGCTGTTAAGACTGATTTATACTTGTGCGTATGGGCTACGCCGCAGGCATAATTTTCACTCCTGTGTAGGTTCTACGCCGTAGCGAGCATGCGTTGGTGTGCGCCAAAACGCTAGTTGGCGGTGGGGTTTCTGTGCCACTCTGTTGAGTTTCTTCGTGAGAGACATGGACGAGGAAATGCATTTCAAACATTTTCGCATGTCAGCAGGTAGATTTGATTATTTGGTTCACCTGTTTCACATCGGTGTACAGACATGGCGGAGAAGAAGCAACCAGAAATGCGTAGGAGGAAGTGCGATGCTACCAAACGGACCAATCACATTTGCTGCAGTCTACGTCGTCACAACGCACAAGTTACTTTTTTGGGGGAGGTGCACATTACCCTACGGCATAGGGTACGGGGTACCTACGGCGTAGATGTGATGCACAAGTAAAAATCAGCCTTTAGCTTGCGTTTCTTCCATACACCTCTAAACCTTTCCTATCCAAAGATCTGCCCACGTATGTTTTACATGGAATTGTATCTGCCTCAGGCACTCATTCTATATACTCACCACCCTGTGCGTGCATGAAGTTGCATCTCTAGTCCCTTTTAAATCTACTCTGGGGTTGCAATAGCCTTGAAACAGATGTACAGCAGGAAACAGAACCACTAATTTGTGCCCAACAAGTTGCCACAAAAGTCAATATGACCAGATAGTTTAGTTTCATAAGCCTGTATAAATATGGGGCACGGCCCTGGGTAGATTTCCTTTACAGAGACAAAGTGCTAATTTAATATGCAAGGTGGCGAGCGGCATATCGGACATTGAAGCTACTGTGGCCCTGCGCTGGAGCGCCAAATTGGATGCGTCTCTGGAGTGTGATTTACTTGACGGCAGGAATGCAGACACTCAAGTTTAATTCGGAAAGTGCAAGGTGTTGCACTTTAGGAAGTCAAACCAGGGTAAGACATTCACAGTGACAGTAGAGCCCTGGGGAATGTTATGGAACAAAAGGAATGACAAGTACATGGTTGACTGGAAGTGGAGTCACAGAGAGTGCGCGAAAGGCAGCGTTTGGTACTCTGGCCTTCAGTCAGAGCACCAAGTACAGAAGCTTGAATGTTATATTTCTGTCGTACAAGCTGCATTTAGAATACTGTGCTCAGTTTTTGTCGCCCTGCTACAAGAACAATGCCATTAAACTGAAAAGCGTGCAGGGAAAATACGTTGCCAGGCCTTGAGGCACTGAATTATAGTGAGATTAAATAGATTAGGACTTTATTCCTTGAAGTGTAGGAGACTGTGGGGTGACCTTATAGCAGTGCTGAAAATCAACAGGGGCAATAGTATTCAACAGCATGAATACACAGATTTTTGCCCAGGATTAAAGAATCTAGAATCAGGGGGCATTAAGTTTAAAGTGAGTGAGGAAAGATATTATAGCAATCTGAGGGACAATTTTTCTCACACGGGTGGTCTGTGTATATGGAATGAGCTGACAGAGGAAGAGGTAAAGGCAGGTATGTTAACAATATTTACAAGACTCCTGTGGATAGGAAAGGTTTGGAGGAATATGGGTCAAATGTGACCAGCTAAGATGCATCTTTTGTCAGCACGGACCAGTTGGGCCGAGGGATTGTTTCAGTGCTGTTTGGCTCAATCTTGGGCACAGAGTACTGTTCTGTACTATGACCCTGAGGTTTTAGAGCAAATATATGAGGGAGAATTAACAGACTCTTATATAGGCATATGGATGAAAGAAAACTGAAGAGTTATGTGGGAAGAAAGGGTTAGATTGATATTAAATAGGTTCAAAGGTCAGCACAACATCATGGGCTGAAGGTCCTCTCCTGTGCGGTTCTATTCCATGTTCTATGGTATATTCACATCAATACCTCAATCCATGGATTTGGTCGTGCACAATACGACATTGACGATCAGATTCTCACCTTCTGAGTGGAGGCGATCCTGACTGGTTCATTCAGAGCCAACAAGTGTACAACCATTGCCATCCACCACAGGGGCCAAGAACATATGTAACACCTGGCACAGTGCAGATGATAACAAAAGCAAAACTCTGTTGATGCAACAGACCTGCGATCTGAACAGCAAACCCTGCAAACACTCAGCAGGACAGGCGCAGAAGGTCAAATCCAGACAGGAGAGCTCCATTCAGTTCTTCCTCTGTGCCAAGAGCTCAGCAGAACTACATTTGTAAAGTGTCGTTAATCATGTGGCTGCTTCAAGGAGCATCAGATTAACAGTGCAGAGACAGGCCCTTCAGCCCAACATCTATGCCAAACAAGATGCCCATCTAACTTAGTCCTGTTTGCCCATATTTGATCTTTAACCCATTCCTATCCACGTACCCATCCAAGAGCCTTTTAGAAGTTGTTTAATGTACCACTTCTAGCCCATTCTCTATCCCACCCTCAGCACCAAAATGTTGACCCTCAGGTCCCTATAAACCCATTCCCTACAGTCCTTCATGCCCTTGTGTTGGAAGAAAGTACATTCACCTTGTCTAATCGGCTCATGATTTTATACAACTCCAGGCTATGTTCCAAGGAATAAAGTATTAGCTTGCCCATGCTCTCCCTACAACTCACACCCCTGAACCCTGACAATATTCTAATAAATAAGCCAGTTTTAAGATGGTTAGGTCTCAATTCTCTACCATTTAGAAGAATGAGAGATGAACTCAATGAGAAACATAACATTCTTACTGGGGAATTAGGTTTGAAAATAAGAAGTGGGATAGTTGGGACTGCGATTGTGACATCTTCGGCATAATATCCCAACTCCTGTATGCAATACTTTTGAATTATGAAGGCTAATGTGCCAAAAGTTCACCCATCTACCTGTGACACCACTTTCAATTAATTATGGATCTGTATTTCAAGAATCTTCTGTTCTACAGCACTCCTCAGTGCCTTACTGTGTGAGTCCTAGCCTGGCTGTCCTCCCAAAGTGCAACACCTCACAGCTGACTGCGTTAAATTCTACCTGACATTTGCAGCCCATTTTTCCAGATCATGCTGCAAGCTTTGATGCCTACCTTGCCCTCCGCAATCTTGGGTTTATTCCAAATTTCCTCATCCAGTTTAACACATTATCATCCAAATTATTAATATAATTAACAACAATGGACCCAGCACCGATCCCTATAGCGCCCCACAAGTCACAGGCCTCCAGCTTGAAGGGAAATGGACAGTTGATATTTCTGGCTGAGACCCTTTATCAGGACCGGATGTTGTATGTATGTGATAATACTGTTGGAAACCTTTCCCCCCTTAGCAGAAGATGACAGTAAAGGGCATAGATTTAGAATAAGGGGGAAGAGATTTAGATAAGATGGGGGGGGGGGGGGGGGCTTTATCACCCAGAGTGGTGAATGCAATCAATGACAGCACTTACTAACTTGCTGGATCAACACTAATTATCACGGCATAGAGTGGTACAGCCAGAGTTCTTCAGGGTGGGATTAAAACAGATTGCCTGTTATGGATAAGTGGGCCAAATGGCTCTTTCCAGGCTGCACTGACCATGACTCTAAAGATTTTAGGATGTTAGAGTCAAAAGATACGAGCAGAAAGACAGGAAAATGGCATTGAAGTTGACCAGCTATGAATCTTATTAGACATAAAACGCAGAATAAGGCCACATGGAGCATGTGCGTGAGACCAGGTGACTCCTCTGGATACTTAACAGCAGCACATCCCAACTAGCAAAACCCCTTTGAATATTCAATACTTCTAGCTGCCCTGAAAGCTTCTGAGCACAAACTCCAGACATGGAACACAGACCCCCGTTATTAGTGCTGAGGGATGGCTCCCTGAATATACAACCAGCCAAAATATAAAGCGTCAAAACTGACTGCCTTAAGCGACAGGGATAAATCTTTGCTGTTGTTCAGTTGTTAAATCGAGTCCGACTCTTCTTGACCTCATGGACTCCTGTATACCAAGCTTTCTTGTTGGAAACTGCCTAAAATCCCCCAAGGTCATACGCATTGTCCGAGTAATTTTATCTATCCATCATAGCCTCTGTTGTCCTCTCCTCCTTTTAACTTCTGTGATAAACCTTTAACAATGTGCTAATACAGGAAATGACCGATTAATGCCCTTCCTGAAAGTTTTGATGATCAACAATTAACATGGAAATTCGACTATTGTCTTCCCTGCATAGTTTCAATGGGATAGATCAAATGTCCAAATGATTAGTTTCAATAGCCTTAACATATCAATTGAAGTAAACTGAGAACAGGCTTATTGCTTGAAGCCACATCCCCCCAGCTTCTTACTCTGACTTCTCAAACAAGAGAAAATCTGCAGAAGCTGGAGCATGTATGGAAAAAAGTACAGTCGATGTATTGGGCTGAAATCCTGCCAAAACTTCGGTCCTGTCTAAGGGTGTTGGCCCAAAACGTCGACTGTACTTTTCTTCCCTTAGGTGCTACCTGGACTGCTGTTTCTCGAGCACTTCATGTGTGTTGATTTTTTCCTGAAAACTGGTTCTTGTTTTAATTATTATCTGCCACCTATAATCTCATAACTCTAGAATAATCCCCAACAAAGAAAACAGCACAAATACAGACCCCTTGGCCCAACCAGTCAAAGCTGACCAAAGTGCCCATCCAACTAGTCCCAAGTGGCCCATGTATCCCTCCGATCCCCACTCCTCCATAGACCTATAAATAAATGATATTATTGTACCTGCCCCCTCCACTTCCTCTGGCAGCTCGTTCCATACACTCACCACCAACTGAATGGAAAAGTTGCCTTTAAGTTAAAAGTCCCTTTTAAATCTTTCCCCCTCACCTCAAATCTATGCTGCCTATTTTTGGACTCCCCTACTGTTACTGTCTACCTTATCTACACTTACATAATTTCAAACCTTCGTGAATTTGTCCACATTCATTAATACATGAGGAGCGTACAAAAGTTAGGGAGCAGGCAGCCAAAATCATGGTTATCAATGGCGGAACAATGGAAATCCAGGACGATCACACGAACACAGTGCTGGTGCGTGGCCTAGTGGATAAGGCATCGGACTGGTAATCTGAAGGTCACTGGTTTGAGGCAGCATGTTTGTGTTGCCTCAAACCAACACAAGGTATTGATGTTGGTTGAGCAAGGCACTTAACAACACATTGTTCTGCGATGACACTGGTACTTGGGTCCTAGTGCCCTTCCCTTGGACAACATCGGTGGCATGGAGAGGGGAAGGCTTGCAGCTTGGGAAACCTTCCAAGGCGCAAATCCATGGTCTTACGAGACTAACAGATGCCTGTATAACAGGAAGACAGACCTCAGAGCTTACTACTCAGAAGTACTTTGTTGAGGGTGTGACAAGATTTGTCACCAAAGACTGGCAAATTTCTATAGATGCCGGGTGGAGAGTAACGTCAGTTTGGTACAGAGGCACTGATGCACAGGATTGTCTACTCAGCCAGCTTCAGCAGGGGCACAAGCCTCCCTCCCCACATGAAAGACATCTACAAGAGGCGGTGCCTCAAGAAGGCTGCGTTCATTGTTAAGAACCATCCCGAATGGGGACATTTCTGTACAGCCCAAAATCTATGAACATGACTTTGTTACTAGAAAAGGAATAACAAAGAATATGTAACTTAAGTAATGCACAGATCAATGTTTCTGCCCTTCTAGATACCTCCACAGGGAAACAGAATACCCCTCCTGATGGTGTTTAAGCCCTGGCACACAATCAACTCTGCCATTGTGGCAATGAGGGAGTGATGCACTGTCTAAGGAGCTGCCTTCTGGAACTAAAGTTAAACAGAGGCCATAAATGGACAAAAGGTCTTTGAAAACACGAGGAAATCTGCAGATGTTGGAAATTCAAACAACACACAAAAAATGCTGGTGGAACACAGCAGGCCAGGCAGCATCTATAAGGAGAAGCACTGTCGACGTTTCAGGCTGAGACCCTTCGTCAGGACTAACTGAAAGGAAAGATGGTAAGAGATTTGAAAGTAGGAGGGGGAGGGGGAAATGCAAAATAATAGGAGAAGACCAGAGGGGGTGGGATGAAGCTAAGAGCTGGAAAGGTGATTGGCGAAAGTGATACAGAGCTGGAGAAGGGAAAGGATCATGGGACGGGAGGCCTAGGGAGAAAGAGAGGGGGAGGGGAGCACCAGAGGGAGAAGGAGAACAGGCAGAGTGATGGGCAGAGAGAGAGAAAGAGGGGGGAGAAAAATTAAATACATCAGGGATAGGGTAAGAAGGGGAGGAGGGGCATTATCAGAAGTTAGAGAAGTCGATGTTCATGCCATCAGGTTGGAGGCTACCCAGATGGTATACAAGGTGTTCCTCCAACCTGAGTGTGGCTTCATCTTGACAGTAGAGGATGCCATGGATAGACACATCAGAATGGGAATGGGACGTGGAATTAAAATGTGTGGCCACTGGGAGATCCTGCTTTCTCTGGTGGACAGAGCGTAGGTGTTCAGCGAAATGGTCTCCCAGTCTGCATCGGGTCTCACCAATATATAAAAGTCTGAACTGGGAGCACTGGACGCAGTATACCACATCAGCTGACTCACAGGTGAAGTGTCGCCTCACCTGGAAGGACTGTCTGGGGCCCTGAATGGTGGTGAGGAAGGAAGTGTAAGGGCAGGTGTAGCACTTGTTCCATTTACAAGGATAAGTGTCAGGAGGGAGATCAGTAGGAAGGAATGGGGGAAGGGGGAACGAGTGGAGAACGGAGTCGCGTAGGGAGCGATCCCTGCGGAAAGCGGGGGGGTGGGGGGAGAAGAGGAAAAGATGTGCTTGGTAGATCCATTTCATTAAGGAACAGAGGTCAGTCAAGCCAATAGTTATTCCTCCACCATTATACCATTAAAATTGTCTTCTCGGTATAAACACACTTTAAAAGGTAGAGTTGGGAGTGCTAGACTGTGGGCGAGGACAGGACATTTACACCATGGAAGGAGGCCATTCACCCATTATACCTTGTGGCTGTGGGAGCTGGTATACAAACGGGCTGACAGATTTCAACAGTTACTACAAATTATTGTGACTTATAAAAACATGCTTAGGCTTTCTGAATGCAATGTCAGTGCTGTAGTAGTATATTTAAAAAACGTCATTTATGAACTCTTTTCTCTGGGTTACTTAAACTTTGGGTTTAAGTCCAGTAACCTATCACAATATGCTACCGCAATGCATATTCCTGTCAGCTTGGCTCAAATTCTGGTCGAGATGGCACCAGTGAATGATTCCTCGGGCGACATCTCCCAGATAGTCAAACATTTTTAGTTTTTTCTATGTCTTCTACTTATTCTTTTTATTGTTGTCTTTCAACTACTTTTATGGCTTTCTGTATTTTATGACTATCTGGAAAAGACACATCTCAGACTTGTATTCTGCATACTAACTTTGATAATAAAATGAACCTTTGCAGATGCTGGAATCTGAAGCAACAAACTTTCACTGGTGAAAGATATTAACTCAGCCAGTGAAGCAGAATCTGGAAGGAGGGGAACAAATTGTCAACGTTTCAAACAACACACACAAAATGCTGGTGGAACACAGCAGGCCAGGCAGCATCTATAAGGAGAAGCACTGTCGACGTTTCGGGACGAGACCCTTCGTCAGTCCTGGTGCAGGATTTCTACCCCAAACAGTAATGGTTCCTCTGCGCCTCCCTCATAGATGCTGCTTGACGCAGAGTTCCTCCAATAAATCACTTATTCGTACTGATATCTCTGCAGATGCATTTGACGGCAGATCCAGGAAGCAGAAACTGTAGTTATGGGGTAACACAGCACGGAAACAGGCCCTTTGGCCCAAATGATCAATGCGACCAGGACTCCCATCTCGCCTGTCCCATTTCTGTGCATTTGGTCCTTTCCCATCCAAGTCTTTCTTATCCATCTAACTGCACAATTTCAATGTTGTTAATGTACCAGTCTCAACCACTTCCCCGGGTCTCGTTCTACATACTGATCATTCTCTGGGTGGAACGGTTGCCCCTCAAGCTTCAATTTAATCTCTCTGGTTCCTGACTCCCCAACCCTGGGCAAAAAAACAATGCGCATCCATACGCTTCCTGATTTTACAGGGGCTCAAGTACATTTAGTCGCAGCAGAGAGAGGGGTCCATTCGGCCTATTTCTGGATACTAGCTATGAGAGAGCTCAAAGTCAGCTACTGATTTGCCTCCCAGATCTTCAATCCTCCCAAAGTAAATTTATTATTAAAGTAGATAGATGTCATCTTATATGACCATGGGATTCAATTTTTTTCCATTGCCGTTGACTCAGCTGTCAATGTTATCAGCTCTTACTCCCCTGAGAATCATTTAACAAATTTGTGGAATGGGGAAGATTCTAATTAGAGGAGAGGGGCGGGAGTGACATCCAGTAGCTGTCTTGGCAAAAGTTGACTGAACAAATCTGTTGCAGCTGCCACAAGGAACAGGAGACTGTGCTAAGCACTGCTGTTAATCAAAGGTCTATTGTGGAGGAGGACACTCCATAGCAACTGGACATCAGTTATTTCAGAGTAAATTTGATTTTAGCAAGCACGTGAGAGACAAAGATTGAAACCTACGCTGATATCAGTACAGGAGGCCACAGAATCCATGCCAACCAATCCCAATGGTCCCCTTCCTACCTTACATTTCCACAACTCCCACATACCCAACAGCTCATCAGCAACACACAAAGCTACAGGAACTCAGCGGATTACGTAGCATCGACCGTAGGAAGTGGCAGGAGAGGGCCAGATCCAGCTCCGAATGCCACTCCTGCCACTCCCCGCCCCCCCCCCCCCATTAACCGAGACAGAAAAGAGCACAAAGTGACAGATACATCCTGCAGATGTTGGTAATTGTGAGTGACACACACAAGATGCTGGAAGAACTCAGCAAGTCAGGCAGCATCTAGGGAGGGGAATAAGCAGTCAATATTTTGGGGCCAAGACCCTTCTTCAGGCCCTAATATAACCCAAACTTTGCCTGAAGTCAGTACTAAACCCAGACCTCTGGGGCTGTGGGGCAGAGACTACCACTGTGCCAGAATCCATGAGACAAACTCCCGTCTCATTACCGAGTGGAGGCTCGATGCAGATTAGAACAACACCTAATATTCCACTTGAGTAGTTTCCAACTCAAGAACATGAATGTTTTTCCATTTTTCTAACTTCTGGCAACCATTTCCTCCGGTTACAGAGGTTAATCATAACTGCCCTCCTTTGGAACTTCCTGCCTTTGCTTATAAAGCCCAAGCTTCCACCAGCTTTCTATGCCTGAAACCACTGCGCTTTTATTGTAAGAAAGGTGTTCAAATGGCAAAGCATTAAAATTTTAGATGAGAGCAGAGGCTAAAGGGACTGGCTGAATGATTGACAATAACTCAAAGTTCAGCTGGAAAGGGCCAAGGCTAAGCATCTCAGTCGGAAATGGAATAACAAAACAGGATACCTGTTCAGTGGAGGGGAAGGGGGGGTTAAAAGAGAAGGAACAGAGGAAGAGATTGATGGGTCTCCCCAAGGTCAATGCAAGCTTTCGCACACAACCACACAGGGTAAAACCAGAAAAGTCAGGGCAGATTTTAGACTAACTCCAGGTAAACAGACCACTTTGCTGAACACCTTTGCTCCATCTGCCCTACCTGTCAAAACTCTTTCCCCACCGCCCCCCACTGGCCAGTTTAATTCCACTTCCCATTGCCTCACTGACATCTGTCCAAAGCCACCTCCTTTGCTGAGTTGATGCTAGATGCAGATTAGAGTACCTCATATGTTTGTGCAGTCTCCATCCTGACAATATGAACATTTTTCCCTCCAATTTCTAGTAATCACACTCCTTTGATCATTTTTCTTCATGAATATACCATCACCATCTCTCTTTCATCTCCTCCTACCCTACACCCCACCCTCCCGGCATGGATCAATCTATTACCCATCAGCTCTTGCTCAAATCCTTGCCCCTATCATCTCTTTACACCAGCCATCTCCCTTCCTTCCAGTGCTGGGTCTCGACCAAAACAACTGTCCTCGTTGTTGCCAGACCTGCAGAGTTCCTGAAGCACTTGTGTTGCCCAAAATTTCCAGCATCTGCAGAAACGTATGCAGCCTCTAGGCCACCCCTCGTTTCTCACACCCCATTCAGCCTCCACCCTGCTTCCCACACCTGTACCTGGTTTTCCCCTACATCCCACAGAAATGCTGGCCAGCAGGTAAATGAATCACTGTAAACTGCTTAGATGTGTATCAAGATGTGGGGGTGGGAGAGTTCAGGACATTAGCTGAGAATAAAATGGGTCAAGGGCAAGATGAATGTCAATTGTTGTGTGATGGTCCATTTGGTCTCAGTCGGTCAAAAGGCTTGTGTAACTTTCAGTCTAGAGCAGTGGTTCTCAAACTTCTTTGGGTTATTGCCCCTTTGACTCCCAGACCATGCCCCCAGTATCCCCCCCTCCCTTTCCAGCCATTACATAAAAACAATATAGAATTTTGATTTACAGTGCATGATGAAAGAAAAGACGAACTGCAAATTCAAAGCAATGACACATTGCAAACATCATTTAAATCTACAAATAAAATTAGTTCTTCCATGTAATTACAGTAAAAACTTTCATCAACTTTAGAATATACTATTCACCATTCAATGAGATGGATGGGCTTGGATCAGTGATACCAGCTTCTCAACATCGGACTGAATATCACTCGGGAGTCTCAGATCCCCACGTTGAGTAATTTGCAGTCTGTTCCATTGCTTTGAAAAAAGTTTGGCGACTGCACTGAAACTGCACTCCACTAAATATGATGTCGGAAAAGCAATAAAGTACATCTTGACCTTTTTCCACAGTGCAGGATAACGGGCACAGATTTTTTCTGCAACCCAAGTCTTGATATGATTTTTCAGAACGTCAGCTTCAGCTCAAATGTCATTTTGTAGTGAGATCAGTTCTTCCTCCATCCTTCCTGTAATTTCTAATTTCAAGTGCTCAGGAATGGATTTATTACCTAATCTGGAACTTGGGGTGAGAGGATCCTGAAATCTCTCTGCCTTGTCTTTATGCAGTTTACCCAGGTAGGGACACTATACTTGAAGATCATCTGGTATTCTTTTTTCTCTTCCAACTCAAAGGCTCAGAAATTTGAAAAGGTTGTGATGCACTTAAAAATGGTCAACTTGCAGAGATGTGGAGACATTGATAAGATTAACATTTCCTTGCAAATGAATATTGATTCCATTAAACTTTGTGAATAATTCAGGCAAATAAGCAATGCCATGCCTAATATATAGAGTTGATTACTGAATGAAGCATTTGAGGCCTCAATGAATTTTATTAGTTTCAAAAAGCACACAGAAGTTTCCTTCTGAGAATCATCTGACTTGTGTGTAACAGCAAGCATTCAAACTGTTCATCATTCTCAATAGAATCCACTCCAACATCTTCCTAACTACTGGGGTTAGCCTAACTGGCCTGTAACTTCCTTTGTTCTGCCTCACTCCCTTCTTGAAGAGTGAATTGTCATTTGTAATTTTCCAGTCCTCCAGAACAATGCCAGTTTCTATTGATTCCTGAAAGATCATTACCAATACCTCCACAATCTCTCAGAACCCTGGGGTGAAGTCCATCTGGTCTAGGTGACTTATCTACCTTCAAATGTCTCAGCTTCTGAAGCACCCTCTCCCTAGTAATAGCAACAACACTCACTTCTATCCCCTGACTCTTTCAAACTTCCAGTACACAGGGAAGATCGATGCAAAATACCTGTTCAGTTCATCCACTATTTCCTTGTCCCCATTACTACCTCTTCAGCATCATTTGCCCGCAGCCCAAGATCTACTCTCACCTCTACTTTACTTTCTATTTATGTAAAAACACTTTTGATACTATTGGCTAGCTTACCTTCATGTTTCATATTTTCCTTCCTTAGGGTTTTTTTTAAAAAGTTGCCTTATGTTGGTTTTTAAAAGCTTCCCAATCCTCTAACTTCCCACCAAATTTTTGCTATACAGGCAGTCCCTGGGTTACAAACGAGTTCCGTTCCTGAGTCAGTCTTTAAGTCGGATTTGTACGCAAGTCGGAACAGGTACATCCGGTATTATTTAGCATCAGTTAGTCAAACGTTTGTCTTAGTATACAGTACATATTTTACCTTTCTTTGCATATAAAATACTTAAGAAATGTATGTATTCCAGTAATTAAACCACTGCATTGCTTAGTAATAATTGTAGCTTTCATTGGGGCAGGGCCTTTCACACGCTCCATTATTCTCACTTTATCCTTTAAAATTATTATTTCCACTTTATTTTCAATCGTGATCGCTTCCCATCAATGGAACAGAAACACTGCGGACGGTAGGTCCCGAGCTGCACCGGTTCCTGAGGTCCTTTGGATCCCAAGGACCAGCACACTGAATTCCCCAGGTCCTAAAGTCCACTGCACTTAGCCAGGTTAAATGGGACAAGTGGGTTCAGTGCTGGGTTTGGGTATTTGATCCTCCACAATATTCCGCTTGGGAATTTAAACTGGAGGTGGCATTGTTTTTTTACAAGGTCGAGTTGCGAGCTCGACATCAACCCGGCACGGATGGAGAGCACGCTCGGGAGCGGTCTGTCACCGGATCAAACTCGGAAACCTCCATTCTCGAGCCCAGCACTGATCTCATTGCGCCACCAGCTGACTGGAATGGGGTGGGGGGGCGCAGGTTCAGGGTGAATCTTGCTAAGAAAAATTTAAGCCAAATACAAAGTTACACACTCACAGTGTCAACAGCAATGATTTAAAATGGCGGAAGGCGTTGCGATCCGATTTAAAATGGCAGACGGCGTTCTCCTTCCTCCGTTCGTAAGTACGAGTTGTTCGTAAGTCAGACGTTCGTAACTCGGGGACTACCTGTATTATATGCCCTGACTTTCGCTTCTCTGTTGGCCTTGACTTCCTTTGTTAGCCACATCTGGGGGATGTATTTATCTTGCCCCTTCTGAATTGCTCCCAGAAACTCCAATCCTGCTAGCACCTCCTTCAAATCAACATTGGCCAGCTCCTCTCCCATGCCTCCATATCTCCCCTTATTCCACTGTAATACTGATACATTTGACTTTAACCTCTCCCTTTCAAATTACAGGGTGAATTCTATCATTATCATCACTTCCTCCTTGATCTGAAGCTCCCTAATCAACTCTGGATCATTACACAACACCCAATCCAGTATAGCCAATCCCCTTGTGGGTTCCAACACAAGATGCTCTAAAAAGCCATCCTGTAGGCATTCTACAAATGCTTGTAAGCCATCTTTCCCATCCTCAACCCTATCGCTGAAGTTTCCCATACCCCTACCAAATTAGTTTAAACCCTTCCCAATAGGTTTGAAAATTGGGACTGTGATTTTATTTACCACTGTGATAATAGTATTCAATAATTTGTTCAGCTGAATACCAAGTTTTTTTTGTGACAAGATGAATGCAAATAACAACTCTTGAACTGTGCTTTCATCTTTTATGAAGTGAACATAACCACGAAGCAAAGATTTGTTACCTGGGAAAGCTGACTGCAGAGCAAATTCTGATGCCTTAAGTATATTGAACAATGTTTCTTTCACGTTCTTAGACATATCATCTATTCATCTTTGAGCAGAGCTGTCGAGTGGAATCAGTTAAACTATTTGGTCTGCAGTCAGAACCTCCCTTACTGCTGGCAGAATCAGTTCTTCTCCAATTGTATGAGGCACGAAATGTTGTATAAAGCATGCAAACCATCTGTTTTGTTGTGAAGTGCTGGCAGGCATGCTTTAAAGTGTTTCCCATTTTTGAAAGTTTTCACAGAGTGACTGAAAATAAGCCAAGTTCTTGCTTGCTTTTTCAGTGCTTGCTCTTCAAGGAGCCTTCAAATGCAGTCAAGACCTTTTGAAAAAGTGTGTCCATCTTATTTGGGTGTGGTCTTTCATCAATTGTTACGTTTCTTGTATTTATTGTGAATGCCCACAGAAAAGTGAATTCAAGGTTGTATGCGATGACATATTGGTGATACATTTATTTTGAACTTGGGGCAGATTCTGAACTTTACCCCATTTAACACCATAGCCAAATTCTCAAGAATCGCATTACTGCATGATAAGAATATAAGAATCGTACTAATACTGTACTAATTCGTTTCTTAAATTAAGCCTGTAATCCTTTAGCTGCCTCCTTTGTTATGAGCACCACCCTCCCCCTACTACCTTCTTTAACTTTATCAATGCCTTAATTTCCACCACCCCGGCAGGCATGGTATCAGCCACTTTGGGGAAACACTGGTTAAGAGCTTGTATACTTTAAGACAGTTTTCACTCTTTCACCTCTTCTTTCCCCTCCACTATCCAGTCCTTCATACAAAATTGGTAAATTGGCTTACTACTGTCAGATGTGTTTGTTAGCTTTGTTTTAAATACCATTCATAGAAATCATTTCATCACATCATTGCAGTACAAGGGTAAACAATAACAGAACACAGAATATGGTGTCACAGTTAGAGGAACTGCAGTGCTGGTAGACAAGATGCAAGGGGCATGATACATTTGCTGCCTTTGATCACAGGACAGGACTATATCATCTCTTGAAGACATAAGGGACTGTAGACACTGGAATTTACTTAACCCACTGAGTTCTTCCAGAAGTTTATTTTCAGCTGTTATCTTTCAGCTAACATTCAAGTTCCTGTTTTCCAGCACAACACTCTAAAGGTCGATGACTGCAAAATGTTTGCATGAAATTAGAACTTTTTTGATACAAAACTTGACCCCAACTACACAACTACTGGGTCTGGTTAGACAATTAAAGATAAGTTGCTTACTCAGACCAAGCAGTGACTTATTACCGGGGGAACAGCAAGTACTCTGTGCCCGGAAAAGAGTCATACTGTATGGAAACAGGCCTTTTGACCCAGTTCATCCACACCAACTGAGTCAATCAGTCCTATTTGCCATGTGTGGCCCACGTCCCTCTAAAACCTTTACTATCATGCACCTGCCTCCACTAGCTCCTCCAGCACTCTGTTCCATAAATGGACCACCCTCTTGTTGAAAAAAAACCCTCTTAAATTCCTATTAAACTTTCCCATCGCACCCTAAATTTAAATGTCTAGTTTTAAAATTCCCTAACCCTGAAAAAAAGCTTCAATACGCATACTGTGGATTCATACATTACAGGAACAGGCCCTTAGGCCCAACTGGTCCATACTAACCTAGTCCCGTTCAAACCAGTTCCATTTGCCAACATTAGCACCATATCCCTCTGAATCTTTCATGTCCATGTTGCTGTCCAAGTGTCACTTAAACGCCGTTAGTGTATCTGCCTCAACCTTTTCTTCTGTCACCCATTCCACACAGATAATCACCTGTGAAGAAGCTGCCACCTCATGATCTCTACGCTCATTCTCCAACCAAGAAAAATACTGAGTACATTTACCCTATCTCCCTCATGATTTTATACACTTCTAAGATCATTCCACATTCTCCTAAACTCTAACCATTGAAGTCCCAACCTTCTCAACCGCTTTCCATAAATCAGTCTTCAATCAAGCAGTCTCTGTTCCTCCAGTCCCAGCAGTATCCTTGCAAATTGAAGACAAGTTTACTCATTGAGCAAGTCAGGATGCAGTTGAGGGGAGAGGCAAATCTCAAGAGAGGAGGAATGTGCCCACTGTGAAGTCCACAAGACATTTGCTGAACTGGCAGCCTGAATTTTAAATTCCGCTATGGGATTTGAACCAAGGACGTCCGTTAACTGCTCAAACCAGCAAGTCAGTGCTATCACTGGGGAAAGTTTCCACTAAATACTACAGAATGCTAAACCTGCTCCAAGTAGCGATACCCCGAGTGAAACATTCAACTAATGCATGAAAAGAATGTGCTGCTTTGTAACGGCAACAAAAGGTTAGGAATTATCAACGCATCACTGCGGTAAAGTTGGCAATGTAGGCCAGCATTCCAGGGCAGACAACAATCACAACGCCAAGCTCCATTTGTAACTAGGCTTCAGCTGCAAGAATGTGCTAACAGGCCCAAGAAACAAAAGCAGCAGCCATTCCTTTTTCTGCCGGCTTTGGAAACGTCAGTTAACTTTCAGTCATTGTGCTTCTGCGCTAAGTTGTTAATGCTCAGATACTACAGCTTCAGCCAAATACCAGATATATCCTCCGAGTTTAGGAAGTGAGACAGAATACTACAAGACACCGGAGTAGAATTACGCCAGAAGGGCCATCAAGTCTACTCCACCTTTTGATCATGGCTATCTTATTTTCCCTCTCAACCCCATTCAACAGCAATGCCAGAGAACGAATGCTGCCTTATTTCCATTTCAGAAGGTCCCAAAACAATTTACAACCACGTAAGTGCAGCTACTGCTAAAAATGAGTATGGCATGGTCTTATGACTTAAGTGTAACAGTTGTCTTGTACTGTACCAGATGATGGACTCTACCTCACTATGATCTTACACCTTATTGTTTTACCTTGTACTACCTCAATGCTCTGTGCAATGTGATCTGTATGAACAATTATGTAAGCTTTTCACTGTATCTTGATGCATGGCAATAATAAACCAGTTTCAATTTTCAGGCCAGCATTTATTCCCCATCCCTAGAAGGTGGGGTGTTGGAAGAGGGGAAGGTGAGCTGCCTTCTGGAACTCTATGGTCCTTCAGGCGATGGTGCACAAACAGTGCTGTTGGGGAGGGATTCCAGCCTTTAGACCCAGTGACACTGAATGTCCAGAAATTCATTTCCAAATCGGGATGTTGTATGACTTGAAGGGTAAACTTCCGATAAGCTAGAATATTGAGTGCAGAAATTGGAACACCATGTTACACCTGAACCAGAACATTGGCAACATTTGGGGAACTGGTCACCCTACTAATAGGAAAGATGGGGATTGTTAGCTGTAATCAGCAACTCATCTAAGAGAAGGAAAACTTTGATCTCAAGCCTCCACTGCCTTGTGGCTATGCCCACTTGGAGGGAAGGCTTCGGGAGTAAACCCAGGGAAACAATCCCTAACTGGAGTCTCTCAGGCAGTCCCACGTTGACAGGCAACACCTGTGAGGCAGTCTCTGTTCCTCCTTTCGGATTCAGTCTGCTGCGCTGCACGGACAACAGTTTGCTCTCCATATCGTACTGTGCTGGCTTGCGTATCAACTGACACCTACGAAACAAATGTCTATGGTTGACCCCAACCAATGGTGGGCCTCAGAACCGAAAGGAAAGTTATTAAACTGAAGAGGGTGCAGAGGGTGCAAGAGACTTACTGTGACGTTACTGGGACAGGAGAGACTAGATAGCCTGGGAACGCGGTCTCTGGACTGCAGGAGTCCAAGGGGTGATCTTAGAGCTTTATGAAGTCTGAAGAGGCAGAGATAAGAAAGTAGCCAACGCCTTATTTCTAGGAGTCCAAAAGGTCCAAAGGTTTAAAGTGAGAGGGGAAAGATTTAAAAAGTGACCCAAGGGGCAAGACTGTTCCATGCTAGGGTAGTGAACATATGAAATGAACTGAGCTGCCAGAGGAAGTCATTGAGGGGGGGGGGGGGTACAATTACAACTGTTAAATATGTACACAGATAGGAAAGGCTAGAGGGATACTTGTCAAATGCAGGAACATGAGACAAGCCAAGTTAGGCATTTTGATCAGCATGGGCCTGACTACAATATTCGCAGTAGAGGTCGTGGGTTTAGTAGGTGCTGTTGGACTCTTAAGGAAACGAGTACAGTGTTGGATGTGAGTTCCTGGATATAGATGGCAAGGGTCTCCACATTGGTAACACCACTGAATGTCAAGAATAGGTAGGTTATTAAGATTTAGCAGCTCATACCCACATACTGTCCGCATCTTACTAGATACGGACTGCTTCATTTTCTGCATTAGTAACCCAATAACCTGCTTTTGTGATGTTGATATAGGGATAAATATTGGCCAGGACCCTAGGGAGAACTCTGTTCCTACTCAAAATAGTAGAAGGCATCCAAAGAAAAACTGACCTGTTCACTTCTCCCAGCAGTCCAACACTGAAGATCCTGAAGACTCATGTACCAAGATAGTGTCTTGTCTTGCATACTGTTTATACAGATCAAATTGAGCTGGAATACGGTAAGACAGTAACAGCACAGAATGCAGTATAAAAGCTACCAAAAGAGTGCAAGGCAGGTAAATGACAAGTCCAAGATCATAACGAGGTAGATTGTGAGGTCTCAATCTTATCATACAATATCATTTAAACAGACCTACAATCATATCCTGTTTGACAACAGGAGGTTACAAGTTGCCCTCAAGTCTGGTGGTATGAGCTTTCAGGCTTTTTTTTTTAAGATCGTCTTCCTGATGGGAGGGAGAAAATGACAAAAGTCTGGGATGCGAGGGATCCTTTATTATGTTATGTTGATAGCTTTACCAAAGCAACTAGAAGTATAGTCAAGAGTCCAAGAGGGAAAGCTGGTTCCTGTGATGTGCTGAGCTCTATGTCCACAACTCTGCAGGCTCCTGCAATCACATTCAGAGCTGCTGCCAAAGCTGTTATATATCCAGACGGAAGGCTTTCTGTGGTGCATGGATACAAATTGGTAAGCGTCGATGGAGACATGCAGCATCCTGAAATAGAGATTCTGCATTCCTCACTGCACACACTGGAGACAGAATTTTCCCCAGAAATTCCTACTGGATTGTTAATCCAGTACTTCATACCAAATGTTAATTCCTACATGTAGAAATGTCTATACTGTGTCTAATCCATTGAGCCACTTCATGAACTTGGAGAAAACTGTATCAGAAGGCACCTCTCAAGTTAGAAATTTGTTTGTCTTGTGCAGTTGCTCTCCCCAAACTCAACAAGACCCAGTAACGACAGCTGCAGGTCACCAATCTTGAATTGAGCAACACGCATTCAGCAAGTCAGGCAGCACCTAAGCAGGAGGAAAGATTTGATGCTTCAGGACGAGACTCTATTAGGACTGGAAAGGAAGGAGGTGGATGCCAGAATAAGATTAAAGGAGGGGTTAGAAGTACAAGCTGGTAGGTGATAGGGGAGACCAGGTGAGGGGGAAGGTGGGTGGGAAGGGGACATGAAGGGGTGATGTGACAAAATGTTAGAATAAACTAAATTGAAGAGGTAAGTGCTGAAGGAGGAATCTGATACAAGAAGACCACAGGAGGAGGTAGGGAACTGGAGGGAGGTGAGGGACACGTCTTAAGGGCAGGGAATGGGAAGAAGGCTATTGGAATGAGGGAAGTTGACAGGCTATCCTTCGCCATTTCCAACTGATGACAGCATCAGATAGTCAGAGAGAAGCAGCACAGAGCCTGTACGGAACACTGACCATTTACACTCACCCAATTTTCTTTATTTAGTGATACAGTGTGGAGTGGCCCGTTCCAACCACGCTGCCCCAGCAACCTCAAACCCAATTAACCCTAACCTAATCACGGGACAACTTACAATGACCAGTTAACCTAGTTCTCACGCCATTGGAAAGTGGGAGGAAAACTGGAGCACCCGAGGAAAACTCACAATTCCATGAGGAGGATGTACTGGAATTGAACTCCGAATACCCCAAGCTGTAATTACATTACGCTACCCACTGTGGTGCCTCCCCACATTCTAACCAACTCCCCTCAGATTGTATCACCAACCTATACAATAAGGGCAATGCACTGAGGCCAATTCACTCACAGACTTGTTTACCTAGGGCACAACAAGTACTAGAGGACATGCCCTTAAGGTTCTTTAAGATTGTCAGAGCTGGGGGAGGTACTACAGGAGTCTTTGACAGCCAAGTCCAGCTCCTGGTCTTCACAAGTGGCTTAGCTACCAAACCCGGTGGAACTCTTTCTACTAACAGAAGAGGCAAAGGCAACTTTAAACCATTCACTTCAGGCTGCTGGGGCTCATCAATCATGTTTGGTAGCTCATGGAGGAGAAGGAAAACTGACCTCATACTTCTGCAGCCATACCCACTCAAGGAGAAAGCTTCAGGATTAACATCAGAGGGAAAAATCTGGAGTTGGAATCCCCCAAGGCAGACCTACATTGAGTTCAACGCTGACGGGCAACGCCTGTGATGTGCCGGTGACAAGCTGTACTGGTTTCTGCCATTCCTTTGGGCTCATCAGTTGCTTGGAGAGGGAGCATGCTACACGGGCAACAGCTTGCTCTCCATACCGTACTGCCCTGGCTTGCGTATTGAGATAACCATGTCAACCTTGACCAATGGATGATCTTAGGGATATAGCTTTAAGGCAAGAGGGGGAAAGTTTAAAGGAGATTGTGGGGTAAGGTTCTTCATACAGAGAGTGGTAGGTGTCTACAGGGCTGTTAGTGGAAGCAGATATAGTGCCATTTAGACAGCCATGAATGTGCAAGGAATGGAAGGTTATGGATTTTGTGCAGGCTGATAGCTTTCGTGTAATTTCCTTTTCAAATCCTTGATTTGTGTCTCAGCAATGCCACTCCCCTCTGCATGTTCTCACCACCTTCAACCCACATTATTTTTTAAGTTTTGCCAATTCCCACTGCTCCATATACCATGCTTTCTCTTTCCTTGGCCCTGAGCTCCAAAATTTACTAGGCCCCTTTTCTGCAAGTTTATCTTTGGATCACATGCCTAAATCTTCTGACTGTGCATGGGTTGGGATTCAAACTCAGCCACTGCTCCCGTGAAGGTAATTTGGACCATGGCATCAAAACAGCCCCAGGCACTTCAGATTTTGCCGAATCACTTCTGTGTAACTTGCCAAATTCACAGGGACACGTGATAAAGCAGCAAGCTTTGAGAATTTCACATGGAGTATCTAATAGCCCGCTTGGGAGGTTCAGTCACGTGAGGCATTCAAGATGAGATAGTAAATTGGATTAGAAATCGGCTTTGCAGGAGAAGCCAGCGAACGGTTGTTGAATGTTGCGCCTCTGACTGAAGGCCTGTGACTGGTGGCGAGTCAGTGATTTGGTGCTGGATCCTTTGCTGTTTATCATTATCAACACAGTAATGTGGTTAACTGGATCAGCAAATTTGTGGATGATTGGGGGTGGAGTGGGCAGCAAGGAAGACCACAAGAAACTGCAGAGCCATGGACAACTCAGCACATCACAGACACCAGCCTCCCCTCCATCAAATGTGTACAATACTGAGTGCCTCAGTAAAGCAGGCAGCACAAAGACCCCACTCACCCTGGGCATTCTTTATTCTCCCAGCCCCTCCTTCAGGCAGAAGATGCAAACGATTGATAGCATATACTACCCGGCTCAAGGACAACTTCTATTCCAGTTACAGACTATTAAACGGCTCCCTAGTAGGGCGAACTCTTGACCTCAATCTACCTTTCTGTGGTCTTGCACCTTACAAGGCCACAAAGTCTACTCCGCCATTCAAGCATGGCTAATTTATTCTCCCTCAACCTCATTCTCCTCCCTACTCCCTGCAACCCTTACTAATCAAGCAACTATCAGCCTCTGCTTTAAATATACCCAAGGACTCAGCCTCCACAGCTGTCTGAGGCAATGAATGCCACAACTTCACCGCTCTCTGGCTAAAGAAACACCTCATCTGTTCTTAAAGGAAGTCATTTTATGCCCAGACTGCTGGAAACATCCCCTCCTCCATGTCCACTCTACTTAGGCCTTTCAATATTCGGTGATTTCAATGAGATCTCCCCTAATGCAGAAAAACACTTTGGTCTGGGGCCCAAACTACACTAATTGCAGTCTGACCAATGCTGTATAACGCCTCACTATTACATCCTGGCTTTTATATTCTAGACCTCTTCAAATGAGTGCTAACATTGCATTTGCCTTCTTTATTACCGACTCAACCTGCAAGTTAAACAACAGTGAATCCAGCGCTAGGACTCCCCAGTACCTTTGCACCTCTGATTTCTGAATTTGCTCCCAGATTAGAAAATAGCCTATGCCTTTAGTCTTTCTACCAAAGTGCATGGCCGTGCATTTCCCTACTGTATTCCATCTGCTACTACTATGGCCATTCTGTTCAAATCCTCCTGCTTCTTCAACCCCTTTTCAAAGGAAAGTCATCATTTCCTTTGTCCAGATTATTAGCACATAATGTGAAAAGTAGCAGACCCCTGCGGAACATCAGCAGACAACCAGAGAAAAGCCCCCCCCCCCTTTATTCCCACTGTTTGTTTCCTGACAGTCAGCCAATCTTCTTTCCGCAACAGCATTTCTCTTGTAATACCTTGGCTTATTTTGTTGTTTAGCAGCCTCATGTGCAGCATGTAGCTCCAGCTCTTCCGAATCAGATCGAGCATCACTGCATACAGTACAGCGCGTTCTTTTGCAGCAGGGCAGTGCAATACATAAAGTAGCTAAATTAAATAATTAGTGCAAAAAAGTGAGGTAGCATTCTTGGGTTGTTTCATTGTCCATTCAAAAATCTGATAGTGGAGCACACCTTCTGTAAATCCAAGTTAACAATAGAATTCTGCACTATTCTCTGCCTGCCCTGCACTTCTCTGTAACTGACATTTTATTCTGTATTCAGTTGTTTTGCCTTGTACTACCTCGATGGTGATGAATTGTTCTGAATGGATGGCATACAAAACAAAGTCTTTCACTGTACCTCAATACGTGTGACAATATAAACCAATTTAACAATTTACCAAGATCACAAAGCAGGACTGTGTGCACAGCTGCATGCACTCTACCCATGTTTACCTAGTAAAGATGACTAGCTGGGCTAATTCTGCTGGGTGTTAAAGTCACAATGGTCAAATTGTGCTCCGAGCCTATTTGGTTCCACACTCAGCTTAGTCACTCAGAAATAATTACCCTTTCAGGTACCACACTGAAAGAACTTAAGGTGTCCTCAGCAGAGAATTAAACCAGTCAGTAATAAATACATTCTGGAATTCCAGCGGAATTCCTTTTGCCAAGAAAGCCAAAGGAATGCAGACTGCACTCCCTTGGGGAGCAGCAGAAAAGAAATGCAGAGGTGCACTTTATTAGGCACATCTGTGCACCTGCTCATAAATGCAAAATGTCTGATCAGCCAGTCATATAGCAGCAACATACTGATCAAGAGATTCAGTTGTTCAATGTACGAAAGAATAACTAAGAGGTTCAGTTGTTTTTCAGACCAAATATCAGAATGGAGAAGAATGTGATTCACTGTGGATAATTGTTGGTGTCAGACAGGGCGGTCGGAGTCTCTCAGAAACTGTTCCTCTCCAGGGATTTTCACACAACAATTTACAGAGAACATTGTGAACAGCAAAAAAAAACATCCAGTGAGAAGCAGTTCTGTGGGGGGAATGGGGGCTAAAGTTTTTGTTACTGAGAGAGGTCACTGGAGAACAGCCAGACTGGTTCGAGCTGACAGTAAGATAACAGCAACTCAAATAACCACGCGTTATCACAGGGATATGCAGAACAACATCCGTGAATGCACAGAATGTCCAAGTTGGGGTGGATGGCTGGCAGAGGTCCAGTGACATTCACTCAGTGGCCACTTTATTAGGTGCAGGCAGTACCGAATAAAGTTGTCACCGAGTGTATATGCAAGTGGGTATACATATAAAGTGTATATCTGCTTGTATATAAAGTGTATATGCAAGCAGAACAGCTGACATTTTATAGTGCTTTTCGGATCTCTGGACTGTCCAGAGCAATAGCAAAGTATCTTTAAACTGCAGATGCTGTTAAAAATGAAAAACAGCACCCAATTTGAACACAGCAAGCTCCTGCAAACAAATTTAATAAAGAATAAATATCGATTCCAGCACATAGTGTGTTAACAATTTCAGCCCTTCTTTAAAAGTTATACAAGGAGACAATAGACTGCAGATGCTGGGACCTGGAACAAAAATATACAAAGAATGGGGCAGCTTCTCCTGGAGTATCATCACAGCACTCATCCCCTTAAAGCACTGGAAGCAACTTGCAGAAGATTTATTAGATCCATAGACAGGCATGTTGAGTTTGAGTAACTGATGGAAGAACTCAGCAGGGTCTGTGAGGAGGAAAGGGAATTGTCACATTTCAAATTTAAACATTGCACTGGACGCAGCTCAGCCCGCTGAGTTCCTCCAGCAGGTTGCTTGCTGTTCCCAATTCCAGCATCTAATGTCTCTTGTGTCTCCAGAGCAAGCGAGGAGTTGTTCAGTAAAAGACAGGTGAGGTGAATTCTGAGAGTTGAGGATGCCTGGAACTATCTGCAGAATGGACAGTAAAACCAGGGGTGGGAAAGATTTCACAAAGACAAAGCTGGCAGTAGGTGGGTGAATGGTAGCCAGGAATATGGTTCAGGTTAGGTTACAATTGGATCTGCCTGTCTTAGAGGATGGTTTAAGAGTTCCTGCTGTGTGGGGAACTGGAGTCACATTAGCCTAGTGTGGTTAAGGTTCGCTGATTTCCTTCCCTGAAGGACAGTGAAGCAGACTAAGGGCAATTAATCGCATGATATGCCAGACTTTCATTAGTCTGGCAATCTGTAGTTGCCATTTCTGGAATTAGCTTTTCTCTCCAGAATTAATTACACAAATTTAAATCCCCAATTTTATTGATTGCTTTGTACAAGAGTATAGACCATACACTTCACGCAGCGACTTAAGTTTGTCTTCAAGCATGGCCTCAAATTCCAATGCACAGGGATAAATAGAGTGACATAACATTCTATTTGCTAGCTAAAGATATTGCGAACACAGTCACAATTCAGCTTAATCTTCTCTGCTTAAAGGAGAACCCTGTCTTCTCCATTTTACCAAGGTCAACTGTTCAAAGTTTAACCAAAACCCTTACCCTAAATCTTTTTATATTTAGCTGTACTGTGTTCTCCGAGTGAGTTAAGGGGATAGAAATGCCGCATGGTCCGAGCAATTCTTAAACAGGATTAAAAGCAGCATTCTGAGGTTGTCAAAAATCAAATGGAACACTTTCTGTATCAAAGCAGCCCCTGGGTAAAATAAATGGGTTATCGTACCCTTTGTAATGGAGTCGGTAACAAAACAGGATACATAAAATTTCTTTATATGCAATGGCAGACCTGAACAGCACTGGTATACAGAAAGATCTTCGGGTCCAAGCCCAAAGCTCTCTGAAAATGGCAACACAAACAGGAATGGTAAAGGTGGTGTACGGCATGCTTGCTTTCGTTGCTAGGGAGTCACAGAGTATTGGAGAAAAGTCAAGAGTTCAGACTTTATTCCGGCGTCCTCTGGAAGCAAGTTTGCACATTTCTTCCCAGGTGCACGCAGATTTCCTCCCACAGTCCAGAGACGTACCAGTTATTGGTCATGGTAAACTGTCCCATGACTAGGCTAGGATTGAATTGGGGGGTTGCTGGGTGGCATGGCTTGAAGGGCCAGAAAGGATTATTCCATACCGTAAATCTATAAAGTCATGATGTAGTTGTACAAAACCTCACTCAGTCTGCACTTGGAATATTGTGTACAGTTCCGGTTATCCCATTACAGGACATAGGTGAAGGCTTTGGAAAAGGTTCACACTCACATCAACCTCTGACTGAAGAGGCTCCCACTCAGATTCTCCTTGAATATTTCACGTTAAACAACAGTTTAGTTCCAGAGAGGCTGCTTCATGGTTCAAGGCTGATTTAGGGACACAATACATATGGTCTGGTATGGAAACACCAATACTCTTGAATGGAAAATCCTACAAAGATAAAATAGTGGACATGGCCCAATCCATCACGGGCAAAGCCCTCTCAATCACTGAGCACATCTAAATTCTGTCGCAGAAAAGCAGCATCCACCATACAGGACATTCTCTTCTCACTGCTGCCATCAGAAAGAAGGTACAGGAGTCTCAGGGCTCACACCACTAGGTTCAGTAACAGTTATTACCCCTCGACCATCAGGCTCTTGAATCAGACGGGATAACTTCACTCGCCCCATCACTGAAGTATTCCCACAACCAATGGACTCACTTTCAATTACTCGTCATCTCATGTCCTTGACATTTATTGATTATTTATTTATTTTTAAATCTTTTTTTTTAATTTTCAGTAGGTTTTCTGCACTCTGGTTGAATGCTCCAGTTGGGCAGTCTTTCATAGATTCTGTTCTGGTTAGTATTCTATAGATTTGCTGAGTATATCCACAAGAAAGTAAATCTCAGGGTTGTATATGGTGGCATACATGTACTTTGATAATAAAATTTATTTTGAACCACAATTACTAGCATTCTGACCAATAGCTGGTGAAATCAACGATACAGAAATGGGATAGGTAACGTTGCAGTTAAGTTACCGGTCTTTTATCCAGTGGCTTGGGCTGATAACTCAAGAAAAGGAATATGTATTAAACTTTTTAAAAAATCAAAAATAATGAGAGAAATAGAGGCCAAATGCTATCAAATGGGACTAACTTAATGGAATCTTGGTCAGCATGGACTAAATGGGCCGAAGGGCCTGTTCCCTAGTTGTGCGACTCCATGTACGAATTAAATTTCCAACGAAGCAGCTAGAGACTTCAAGTTTCTAAACGAATCTTAAATTCAGTGACACTGTCAGCCAGTCTGGCCTATATAGATCTCCAGATCACAGCAAAGTTATTCTCAAAAGCTCTCTGAAAATTGTGTCTTGCATACCATTCAGTTCAAAATCCATTAGGATGGGACCATCCCAAGAACCAATGAATTGGAAAATGTCAGTATTTCCATTGTAGTCATAGTCAGAGCAATACAGCATGGATAATGCCCTTCAACCCAACCAGTCCATCTGTCCACCCGGCACTATTTGGCTTATACCCTTCCAAGCCCCTCCTTTCCCAACACCTCTCCAAGTGCAGCTTGACTGATATTATATCTGCCTCAATCACTTTCTCTGGGCAGCTCATTCATATACTAACCACCTTCTGTACGAAAAGCTTTCCTTTAAGTCCCTTTTGACTCTTTCCCCTCAACTTAAATCTATACCCCCTAGCTTTGGTCTCCCTTACCCTTTTGTAGACTTGCTAATCGGTGTCCCTTGTGATTTTATAAAACCTCTAAAGTTGCTCCTCATTCTCCTGGTGAATGAAGATTGAATTGAGACAGTCAACCACAATAACTTGGCCTCTCTGGTCCTGGCTGCACCCTCATACTCCCTCCAGCTATCCCTCAACAGGGTGACCAAAATAGTACTCCAAGCCAGCCAGCCAGCCCTGGGGTTGGAGGCGTGCATATACGTGCAAGCAGAGGGGCTTTGTTTTGTTGTTACTTGTTGTACGTTGGCTGTGTTCTGCTCTGCTGAACATTGTGGGATATGTGGATGACATCAGACTGGTGCCAACACAACCAGGATGTGGTGAGATCAGGATAAAGGCAGAACAGGTTTGGATGAGGGAATCAAGACGGAGAAAAATGAAAGCTAACAAATTAAATAAGATTGCTACAGCTAATAGAATGAACCATCAAGGGAAATGAGAGATAATTTCATTAGCTCTTTTCAATGGTGCCCTTCTCCTAGGAGAGTGGATGAGATGACGTTTTGTGAATGCATAGTTGTGATCCAGGGTCTGTTAAAAGAGACAGCAGTGAAAGCAGCTTTCAAGGACTGAAGAAAGATTTTCAGTGGGGTTAATTTAGACCTCCAAGAGATAGCATTGGTCCTATGGGTTGAATGCATCCTTTGTTGTACAATTAACACCTCCATAGCTAAGTGACATGCTCTTGTGAACAGGCTGAGGCACAGTTGGTATAAACAATCACAGTAGGTATGAACAATTGAAAGTAAAGCCTACAGAGAACCATGTCAAATATATAAATTCATTCAGTAGCTAGCTGCACTCGAGTGTTCAGCATTTCACATTTGCGCCCGTTCCTCAGTAAAGTCACTCCTTGCAGTGTCATAATTGTATGCCCTTTCAGCCCAAGGCCAGTCTGGCTATCCAATTCATGCCTGCACTCAGGACAATCCCAACATTCCCGTTCCCCCAATTATTTCTGACAACATCCTCTAGTACGAGGTGTGCATTTAAATTCAGATTGGCTAAACTGAAAGGAATGCTGAGTTGTTCCTCCAGCACTTTGTGCGTGTTGCTCAGAATCTCCAACATCTCCAGAACTTCTGCTGGAGGTGTTGGAGAAAGCAGGTGTCTCCCCCCCCCCCCCCCCACAAGGAGTGATGGGTGTGTTGAATGTACTTAAAGAGGTAGTGGTGGAGGCAGATACAAGAGAGATTCAAGAAACTCTTAGATAGGCACACGAAGGTGCTGAGAATAGAGGCGTATGGCCGGTGTGCAGACAGAATGTATGTATTAATTATTGGGCTGAAGGGCTTGTTCTTGTGCTCTGTTCTGCATTCTCACTCTAGACAGCAATGTCATTCAGTCCCAAATGTCCATTCTATCATTCAATGTCACCACAGCTGACTGCCATATCTTAATCACACTCACTGGCATAAATTCTCTATTCACCCTCTTACTTGTAAAAATGTCTTCCCCCCCCCCCCCCCACCCTTCTCCACTGCTGTCAGGATAAGGCTCTTCATTCCAGAATGAAGGAGATGTCCTTCTTCAAAGAAAGGGACTTCCCTTCCTCCACCATTAATGGTGTCTTCAACCACATCTCTTCTGTGTATAATGCTCCTGGAGTGGCCTCCTGTACCTCCTAGTGTGAGACCTGGCATAGAGTGCCAGACCACTTCGCTGAGCACCTATCTCTGTCTGCCAGAAAATGTGGGATCTCCCAGTGACCACCCATTTTAATTCCACTTCCCATTCCATTCTGATATGTCTCCTCTACTGTCACGATGTTGGAGGATCAACACCTTATATTCTGTTTGATGGTGCAAACATTGATTAATTTCTTGAACTGCTGGTAATGCTCCCCCCACCTCTCACACCATTCCCAATCCCCTCTTCCCTTATTCTCCTTGCCTCCCCATCACCTCTGTCTTGTGGTCCTCCCCCTTTTCTTTCCCCAGGGCTTTCTGTCCTCTCCTGTTACGATTCCCCCTTCTCTAGTCCTGTATCTCTTTCACAAATCAACTTCCCAACTGTTTACTCCCCCCCCCCCTTGCAGTTTCTCCCTCCCCTCCCCCACCTAATAACCTCTCATCTTTTTTTCCTCCAGTCCTGCTGAAGGGTCTCGGCCTGAAATGTCAACTATACTCTTTTCCATAGATGCTGTCTGGCCTGCTGAGTTCCTCCAGCATTTTGTGTGTTGCTTGGATTTCCAGCATCTGCAGGTTTACTCTTGTTTGCGATTAAATTCTCGATCGCAGCTATACTTCAACTGGACTTTTTTTCTAAGAATGTGAGTTCTTTAAAATCGGGCCTTTTTGGCCCACCTTGTCCAAGGAGACCATGAAGCCTAACTATGCCATTTGCCCACAATAGATCCAAATCCCTTTAATCCAGGGATTTCCAACCTTTTAAATGCCATGGACTCCTGCAATTAACCGAGGGGTCTGTGGACCCCAGTGTGGGAATCCCTGCTCTAAACCTTTCCTATCCATGAATCCATCATGGAGTCAGGGTTGTAATAGTATGGAAACTAGCCATTCAGCTCAACTGGTCCACACACAGACCAAGATTTCCATCTGATTCCCACATCCTTCTAAACAGTTCCTATACACAGCCTACTCCATCCCTCAAAAGCCCCTCCAGGAACTCTTCTAGCACAAAAGCTAGGTCCCTGGTCTAAAGTCTTCAGGTTTTTTCTAAGCAGCAATAAAAAGTTCAATGCTTAGCACTTCACTCGTTGCTGTCAATGAATCATCTCTCACTCAGGGCTCCCACAAAATGCCAAATGTTCTTAATTACCTGCCTCTACCACTTCCTCTGACAGCTTGTTCCACATACCTACCACCCTCTGTGAGAAACCAGCCACCCCCAGGTCCTCTCACCTTAAACCTATGTGCTCTAGTCTTAGAATCTCTCCCCGGGGGATAAAAAAGAATGGCTAACCAGCTATTCCGTGACCCTAGTGATTAAAAATCTAAAAATGTTGCTCCTCAGCCTCCTTCACTCCAGGGTTCTCAATCTGAGACCAGGTTATAAGTTTTGGGTGAAAGGTGAAATATTTAAGGGGACTCTGAGGGCAAATTTCTTCACGCAGAGGGTGGTGCAAATGGATGCAGGTTCAATTGTAAATTTGGAGAGGTAGATTGGAACTAGGCAGAAGAACAGGAAGGCATTGACCAAAGCTATGTTTCTGCACGCAAGTTCTCATAGTCCCTGATTCCACTCAATATTTAATCGAGCCAACAACCACTTTTGTGGGAGAGAGTAACATACTTCTACCAGATTTCACAGAATTGCTTCCAAACTTTTCCAAATGACTACCCTTCCATTTCTAAGATGACAGCCTTTTGCATTCCGAAATGCCTGGATAAATCTGTGTTTTATCAATTCATAAGAAAAACTCCTCAAGAACATCCAATGTCTGGAAAGTTCTTACGCACCAAAGCACAGTCAATTCTTACTCCCCCTTACATTGACGAGGCCATGGTTCTCCGATTCAACAGATCAGGCAACATCTGGGAAGGCAGAGGGATAGTTGGTATCTGAATAAGAAGTATTAACTATTCCACCATTTCCACAGATACTGCCTGGCTCTGTTATTTCGCTCCAGAATAGAGCACTTACAGTCTCCTGTGTCACCATGGTCCTCTATGCTCACTATAGAATACTGCCTTCCAATGATAAATGGTTCATGGCAAGACCATGGAAAATATGGACCACTTCCCTACCTCAGGAGTCAACACAAGGGAATGATGATGAGATTCACTATTGCCTTTGATGTACAAATTCACACTTTATCTGAATTCACATCAAACTCACTGCAAAGACAAATGAGCCAATTTCAGCATCTTTTCCCAGGGCACTTCCCCCAGAAGTACTGTTTACTTTCATCATGTCCAGATGATCAACACCAGAAACCCAAAATGGACACTGCACCTCAAGCTCTGAAATAGGAAGAGATCTCCAGATGGAACATGAGGAAAGATTCGAGGGTGTTTGGAAGATGCTTATGGGGGAAAGAGGATGGGAATTGCTGACGCTGCTATAAGGGAGTATTCTGGAGCTATATGGATATTACTATAGCAGGTATTAAGTCAAACAAGAATCAGTCTTCAGCTCTGATTGTAAATGTAAATAAGTTCAGAAAGCTTGCAATTAGACCAAGTTTTTAAATTGCAAGCAGTAAATTGAAATTAAAAGCTTACAGACAAAAGATATAGTTTGTAAACTAGAAAACAAAAGAAAATCTGCAGATGCTGGGAAACCAAGCAACACACACACACACCCACACAAAATGCTAGAGGAACTCAGCAGGCCCAGGCAGCATCTATGGAAAAAAGTTCAGTCGACATTTTGGGCTGAGACCCTTGGGAAGGGCACTTTGCAAACTGGTGGCCATGAGACATTTCAATGTGCAAACAAGGGGTTGTGCGCATCAACTGGCCTTAAGAAATTTGTAACATTTTAAATATAAATAAGTTTAAGGAAATGTAGCAGCCAAAGTATTTGATCGTTCGGCGGAGTCTCCCACTGTAAATACACCCCAGATCCCGCCTCTTGCTTCCCGATTCCCGATTAGTATTAACTTACTTTTATTAATACTCACATTACAACAGGGGAGTATATTGACTGAATACATCACGGCCAATCACCAATGCCATTGAATGGAAAATCGTACAGAAAGTAGTGGACACGGCCAAGTCCATCATAAGTAAAACACTGCCCAAAACTGAGCACACCTACATGGAGTGTTGTCACAGGAAAGCAGCATCCATCATCAGGGGCCCTGCTGCCCTGGTCATGCTCCCTTCTCGCTGCTGCGAGGAAGGTGGTACAAGAGCCTCAGGACTCACAACATCAGGGTCAGAGCAGTTATTACCACTCAACCATCAGGCTCTTCACTTGCCCCCATCACTGAACTGTTCCCACATCTTATGGACTCACTTCCAAGGAATCTTCATCTCCTGTTCTTGATATTTATTATTTAATTTAAAAAAATTTTTTTAGTACATGCATGGTTTGTTGTCGTTTGCGCACTGGCTGCCCATACCGTTGGTGTAGTCTTGCGTTGATTCTATGATAGTTACTGGATTTATTGAGGATACCCATAAGAAAATTAATCTCACAACTGTATATGGTTATATACATGCTCCTCGATAACAAATTTACTTTGAAAACTGCCTTTCTTCTAAACACAGCCGGATCTTGAAATGGTGGCAAGTCCGGGACTTCCCATAGTCATTAGCCAGGAAATCCCAGAACTACTTGGCACCAGTCAGACTGCGTCTCTTAATCCAGTCCGCCAGTCGACTGTGCAGGGACTGCAGCTCGGCTGAAGCCCATCAACTTTGCGGGAGCTTTTTGTGTGCACAAACTGCTGATGGACAAGTTTCTGATCAGCACACACACTTAAAAATAAGACTATTCGCTGTCAAGTGCGATGGTCCTGAAGCGGACTTTGGAACTGAATCCTTTTGTAAGCCTGGCTGCCTATCTCAAAGGCTGTTGTTGGGCAATGTACCAATTAACACATCGGTGTCTGGTTGCTATGCTACTGTCTCCTCCCCACTCTATAGCTTTCACTGTCATTGCAGTTTAAGGTTACAACTAATTAAGCACAAATGAATTGAACAGCCCAAGACCTGCCCTTATAAAAACACAGCAAGGATTGCAAGCTGGGCCCTCGTAATAACTGGGAGCTCTCGTGGGCCCGGCAAGCTGCTGAAACAATTGCACATTCAGTCATCCGTTCCCCTATACTCTCGAGGGGAGGTGGATGAGGGGGGAGGGAGAGCACAAGTCAAAGGTTATGCATATTATGAAATCCTTCAGTGGATCTCCACAAAAGGACTGAGCCAGTGGGGTTCCCACTTTGTTTGCATCAGAACAGCCCATTCATACCAAGAGATGGAAGCCTAATTCTCCTCTTTCTCTCCCACTCTTCACTTCACCCAACCCCACCCCCACATATCCTTCAAACAATACTTGGTACAGCATCATCTGACACATGGCCCCCACCTCCACCTTTGAAATGCATCTCCCCAAACTATCAAATTTCCCAATATAGGCATTCCTCGCAGATCGAATTCCACTTCACAGTGGCCAGCTGGAGATGAAAGCCAGGAGGGGGTGGTGGAGGGGGGAGGGGGAGTGGAGTTTGATAAATGCATCTGCATGAGATAAAAAGGTCTTGAGAAGGCTAGACTCGTCTACAGCACGCAAAGGGAACGGGAATCTTATACAGAAATCCAGAAGCAGGAACCAAAAGAATCTGCCAAAGACAACTCCACACTACCCAGCAGTAAAGAGGCATTGCACACTGACTCCAAAGCCATACTAGAAAAAAGGTCTTTCAGCACAAACCCACCATGCGCTGACCATGATGCCAAATTAAACCAAATCAATTCTGCCTGGAAATGATCCAAATCTCTCCATTGCCTGAATATTCATGTCTCTGCAATGGCACTGCTTCCAGCACTCACTCACCTTAAACCCATGCCCTCAGCTGAGTCACAAACAGGAGAAAATCTGCAGATGCTGGAAATCTGAGCAACACACACAAAATGCTGGAGGAACTCAGCAGGCCAGCCTGGGCTTCAAGAGTCAATGATGCCATTGCATTTTAGCGGTAACGAAACCCAATTTCCCTCGGGATCAATAAAGTATGTCTGTCTGTCTGTGCCCTTTAGCACATCTGCATCCTTTGCCATCTGACGGGTAGCCTCTTCCCGAGACAGAGCTTGTGATAGGAGGGCTGTTCCAGGAGCTTGACGTGGGGCACACAAACAACATGGCCTGCCCATCAGAGCCAACAGTATGTTGGGCTTCAGTTCTGCAGCACCGACCGGGCAGCGAGAATGTTGCTTTACGCTGGAGAGAATGCTCTTTCTCTCCTCCCAACACTCTCAATGTAAAACATCAGGAGGATCCAGAAAGGAAGAAAATAAATATTGAACTAGACAGAACAATAAAAAAAAAGAGAGGTTGCTCATAGTAACAGAAATATTTAAGGTTTGTAGATGATCTCACTGTTGGCTGGTTGTCAGGTTGGAAACTTCAGGGACGTTGATCTGAAACATGCTAGGTATTTGCAACTCCACCAGGGCCCCCACAGAGAGGAAACAGCTGCCTACCGACCAGACCTACAAAAGCCTGAGATCAAATTCCACCAACACCTCACCAGAACGCATCCATAAAACAATGGTTAAGAGGCCAAACAACCTGCCTCTAAATTGTATCTTTCACACATCCAACTGCCCACAGACTTTTCAATTTCATCAGACTTGCGGCAACATTGAGTGATGCTAAGTCACGTGAGCCTAGTTTGGGTGTACTGTACATTGAGGAGAGAGTTGAAGGTGTCTAGAGAAATATTTCCAGAATTCAAGCAGCCACAACAGTTGGCATGACTGGAATGGTTTGAGATGGGGAAAATCAGGCTCCAGAGAACTGAAGTGGAAGGGTTCAGGGATATTGGAGAGAGAAGGATGGATGAAGATACAGCATTAGGAAGGCCCAGAATGTGCAATTTGAAAACAATGATGGAAGACTACGGTAATTTTGAGTTGTCAGCACTTAAGGTGGGATGGGATGGGATGGGATATAGGTTTCAAATGACACTATCCGGCTCAAAGGATCAGAACTCAAAGTAAACTTATTATCAAAGTATGTATAGTACATGTCACCATACACTGAAATTCAATTTCTTGCAGGCACTCATAGTAGAAAAAAAACACAATAGACTCAATGAAAAAACTACACACAAAGACTGACAAGACCAATGTGACACTGAGAACATGAGTTATAGAGTTCTTGAAAGCAAGTCCATAGTTCCGAGTTGAGTTGGGTAGTTACACAACTACAAAACAACAATTTGATGACGTACAAGTCAATGATAATAAATCTAATTTTGAACAAGATTTCCTTGAAGCAAACAACTCCCTCCCTCCAATCCCAAACAAGCTTTCAGAGGAGAGGTACACATTGGATGTTTCTCTGGATTAGAAGACAGTATCAATTACCATCTGCGTCCTCTTATTGCAACCACTGGGGAGGACTTACAGGAGCGTGAAGACCAACACCCTCATGATTGCTTTCAGGCTACCACTCTCTACAGGAATATAATTGTAATTGTACAGGCAGTCCCCGGGTTACGTACGAGTTCTATTCCTGAGTCCGTCTTTAAGTCGGATTTGTACG
This sequence comes from Hemitrygon akajei, assembly GCF_048418815.1. NCBI lineage: Eukaryota > Metazoa > Chordata > Chondrichthyes > Myliobatiformes > Dasyatidae > Hemitrygon > Hemitrygon akajei. The sequence continues at coordinate 74,439,697 of NC_133124.1, forward strand.
CAAGTCGGAAAAGGTACATCCGGTATTATTTAGCGTCCGTTAGTCAAAAGTTTGTCTTAGTATATAGCATATATTTTACCTTTCTATGCATATAAAACACTTAATAAACGTATGTATTCCAATAATTAAACCACTGCGTTGCTTAGTAATAGTTGTAGCTTTCATTGGGGCAGGGCCTTTCACATGCTCCAATATTCTCACTTTATCCTTTAAAATTGTTCCGATCATTGACTGACTGTAAGCCTAATGCTCTTCCAATGGCGTTTCACTTCTTTCCAAACACTTTATTATTTCAACTTTATTTTCAATCGCCATCGCTTCCCGTCAATGCAACAGAAACACTGCAGGCGGCGGGTCCCGAGTTCTGCTGGGTCCTAAGGACCACCGCACCGAGACAGGCTTAATGGGACAAGTGGGAGCTGTGCTGGGTTTGGGTATTTGATCCTCCACAATATTCCGCGTGGGAATTTAAACTGGAGGTGGCAGTGTTTTTTTTAAACCAGGTCGAGTTGCGAGCTCAACATCAACCCGGCACGGATGGTACGGGAGTCACTGGATCAACATCAACCCGGCACGGGAGCGGTCTGTCACTGGATCGAACTTGGAAACCGTTCTCGAGCCCGATGCTGATCTCACTGCGCCACCAGCCGACTGCAACGGTGGGGGGGTTAGGGTGAATCTTACTAAGAAAAATTTAAGCCAACTACAAAGTTAAACACTCAACACAGTGTCAACGGCAACGACAAAATGGCGGACGGTGTCGCAATCAGACTAAAAATGGCGGACGGCGTTCTCCTTCCTCGGTTCATAAGTACGAGTTGACCGTAAGTCGGACGTTTGTAACTTGGGGACTAGCTGTATTTCAGTAATGGAGACAGTTTATACCTGTAATTCAGTGGATAACATCTTCTCTAAATCAGGTGGACAAGTTTCTAAAGGCCCAGCACAAAATTCAGACCAACACTCCAATGGAAATGAGGTGGTTGACGGGTCCTCTGTTTAGAATCTCACCCACTGAGCTAGAACCAGTGGAAGTCAGTGTGGACTTCCTGCAGGCAACCACACCCGGCCAATGATGAAACAGGCACTTATTTCTATAATGGAGACAAGAGACTTTAAACACTGGCATCTGGAGAACAACCAGTTGGAGAAACTCGGGGTTGGAGGGAGAAATGTTGAGGTTTTGGGTGGAGACCCTGCATAGGACTTCCATATACAACACAGGATGTTGCGCAATAAAAGAAACTCATAGCAGTTAGCACAAGGCATCAGCAACGTGGGCTGAATCCCACTGCTGTAAGTAAAGTGTTATCCCTGTGACCACATGATCTTCCACTGGGCTTTGGTTTCATAGAAACATAGAAAATAGGTGCAGGAGTAGGCCATTCGGCCCTTCGAGCCTGCACCGCCATTCAGTATGATCATGGCTGATCATCCAACTCAGAACCCTGTACCTGCTTTCTCTCCATACCCCCGATCCCTATAGCCACAAGGGCCATATCTAACTTCCTCTTAAATATAGCCAATGAACCGGCCTCAACTGTTCCCTGTGGCAGAGAATTCAACAGATTCACCACTCTCTGTGTGAAAAAGTTTTTCCTCATCTCGGTCCTAAAAGGCTTCCCCTTTATCCTTAAACTGTGACCCCTCGTTCTGGACTTCCCCAACATTGGAAACAATCTTCCTGCATCTAGCCTGTCCAATCCCACGTTCTACAGGTGTAAGGTTCAGGTTAGATAAAAGTGGGCACCACATCGGAAGTGTGGTGACATCTGTGGCCTACAATCCTCCACCATCAACGATTCGACAGAAACAAAGCATTTCATAGTAAATGTGACAAATAGAGCAACTATTTTTCTTTAATCTGTCACAGCCTTGTACACTGCCTGCACTACTGCACTTTCTCCTTAACAATTTATTCTGCATTATTTTTGCCTTTTCCTTGTTCTACCGTAATGCACCAATGTGGTGAAATGATCTATACTGATGGCATGCAAAGGAATACTTTCTCACTGCATCTCAGTAAAATAACAGCAATAAACCAGCTTCAATTCACAATCTGAAAGCCAGCTCCAAATCAGTTTCTCTATCTCCACTCTGGGGAATTTCTGCTTCATTTAAAAAAATGCCATTTCCATGCAAATTGTTCCTGGGGAAAAAAACCAACAACTGTCAAGGACCTCCCAGGTACTGCACTGACTTTCCATCGCAGTTACAATGGCCAATGTTTTTACAATTGCAATGGCTTGCCACCATCTAGGCTTGAGAGCATATTCCTTGTTGCAGAAATTACACTTAATTCTTAATGTTCTTATTAATGCCGCTGTAAGTAAGCTTTAGATTCCAGCTGTGCATACGTGTATCACTAACCCGAGAACAACTTCTATCCGAGACACTACAGACGCTGCAATCTCGAGCAGCTGCTGGACAAACTCAGAGGGTGAGCTGAATTTGCAATAGGGTGGGGTGCGTGTGGAGGGGTTCTGTGGGGAAGTAACTGTTCATGTTTCAGGTTGAAACCCTACAGTTTCCTCCCACAGATGCTGTTCGACCCAGCTCCAGCAGAACTTTCACCTCACTCTCGAACAGACTTCTCATACGCTAAAACCATTATGGCCGCTGCACTTATTTGTCTGCCTACTCTGCACTTTCACTGTAACTGCAAAACTACTGAGTAGTTTTGGGCTCCGTATCTATCTAGGAAAAGATGCACTGGCATTGGGGGGTGGCGGGAGGTTGCAAGAATTAATCTCCTATAAGGAATGGTTGATGGCTTTGGGCTTGTACTTGCTGGAGTTTAGAGTAATGAGGGGGGATTTCACTGAGACCTACTGAATAATGAAAGGCCTAGACAGAATGAACTTGCAAAGGATGCTTCAATAGTGGGAGTATATGGTAGGACTCTCCCACTAACAGTAGGACCAGAGAGCACAGACTCGGAGTAGAAGGACGTCCTTTAGAACAGAGGTCAGGAAGAATTTATTTAGCCCGAAGCTGGTGAATCTGTAGAATTAATTGTCACAGGTAACTGTGGAGACCAAGTCATTGGGAATATTTAAAATGGTAGGTTGACATGTTGTTAATTAGTCAAGACAAGGTTACGGAGAGAAGCTAGGAGAATGGTGTTGGGAGAGGAGCAAATATGATGGGCCAAATGATCTAATTCTGCCCCCAGGTCTTAAAAAAAAGTTCTGCAGATGGTGGAAAACAAAGCGGACTAAATGCTGAAGGAACTCAGCAAGCCAGGCAGCATCCATGGAGGGGAATAAACAGTGGCCAAAACCTTTATCGGAATGGGACAGGAAAGAGGCAAAAGCCAGAATCTGCATTGTCTTCATTTCCATTACCTTGGTGTGGCTACACATGGCATGATCTTTTTGCAAAGCAAAGTTTCCAAATGTGTGCCAGTACATGTGACAAATACTACCAGTAAGAGTGGGGCATGGGTATTGCCTTGATGATCAAATTGCACAAAGTCTAGACCAGTGACCAATGGGGAAGTGAGGGAGCTCATGTGAAGGACAACAGTGTGTCAACATAATGTTCCAGAGGTCTGTAAACAATCACTCCTATCTGGCAGCACTGAGCTCCTGTTCCAACTCTGTGAGATGCAGCAGCCGGTGTACATGACCAGCAGTATTGGCTACAGCAAAGAGTAGGCTCCAGGTGCTGAAATCCCAAGCCTGCTTCGCAATGTCGTGCTTCAGAGGAACGTGTTTTATTAGAGCACCAAGCACTGAATAAAATTTGTAAGAGTGGGTGGTCTTCATTACTCTAAAACACATGTGTCTGTTCTGTGTGCAGTGTGACTTTGTGCATGTGTATGAAAGCCTAAAGGGGAAGCAGATAAACATGAAAAGAAATTGGGCTCTTTTGTTACTGTTTAAATAATGAAAAAACAGCAAAGTAATTTTTTTTTAAGGTCACTGCCTCCACCCAGACACTCGCTCTTCCCTCCATAGACCTTCACTCGCCCACCCTCCCTCCTGGCCAGGCTTTCACTGACCCCTTCCCCAACGCCTCACTGCTCGTCATATTCCCTTCACCCAAACTCGCTGATCTGGCCATGAACTCACCTCTACCCACCTGCCTTTTCCCTGTAACCTTTAATTCTCCCACTATGCAAAAATCTATCCAACCTTGTCCACTGCTTCATTGGACACAGAATTCTACAGATTCACCACTCCTCCTCATCTGTCCTAAATCTACTCCCCCGAATCTTAGGCTATGTCCCCTAGTTCTAGTCTCACCTACCAGTGGAAACCACTTATACATACACAACGCTGGAAGAACTCAGCAGGTCAGGCAGCATCCGTGAGAAAGGAGTAGCCAACGTTTCGGACCGAGACCCTTCATCAGGAATGGGGGGGGAGAGAGGGCCGAAGCCCAGTATTAGAGATAGGGGAGGGAGAAGGCCTAGAGGCACCAGGTGCAGAGGAAGGATAAAGGGGGGAGGGGATAAGCATGAAAGAGCTGTAGAGACAAAGGAGCAGAAAGTTGAAAGGGGAGAGAGGCAGAGAGGGACCTAGGATGGGGGGGAGGGGGAGGGAATTACCAGAAATTGGGGAATTCAATGTTCAGACCACCAGGCTGGAGGCTACCCAGACAGTAGATGAGGTGTTGCTCCTCTAACCTGAGTTTGGCCTCATCATGGCAGTAGAGGAGGCCATGTATGGACATATCTAGATGGGAATGAGAGGCAGAGTTGAAGTGGGTGGCAACCGGGAGGTCCTGTCTATTATGACGGACGGAGTCTCTCCCTCTCCCCTTTCAACTTTCTGCTCCTTTATCTCTACAGTTCTTTCATGCTCATCCCCTCCCCCCTTTATCCTTCCTCTGATTGGTTTTCCACCTGGCGCCTCTAGCCCTTCCCCCTCCCCTATCCCTATTACTGGGCTTCGGCCCTCCCCCCCCCCCCCCCCCATTCCTGATGAAGGGTCTCAGCCCGAAATGTTGGCTACTCTTTTCTCACAGATGCTGCCTGACCTGCTGAGTTCTTCCAGCGTTGTGTACGTATTCTTTGATCCACAGCATCTGCAGTTGTATTTTAGTGGAAACCACTTTCCTGCCTCCATCTTATCTATCCCTGTCAAATTTTGTGTTTCTATAAGATCTCCTCTCATTCTTCTGAATTCCAGCAAATACTGTCCCAAGTGACTCAAAATCTCCCCTCAGCTCTGGAATCGACCTGGTGAACCTCCTATGCACCACCTCCAAAGCCAGATTATCCTTCCTCAAGTAAGGAGACCAGAACTGCATGCAGTACTCCAGGTACAGCCTCATCAGTACCCTGTACAGTTGCAGCATAACCTCCCTGCTCTTAAATTCAATCCCTCTAGCAATGAAAACCAACATTCCATTTGCCTTCTAGATAGCCTGCTGCACCTGCAAACCAACCTTTCATTATTCATGCACAAGGACTTCCAAGTCCTTCAGTACAGCAGCATACTACAATCCTCTACTGTTTAAATAATAATCTGATCTTCCATTTTTCCTTCCAAAGTGGATGACTTTGCACTTATCAACATTGTACTCCATCTGCCAGACCCTTGCCCACTCACTTAACCTATCTCTACTCCCTGCAGACTCTCATCACATCAGATACACCCAGGATCAGACTCAGAGAGAATCTCCATCCACACATCACATTGTATCTTCTGCACAATTTGCTTTTCCACTCAATTTAGTATCATCAGCAAACTTGCATACACTACACTCACACTCATCCCCTCTTCCAGATCGTTAATGTATATCACGAACTGTGGCGGGACCAGCACCGACCCCTGCGGCACACAGCTCACCAACCCGTGGTTTTATTCCCCTCTACATCATACTAGTTCCCAGTTATAAATCTCTGTCCAACTCCTTGGCAACCCTGCCTTGGCTTCAAGTCTGGAGTCCCCTCCCTGAGCTTCACCTCAAAACATATTGTTTGGACCAATCATTTGGTTACTGAAGCAACTGGGTCGCAGCAACAAGGTTGTTGATTTACAAGGACGTTGCTGGGACTTGAGGCCCTGTATGATAGGGAAAGGTTGGTTAGGTCAGTACTTTATCCCCTGAAACAAGAGAATGAAGAGACCTTATAGAGGTATACAAAATTATGAGGGCCTTGGAAAAGAATTCAGCCCCCACAATTATTTTCACGTTTTGCTTGTCAATTTTTTGTAAATTTAAAATATAATGAAGTCACATTTTTGAGCTAATCTAAAAATCATTGTGCATTACCCCAAATCAAAAGAAAACTTCCAAAACCTGTCAATGTAAAACCAAAATTGTGAGGCTGAAAAAAGTAACCACCCCTTTGTAATTACTACACTAACCTTCCTCAGGTGCAATATACAGCATTACCTTACCAATTCACCCAACAGAATGGTAGATTTTCAATAGACCAGACCAAACCAAAAAGATGACAACTGAACATTCAGAGAAATGATGATAGAGAAGCACATACCTGGGAATGGACACAAGACTATCTCAAAGGAACACCCTGCGAGCTCAGTGCAGTCGGAGTGAAACCACAAACACACTGCCTAGGGTCAGGCTGCCTCTCTAAACTTGTAGTCACCAGAGAAGAATGACACTTGTAAGAGAGGCTACTGTGATACCAACAGTCACTCAGAGAGCTGCAGAGGTCAGTGGCTGCATCTGGTGATGAAGTTCTTGGCTTCACAATCTCAAAGTCCTTGCACAATAAAGGTACCTATTCAGCCCGGTAACACCATCCCTGTGGTTAAGCATGGTGGAGGTATCATGATATGGAGATGCTTTTCAGCAGCAGGGACTGGAAATCTGGTCAGGATAGACGGGAAGATAAGTGCTGCCGAGTACAGTGAAATCCTGGAAAAAAAACATCTGCTGGCCTCTGCCAGAAAGCTTAAACTGGGGCGTAGTTCAGCAGGGCAATGGCTCAAAGCTAGAGCAGCCATGAAGTGGCTTCAAATGAAAAAAAACTGATGTTCTTGTGTGGCCCAGTCAGAGTCCAGACCTTAACTTGATCGAACATCTCTAGCAAGACTACAAGATCATCCATCGCCGCTCCCCAACCATCCAGGTTAAGCAATTTTTCAGAGGACTAGACAAAGCACTGAGTAAGGTGGGGGGGGGGGGGGGGGGGGGGGAGGAGACAGAGTTTTGAATGGCTTATATTTCAGTTTTTGAATGCTTAATTTAACAAGCTTTACAGCTTTCCCTGTTTTGGGCTCCACCATGGGGGGAGAAAAAGAGCACGTGACGTTAAATTGATCAAAATCCTTGGTTGTAATACTCATGTGAACAAAGGGTGGGGGGCTGAGTACTGTTTCATTGGGTGAATGCATGCTGGCTTTTCCCCCTCAGTACAGGCGGGGACCAGAACTGCATGTAGGTTTATGGTGAAAGGTGAAATATTGAAGGAGCATCTGAGGGGAAGCTTTTTCACTCAGAAGGTTGTGCAAGTGTGGAATGAGCTGCCAGCAAAAGTGCTCAGTTGAAAAGTTTAAGAAGTTTGGATAGGAACATGAATAAGAGGGGTACGGAGGGCTATTGTCCAAGTGTAGGTAAATGGGGCAGAAGACCAGATTGGCACCGATTAGATCTGCTATCCTTTTGCAGGATAAGACCACAAGACATGGGAGCAGAATTAGCCATTCAGCCCATCGAGTCTGCTCTGCCATTCAATCATGGCTGATCCTGATCCCACTCAATCCCATACATTTGCCTTCTCGCCATGCCCTTTGACGCCAACCAATCAGGAAGCCATCAACTTCTGCTTTAAATATACCCATGGACTTGGTCTCCACTGCAGTCTGTGGCAGAGCATTCCACTAATTCACCACAATGGCTAAAAAGTTCCTCCTTATCTCTGTTCTAAAAGGTCACCCCTCAATTTTGAGGCTGTGCTCTCTAGTTCTGAATACACCCACCATAGGAAACATCCTCTCCACATCCACTTTATCTTGTCCTTTCGACACTCGATATACGTAAATGAACAAAGACAGAAGGTTAAAGGTGGGGCCTCAGAAAAATCCAATTACTTTTATAGACAAGGAAAACTTCTTAGATAGAAATAAGCTAGTTTAATTGGCTTCATAATTAAAACAATTAAATTATGAGCAATGTGTTAATACTTAGCCATTGAAACATGAGAAAGGTGATAAACCGCTATACTACTTTCTGTCAGTAACAGGTAGTTTAACACTAGCGAGCATGGGCTTAAGTTGAGAGGGGAGAGATTGAAGTGGGACTCTTGGGGCAATTCTACCTACCCTCCCCCCTCCACCCCCAGAGTGTAGTAGGTATATGGAATGAGTTGGCAGAAGTGGTAGAGGTTGGGTACAATTACAACGTGTGAGGGGCATTCAGGCAAGTACCTCAATAGGAAATGTTTAAAGAAAAGTGAAACTACCGGTAGTTTAGATGGACAACTGTCAGAATGAACCAGATGGGCAGAAGGGTTTATTTCCATGCTGTACATTTTCTATCACACTCACCCCCATAGTTCCAGATATTTAGCTGAATTTTGCTACAGAGGAGCAAAGGACAGTGTGAGTGAGCCCAATACACTAACAGCATTGGGGGGGGGGGGGGGGGAGAGGGGGGAAGAGTAGCTTTCTTTTCAGTGTGAAAGTGTGAAAAGTAAGCTTTTCACACATTAGCACCATGAACCTTGACCACGTTCAGCCATATTGCCACCTTACTCAAGGAAAAGGAGGGTTGGGAATGAAGTAATCATGTGAGAAAAGAAATAAACAAGACAATGGTTTGATGCAAACATTTTTGTCAGGGTAATTCTCAGAGAGGTACACTCTGAAACCTGCAAACAATGTTTTCCACCAGGGAACCTTCAAAAGAGCAACCTGAAAACATCCATTCCCCCCCCCCCCCCATCTTATTACCTTAGCTTCACTGTGCAAAATCAATCTGCAATGGCTCCCACAGAGACAGCTCTCCTATTTGATCTGTAAAGAATTATGACACTAGCATGGATTCTACCTAAAAAGAAAACAGGTGCGTGCTGTTAACAACTCTCCCAGATGAAAGAATCTCAAAACAAGTAGAACCAAATGCTCTGTCCTCTTCTCAATCTCCTCACACAAATCCAAATCCTCTCACCACCGCCACCAGGCCGGAGGGACTGAAAGCCTGAACTGCCACAGCACCGGGTTCAAGAACAGCTACTTCCCTTCAACCCACTTAAATCCACCTGCATAGTCTTTATTACTAAAGTTTAGCAACACTAACTGCACTTTTGGACGCTATTGTTCTACTTGTGTTCTCTCTGCAAAAATAAACCTATGTAATTTATGTACTAATTATGTTTAATTTATATTTTCCTTGTGAATGCTGCTAATTTTTTTTAATGCGTTTATGATGCTGCAATTAACATTTTTTTTAAACTTCATCTGCGCATATTTTTGTGCACCTGACAATAAAATTGACTTTAAGGTAGCTTTCCCAAGGTTTGCAAACATTAAAGTACCCCTACAAATGCAAGGGGGAGTATTTCAGAGAGGCAAGGTGGTGACTGGTTGCTTCTGGCAACACACAGTGACATGTCGAGCGAAACACAACCAGCTTACACAATAAATTATCAACCTGAACTTTTCCAATTAAGGCTAGCCCCAGGCAATCGAAGCAAACTGGACTACCTACTGAGGAAATGTAGTCAGGCCTGACATGGGCCATCAGCCATCAGCCAAATCCAGGGGAAAATCACGAAAGGATGTCTTTTATCTACTTTTAGCTGTGAGTTATATAAAGCAGCTCCTGTGCTGAGAGAGAGAGAGAGCAAATCTACTAAAGCTACGGCTGTTCCCAGGGTCATACAGTGGTGCTGGAGATGGCATCTTGGTGTGCCCAACATTTCTTGGCCTTACAGGAGGGCAAGATGTCTTCAAGGGAATGCTGCCAACTGGCACAGTCCAGGTTGAGGGAGGTACAGAAGCTCAGTGCAAACGCAGAGGCTCAGCGAGGAAGTCCTCCAAACAATGAAAGATTGCATCAGCCTGGGTGGGTAGGTAGGTGGGGTGGGGGGGGGGGGGGGGGCTCCAGAAGAGACAATGGTGTTATGGCTTTCTAAATAAAGTACTGATAGTTGTAAAGCAACGGCTCTGTCTGTGACCACATGAAACTGTGAAGAGCTGTGGATACAGTCCCAAACATCACAGAAACCAGCCTCCCCTCGATGGACTCTTGTCTACACTTCTGGCTGCATCAGTAAAGCAACTAATATGATCAAAGATCCCACCAACCCTGGAACCCTGGACATTCTCATCATCAGGCCTACTTTTCTACCTAAATTTTATACCGATTAATCGGTCTCTTTGTAAGTAAGATGAGCTATTGACTTGACAATTTACCTCATACCTTGCACCATACTGCCCTGCCTGCACTGCACTCTGCATACTGTGGTTGTTTTTTACATTGTCGTGTGACCAATCCTTCAGGGAATACATGTGGCCAGGAGTGGATCCCCAATGATTCATTGATTTATAGTTATATGGCACAGAAGATGGCACTTCATAAGTTCAAAGACAAGTGAATCTGCAGATGCTGGAAATGTTGCTTCAGATAGCTGGAGTTGAGCAGTCTAAACCTTGGGACACAAGTAAAAGGTAAGGAAAGATTTAAAGGGGTGGGTAAGACTAGATCACTGGGGAACATAGTCGGCATGGACAAGTTGGCTCGCAGGGCCTGCTTCCGTGCTGGATCACCCCATGACTCCAAGAGATTAATCACCAATTCTCCTTGAAAATGTGCATTAAATGCCCATCTAAGTTTTGAAATGCCTAGAATTCCAGAGAAAGCAACAAGGAGTGCAGTAAAGAGAAAGCCTGCAGATGTTGGAAATCAAGTAATACATGCAACATGCGGGAGGAACTCAGCAGGCCAGGCAGCATCTAGGGAAAAGAGTAAACTGTAGACATTTCGAGCCAAGACCCTTCATCAGGATTGCAGTGTCTGCTAAGTCAGTCATCGCCCACTCACCTCCTGCATCCTGGGAGAGGAGGCAGAACACGCATCAGTCCCTCCAAACACAAAGCACTGGTGTGGAAACCAGTTAACCTCAACCTCCAGGTACCTAGATTTAACCCTCAATTTAAAAACTGCTGGATGAACTCAATAGCCAGCCAACATTTCTGATCGAACCCCTTCATCTGGATTGGGTCACTTTATATCCACCCAGTTGAATGGTTTTTAACCCAAAACGTCCAATTTGCCTGGCTCACTGAATTCCTCCAGCAGTTTGGTGTTGCTCCAGATTCCAGCATCTGCGCTCTCTTTGTGTCTCCACTGAAAAGAAAAAGGGCAACTGATCATTGTGGTTTGTGGAATTCTGCTACATGCGAATGGCTTGCCACACTTCAGACACCCTTTGGAATTATGAGAAAGGCAAGCCCCCTCAGATGCCATCCTCAATTAAATACAAAATCCTTCAGAATGAACACAGCTGTGAATGTTAACACACATCAGTAAAAATGATTTCCCTGCACCATAATCAAATAAAATTGATGGCATTTACTGAGCAAGAAGAGGATAATCTCAATAGTTTACCCACAAAACATCTGACAACATTAAGCAAGGGCAATTCCCACATATGACTCTATATCCTTTAACAGCAGTCCTAAACAGAAACTGATTTACACAACCATATTTACTCTGCCTGTACCCGGTGAACAGGGACATCAAAAGAATGATTTCCAAAATCAAGGAGATATCGAAACATTTTTAAGATGCCATACAGCCTTGCAGATAGATGCATAAAACATCATCTTTGGTAACGAAGCTTTGAACGGTTACTCTAATACTTTCCTGAAGCTGAAAGCAAAATTATCAAAGTATGTATTGGTTACCATATACTAGCTTAAGATTAATTTTCTACAGTCAATTACATGGGGAAAAAAACAGACCTTGATCATAAACTATACATAAGCAAATATTAACAGCCAAAGTACAATATGTACTATCCGAATAAAAATACTGAGAAAAAGTTGCAAAGAAAGAAAAAGTTACCTTGAAGGTGAGCCATTGGTCACAAAATCAGTTCAAAGTAGTGGTGATTGAAGTTATCCACATGAGTTCGGGAGCCTGATGATTGAGAAATAATAACTATTCCAGGGCCTAGTGGTATGGGCCCCAAGGTTTCCATACCTCCAAACAGATGGTAGGGCATTGCTAGATAGTGGGAGTCTTTGACACATTTTGGCAGCACCCCACATAAATGTACTCAATGGTGGGGTGAGCTTCACCTGTGAATGCAATTCAGCAGCCAATCAAGTTCTCAATATGGAGATCACATGTGCTGGCTTGGATCGATAAAGCATCATTCACAAATTGAATAGAACATAGAACGGTACAACACAGGAACAGGCCCTATTGGCAATGATGTTGTGCCATCCATTTGTCTGTGGTCAGAAAAATAAGCTACCCAACCCAATCCACCATCCAGCACTGGTTCCTACTACATCAGCGTTGGATTGAGAATGACTTCCAAACTGTTTTGATGACTCTGAGATGGCTAATGAGACTAACGTGGGAAATGCAGACCTTGCACACGTACAGGTAGCTGCTGATAGGGTAGCTCGTGCAGTGGCCCACTCCTTCCACTGGTTAAGTCTATGCCTGCAGGTTACAATTTTTCCAGTACACATCCAATCCCATTTAAGTTTGATGAGGGTTTCTGTCCTCTCAGCCCCTTTCAGGTTGATAGAGGAAAAATTAATTAGCCATGATCGAATGGTAGCCAAACGGTGGTGTAGTGGTATCAGCAACAGATTTCAAAACAAGTTGTACCAGATTTGAATCTAGCCAGTACCTTGCACGCTGTCCAGCCGTGCTGGGTTAAGCACCAAGCTAGCAACTCAGCCTCGCAAAAAGGACAAGTGCTAAAGAAACGGCAAGGTTGTTCGACTGGTGCACCACAAATCACAGAAAGAAACAACAACGAATTGAATGGTGGAACAGACTCAATGAGTCAAGTTACCTAATTCTATGTCTTATGGTCTAAATTTCTGAGGCAAGTTTCACATCCACACCAACTGAAGAAGCAGAAGTTTTGTCCTCTCCGTTATTTGCCAATTAATTGGTAATCTGCCTTTGATGCTGCTACGTTTTTCATTGAACCTGTGCACAGCTACAATAGAAACTGCTTGCAGCAGCATCATGACACGAGTTAAAACAGCAAACAGAACAACACTAAAGAGAAAGACACTGGTGCAAAACTTCACCTGTTTCTTCTCTTTTAACTTGCAAGACTCTTCTCATTACTACCGTCAGGAAGGGGGTACAGGAGTCTGAAGACAATCAATATTTTAGGAGCAACTTCTTGCCCTCCACCATCAAATTATACGTCTTTTGAACTATTTATTTCTGTAACTTTGAGTAATTCTATGCCTTGCAGCCATAGAACAAATTTCACAACACAAAAATTACAAAATAAATAGTGCAAAGATCCCCACCCTAGCCATGCCACCTTTTTGCAGAAAAGACACCTGAAGTCCCAAACCACCAGAGTCAAGCTACTTCCCTTCAACCATTCAGTTCTGGAAGTAGTTGGGACAACCCTATCAGACAGTTTAGCAATGCTTGGAGCACTTTAAACTAATATGGACTTTGTGAAAATCATTTAATTCATTTTAAATATAAGTATTTTTTATAAACGTTTGTGTCTCATTGCATTGGCGCACACGCATACTTGTGCATGACAATCTCTACAGGTACAATGAAAACCACCTCTCAGAAAGGAAACACTTCACTTTCATCTGAACAAAGAAAAGGCTTCAGGGAAAGAGATAGGAAGCAATCAGGATATCTGAAAGGGAGGGCACAATGTCAGGGAGATTTCCTGAAGCCATTAACACCAGGCAAGGAGGAATTACTTCCTGCAGATACATCAAGACCACATCACCATACAAAACCGTGGTGCTGCAAATCCAGTGCAACACACACAAAATACTGGAGGAACTCAGCACGTCAGCATGGAAAGGATAAATAGTCCGCATTTCGGACTGAGACCTTTCATCAGGACCAAAAAAAAGGGGGAAGAAACCAGAATAAAATGGGAGGAGAAGGAGGACAAGTTAGAAGGTGATAGGTGAGGCCAGGACAGTGGTTGGATGAAGTAAGAAGCTGGGAGGTTACATTAAAACACTCATTTCACACAGACGTTAACACAGTAAAAACGAGGCCAGGAAATCTGAGAGCTGTCCCAAAGTCAGATAGGAGTATGAATTCAAGTCCAAGCTTTTCCAACCACATGATGTTCAGAACAACAAAGACCTGGTTAATAGAAAATGATTTTTTGGAGAAGGGAAAACATCAACATTTATAGATTTCCAGCATCTGCAGATTTTCTAGTCTCTGTAAGATTCATAGACTTCATGGCTTTCCCATAATATAATGGAGAGCAAACAAAAGTGAAAGCAAGAAAGAAATAGGAATAAAATAGAAAATGGACCTTTATGAAATGTGAAACAGCTGGCCACTTATTAGCAGTGAAAGGAATCAGTGTTACAGCAGCATCTTCAGTGTAGTTTATTCCAGTCGCCCTGGCCCCACCTGTCATATCAAGACAGGCAAATGCCGTGCACCCTGCCAAGCTCCTGCAGAGGTGGCACACAGGCCAGACCAGCTGGCTGCCCGCCTAGTCTCAGCCTGCTGAGTCTGGACAATGCCGGCTGATATCAGACAGTCTGTTAGCAACAAATGAATCAATGTCTGCTGATTTGTAACCTGGTGAACAAGATGGCGCCTGCATTACACTGGACCATTTCTGGGAAGTCTACAGCAGGTATCAAGTCAGAGAGCTCACTGCATCACCTGTGGCCCTCTCAAATATTAATCCCAAACTACGGACACAGATGATCCGAACCATCCATACAGGAGACCAGATGGGCCTCAGCTTCGTGCACTGCTGAATCCACAGCACACCCCATCAAGAGAGGTTACACAATCTAGGCTGCACTCCTTGGGAGTTTGGAATAATGAGAGGTGATCTCTTACACAGAAAATCCCCAAAGTGACATGACAGCATAGATATTGAGTTATTTACACCAGTAAAAGGGTTATGACCAAGGGAACTTGTCTGTAAAGATTAGTTTTACTACCTTTGTTACATGTACATAAAAAAAATAGCAAATTGCCACTGTTTGCATCAACAATCAGCACGGTGAGAATATGCTGGGGTCAGGCCACAAGTGTCACTAACATAGCAGGACCAGAAATAAACAACTTTAACTGTACATCATTGGAATTTAGAAGGAAATGGGAACAGCTGGACGAACAGAAAAACCCCTTACAGACAGTGGCAGGAATTAGATCTGAGCTGGTGACCTAACCACTAGGCTATCATGCCACCCCAAGTTAAAGGGCCAATCATTTAAAAACGTAAGGAATTTCATTGTCCCTGGTGTATATGATTATCTGTAGAAATTCTTTATCTCAAGAGTGTGGTCAATCTCTGGAATTCTTTGCACCCGAGTGTGGTGGGTCATTAGATATACGGAGAGAGATGAATATCGGAAAGATCGGAGTACAGAGGATTGCGGGGGAACTGGCAGAGAAGTTGAGGCCTGTGTGGATCAGCCACGTTCATACTGAATGGCCAGGCAGGGTTGAGGACCAACTGGCTCACTCCTGCCCCCATTATCTTGTGCCAGCCATCCTCACACTGGCTCCATTAACTGTCAAACATCTTCTATGCTTTCTTTCACCCCGCTCTCATTAATGCTCTGACAAGCTTTCACCCAGGACTTGGGGTAATACCAGATCTTCAACAAAAATGAAGGTGGTCCAATCACTAAGTTTGCAGACAACACAAGAATTGATGGAATTGCAGAAAGTGAGGAGAGCTGACAAAGGATACAACAGGATACAGAAGAGATGAGCAATGACAGATGGTGCTTAATCCAAACACGTCTAAGACACATGAGCTAGCATGGTGGGCAGCACAGTGGAATAGTGGTCAGTTTAATATTTCAGTGCCAGCAGTCGGGGGGAATTAAAACATCGAGGTTCAATATCCACAGTGGATACCCACAGATATTCTCCTGTGATCACGTGGGTTTCCTCCAGGTGCTCTGCTTCTTCCCACGTCCTAGACATATGGCTCGGGTTAGTTAAGCTGTGGGCACCAGAAGCACGGAGACCAGATCGCGTTGGTCATTGACGCATATGACATTTCACCATATATACATATGAAAAATAAAGAAAATCTTTTAAAGCTCGCAATAAATGGCTGGGCTCTTAAGATAATTAATATACAGAGGGATCTTTAGAGTGCAAGTCAATAATTACCTGAAAGTGATTGCTTGATCCCTAGGGTGGTTAGGAAGGTTTATGGCATTCTTACCTTCATCAGTCAGGGCCACTGAGCATAATTGGAAAAGTCACCGTGATAAACTATGCTTAGACCATACTTGGACTATTTTGTGCAGTTCTAGTTGCTGTGTTACCTAGAGAATATGGAGGCTATGGAGAGGATGGCTCACTAGAATGATGAATTCAAAGTGCATTTATTATCAAAGAATGCAAATTATACAATCTTGAGATTTGTTTGCTTTACAGGCAGTCGCAAAGCAAGGACTTGAAAGAGCCGAATTTAAAAAAGTTAAGACCAACCCTCAGGGAAAACAAATCATGCAAATAATAGAAGCAAAAGCAACAACAACAGTATTCCGAATCAATTTGCTTCCATAGATCTAAATCCCTGGAGCAGCCCAGACTAGGCCCAAAGCCTCGTATTCAGTTCATATTAGCTTGGTAAGTCACCGCCATGTTCATAGGCATGACGCACAGCAGCTGGGGAAGTCTCAGAGCCATTGTGTCATGGAGAGAGCAGCAAACCAGGCTGAGGTTTAAATTGGCCAAACCTTGAACTAGGAACTGGGACCTGCTGTGGTGAATTGCACGGGGCCTAGATTCCACTGCTGGAGAAGATGTTCTGTACCTCTCCAAATTGGCTT
This sequence comes from Hemitrygon akajei, assembly GCF_048418815.1. Classification (NCBI taxonomy): domain Eukaryota; kingdom Metazoa; phylum Chordata; class Chondrichthyes; order Myliobatiformes; family Dasyatidae; genus Hemitrygon; species Hemitrygon akajei. The sequence continues at coordinate 74,456,640 of NC_133124.1, forward strand.
GGCGTTTAGAGTGATCCAACCTTGGCTAACTCTCGACATAGGCTGCACTGTGGTGAATTGCTCCGGGCCTACAACATGCCGTCCAGTGATTCACTTCAGACTTGGATTTCACCGTCAAATCCATTCTCCACCTCCCCAAATTGGCTTGGTGCTTAGAGCATTCTACACTCACACCCAGTCTAGTTGGGCATCGAAACTTCTGTCCTGCCTTCACCACACTGTTCCCCACCAAATCGTCCACTCCAACCAGCATGGCTCCAGCTCCAAGAACATTGATCTTGCAGCATACCAGCAGTGCATATCTCATGAATTCACCTTACATTTGCCTGCCGTTTCATTGCTTGCTGTGAGTTTACTTCAATAGATTTTTAAAAATTGCTATTAATAATGTTTTTAGTCAAATTCCTTTGCTTTTGAAGCTGTCACACACACGTCTACAATAGCGCCATCTTAAACCGGAAGAGTATCAGCCTTAAGGACAGGCTGGACAAGCTTGGGTTGTTTTCTCTGAAGCTTTGGGGTATCTGATAGAAGTTTGTAAGACTACAAGAGCCACAGACAGTAGAGAGCCCACCCATATTTGTTGCACAGGATGAAAATGTCAAACGTAGAGGGGGGACATTTTCGGCTACAAGGGAGGATGTTTAATTGAAAGTTATGTACAGGGGTTCCTCCAGCACATCGCTGTGCCTGTGGGGTAGGGGGTTTCTTCTTTAGAAAGAGTGGCAAATGCCTGGAACAGGCAGCTATCGAAAGTGCTGGAAACAGATAAGAAAGTAACATTTGATCAGCAGTTAGACATGCAAACCGGCAGGGAATGGAGGGATATGGACATTATGCAGGTCCATATCCCCCCATTAGCTTGGACTGGCATGAACATGGTAGGCAAAGGGCCTGCTCCTCTGCTGTAACTCCACAACTACCCAACTCCAACTCTAAATGACCTACTCTGCTACTTTCTAAAGCCAAAAAATATCAGTCATTCCAAGCTGTGCTGCCCACAACTTGCACCCATCCTTGGCACGCCAGACTCCCATGCTTAACAAACCTTCTGGTTAATCAGTACCAAGATTTAAGTCAGCCAGAGTCGAGCTGAGATCACAGGAACAAAGGCATATGTGTATTTAAACACATCCATCTTTGGTTATTCACTGAACAAAAATGCTTCACCCATCAGTGACTTTGAAACCAACCCTTTTGCAAATATTATTTATTCATCTCTGATCAACACCGTCCTGAGAATGGTATCAGAAACAAAAAGAAGGGTGTATATATATAGACATACACGCAGATATGCATACAGGGAAACTAGTTAATAAGTCACTGGAAATGTTTCAAAAGCAGTAACAGCTGTCGGCAGATTCAATGCGTGAGATGCAGTTAAACACACACAGGGCACTCGCCAACCAGAACCAGTTCCCCACAGACCCGTCATACAGCTGCCTTCACTGACGACTCAGGCTCCTGCAACAGTGTTCACTATTACACCAAGTGGACCAACATTTTTCAGACATGCCATAGTCTGACACGGATATAACAACTGCATCTCAAAGACAGAATAGTGGCAAGTGATTCGTTCAAAGGGCAAATTTAGGACAGGGCCATACTTGATAGTTTTTCCCCTCACCTGCTATAGAAAGGATGTGGTTAAACTGGAAAGAATGCAGAAGAGATTCACAAGATGTGGTCAGTACTGGAGGGCGTTGAGTTCTTGGGAAAGGTTGGCCAGGCATGGTCTTTAACGCTAGGAATATAGGAGAATGAGAGGCAACCTTGTAGGGATGTTTAAAGTTATCAGAGACATTGATAAGACAGATGCTAACAGTGCCTTCCCCAGAGTGGCAAAGTTTTAAAACTAGGGGGCAGGGGCTTGGGGTGAGAAGGAAAAGATTTAAAAGGAACCTGAGTGGCAATGTTTTCACACAGATGGTGGTGAGTAGATGTCAGTGGTTGAGGTAGGTATAATCACATCATTTTAGAAGCATTTGGATAAGTTCACAAGGGATATGGCTGAATATAGGAAACTGGGACGAGCCAGGTGGACACTGGTCCAAACGGACTGTATCTGTGCTGTACTGCTCTACAACAGAACTACATCTGCTTATTAGGTCTGCGATCTCTCCATCCACCAGCTCCTGATAAGAGCACCTATCCATTCCCAATTAGAAATGAGCTGAGGAGATTCAGTCGAGTCAAGTTCACTGCCACGTGCACAAGCACAGCGAGGTACAGGTACAATGATAAAACTTGCTTGAACATTTCAATCACGTTGGTAGAGAGAACACACAATGAATTATACAAGACAGTGCAGAGAAAAAAAGACTGCAAAACAAGACAATGCACCATTTCACACCACAAAGGTGCGAAGGAAGCCATTGATTCATTAGTCTGATAGGAGTGGGAAACTGGTCTTGTATCTGATTATCTGGGCTTTCAAGCTCCTCTATCTTCTCCCAGAAAGCAGAATGGCGATACTGCTAGTCTTTCTGAACCAATGCACAAAGAAGAGTCAACCATTTTGGCGGACCTGGGATTACAAACTAACCGGAATAGGTAAGGATGGCAAGTATCCTTTCTGGAAGAATATCAGTAAATCAGATGGAGTATGACAACCCAAGCTTCATCATCACCATTAATGATGCCACTTGGGCTTTTGATCTACCGTAACCTCATCTCAACATGGTCAAACAGTGTGCTACTACATAATGAAATACAAATTCACACATTAAACAACTCCAGATGTATACAGTGCCCGATTTTTTAAAAACGCCCCAATGTTGCAGATGTATAATCGAACTAGAGGGAGACGTCAAACATAGCTGATGAACAGTGTCATCAGTGATAGGATTCTGGGAGTTTTAAACAAATGAAATCTAAGTCTTTCTATAGTTCTCTATGTAACCTCAGAACATAGAAACAGATTAGCTTTATTTGTCACGTTGAAATGAAGTGAAATGGTTGTTTACGTCAACTCAGCAAGGACTTTGCTGGGCAGCCTGTTAGTGTTGCCACACTTCCAGCGCCAGCGTTGTCTGCCCACAAACTCAGACTCCAACCTGTACGTTTTTGTAATGGGAGAAGAAACCGGACCGCCTGGAAGAAACATGCGGTCGCAGAAAGAACGTGCAAACTTCTTGCGGGTAGCGGCAGGAATTGAACCCCAATCAGTAATTACTAGAACTATAAAGTGATGCGCTAACTTCCAGACTACAACCTGCCATGCCAGAAATACTTGCCCGCCAAGGCCGTGCTCCAGTCAGCTGATTTCTGCAGAACAAGCTCCTGTAAAACGGCAATCTGATAATGGCCCCCATGACACCCATTTTGTGGAGACGAGCAAGGGACAGGGTTGTAGGGAAGCAGCCTTGTGGTTTTCCTCATGACAGTGCATTCACCAGAGAACAGGCGTGTCGGGTGCATTAACACAAGCCCCGATTAGGAGCATACCGTCTAGTGCACTTCTTCATGATCAAGACTGATCTTCCATCTCAGCTCCATTCCCTTTCTTTAACCTACACCCCCTCAATTCCACTGCTTCGCGATCCCACTTTGAATGCAATTCTTCAGCTCTGAGTGAAGAAACCCCTCATTTCAGCCCGCAGTCCGACGCTTGGTTCCAGATGTTAGTCTTGGGAAAACAACCCCTGGATATTTATCCCATAAGCCCTGAAATAACCTTATACATTGCACATCCCCTCTCATTCCTGTAGATGTGAGGGAGACAGAGATCTCATCAAACAGCAAACCCAACATGCCAGGAACCAGTAGGGCATACCATTGCTTCCCCCTCTGAATGGCAGGTACATTCTTTCCCTTAACGTAATGAGGGTAAAACCGTTGGAGTGTTGTGTCTCTTTGCAATCTGTCCCCAAATTCTTTCATTGCATATATGAAATTATTCTATCCTTTTAAATCTCAACCCCAAGACTAAGAACTACCAAACATTTATCTTTCGTGCTGTCTCAGGAAAGCAGCTAATGTAATCAAAAACCCCCTCCCTCCTGCGTTACTCTCTTCCCTCCCCCCATCAAGCAGAAGATACAAAAGGTCAAGGAAACTTCCATCCCAATGTTATTAGACCATACTATTAAACAGGACTCTCACGCTAAGAAATGAGCTCTTGATCTCTCCGTCCATTTCATCTTGGCCCCTGCACCGTACTCCCTGCACTCCCTCTGGAGCTGCAGCTCTTTTTTTTGATCACCTCAATGTACTTACATTGATCTGCCTGGATGGTGCACAAAAGCTTTTATACAGCGTCTCAGTATACATGATGACAATACCTGTAACAGGTGTTGCAATGCAACGGAGTGGTATTGTTCTGAGAGTCTCATGACATGTGACAGTAATAAACAAATCCACGGTACTCCAGGCATGGGCTCAGAGCTCAGAACATCTTTACTCTTATACTCAAATCCTCTTGAAATAAACCTAACAGACCTATTTGCCTTCATATTGCTTGTCACATCAGCAATGTCACAATGCAGGAGACATTAAGGTGCCTTTGAATGTCTCACCATGGGAAAAACACACTACTTTTCTGTTTCACGCACAAGTAGAAGATCACAGGTTTCCCAAGCCAACCTATGCCTCTTCCACCCATCACCTCCCAAGCCTCTATCAGTCCCACTTCACCCCTTCCCACCCACCAACTCATGTTCCTTCTCCTCCTGCCCATCATCTTATTCTGGCTTTGTGCCCCACTTCTTGTCCTGATGAAGGGCTTCGGCACAAAATGATAAATGTTCATTTTCCTCTATTGATGAAGCCCAAGTTGCTCAGACCCTCCAGCAAGATGGTTATCCTCTCACCCCTTCTCTTCTCCTTACCTGCCAATCACCTACATTCGATTCTTCTCCTCTTTCCAATGTCCACCGTCCTCTCAAATTCCTTCTTCAGCCCCTTACCTCTTCCACCTATCACCTTCCACTTCTCACATCATCCCTCGCTTGATCTTACCCATCACCAGCCAGCTTCTACTCTTTCTGCTCTCCACCCGATTCTGGCTTCTGCTCCCTTCCTTTTCAGTCCTGATGATGGGAATCTGAATGGAAACCATACTGCTTATCTCCCTCCAGAGATGCTACCTGACCAGCTGAGATCCTCTAGCACTTTCTGTGTGTTGCTCAAGATTTCCGGCATCTGCAGAATCTCAGTTTTTATACTCCGTTCTCAAATTGATGAAGCAACAATGCTCAAGTTGCTCTTTTGAGCATCCTGGTTTAAGCAAATGATATTTTCGTGTCTGACAGGAAAAGCAGTCCTGAAGAGCGGAAATCACAGGGTGCTACAGAGATTCAGAGCACAAGAGTGTGTGCACTGCCGAATCAGTCTAGTTTTCAACAGCCTGCACCTGATTCCCCAAGTCTGGCCAACGATCTGCCAGCCAAGCAAACTGCAGAATTTGTATTTTTCCACACCGAGGTCGCATTGAGACGAGAGCACAGCCAGCAGAGTGTGGCTGTGTGCAGTGTGTGATTAGAGCAGCAGGCACACCATATGGCAATAAATTGCCCAACAGATTTCACCGTCAGCAGGGAAAGTGACCCATCAGAACTGCACGGCTCCATCTCTGCACTGGATGCACATCACCAACGGCAGTTATTCAGTCCCTCTCCTCGGTCAAGCCTGCTCCAGCTCCCCAAAAAATAAACACAGAAACAAAAACTGCAGGTGCTAATTAAAAAGAGAAAATGGGAGGAAATTGCATGGCAGGTCAGGCAGCTTCAGTGGGGAGAGAAACGAGAGTTGATGTTTCAGGATGAAGACCCTTTGCCAGAACCGGAAAGAAGAAAAAGGAAGATTTGAGCTGGCGGGGGTGACCATAGGGACAACAGTATCTGATCTGTAAGCGAACAGGAGCCATTAGGGGTCAGAACATACACCAAAAATAAACACAGGCAAAAGGAGGAAGGAGCTGCAAAATGCAAAGCATAGGATTGACTTGAAGAGCTGAGGGGAGGGGGAGGGGGAGGGGGAGGGGGGAGGGGGAGGGGGAGGGGGAGGGGGAGGGGGAGGGGGAGGGGGAGGGGGAGGGGGAGGGGGAGGGGGAGGGGGAGGGGGAGGGGGAGGGGGAGGGGGAGAGGGAGAGGGAGAGGGAGAGGGAGAGGGAGAGGGAGAGGGAGAGGGAGAGGGAGAGGGAGAGGGAGAGGGAGAGGGAGAAGAGGCTGGGACTTTATTCATTCATTTTAGCATAAGAAACTGAAGAGTGAACTTAATAGGTGTATTAAGTTATATATAAGAGGCATAGAAAGAATGAATGCACAGTCCTTTTCCCCGGGTTAGGGAATCAATTACCAGAAGATACAAGTTTGAGAGGAACAGGGAATGCTTTAACAGGAACCGGGGGCAACTTTTTCCAGCCAAGGAGTGGTCAATATATGAAAGGAGCTACCAGGGGAATGACTGACGTGGGGGCATTAATGACATTTAAAAGATATTTGGACAAGTACATTGATAGAAAAGGCTTAGAATAATGGGAGCTAAACACGAGCAAATGCGACATCTTCGATGGGATCCTTGGTCAGCATAAGCAAGCTGGGCCAAAGGGCCTGTCCCTATACCATATAAGCAAGCCTGGCAGTGGGGGAAAAGGATAACAAAAACACAACAAACAAAGCCAGCATCACAGATGGACAAATAATAGAGAAGTCTAGTTACAATCTCAACTTGGTCACGCAGCCAAAGGAAATACCTTTCAGACAAGGCTGGAGCTCTGGAAGATCAGATTGTACATTACCACCAACTCTGGAGCCATGCCATGAGCAACTACGAGGAAATAGATGAAAGGAATGCTGAGTGAATGAGAACAAAGACAATGGATGGCTTCAAGCTCACGAGACAGGGATATTGGATGTCAACTGCAAAGGGGTTCGGGCAATGAGGCCCAGTGATACTACAGGCATGGATGAGGAGAACATGTAGCTTAATGGAGTAGAAACTGCAGATGCTGGAAATCTCAAGTAAGTCAGAGTCTTGAGTAATGTTTGTGAAGGAACTCAGCAGGTCAGACAGCTTCTATGGAGAAGAATAAACAGCTGGTGGTTTGGTCCAAGACCCTTCATCAGGATCTATGATTCAATCCTTACAAAGGGATTTAGCCTGAAGCACTGACTGTTTATTTCCCTCCATACATGCTGCCTGACCTGCTGGGTTTCTTCAGCATTGTGTGCGTGCTGATGCAGTGACTGGCTAGGGAGGAGTCGTTTACTTTCAAAAGTTTAAGATGATTAAGCAAATCCCATCACACACATTTCATCAGCACTGAGAGCAGTTGCCCATCTACCCTGCAAACCCTATCAGCAGGTCTCTAAGATCATATCTGATCATCTAGCATGGCCCAATCTTCCTGGCCTATCCCATTTCCCTTGATGTCCAGACGTTTACTCTGGATTCACAGATCCAGTTCTGAATGAACAGGATAACCAAAACCCCACAACCATCCAAGGTACAGATTTCCAATATACACCATCCTCAATGGAAAAAATTCATGACTGCATCCCAATCCTAACTGCCTTGGTCCTGATTTTCAAACCATATGCCAGATCCCCAAGCTCTTCAGCCAGATATAATATTTTCATTGCATGCAGTTTGTCCAGCTCTTAAAGAATTTTGCTTGTTTCAATAAGATCGCCTCTGGAGAAGAATTAGACTACAGCCCCAGTCTCTCTGGAAGCAGTCTCGTGAACTGTTGTACTTCCTCTATACCAGGGGTTCCTAATCTGGGATCCACAGAATCCTCAGTTAATGTTAGATGTCCATGGCATGAAAAAAAAGGAGTGGAAACCCTTGCTCTACAGCCAGTGCATCATTCATGTTCCTACCCTGTTAATAATGGTCCCAGAAAGACCTCAGAGCAGTACACAGTGTTTTGCCCACTTCAAACAGCTCAGAATCAGATTTATCACAGAGTTGCATGACATAAAATTTTGAACAGGAGAATATCTGCGGATGCTGGAAATCCAAGCAACACACACAACATGCTGGAGGAACTCCGCTATTTGCTTGGAGTGACCATGTTCTTTGTGCATCATTTTGATTAAGCAACATCACGGTATCTGTGGAGCATTAATGGCAGTAGCTGATTTATGGCATTGCGTGTGAATAAATAAAATCTGCGTACTTCCCATTCAAGCCCAGTTATTGTTACCACATTGTTGGCAGTGAGGAGGGGAGCCTGAGTGAGTCTTGTGTTCCCCTGATTCCTCTCCAAAGGTAGTAACAAGACTTCAGCATGCGAGAATCCTAAGGCACCAGCTCTTGAAAACATCCTCAGTTTTGTTGAAATGCCCAATCCTTCTGCCTTTGCAATACTCTGGAAACATCCCCACGAGCTACGTTAAACTATTAAATGTAAAGTTTCATGAAAACCCTGGCAGTTTTAATCTTTGTCATTGAAAGGAGTGATATGGAAGGCAGAACTAGAGTATCACTTATTATAATGCTCATACAAAGGGTCAAGGTTCACTAATTAGGGTGGCTAACTAGCAGAGCTGATGCCACACGGCTGCAGCCAACCTGACCTCCAGTACCATCTCTGGAGTTTGTAAATTCTCCCCTGAACCCCAGAGGCTCCAGTTTCCAAACACATCCCAAGAATGTGCAGATGTCAAGTTAATTGGCTGCTATAAATAGGTCTTATTCTGTAGACAAGTGGTAGAACCGGGGGGATTGATGGGAAAGGGTGTGAATCAGTGTAACTGGTGCTTGATGGTCACAGACAGTGGGCTGAAGGGTTAGCTCAGTGCTGTATAATGGTAATTAGCTTATGAAAGCAACAGCTTCCAACAAAATGTGTAGCTGGCAGAATATTGTTCTTTTAGGGTTAGTAACCAGGATCAAAAACAACTGTAGGTTGGATTGATGAGCAATTATTTTTGGAGTAGGTGAGTTAAGCATTAGCTGCGTTTTTCCATCAACTAATCCTGCATACAATTAAACATGGAAATTTTGATGCAAACTTAAATTATTTTAAACTCTTAACCCAATTCTGACTAATATCTCAAGGTCAATCAATGAACAATTGGCAGAATGTGTTTTTTTAAACTATTATCTAGATTGTCATGTTTTTATAAAGACCCGATTTTTGACCCACAACCTTTATCCAAATGGAAATGGGCGGTTTAGGACTAAGCAATGAACTGCCATGAATTTCAACAGCTTGCCTAACTCATTAACCATGTTTCACCCAGTTAGGGATCTTTTCTGTTTGTAGATCTTCTTGTCTGAAAGAATCAGAATCAAGTTATTATTATTGCTTTATGTGACAGGAATTTTGTTATTTTATAGCAGTACAGAACAGAGACTAAATTATAAATTACAAAAATAGTGGAAAGAGAAAAGGAATATCAGGGTTGATGCACTGTTCAGATATGTGATGGTGGAGGGGAAAACTGTCTTTAAGCTTCTGTTCCTCCTCTCTGATGGCAGTAACACAAAGATGGCATGTCCTAGGTGATGAGGGTTAGTGATAGATGCCATTGTTTGAACATGTCATTGATGATGGGTAGGATGGTGCTTATGGAGCTGGCCAAGTCTACAACCGTCACTACCTCCTCTTGCCGCCCTGCGTGTTGGGAGTTTCCGTAACTGGCTGTGATGCAACCAAAATGCTCTCCAGCATACATGTGTATAATTTTGCAAGTCTCTGGTGGCATACCAAATCTCAAACTCCTAACAAAAGTAGAGCCACTGGCATACCTTCATTATTGCCTATGTTGGGCCCAGGATAAATCCTCTAAGATGTTAACACACAGATGCACTGTGACTTATGGTACAGTCACACCTAAATGCCTATGATGTGATGCAGTCAGTTCAGCCCGTCTGCTTCATGCTATTGTTTCTGTCCCTCCCAAACTTCCTTCCGCTTGCCCCACCCTAACCAAACACAAAGCTGCTCACCCTTTCTACCACTGACCCACCCAAAGAGCACTAGAGTGCATTCTCCTGAATTGCCCTACCTGTAACTCATCAATTCTTTGGTCCTGCTAAAACTGAGTGTGAAGTCATTATCACGTCACCACTCAGCCAGCCAATCTATCTCACTCCTGTGCACCTCCTAGTTGCCGAGATAATGGCATGTGTTTCCCAGAATGGAACCAAACTAAAATGACTAACATCTTATTATACTAATGATTAGGACAACAAATTTCAAGCACACAAACTTTGCGTTTATTGACAGTTAATGCCATGTTTTTGTTACCGTGCTAACATTGCCTCATCAGCAGGAACTGGAGGATTATCTCTGTGCAAAGGATTTGTAATCCCTGCCTCAGTCATTAGTTTGCTCACTCTTTTGAGCCACTGTGTGGAATTTCACAAGGGGCTGATAGCAGCTACTCTGCAAAGCACGGAAATATGTGCGGCATTTTTAATTCCTTCTCTGTGACCTGCCCTGTCGTCAGACAGCCAGGGAATGAAATAAAGCAGGAGCAGCTAAGTTTCAGTCCTTGAGTGGGTGCGACGTGACATTGTTATCTGCGTGCGATTAGAAAAGCTGTGCAAACACACAATGCCTCACTTGGTTTGTTATTCTAAAAGATGGGTTTGCACAAATTAAGCAGAGTGCTGCTGACTACAATAACGGTTTCCAGTGAGCTGGGGTGATGGTGGGGGAGGGTGGGAAACAAAGGGCTAGCAAGATAGACGACTCATCCAAACTGTCTTTTTGGAAAAGTGCCGCTTCTTCCAGTGACACAAAGTGCTGTGCTCGACTCATGGTACAGTCACACCTAAATGCCTATGATGTGATAGTCAGTTCAGCCCATCTGCTTCGTGCTATTGTTTCTGTCCCTCCCAAACTTCCTTCCGCTTGCCCCACCCTAACCAAACACTAACACCCCCCCCCCATCATAGAGTCAGCTAGAGTCCAACAACCAAGCAAGCTCCAGGCTCAAAGTATACAAGAAACTAAGAACCAGGAGCAGAGGTTGGCCATTTAGCCTGTTGAGACTGCTCCACCAATCAATAAAATCACTGAGCATCCACCTATGGACTCTGCTCAGTCTATCTGCTTTTCTCCATAACCCTTAATTTCTCCCTTATACAAAAATCTGCCTTAAATATATTTATTGAGGTAGTCTCGACTTCCCTGCTCAGAGAATTCCACAGATTTATTACTCTGTGAAAAGCAGTTCCTCCTCACCTCTATACTAAATCTACTCCAAATCCTGAGGCAATATCCCCTTGTTCTAGTCTCACCTGCCCATGGAAGCAACACTTTTGTAAAAAAAAATTTAAGAACTAGATTATCTTCATGCCACATGCACGTCAAAATATACTGTGAAAGGCATTGTTTGTGTCAAATCAAATCAGGGACAATCGTGCTGGGGGCAAGTGTCCACAATGTGCTCAACACTAACTAACCCTAACTGTATGTCTTTTGAATGTGGGAGGAAACCCACATGGCCACAGGACAACAGACAAAATCCCAGATTGGAAATTAACCCCAAGAAATTGCCGGCATTGTAATTGTGTAATGTGAGCTGCCATGCTATCATGGTGCTCATTCCTGCCTCTCTCTTATCTATCCCCTTCACCATTTCAGATGTTTCTACAAGATCTCCACCCATTCTTCTGAATTTCAGCAAAGAGCACAACAGTACAGGCCTTCAGCCCACAGGATCAATTTAACATTCCCCCCCCCCCCCCCCACACATAGCTCTCTACTTTTTTTATCCATTCCTATGACAATCTAATAGTCTCCGAAATGTCCCAAATGTATCTGGATCTACCGCCACCTGAGGCAGCATGGTCCAGCATTCCCTGTGGAAAAGTTCTACATCCCCTCCCATACTGTCCTCCAATCACTTTAAAATTATGCCCTCTCATATTCTGCCCTGGTTAGTGGGGGGGGGGGGTCCTCTGCCTGTACATTATAGATCACCTGCTTCTGAACATCTCGTAAACCTCTATCAAGTCAAGCCACATCCTCCTTCGCTCTGAAGAGCGAAGCCCTAGCTTACTCAACCTTTCCTAGTCTCAGCCGACTCAGACTCTCCTCATAGGCTAACTCCCCCTCATCTCCAAAATCAACCTGATGAACATTCTCTGCACTGCTTCCAAAATGCTTTTCATGGAGGAGGCCTGAACTGTATACAGAAGAGCAGGAGGTTATCACTTATTCAGAAAAGGAAAGAACTGTGCACCCGTTCCAAAAATGAAAATCATAGTCACACAGCACGGGGTTGCCCTACCATGATGCCAAACCAAACCAATTCCTTAGCTTGTACCCCTCCATTTCCTGCCTGTTCCTGACTAAATACCTCTTGAACACCACCACTGCATCTGCTTCCACCACACTCCAGTAGCCCGTTCCACGCACCCACCTGGCTAAAAAACTCCTTTAGGCTTTCTTCCTGTCACCTTTAAGGATAATATTGTACTTCAGGGTTATTTTCTTGCAAATGCCGCTTATGCTTTGATTCCTTCAACCTCGGAATGAAATCCACTGATCTCCATTTTGAATGTACCACTGAACTAGAACCTCCACAGCACTCTTAGGTGAAGAACTGAGCCACGCAAAATAATAGCTCTTTAGGGCCCTTTAACCTGTGAGGAAGCCTGGTTCAGATGCAGAACCATCTGCCCACCAAGACCTGTATCATTTTAAAACAAACCATCTGAGTAAAATATTGAGTGTGCATGTTCTATGGGCACAACAATCCACACTACATGCCAGCAAACTGACCAAGGACTGAGAGTACGGTAGTTATTTGTGGTTTCAGCTGACAGGAAATAATTAAAGGATTCAAGGTTTAACCTGCACAGGGTCAGCTGCCCAGGAGAGGTGGTCAATTAACCCAGACACACGGAGACTGCTGGCTTTGCGATGAGCAATTACCCATTGTGACACCTGAAGAGCTGCAGACATTAGCACTGAAAGGACAATGTACATAGAGTACAGTGCAGAACCAACCAGGGAGTAAAATTAGATTTCAACTCTCCTGTACTTGGATTCTATTGCTTGCAACCAATCTCTGCCTTCCAATCAGCAAGTTCACGATGTCAGCAAAACAAAAGAGTTAGCCATTAACTTAAAGGGGCCAGTGCAAACAATCCTGTTTACGTCAACGGTCCTGAGTTCAAGAAGGTTGAGAGCTTCAAGTTCCATGGAGCAAATTTCAAAAGTCTGTCTTGGTCCAATTACTTCAAGATGCCACGACCAAGGAAGTGCATCAGCACTTCAACTTCACCAGGCTAAAGAATGTCCCCTTTGACCGTAACCTATTTAATAAATTGATGCACCTCAGAGTATCCTATCTGAGTTGGTAAACTACTTCACCTGAAGAGACTGCAGAGAGTTGTGGACGTAGCTCAGCACATCACATAAACAAGCCTTTTGTCTACACTTCTCACTGTCGCAGTAAGGCAACCAATATAACCAGACACCACCCACTCCCGACATTCTCTCATTCTCTCTTGTCTGGCCAGGGGTGGGAGTTAGGTGGGGGGTGGGTGGTGGAGAAGAAAGAAAATGCCAGAAATCAAGTTCCACCAGGCAACGAACAGCTTCTATTCCACTCTTCTAGATCAAGAATGTTCCCCCACCTCCATACACAGATGGACCCAACCTTACAATTTATCTCACTATAGTCCATCTGCCATGCATTTCCTCTGTAACTGTTGCACTTTATTTTGCCTTCTGTTATTGCTTCTCTCTTGTACTACCTCAATGCACTGATGTGGTGAAATGATCTGTATGGATGGCGAGAAATACAAAAGTTTTTCACCTCAGTACATGTGACAATAATAAACCAACTTGCCAAACATCCCCTTTCCCCCAATGCCTTGCAAGCACTTCCACATTAAAATCAGATCTTACATCCAGTCAGAATGTTCCAGATCTAGTTCACTATACAATAAACTTCTTTCCATCTAAGTGTGCATCCCTGGGTAACCATCATCATTGCTGCTGACTTTACCAAAATCCTTTGCAAGTCTGGCGGTCTTCATTAAATTACCCCGTCACTGAAAGCAATGTGGACATTGTTAGTGGCATGGCGGTCAAAATCACAGAACAAGTTCACAGGCCTGAACCAGAGTTCAAATCCCTGCCGTGGTAGTTGTTGAACTTAATTTGCTTAAAAATTTAAAAAATCTGGGGGGAAAAGAAACACAATTAGACAGCAAAGCTGACTGTAATTGCATGGGCTTCCTCTGGGTGGTCTGTTTGTCTCTTGCTTCCCATAGGTTGTGCTGATTAGGAGGTTAAGTGGTTGCTGTAAACTGCCCACGGCATGTAAGCTGAAAGGGGGGAGGCGAGTGGATGGCAATGTGGGGAGAATTTTTAAAATAGCATCAAAGCAGAATTAGTGGAAATAGGTGATTAATGGTCAGTGGGTTGAGTCCGTAAGAAACTAGCTCCCTTCCATGGGTTCAATCTACACCCAGCTGCCTCAGTAAGCATGCCAACATAATCGAGGACCTCACACAAGGCACAGGAGAAGAATTAGGTTATTTGTCCCATCAAGTACACTCTGCTATTTGATCATGGCTGATTTTTTTCCCTCTCAACCCAATTCTCCTGTATTTTCCCCACAACCTTCGACACCTTTCTTAATCAAGAACCTATCAACTTCCACTTTAAATATACACAATGACTTGGCCTTCACTGCTTTCTGTGGCGATGAATTCCAAATTCACAATTCTCAGGTGAAAGAAATTCCTCTTAATCTCTGTTCTAAAGGGATGCCCTTCCATTCTGACACTGCCTCTTTCCTCTAGACACTCCGACTACTGAAAACATCCTTTGCACTTTCACTATCCAGGCCTTTCAATATTTGTAGGTTTCAATGAGATATTCCCCCCCCCCCCCCAACACCCCATGACTGAGTAAGGACTCAGAACCTCAAATGTCCTTTATAACTTAATCCTTTCATTCCCAGGGTCATACATGTAAATCTCCTCTGGACCCTCACCAATACCAGCAAAATGTTTCTTATATAGATTTGAGCATCTTTGGGCCCCATAGTACTCCAAATGCAGACTGACCAATGTCTTATGAAACCTCAGCATAACACTTATGTTTCTAGACTTCCTGAAATGAATGCTAACACTGCAATTGCCTCCACCTACAATTCACCATCAGGGAGTCCCCGGTCCCTTTGCACCTCCAATTTCTGAATTTGCTCCCCATATAGAAAATAGTCTGCATCTTTATTCCTTCTACCAAAGTGAATGACCATACACTTCTCTACACTATATTCCATCTGCCACTTCTTTGCCCACTCTCCTAATCTTTCCAAGTCCTGCTTCCTCAGCACTACCGTGGTGCCTCTCCACCCATCTTCCAAAAACTTTTTAAAGATTAGCTTTATTTGCGTCAATGGCCATTACGTTGGGGGCAGACTGCAAGTACCACCACACTTCCAGTATCAACGCAGCATGCCCACAACCCTAACCATATGTCTTTGGGATGTAGGAGGAGCCCAGAGCAACTGGAGAAGCTCCTGTGGTCACATGGAGAACATGCAAACACCTTACAGAGAACTAATTGGAGATCACTGGTACCGTAAAGAGGTGTTGCCCCTGGCCACAAAGCCATCAATTCTGTCATCCTGTTTCCGTGCTGTATCCAAGTGATTGTAACACTATGCCACCGGTCACCTGGAGCTGAGAACACACCTCCACACAGGTCCACGATTTAATTGGAATAGGCAATCCCACATGCAAGAGGTTGAATGTGGGTTTGAGTCCAGTTAAGATAAAGAACAGTCTCTTGGTAAAAATGCAAAGCACAGCAAACCAAACAGTCCTGTTTCTCTGGAAAAAAAAACACACCATGAAGCATCTCCAAAGGAAAGCAGCTGGGGAATTTCATTCCAGTTCAAAACCTTGACATGCCTGACCCCAAGTAGCAATCCATTTTAATGCATCAGCACAAGAGAAAAAACACAGCAGAGGTAAGTGATGTTAGCTCAGACGCTGGAAATGTCAGAAAGACATTTACTGATAGCAATCGATTTACTTATTTTCTCAAATTCCCTTCAGCACACCATCTGGTGAATGTTTTCCAATGGCTCTCCCTCCCTTCATTTCCTGACGAGGATAGCTCATTCGACAGCAGTAACAGCAAGCCCCACACCGCCACAGACCAATCATTCAGACAGACCAATGCACTGCTGGATACACCTGCCATCAAACCGTCAAATGGCCTTCACTGCAACAAACATCTGACCCTGAGCCACAAAGTGACCAAGAACACAAGGTTTATTACTGTCACTGGTACCAGGCAGTGATTTTCATGCCACCTGTACATATCACTGATCACATTAGCACATTGAGGTAGTACAAGGGAAACAAATAACAGAATGTATACAGTGTTAGAGTAACAGAAAAAAGTGCAGGTAGACAACAAGGTTCAAGGTCATAATGAGGTAGATTGCCAGGTTAAGGGTGCATCTTCCAGCACTAGGGCACCATTCAATTGTTTGAATGACAGTGGATAGAAACTCTGATCTTAGTGGTGGGGAAGAAACCAGAATATCCAGCAAGGGTGGGATCTTTGGTTATGTTGGCTGTTTTCCATGATGTGCTGAGCTGTGTCCACAGTTCTCTGCAGTTCCTTCTGGTTTCAGGCAATACAGTTGTCATACCAAGCCATGATGCACCCAGATAAGTTTTGATAAGATCACACTGATCTAATCAAGGCCTCAATCCCATGTGCCTACCCATTCTCCATCAGCCTCAACTGAGTCAGTGTCATGCCCCTAAAGACCAAACAACCACCCCAATATTCAATGAATTCCTTCCTTCACTCCTATCTCTACCTGTGACAAAACTCCAAAGATTCCCAACTTGCGGAGGGAATTCATTCCTCATCTCCTCTTCAAAAGTACCACCTAGCACTCAAGCCCCACTCTTCCAGCACCCATTCCAATCACCCCTCTGAATCTTGAATGCTTCAACATCCGTTTGTCCTTTTGTCAACTTTTCCCACCCAGGACAACCTCATACTTGGTTAGGAGTTTGAGGAGATTCACTATGTCACCAGATTCTTACAAATTTCCACAGATGTACAGTGGAGAGGGCTCTGACTGGTTGCCTCACAATTGGTACGGAGGCTCCAACGTACACGATCACAAAAAAAACTGCAGAGCTGCAAACCAGCTCTGTCACAGGAACAACCCTCCCCACCACTGAGGCCACTTTCAAGTGGGATGGTGCGGTATCGGCACAGTTAATGAAATGCTATTCCATGAGTGGCCTGGGAACAATTCATGCCACTGTAAGGAGTTAGTAGGTTTTCCCCGTGACAGTACAGGTCTCCTCCAGGTGCTCCAGTTCGACATGGGCTCACTGGGCTGGAAGGGGTTGGGTCGCATCGCTAAACAAATAGGAAGCAGTGCCTTAAAGAAGGTGGCATCACTCGGGATTCTCACCACTTGGAACATGCCCTCTTCTCATTACCACCATGGCAGCTACAAGAGTTTGAAAGATTGCTTCAGAAACTTCTTCCCTTCCAACATCAGATTTCTGAATGGTCCAAAAACACCGCCTCGTTATTGCTTTTATCGCAACAGTAATTTTACATTTTTGCACTGTGTTGCTGCCACAACTCTTACAACATACAAGTCAGTGATAATAAATCTGAATACGGTTCTTCATGTTGTCTGACCAGTATTTAGTCTTTACTTCAGATTTCCATCATCTTCAGTTTTTCTTCCTGACTACCATTAACCTGGTGAATTACTCTGAAAAGCCTCCAATGCCAATAACCATCAGAATAAATTAGGAAGCCAACATTCCAGCTGTGATCGCAACAATACCCTGTACAGTTAAAGCAAACTTCAGCACTTTCATACTCATCGCCCTTGGCAACAGCTATGTGCGATCTGTTTTTCTAATCATTTGCTACACTGGCATGCTAACTTTGTACTTCATGCAGAGTGGGTCTGAAGAGCAACTTGGGGGGGGGGGGGGGGGGGGGAGAGAGAGAAAAGAGAGGAGGGGAGATGTTTTGGGAAGTATTCCTGATCTCTGGCTTAGGTAGCAGGCAGGTTGTTAGATCCCAGTGGTAGAACATTTAGTGCCCATCCTAAAATGCCCTTCTAGAGGGTTGGGAGAGAGTCACCAGCTTGAACTAATTGCCCTTCTGATTAGGGCACTCACGGTCCCAGGGTTCAGAGTAAGTGCTGAAGAACCAGTGATTCCCTGATGATGAGCATCAGAGGAACCTGCCAACAAAGGTATACAAAATTACGAGAGGTACAGATAGCATAAATGCAGACAGGCACTGAGGACTAGGAAGAACTAGAAGGGCCGTAGGGTCTGTTTCTGCATTACAGTGTCTATGCCTGTTGGTATTCCCAAGAACATTACATTCCTTTTCCTCTAAATGTGAAGTCCCCATCCCGGAATGCACAAACCCCTTGGTGGGGGACCGTATGGATTTTGGTGGAGGTTATAACATGGAGGTATTTGGATAGCAAGATCATAAAAAAATTAAAATACATTTGGTACGGTAGCTGTTCTTCACTACGTGACCAACAAAAGTCAACAGGAATTTCTGGATCATAAGACGTAGGTGCAAGTGTAGGCCATTCATCCCACTGAGTTTGCTCCGACATTCTATCATGGGTGGTTTAATTTCCCTCTCAACTCCATTCTCCTGCTTTCTGTCTGTGAGCTTTGTCACAGATAGCTGTGGAGGCAAAGTCATTAGTACAGTTAAGGTGGAGTTTGCTAGGTTGTTGTTTAGTAAAGGGGTCAATGAATTCCACACATTCACCACCCTCTGCATGAAGAAATTCCTCAACTCCTTACTAAAGGGACATCCTTTTATTCTGAGAATATGCCTCTGATCCTCAGCTCTCCCACTGTTGGGAGCATTCTCGCCACGTCCACTCCCTGGGCCTTTCAATATTCAGTAGACACGATATTCAGAAGTACATGTGTGCACAGGCACAATGAAAACTTATTTGCAGCAACATCACTGGTACGTGACATCATGGTTGAAGAGAAGTAGCTGTTCTTGAACCTGGTTGTGTGGGAAATACCTCCTGTCCAATGGCAGCTCGGAATCCCAAATTTGGACAAGGGAAGGATCCTTGCATGGGATAAGCAGGGGTTATTTCATGTTTTAAGCAACAATATTGTGATTACATTGGCCTATAACACTAGGGAGTGTCTTCCTAAAGATGGTACCAGATGAAGGAATTTCAGTGCCCCATATAGCTTTTCATTACATGTCCAGCAACACATCCACTGCATCAACACAATGACCTACTTGTGGGGGGGGGGGGGGGGGGGGGAAGAAGAGAGTGTATAAACAAGTACATGGAAAAAAAATCGCAGTTAACTGCCTTACTGGAATTTTAACTGAAGCCGTGTCAGATACTATACATCTGGCACATCAGGGAAAATGCTTTTTCAAAGGCTTTTAGCCAAGTACAGGAACCATTATCGCAACAGGCGTATCACCCCAACCTGCACTTACAGACAAGGATAATCCGTGGGGAATACTGGTAATAATCAATTCTGTTTGAGTATCCCAAAATGTTGCTTTTTTAAAAAAAACAACCTTTCCAGTAAGTCTGGAACATCATGTGGAAATTTGGAGGAGGGGATGAGGTAAGAAAAAGGAAACAGAACAAATGCCACCTGATTTTTGTCCATCAAGAGGCTAGTCTCATTCTGTCAGGAAGCTCAGGTCTATTGTGGGAAATCTGATTTAAATCGCTCACTGAAATCCAGAGCAAGTCACAGGAACTCAGGTCAGGCAGCTATCTGCAGAAATGAAGGAGAAAGAAGCTAATACAAGGTGAAGGGAGGGAGGGAAAGGAGTACAGGCTGGCTGGTCGGTGGGTGAGGGGAGGATGAATCAAGAAGCTGGGGGATGATAGATGGAAGAAGAATTTGATAGGAGAGTGGACCATGGGGTGAAGGTGGAGGGACAACAGGGGAGATAAGAAGAGAATAGGTAAGGTGGCGGCCACAGCGAGGAATAGAAGAGGGAAAGAGTATGGGGAAAATACAGGAAGTTGGAGAAATCGATGTTCACGTTCTTTTCCAGTCCTGTTGAAGGGTCTCAGCCCAAAACATAAAGTGCTTATTCATTTCCATAGATACTGTCTGACCTGCTGAGTTCCTGCAGCACCTTCAAATGTTGCTACAGATGTCTCTCTCTCTCCCTCTCTCTGATTAATATTGGCCAGCAACTAAATCTGTTATTAGATAGAATGGGAGAGGAAGGGGCAGATAGATGAGAAACAGTGACTAACCAAGAGCAAGTGTAGTGGATGTACAAACTGAAATAAAATTCAGTGCAGCTGGATCACTCTTGCCCAACCTCCCTTAGCAATCATTAGGTTTAAGTGGAGCACTGACTTCATTACATCGTATTGATCAGCCCCCCAGCCAAAGACCCTGGATGTATTGATCGCTAAAGAACATGTATGTATTTGTGTATTAAAAAAGGAAGGATTGGCTAGCTGCCAACTCCCGAACCACAACTTGTGCAATCGATAGCAGCCACAGTGAACAATGCTGGTCAAACCTCTCTCTTCCTTTACGAACCCATATTTCACTCAGCACTGAGTTTCTGTCCAGCAAATCTGCCCTATACTAACCTTACAAAGCCCACCTATGGTCCTCCTTCCCGGGAATATTTCCCCATGAGAAGCTTTGTGTTTGATCACATGAATTTTACACCATTATTTTTTGAAATTAGCACTCATTTTAAAAGAATTATGATCAAGGATAATTGGTTGAATCTGAAAGGACACAGAATTTTATTACAACTGATTTTAGAAGCAGAACAAGATCTTTAAATTATTAATTTTTTTAAACTGGCATTGGATTTCACTTGCGAATGCAAGATCAAGAATAAAACAGATAGCTAAAATTAGCACACAAACACATGACTTAATTCAACATATTCAAACTGTATACAATTTAGACCAAGAGATAAGAGCAGAATTAGGCCATTTGACCCACTAAGTCTCTTCCACCATTTCATCCTGGCTGATCCATTTCTACTCAACCCCATTTTCCTGCCTTCTCCTCATTACCTTTCACACCCTGAATAATCAAGAATCTATCAACCGCTGCTTTAAATATTCCAAATGACTAGACTTCCACAGCTGCCTGCAGCAATGAATTCCACAGATTCACCACCCTCTGGCTAAAGAAATTCCTCCTCATCTCTGTTCTAAGTAGATGCTCCTCCATTCTGAGGCTGTGCCCCCTGCTCCTAGACTCACCCACTATAGAAAAAATCCTCTCCACATCAATTCTATCTAGGCTTTTCAAAATTCAAAAGCTTTCAATGAGATCCCATCATTTTTCTAAATTCCAGCAAGTACATGCCCAGAGCCTTCAAACATTCCCCATACACTTTCATTCCCAGAATCATTCTTGTGAACCTCCTCTGAATCTTCCCCAATGTCAGTACATCCTTTCTTAAATAACAGGCCCAAAACTGCTCATATTTCAAGTGAGGCCTCGCCAAGGCCTTATAAAGTCTCAGCATTACATCCTTGCATTTAAATATTCTTGAAATGAATGCATTTGTCTATCCCTTCATCGAATTAACCTGCATGAGGATGCCCAAATCTCTTTGCATCTCGGATTTTTGAATTTTCTGCGCATTTAGAAAATAATCTACGCTTTTTTTCCTTGAACCAAAGTGCATGACCATACACTTGGCAACACCATTTTCCATGTTATTTCTTTGCCCATTCTCCTCATTTGTCTCCTTCTGCAGACTCCCTGCTTCCTCAACACCACCTGCCCCTCCACCCATCTTCGTATTAACTACAAGCTTGGCCACAAGGCCATCAATTCCATCATCCAAATCATTGACATATAATGCAAAAAGAAGTGGTTCCAACACCAATAGTCCCTGGCAGCTAATCAGAAAAGGCTCTCTTTATTCCCACTCTTTACCTCCTGCCAATCAGCCAATTCTCTAACCGTGTTAGTTTCTTTCCTGCAATACCATGGGCTCTTGATAAACTGCCACATACTTGGTGCCTTGTCAAAAGCCTTCTGAAAATCCAAGTATACAACATCCACCAATTTTCCTTTGATCTACCCTGTTATTGTCTCCTTTGTTATTTTCTCAAAGAATTCCAACAGATTTGTCAGGCAAGAATTCCCTCTAGAAAGCCACGCTGATATTGGCCTATTTTATCACGTGACTCCAACCCCTCTTGGGATACCCAAAGTATATCCAAGGATATTAAGCTCCCAACTATGACCTTAGTTCAACCACGACTCAGTGATGCCCAAGTTGTACTTACAAATCTCCAACTATGCCACAATATCATCTACTTTATCTCACATACTGCATGCATAAAAATATAACACCTTCAGTTCTGTATTCATCACCTTTTTTTGATTTATCCCAATGCTGCACTGCAACTCATCCTAGACTGCAACTTTGTCCTCATCACCTGCTTCCCCTTTCCTCAGTCTCACTATACACTGCATTTACTTGAATACCAACTTCCCAATCCCAGTACTATCACTCCAGTTTCCATACCCCTGCCAAATCATTTGAAACCCTCTCCAAAAGCTCCAGCAAACCTGCCTGCAAAGATATTGGTTCCCCTCAGGTTCCGGTGTAACCCGTCCCTTTTGTACATTTTATACCTTCCTGAGAAAAGATCCAATGATCCAGAAATCTGAATCCCTGCCCCCTGCATCAATTCCCCAGCCACATCTTCAGCTGCCAAATCATCCTATTCTTACCCTCACTGGCTCATGCCACAGGCAGCAATCCAGAGGTTTCTAACCGGAGTTCCTTCTTTTCAGCCTCCAACCCAACTCCCTGAATTCCATCTTCAGGACCTCTTCCCTTCTCCTACCAATGCCCCGGTTCCAATTATGTACCAAATCTTCTGGCTACTCTCTCTCCACATTTAGAATGCTGTGGATGTCCCTGACCCTGGCACCTGGGAAGCAACATACCATCTGGGTGTTGCTTTTCACATCCACAAAAATCTCATGTCTAGTCCTTTAACTGTGGAATCACCCATCACTACTGCAGTTCTCCCCCCTCCAGAGCCTTAGCACCAGAGACCCGGTCGCTGTGGCTCCCCAACCCCCCCGGTTGGTTGTTTCCCCCAACAGATTCCGAAGAGGTTTACTTATTATTGAAGGGAAAGGACACAGGGATACTCTGCACTGGTCACCCAGGTACCTGCCTCCTGCATCCTGGGGTAACTGCCTCCGTGTAGCTCCTATCTATCACCTCCCCAGTTTCCGTAAGAGCCGAAGATCAGAATTACAGCTCCAGTTCCTATCACGTTCTGTCAGGAGCTGTAGCACGGTGCACCTGGCGTAAATGTGACCGCCCAGATGCCTCCTACATTTCTCAAATCTCACACAAGGAATACAATACAACCCCTGGAGCTGTTCTCACTGCAGTAACAGGCAAAGAATGAAGAAGAAACCTACCTTCCCCAAGTCTGTTGAGGCACTCTAACACTAGTCCACTCCAACAATGGCCACTCCACTTGCTCCTACCTTATTTTGTTTGCTCTTGCTAATGAATCATGATCCTATTGGCAAACTGGAAAAGCTGAAAGCCTGTGAATGCTCCTTTTTTAATCTCTCACCTTGTGTCTAGCCTCCTGTCTCAATGCGATTGGGCTCCCGAAAAAATTTAAATAATCCATTTTAGCACAACTGGTTATTCATTCTTGAAGCTCATGTAAGAGCCGTTTAATGAACCCACTCTTTCCTCATTTCCCAATGGAATTCTCCAATAATTCTGTGCCCAGTTCCATTTTATAATAAAGGCCAATCAGTTTTGAACCCCAATGTGAGTGCAATTTTCAAAGCATTGGGTAATACGGTGAATAAAGCTACATCTTGAACCCCGGCAGGTCACAGAGTCTGACTGCACTGTGAAAGGCCTTTTGGCCCATGTGTCCATGGTGACCAAGATGTTTATCAAAGCAAATCCCGTTTCCTAGCACTTGGCCTATATTCTTCCAACCTCTGTATACCTGTCTACATCATAAATCTATCTAATGTACTTGACTAAGACAGCTACCACTAGTTTTGTTAAAGACAGTTGCCTTCACATTCTTATTAAACTTTTCAGCTGTAGCTTTTAAACTATGACCTCTAATCTTTGATTTCCCCAACCCAGGATAAAAGACCTTAGCTATGCTTTTCATGATTTTATATACCCTAATCTATGCTGCAAGAAGTGAAGATCCAGTCTGTCTAGCCTTTCTCTATAACCTAGTATCTCAAGTCCTGGCAATAGCAAGTGAGGCCTCACCAACATCTGGTGGTGTTGCAACATAACCAGCCATCTATATTCAATGCTCTGACTGATGAAAGCCAGCATGCTAAATGCTTTCTTCCCCACCCTATCTACCAGTGACTCTACCTGACAGAATCCATGCCCCTATACTCCAAGATCCCTCTGATCCTCAGCATTAGAATTATTCTATTCAAAGTAAAAGTCCGACTTTGATCTGTCCATCCAAACTGTAACACTTCATTTAAACCCAAATTGAATTCCATTTGCCATTCCTCAGCCCAGCTTTCCAGTGAAGACCCCACTACTTGATCCTCCTGTTCCCCCATCTATGACAACACCCATTTTAGTATCATCTGCGAAGTTACTAGGGGCAAAGTTTATTAGTTTGCTGAGGTCTCCACTTTACTCTGACCTTCAATGTGGTGTACAGTTACAGATACCCATGCTTCCTGCCCCCATCCCACAGGGAAGTAATGCCAGTCTGTGATTGGCAGCAGCATTGATTATCACAAGCCTGAAGGTGAGCATATCGTTTGCATGTGATGCTGATGCATGCAAGTGGAAGGGAGATCAAAGAACAATGACAGTTTATCAACATGTTAATCTGACAGGCTCCCACATTAAGGCAATGCTTTTGGATTCAAAGGAAGCAGAGAATGACTCCCAATCTAGATTTACTGCTGTTTCCCCATCTTAACCCCTCATCTCACTTACAGCCTTGCTCGTATTTTCCTGTGTCTGCTCGTCCAAATCAAGCTGATCCAGCCTAGCAGCCTCCTCTGACTCAAGATCTCAACTTGGAGGACCTACCTTAACCCCTCTTCCAAAACAACCTTGAAACTACAGAATTATGGTCACTATTCCCAAAGTGCTAACTGCCCAGTTTTGTTTCCCAGTTCTATCCCATCTCTGGCAGGACACCAAGTATTGTAGAGTACAATGTAAGTAATCAAACACTTTACAGATACCACCACACCCAAGCCTTTTATATTAAAGCATCCTAATCAAAATTGAGAAGTTTAAAACCATCCATCCATTAACCACCCATTTAAAACCAAGCTATTACTGTATTGCTTACACCTTTCTATGACTTTACATCTCCTTTATATCCATGTTGATTGTTGTTTCCGTGCACTCGCCACTCCTTTAGCATGTGTCTTTTTTTTTAAAAATGAGGCCAAACTGCTAGCATGAGACTCAACCCAGGATGGATGGAAAGCAAGGAGCTGGCTGGATTCAAATCTGTGACCACTCGCCTCAAAATCTGGTGCAGATGCCATTACACCACCGGCTTGGGTTTGGTGGTTGTTGGGAGGCCTAAATTATAACCTACCTCACAATGATTACTCTCTCCTACTCCTGAATTCTTCCCCTATGACACAAGGTGCTCCCTCTAAGATATCCCAAGACCTGTTGTTATATTATCCCTAATCAGTAGTGTTGCACCCCCTCCTCTGTGCTCCTGTCACCGAGAACCTTCAATGTCTTTGCCCTCCTTTCAACCCTGTTTCCTTGACTGCAATGTTATACCAAATGCCTGATTGATAACCTCAGCACTGCCCCTCCAACACGCAACACTCCTCAGTCACCGGAGAGTCTTGAAATGATTTGACACTCAGATGAGATGCTGGCAACTGAACCACAGATAACTTGAATTCACAAGTACAATTAAAGCCCTATATTTAGATGCATCACAAATGTTAATTCAGAACAAAGTTTAATTTGCAAGATGTAATTGGCACCTATGTTTCACCTACTCAACCTTAGCACCCACCCTCAAGTACACACAGCAGGGGAAAAATAGTTGATTTGGTGACCCACTTGCTGTCAAAACTATCAGTACAGTTAAGAGTTTGAGTAAAAGGGCAATGGATTATACCTCTGCTTTTTGCAAATGAATCAATTTTACTTCAGACTGCGTGCAAATCAAACTTAAATAATCGACCCATACAACATAAAATTAACTTGCCAACCCTCCTCTTAAATGTCTCAACAGTCATTCACACAAGCCCTTTAATTTAAGGCCATAAGACAGGAGCAGAATTAGGCCACTCAGCCCATCAAATCTGCTCCACCCCCCACTGGGCTTAATAACTCCAAACTTACGTACACCAATGGGGTTAAGAGCTGGAATCAAAATCAGGTTTATCATCACTATTTGACAGGAGTGTGGCGACCCACTTTCTGTGAAGGCGAACCGGCTCACAAATAGCCAGCGCGGGGGGAGAGACTTTGGTAATGCACCTCTGACGTAATTTCCGCCTGGAGAGGGCGGGCGTTAGGGATTAAATGCCAGCGCTGCGAAGTTTGAATAAACTAGTCTCGAAACAACTTACCCGACTGCATGTCGTCTCTAGCTCTGTATATAGTACATCGCTACAGGAGCTTATTTTTGTGGCAGCAGTTCAGGAACATAAATTACTATATAATATAATAAATTATGGGACAAAGGAAAGATCAATGGGCTGAATGGCCCAAATCTGCTCTGGTATCTTATGGAGTGTTTGAGGCACCAGTGTGATGAATTTGCCAGCATCTTCTACCATGTGGAAATGCGGCTCAAGGCTTAACTGTCCAAGTCACAAGCAGCACACAGAACAGAGCCCTGTTTACCTTGGGGTAGGGGAGGCTGAGGACCTGACCACCCAGGATGTGTGTTCTTTCTCATACCATCACAGAGCCCTGTTTACCTTGGGGTAGGGGAGGCTGAGGACCTGACCACCCAGGATGTGTGTTCTTTCTCATACCATCACTGGGGAGTGGGTACAGAAGCCAGAAGACCTATCTCAGCAATTGAGGAGCAGCTTCTTCCCCTCTGACATCAGATTTACGAATAGACCATGAACATTACCCCACTCTTGCACTATTTATTTTTTACAACTTATTTTAACTTTTATGTTCTGCACCACTAAAACTTCACCACATACCAGCGAATGTTCTTACCTTGAAACGGTATATAAAATGAGTGTCATATAAAAAGGGTGAATTGTCACAATTTCACTAAGGGGTAGCAGAGTCTAAGCACAAATGGAAGGTGAGGGATACTTTTGGAAAGGACTGGGGGGGAACTTTTTTTCCCATGTGGTGGATGTTCAGAATGAGCTGACGGGGAAGTGGTAGAGACAAGTATAATTAACAAAATTTAGAAAACATTTCCCATGCCTAAATGTCTAAAAGGATACGGGCCAGCTCAGTTAAGCAACTTAGCCAACAGGGGCTAGCTGGGTCATGGGACCTGTTACCTCCTCTACAGCCCTCCTCAGGAGGTCCAAATGGACTTTGTATTGCCTTCAAGTGCAAACACTATCGCAACATGGGAACTACAACAACCAGCCTGCACAGTGAACTCCCTGTAACATGAGGCAGCCTATCCAGCACTTGAGGCAAATCAGAATATCACTGTGATGACACGATCATCCTCTCCAGGAATCAACACACAACTCACTGGAGGATCTCCAGGGGTCATGCCACATCAGGGGATGGGGAGGAATTGTGAAATTTTTTGGTCAAAACCCTCATCAGGATCAGCCCAGGATTTCAATTTGAAGTATCAGCAACTCTCCCTCCCCCCAGCCCCACCAAAGGCACTGCTCAACCTGCTCCACTGAGTTCCTCCAGAAGATTGTCTGAACACAGAACAGGCACTTTGGTCCACCATGTCTGTGGTAAACATGATGCTCCTAAATTAAACTAAATCTCTTCTGCCTTCACATAATGCATATCCCTCCATATTCATGTCTATCGAACAGTCTTAAAAGCAACTAGGGTATTTGCTTCCATCACTAACCCCCTGCAGCCCATCCAAGGCACCCATCACTCTACAGAAGATTTGCCCCACACATGCCAACATGCTCCAAGGAATCATTTATACCTAGCCAACAGTAGTTCAAGAGAGGGTGCCAATAATAGTGTAAATCTATTTCCAAACTTCTAGCTATGGTTAGGCATAACTGTTTCGTGCCAGTGTTCTACAAAGGATCAACTACTAGGCTTCAAGGAAAACAGAAACTTTGAAATGAAGACAAGAGATTCTGCAGATGCTGAAAATCTTGAGCAATACACACAAGCTGCTGGAGGAACCCAGCAAGTCAGGCAGCAGTTATGGAGAAGAATATACAGTCATCTTGGGCTGAGACCCTTCACTGAAATCAAATTTACTGTTCAATACAAGTACACCTCATCTGTAGTGATTACAACTTATGGTCCAAACACAAGGATCTGATTAATGAATGCACTATCTCTGAAGCTTTGAAAAAGCACATATCTGAAGCCAGGAATGTGTTTAATTGCTGAATATATGAAAAACTATTTGCATTAGACCTTTAATACATTTTCATTCAATTCATAGAAATGAAGGAGCAATGCTTAGGAGCAGATGTGTTTTCCAGGTACTGCATATTAAAAAAAGCTCAAGACAAATCAAAATCAGACCAAATGATTTCATCTGAACATTAGCAATAAAATTAAACTTGTGCAGTAAAACCTTGCACTTACAAAGCAGTTTTAGTGCAGTAAAGAGTCCCCGTTGACCTATCTATTAGGTGCAGTAAAGTAGGTAGAATAGAACAGAAGAAACGGAATTAGAATTCAGACTGGTTGCATTATGGTCTGGTTTGGGAACTCCAAGGCAAAGGAATGCAGGCGACTACACAAAAGTGGTGAACTCAGCCAGTCCCATTACAGGTACAGATCTCCCCTCCAATGAGCAACCTATGAGAGGTGACGGCTCAGGAAGGTGATATCCATCAAGGACTCCCACCATCCAGTGCTATTGAGGTGTAACAGGCAAGGCAACGGGAGGGCAAAGTATTTCTACAGATTGGGGTAACTGGGAACAAAGCTTTGAAACTTTAGAGTAGGTGGAATTTAAAAACCTATCACAAGAAAAGTAGAGTCAGAGAGCAACACGATGTGCATACAGGCATGTTGACCCCTGTAGTCCATGCCACTCAGCTAGTCCCAATTCAATCATTCGGCCCATATCCCACAAAACTCCAGCTCTGCACGGACTTCCGATATGATACGATTGTACCTGCTTCAACCACTTCTTCCAGCAGCTTGTTCCATATAATGACCACCCTCTGTTTGGAAAAGGTTGCCCCTTAGGTCCCTTTTAAATCTTTCTGCTCTCACCCTAAATCCACACCCCATGGTTTTGGACTTCCCTATCCTGGGATTGATCTACATCAATCAATTTTAAATACTTCTATAAGAATACCTGTCACCCCCTATATTCTAAGAAATAAAACCTTAGTGTGGTCAACTTCCCCCTGTAATTCAGGATCTTGATACCTGGCAATATCCTCGTAAATCTTCTCTGCACTCTTTCCAGCTTAACCATGTCTTTTCCAAAACTAACGCTAGGTTTAGTTTTAATCTGGTGACAGAAATTGATGTTCAAGGAAAGGTAGGAGCTACTGCACCACACACAAAATGTTGGAGGAACTCAGCAGGTCATGCAGCATCTATGGAAACGATGTAACAGTCAATGTTTCGGACCAAGACCCTTATTCAGCTGCTGTATGACAGTTCAGCCAACCTTCAACCCTGGGTCTCAACTTTGCAGAGCAGACTAAAGGAAATAACTTCTTCCACTTTCCAATGCATTTTCTTGGATGGTACCAAGCCACAGAAGTAAAAGTTAAAGATCCATTTAGAAGCAAGAGGAAGGTACAAAAATATAACAGCCAATAGAAGCAGGAAGTTACAAGGAAGGTTGATACAGGGAGAAGGCCTTTGACAAAGCCCTGTGTGGGAAGCAGGTCCAGAAGACCCAATCACTTGGCATTCAGGATGAAATTGTCAATTAGATTCAACGCTGGCTTGGTGGGAGAAGCCAGTGGCAACAGACAGTTGCCTCTCTGATTGGAAACCTGTAACTTGGTGTGCAGCAGGGATTGCTGCTGGTCTGTTGTAGTTGTTTATCTTAAAATAATGAAATAAACTGGATGGCACCAGGATTGGGGGCATAGTGGGCAATAACAAAATCTATCAGAGCTTGCAGCATGATCGGGACCAGCTGGATATATGGTCTAGAAAATGGCAGGTGGAATTTAATGCCGACAAGTGTAAAGTGTGGCACTTTGAGAGCACAGACCAGGGTAGGACTTACAGAGAGAGATGTGAAGTAGAACACCTCAGTGGCCAGGCAAGTGGACAAATCTGGAACAAATTGATGGGAATGTGAGGAGAATGAAAATTGGATTGATGCAGCACGAGTGTAAATGGGTGGATGATGACTGGCCCAAACTCACTGGGCTGAAGATCGTGTTTCGGTGTTTTGTGATTCTAGGCCTCTATGAAAAAGGTACAAGCAGAGAACTCAGAAGTTAGAATCTTAGGAATCAGAGATGAGGCCTGCAATCAGGTCCTAGTCATCAGCCATCCATCCTAATCATACATCACTCAATCATTTTGGCACCAAGTCATACTACACTGCTTTTCTGACTGGTTCAGGAAACAGAACCATACTGGGACAGATTTCACCGTACAGTAAATTCTCCATCACACAACATGTACAGGTTTCCCCCGCTATCCGAAGGTAGTGCGTTCCTATGAAACCGTTTGTAAGCCGAAACGTCGTAAAGCGAAGAAGCAATTACCATTAATTTATATGGGAAAAAGTTTTGAGCGTTCCCAGACCCAAAAAATAACCTACCAAATAGCACATAAAACCTAAAATAACACTAACATATAGTAAAAGCAGGAATGATATGATAAATACACAGCCTATATAAAGTAGAAATAACGCATACACAGTGTAGTTTCACTTACCAGAATCGGGAAGATTTAACCAAAACCGATTTGTAGGGGAAAAAAATAAATATCGGCATGTACACGCATGCACACACACCTGCCCGCACAAGGCTTCACGGTCATGGTAGTCTTTTCCCTGGCAAACACAAGTTTAAAGTGGGCGTCTTTTCTTGTAAAAGCGAAGTTGCGTAAAGTGAACATTGGAACACCTGTATATGCTTTGAAGATGGACAATTGCATTCTCTTGTAAAAACTGTATAATTTATGTTTAAAATGTTTTTTTAAAATTCATGAATTGCGCTATATGATGCTGCTACAAGTAGTTTTTTTATTACAGCAGTGCATATGTCAGTGAAATAGAGGGGAAAATCAGACTCAAACCTAGAACGTTACTGTCCTTTAGTTCTCTGAATACCCACTTACATCACCAACATATCAGAATGACCAAAACTGTAAATGGATCGAGACATTTCAGATCCCAGTGTCACTTCTGTTCCATTGTCCAGTTCCTCTCCCATGTGCAAATGAAAGTAGCAAATGTCTAAGACAGCTCTGAGAGACAATCCAATCTGTTGCATTTCCCCTTTCTATCCTCAGAACCTAACAAACTGAGATTCACTGTGATCTAGAATCCGCAGTTTGTGATTAACAGACATATGGAAGCCATCTTCGTTTCAGATCAAATTTCAGCAAACTACAAAATTTAAAGTAAAATTATTATCAAAGCACATGTCAGCATATCCAACCCTGAGACATTTTTTCTTTCATATTTGCCTTCAAGAAAATTTAAATACGCAATGAATGTAATGAACGTGAGATGAAGCATCCTTGAAGGGGAGTCCATAGGTTGTAGGAATAGTTCAGTGATGGGGCAAATGAAATTGAGTGAACTTATCCCTCAGACTCGACAGCTGATGGTTGAGGGGTAATAACTGTTCCTGAACCTGTGAAGTTGAGACCCCGAGACTCCTGCACCTTGTTACTGAAGAGAGCATTGCCTGGGTGGTGGGGGGGTCACTGATGACAAGATGTTGCTTTCCTATGACAGCACTGTGTAAACACGCTCAATGGTGGGGAGAGCTTTTCCCATGATGGACTGGGCCATATCCACTACTTTTGTAGGATATAGAGGAGTATGTGTGTGTCTGTCTGTGTGTTGGTGTTTCAGGGGTAGGATGCAGGGTCCTACCCCTCCCATAGATGCCAAGTTCTTTCAGCAGATTGTCTGAAAATGCAGCACAGGAAGAGGCATTTGAGGTCACAATGTTGTGTCAAATGATAATAGTTAAACCCTATCTTTACTGCCTGTGTATGATCCAAATCCCTCCACTCCCATATACTCGTATGTCTAACAGCCTCTTAAAGGCCACCACAACATCCTGGAAGGTCTGTAGTCTAGTGTAGTTTTGTATTGTTCATGTAACACCACTGTCCTGAAAAAAGTTGTCTCATTTTCACTGTGTACTGTACCAGCAGTTATGGTCAAAATGACAATAAAAGCAACTAGACATGACTTGACTAGGCACCCACAATAGCGGGGGGTAAAACTTGCACCTAATTATGGAAATTTTTGGGTCGAAACCCTTCGGCAGGATGCGCGAAATGTTGACAATATTCTTTTCTATAGATGCTGCCTGGCCTGCTGAATTCCTCCAGCATTTTGTGTGAATGGCTTGGATTTCCAGCATCTGCAGAATTTCTCTTGTTTGTCTACCCTATTGATTCCTCTTTAATTTTATTAAAATGATCAAGAAATTGAAAATGATGGGCAGCACAGAGGGGTTAGTGTAACAGCTGCTAACTGTAAGGAGTTAGTATGTTCTCCCTGTGACCATATGGATTTCCTCCAGGAGCTCCAGTTTCCTCTCACGTTCCACAGAGGTACAGGTTAGTAGGCTACTTGGTAACATGAGGCACAGGCTCATTGGGACGAAAGAGCCTGTTATTGTGCTGCATCTCTAAATAAAAGTAAAATAAAATAAATGAGGCATAGATAATGTGTAGTTTGTTGCTCTAGATTCCAGCAGCTGCAGTCTCTTGTGTCTCCACCTTAATCAGGGCGGCTTGCTGGTGAATAATGGACAAGCCAGTTGCTCAAGTGTAGCTTAGCATTCTTTCATCATCAACCATTGAGAAATTACACACCATTCATCTCACAGATGGTGGGTTCGAGCTCTGTGTCAATAAACGCAAGGCAAGAACCCCCTTCAGTGAGCTGCTGACGTTATGCCCAACAATAGCATCACGCAGCACAGGAGGTGATCACTTGGTTCTACAGCATCTGTGTTGGTTCTTTGGCAGACAGCCAATCAGTTCCACTATCCTGGTGCTATACCTCAAGACAACATCTGAAGATCCCAACCAGCTGGGCCACGTCATCTTCTCATGGCGACCATTGGAAAGGAGGTACAGAAGTCCCACACCACCAAGTTCAAGAACAGTTACTTCCTTTCAACCATTTGGTTCTTCAACTAACAGGCAGAACCCTAATCGCCAACTCTGTACAGCAAAACAATGACCGCTTTGCAATTTTAAATTCTAATTGTTTTCCCTGTAATTTAATTTAAATTTTCGTGGGAATGCTGCTTAACTGAGTACAGTATAAGGGCATCATGGTAGCACAGCAGTCAGCTTAACGCTTTGTAACACCACCAGTTGTAGTAAAATTCCCACTCTGCAAGGAGATTTCACATTCTCCCCATGACCGCGTGGGCTTCCTCCCACACGTGGGTTAGTAGGTGGTGGGCGTGCAAAGTTGCTACAGGAAGCACGGTGACACTTGGAGTTTGTTGGACATTGGCACAAACAACGCATTTCGCTGTCTGTTTCAATGTATGTGTGACACACAGCTAATCTTTGATGCCTCACGCCTGTAATGCTGCTGCAAGTAAGACCTTCACTGAAGCTGTGCATACATACACGACAGCAAACTCAACTTCAACCTAGTAATTTTGTCTTCAAACATTCACGCCCCACCATCAAGGACATCTTCAAAAGGCAGCATGCATCATTAAGGACCTTCACCATCCAGGACATGCCCTCTTCTCGTTACTGCCATCAGGAAGATGCTACAGGAGCCTGAAGAGAACATTTTAGGATCAGCTGCTTCCCCTCTGCCATGACATTTCTGAACCCATCAACTCACTATTTTGCTCTCTTTAGCATTATTTATTTTTGTATTTCACATTGCAACATAGTAATTCTGCAAAATTACACAACCAATGTCAGTGATAATGAACCAGATTCTGATTTGCCCAACTGGCATTTTCATATACGAGGGGTGATTAATAAGCTCATGATCTAAGGTAGGAGTCAATTTTAGAAAACCTAGTACATTTATTTTTCAACATTGTCCCCTCCTACATTTACACACTTAGTCCAGCGGTCCTGGAGCATACGGATTTGGGACTCCAGAAAGTGTCCACAGCATGGGGTGATTGATAAGTTTGTGGCCTAAGGTGGAAGGAGATGAGTTATTAACTTCAAACTTTCTGCATAAACACTGAAAGAGTTGACCTGTATGTGTATATAACGAGAGCTGTATAACAATGACAGTTTAATAGGAACTGGAGGGGATTTTTTTTTTAAAAAGTGGTATTAATGTTAAAAGAGCTGCCATTTGAGGTAGGTAAACAATTAGGACTGGACAGCTAAAGGAATAACAGTTCTTTGCAACATAATGAAAGGAGGAACACTGTTCAGTTTTGAAATGCTTAAAGAGAAACACTTATTAGAAAAACAAGATTTTTAATCGGTATTTACAGATGCGACAATATGTTAATAAGACGCTTAAAAATGTAACCAAGGCAAATACATGCTTGATAGAGCTCTTTAGAAAGGCATATAATTCAGATAATGGTGGTAGAATAATTTCAAGCATGTATAAGGGGTTGTCAAATCTTAAAACACATTCGACTTCATACATTAAAACAAAATGGGAGAAGGAAGGATCATTATATCTGAGGAAGAATGGACAACAATATGGAGATATCAATGGAAGTGTACCAGTTCACAGAAGTGGAGGGAGTTTGGATGGAAAAACTTGATAAGATATTTTATTATATCCTCTCAGAAATCCAATTATGATAGTAACCTCCCTGTTTGCTGGAGAAATTGTGGAAATCAAAATGCAAATCTTCATATTTTTTGGGACTGCCCTATCATCAAAACCTATTGGAGGGGGATACACAATGCCCTACAAGACATCTTTAAATGTGAAATACCCTTGGAGAGTAAGACCATATATTTTGGATATATACCTCAAGAATGGTTGAAAAGAGTAAATATTTAATGAATATACTGTTGGTGGCTGGTAAAAGACTCTTACTAGGAAATGGTTATCACAGGAGAGGCCAACTTTAAATACATGGATGGAAATTACAATGGACATTTATAAAATGGAGAAGATTACAGCATCTGTTAATCATAAGCTGGAACAATTTGATTCATACTGGGAAAACTGGTTTAACTACATAATGCCTCATAGGCCTGATTTTATTCTCACAAATCAATGACTCTGTTGTAAAAAAAAAGATCACTCCCTACTTGTACATAGTTCTTTCCTTTTGCTTGTTTTTTCTTTCCATTCTTTTCTATAAGTGTATACCTCAGATAAATACTTTGTGGAGATTTGTGATATATATGATTATATGATGTATATGTACAATGTCTGAAATACATCTTATGGAAATGTTTGTTTGATGAACTTCAATAAAAAAATAAATTACAAATAAAAAGTTGGACAAGGTACATAAGATTGGGAAGATTTAGAATGTTATGGGCCAAACATTAGTAAATGGGACAAGCTTGAATGGGATTCTAGGTCAGCATGGAGCAGTTGGGCTGAAGTGTGTTTCCATGTTGTATAACTTTGTCATCACTGCCTTAACACCGATAATCAACACATCTTAGCATTTTAAAGTAACAAAGACTCATCAGTTCAGTTTTCTCCAAGATGGTCTGAAGATCCAAAAAGACACTCCAGGTTAGCAATAAGGCACAAATTAGTACAACCCAATGACCCTCACCAATTTTTACAGGTGCACTATAGAAAGCATCAACTTGGTATGGTACCCACTCTGCCCGGCACTAGAAGAAGTTGCAGACTTGTAAACTTAGCAGTCACTTCTGACTTCCCGCTGCCTTGGGAAAGCAGCCAGCATTATCAAGGACTCCCTCCCATCCTGCACTTTCCTTCTTCTCCACCCCCACTGCTCCTGTCAGATGAAAGATACAAAAGTTCAAAAGCACATATCAATCTCAACAACTTCTACCCCACTGTTATCAGACACTTGAACGGACCTCACCATTCCCCCCCGATATGCCTGCACTACAACTTCTCTGTAGTTGCTTCAATACATTCTGCATAGTTTTCTTTTTATCATCTCAATAAAATTATGTAGGGCTCGATCTACCAGGAAAGTGTGGTTTTCCACTGTATCTCAGCATGTGACAATAATAAACCAATACTATACATTTCATCCAGGAACCTCAAAACAGTTACTTAACCAACCCTGTCGATGACATCCAGAGATACCATCCCCCCCAACAGCATCAGAGATCTGAAAGACTTCATATCCGATAAAACCAGAGTTGCTATCTATAAACATATTGCTCCACCCTGTAATATCAACTTCTTTCCCAATAAAACACAATTTCACACTGACAAGGAACCTCACCAATTCAGTGTTCTCCAAGGAAGTCTGAAAACGCAAAAAGCCATTTCAGCTTTGCAAGAAACCATCAAACGCAGATGCAGAATTGAACACCAGCAATTTAGGCCCTTAAAGTCAGAAGTCAAGCCTTCAGTTGCTTAAAATAATGTCAATTACCAAATGACAAACAGCCAGCACAAGGTTTTTCTTCACATCCAACTGTTAGCAAAACAAAAAGTGGATGAATTTTCCAAGAGCAATATTTGCATTCTCTTTGCTCTTTCACTCTCTTATGTGAAGCTCAGAGGGACAGTACATCAAACCAGTTCTCTTCCGCCCAACACAAACATCCAACGATCTTTTGCAAAGGAAGTGATACTGAAAACATGAATTACCATTTAAGAGCAGTTGTCCTTTCTGAATGTCCCTTGACACCACTGCGTGGTATGTATCTTCTGTAAATCCAGACATGCACAGCGAGATTCCATCTGCCTCCACTGTTATCTTTGGGAGGGGGGGAAAAAGGATAAAATGTGATTTTTAAATCAGAATTTTCTGATGCAGCTCCCTTTGGTCTAAATCAGAGTTTTACATCAACAAGCAGAGGGGGTCCATATCCCATATTGCCTACATAGAAGGACATCAAGGGTTAGAACTGCATCATCCAGTAGGGAAACAGGCCATGCAGTTCATCTGGTCCATACCAACTAAAATGCCCAAAGCTAGCCCTGTTTGCACATACTCGGCTCATTTCCCTTGGAACCTTTCCTATCTGTGTACCTGTCAAAGTACCTTTTAAATGTTGTTAATATATTTGCCTCAACCACTTCCTTTGGTAGCTCAATCTGTGTATGCCCCAGCCTGTGTAGCGAAGTTGCTCTTCAGGTTCCTATTAAATTTCTCCCTCCTCACCTAAAACATATGCCCTTCTTGATTCTCCAATCAATGTCGGTCCTCTGACCAACATTGGAGGAATTCACTGTAAAATGTTTGTGAAGTATTTTTCTTACTGGAGTTAGAGTGTTGCAATAATGTTCTTCCTGCCATTCTCTTGTAATATAACTGAACACCTTGCAATCCTATTACGATAGCTTGAGTCAAGGATGAGTTTATTGTCTTAGGTTGCAATGAGACATTGATCTGAAAGGCCCATTTCTGTGCTTTACATCTTCATAACTACTGCATACAAAGTGGCCTCAGTCTATTCTGGCCCACCATTTCCAAACAATTCCCCACTTTTCCTTTTCAAAGATAAAATTCAAAGCTCATTTATTACCAAAGCATTATACATAATACAACTGAGATTTGCTCTTCCTTTCAAAAGATGTCAACAATTTTTCAAATTTTTCAACTGTCCATCAACAGCATTCAAGACACAAGACATATAGAAAAGGCCCTTCAGCCCATTGAGGCCACATCAATCCCTTTTAATCTCCCTACATATCTGCCATTTTGCCCAGATCCTACCATCACACACACTAAGGCAATTTTACCATGGCCAATTAACCTACCAACATATTCATCTCGTCACAGGGAGAACATGCAAATTCCACACAGACAGCACTGGAGGTCAGAACTTACCATCACTGACATGGTGAAACAAATTTCATGACACATGTCAGTGATCATAAGCCTGATTCTAAACTTAGGTTTCTGGTGCTGTCAGGCAGTATACCAGTTGGTTGTTGTCCTCAAATGGGACTCTGTGCTATGAGACAATGGCTTAACACAAGCTGCACCACTGTCCCATCCCATTTGCACCAAAGAAACAGTACGGAAGCAAGCACCTTCAATTCACCAAATCCGACTCAACCATCATCACCCATTCACCAATAATCCTTTTAAATCCCATTTTTAAAAATTCTCCCCACATTCCTATTGATTCCTTCTGGATTCTACTAAGAGATTTACAGTGGGCCTATTAACTGACGAACTGATAAGAATGCGTTAAAACTTTGCATTGTTTAAACTTCCAGCCAATGTTAAAATTTATCTTAATACAGAGATATTTATGAAGATTAAAACAATTTAAGGGCGATAAACATGAAGACAACTTTGTCAGTGAATTACAGTAGGGGAGGGGTAAGTAAAAGAGTTACAGGCTAGGACAGAATAATTTAAAAGGTGCAAGAGTAGCTCTCACAACCCAAGATATTCAGACTCAGAATTATTACCACTGACATGTAAAATTTATTGCTTTGCCACATTCTTGTTATTTGAGTACTCATCAGCCACAAAATTCCTGGAGTTTTAGTTTCTGAATGGACTATGAACACATCTTATTATTACTCTTGCAATATTTATGTTAGTAATTGAATTTTTTTTTAAAAAGTCTTGCAAGTACCACCACTGCAAAACAACAAATTTCATGACATACGTCAGTGATAAGAAAATTGATTGTGTAGAAAAGATTCACAAGGATGTTCCTGGGACTGGGCTCCTGATAATAAGGAGGAATGGATAGGCTGGAACTTAGGAGTCTGAGGAGTGACCTAGTATAAATCCTGAGGGTTACGGTTCAGGTGGGTAGCCACACTACTTTTCCCAGGGTGGAGAACAAAGAACAATGATTCAAGGTGAGAGCAGAAAGATTTATTGGGCAATTGATAGGCAAGCTATTTTGTACAGACAGTAGTGAGTACATGGAAGAAGCTGTCAGAGGAAGCTAGTCAGGTATAATTCCAACGTTTAAAAGATTTTGACAGGTACACGGATAGGAAAGGTTTGGGAGATGTGGGCCAAAAACGGGAATCAGACCAAAAACTCAGTCAGCAAGGACCAGAGGGGCTGAAGGGCCAAATTTACTGCTGTAATATTCAAACTCAAGCCAAGTCTGTCTCATGCAATCTGCGTTAAACAACAAACTTAACAATTTTTAAATCTTCCAAATGCTGGAAAATAGAAACAGAAAGTGCTGGAAATGCACCCAATTCTGATGAAAGGTATTCAGCTTGAAACCTTAACCTGTTTCTTTTCTCACAGATGCTGCCTGACCGCTGAACATCTTCAGCATGCTGTGTGAATGACATAGGTGCATGGTAAGTGGGGAGAAATCCAGAGGGTACCTTCTTCACCCAGAGTGGCGAACTGAGAGAGAATCGCGGACAGCATTTTAAAATGTGCCGTTTAAAACCTGAATTGCTTGAGGACCAGGGATAAGTGTTGGGCAACAGGGTTATTACAGATGGGCACCCACTGGCCAATACCAGGGCAGTATCCCTGCCATACAATTTGGTGGCAAACTCGACTGCTTTACAATGCTTTACTAAAAGAAAACTATTTGAAAAATTAGTTACAATTGGTGTGGGTGCTGTTAGATTAAGTGGGGGGGGGGGGGTGACTGAATTGCTATATTTTAAATGCACCTTGCCAAACCCTGGATCAATGGTAATTTAATCCTTGCGAGCAAACTTTAACCTATTAATCCCTGGTATAATTTATGCACACCCAACCAAACATTTAAAGACGCTATCCCTCATAAACATACTGAAAATATTAAAACATAGACACAACAACCTCCATGTGCAGTGTATTATCAAAACAAAAACCTGACATCAAATGCGAATGCCGGCGTTCTATAAACTCGTTCTTAAATTTTCCTTCCAAACTCCACTTCAGGTTTCTAGAGGTCAGTCGTAGAATGAACGTTACGCATTAATGAGAGCAAAGTTCTAGTATTTTTCATCCGAACTCCGCCCTCCGCTGTTATTTTGTTGCATTTTAAAACAG
Organism: Hemitrygon akajei; assembly: GCF_048418815.1. NCBI lineage: Eukaryota > Metazoa > Chordata > Chondrichthyes > Myliobatiformes > Dasyatidae > Hemitrygon > Hemitrygon akajei. The sequence continues at coordinate 74,497,002 of NC_133124.1, forward strand.
TCCCTATTGTACTGGTCCTTATCCAAACGCAATGCAAAAAAATAGAGCCATAAAGACTGTTGTAATTTAAATCGACCTAAATGTGCAGCTAACGGGAAAGCCATTCGCAGATGCAATCCTTTTCCCCTCGCTCTTCATTGTTTTCTAAAACTGCTTCTTGCTAACATGCTAAGAACCAAGGGAGCGGGCCGCAGTAGGGACAGGGTACAAATGGCCAAAAATGTATATTCTAGACGCCTTCAGGGTCACCTGCTGGAAAATGAGACTGCACTGCATTAGAAGGTTTAATGCAGCGAAAAGCCAACGCCGAGGTTTAAGCAAGGTGCTGGCAATCAGAGACGATGCAGGGCCGTAAATCCGTTCACACTGCGCCGTCTCTCAATGTGCAAAGTGTTCCCCCTCCCCTCAAAAAAAACGAAAGACTATGAGGTCTTTATGCAATCTAGCCTTTCCGATTCACGGAACATTGTGCATTTTTCGGAAACTTTAAGTGAGTCCTCTCCTTTATACAATGGATGTGCAAATCTTGAGATTTATAAATCTTTATAATCCCAAGATTTGCAAAAAGCGAACTGTAAATCGTGAGACTCTACACGCAGAAGGTACCCCGGGAATATAAGGGCGCGGGAGATGAGTCCTTTTAATCCCTCTGGAAACAAAACACGGCGGTTGTCTCTGCGCACTCGGGATCGATCCCTCCCTCGACAGTGTCCCAAGACCCTGTTTCTACTCTTTACGGGGGCAGTTGAAGTCTTCCCGTCTCACTCTCTCGGTCAGTGCTCAGTTAAACCCTCCGCCCAACTCAGTGATTGTCCCCGTCTCTGTCTCAGTATCTTGGTAACTTGTCTCCCTCACCTCCTGGGGAATGTCCCACCCTCACTTTGTCTCTCCGCTCTTCGTCCAATCCTTCGTTCCTTATCCATCCCCTCCTTCGTCCCTTCCCAATCCCCCTCTCCATCTCTCCTTTCTCTTTCCTCTGCACCCATCTTCCTCTCCCCATTCACCCTTATCCTCTCACCCCTTCCCTCCCTCTCCACCTTTTCTCCTACTCTCCGTCTATCGTTCCCTCGCCCCTTCCCTTCCTCTCCCCATCCAGACCTCGCCACCCTCCCCCTCTCCCAAGCCACCATCCTTCTTTATCTCTCTCTCCCCCCTCCCGCCTCCTTGGCTCCAGACGCCCCGCTCCGAGGCACCTGCGCCGGGGAAGGTGCTACTTACCCACAGTACAGCCGCCAGCAGCACCGCCGCTTCTGTGCGAACCATGGCCGCGGGGCGGCTCCGCTCCACTCGGGCCTCTTCTCTCCCTCTGACCCGGCCTCGAACTCCTGGGCTCCGGGGGTTACCCCCCACCCCCTGTGGCTGTCCGGCCCTGACCCGCCGCCCGCAAGGCGGAGAGAGGAAAGGAGAAAGCGGAGAGGGAGTGATGTAGAGAGCGATGCTGAACGGAGACAGAATGGAGCCCGGCGGCGAATACAAAGTATCAGTGGGATCTGACTGGATACAAAGTGCCACTTGGCTCCGGCTGGATACAAAGTAACGGCGCTCCGGCTCCCAGCGGCTCACACTCAATGAGTGCCCAAGCCCCGCTCGGCAGCGGCGCAAGAGGCGGAGCTACGCCCCTCCCACTAATTCCCACCCCTACAACGCACCTCCCACACATTCCCATCCCATTCCTGCCCCTATCACGCCCCACCCCAATTAAGTAATGTGGACTCTTACCTGCTGCTACCTCGCCTTCCCTCCACATTCCCACCTGCCTACCCTCTTTCATTGTTTCCGTTCCTGCCCCTAACCACCCTCCATCCCTTGCCACTCCCACCACATCGCACCCCTTCACCCCTCCGCTAGTAATTCCTCCCCTATTCTCCCACCGCCACCCAGGTACCCAGCCAAATCCCCCTTTCAGTCTCTGATCATCCTTTCCATCCTGCCCTCCCCTGTCCAACCTCACCCTTCACTATTCCCTCCCCTACTTCCACCCCCTTACCCTTTCTCCCAAGCCCTCGCCATCCAACACCCTCTGATGTTGGCCACTCCACCTTCACCCTTTTTGTCCCTATGTTCCCCCTCTCCTTCCACTGCCCAAAATCAAATCCATACCTCCCACCTTCTCCCTCGCTCTCCCTCCATTCCCACCTCCTACCTTACATTCCACCTCTTACTGTCTTCCCCATCCCTTCCTCTGTTCCTCAGCCCTGCCCCTCCTAAACAACCACTTTACTATTGCCTCATCATTACCCATACTCGATATTAAAAACTCTTAGCCACCTCTCCCCATCTCCCTCCTTCCACTCTTTCCCTCTTTCCCCTCCCTCCTTCCATCCTCCCCTTCCCTCTCCCCCTCCCCTCCTCTCCTCTCCCTCCCCTATTGCCCACATTCTACCTTTTTCCTCTTCCCTCCCTTCTCCATTGCCCTCCCCTGCTGAACCATCCTCCCCATCTCCCAAACTTAACCTCATCCTTTCTTCTTCCCACTCAACCCTCCTTCCCACCTCTTCCTCTGTTCCTCCCCCCTCCCCCTCCTCCCCATATGGGGGAAGGAGGAGTTAGAGGGGTCAGAGTGAGTTGGGATTGGGGTGGAAGAGAGTGGGATTGGGGTTGGAGAAAGGGTGAATGAGGGATCAGAGTAGGAGAGAGTCAGATTGGGGTCGGAGAAAGGGAGAGCGTGGGATAGGGGTTGGAGGGAGGGAGACCGTGAGATTGGGATGGGAGAGAGTCACATCGAGGTTGGAGAGAAAGAGCGTGGGATTGGTGTCAGAGGGAGGGAGGGAGGGAGGGAGGGTGGGACTGGGTGGGGGAGAGGTAGGGGAGGATGTAACAGTGAGTTAGGGAGAAGAGGCATGTAGAGAGGATTCGTCCCTTACCTCTCCCCCACCTAATCCCACTCTCTCTCCCACCCCAATCCCACTCTCTCTCCCACCCCAATCCCACTCTCTCTCCCACCCCAATCCCACTCTCTCTCACCCCAATCCCACTCTCTCACCCCAATCCCACTCTCCAACCCTTCTGCTGCCTTTGCCCCAACCCCACTGCCTGCCTCCTCCCTGTCCCTCTCCTCGCACATCATTATTATCTATCCTTGTACCAATAGTCTGTCCCTTCCTTACCCACATACTTTTGCCCTCCCTTTCCCTCCATGTCTTCCCCTTTCCTATCCCCATCTATTCTTCTCTAATCCATTCCCCCTTTTCCTCACAGTTTTTGCAACCATCCCTTCCTATCCAACTATCCTCTAACTCCCTTCCAGTCCCACTGTCCTCCTTGACCACCCCTCCCCAACTTTCCCTTCCATCCTCCTTCCTATTCTCAGCTCATCTCAAGCTGTCTCCTCCTCTCCCCTCAATTATCTCCCTCCCTGCAATCTTACCTTCGTATTGCTCCTCCTTAATAATTCTATCCCCTCCCCAATCCTTCCTTCCCATCTACTGCCCTCCCACACCCTACCTTCTTCCTTCCAGCTCCTTCCTTGCCCTCCAGTACCTCCTCTACCCTCCTCACATCCACCTCCTCACTCCCCCTCCTCTGACAATCCTATCTTTTCCCTCTGTTTCGTCTTGTCCACAACCACTTCACCTACCTCCCCTCTGGTGCACTATCTCTTCTCCCAGCCCTCTCCTTCTGCGTTCTCCCACTCCCTTCATCCTCATTTTCCTCTGCCTTCCCTCATTTTCCTTTACTCCTTCCTCTTGCCCTCTTCTCCCCTCAACCCCTCTTTCCAAATCCTCCTCCCTCTTCATTTCCCTCACCAATATCCTTCCCATTTCAACCCTCCTCAGCCTCCTGCTCTCTCTCCCACCTCCATGCCTTGTCTCCTCCCCGTTCCAGAGTCAGTGAGTCATACATAACACCATCAGCCCCAACCATTTCACCCTGACCAAGCTCATCTAAGCTCTGTTTGGCCCATATCACTCCAAACCTTTTCTATCCATGTACCTTTCCAACTGTTTTTAAATGTTGATGTGGTACATGCCTCAACTACTTCCTCTGGCAGCTCATTCCATACACCCACCACCCCCTTTGAGAAGGAAATGTCCCTCAGGTCTCCTTTAAGTTCTGCTCCCCCCCCCCCCCCGCCCCGCCCCTTAAAGGGATAGATTCATACAGCAGATTAAATAAGCCATTCAGCCCATTCTTGCTATGCCTCACCCATCTGTGCTAATGCTATCTGCTAGCATTTGTTCTGAAGCCTTCTCTGCCTCATGCAGATACTGCTCAGATCAAAGTTCAAAATAAATTTATTATCAAAGTATGAACGGTACATATATGTCACCATATACTACTCTGAGATTCACTTTCTTGCAGGCAGTTACAGGACAAATCAATGCAGTGAATTTTTACGAAAAGCTGCATAAACAGACAAAGACTGATGAACTTTGAACTTTAAACTTTGAACAACCAATGTACAAGGCAGACAAACTGTACATAAGACCCTAAGATCAGAAGATACAGAAGCAGTTAGGGCATTTGGCCCATCGAGTCTGCAAACCTTTCAATCATGGCTGATTGATTTACTTTCCCAGCCCTTCTTCTGCCTTCTCCCCATAAAATAATACTGAGAACATGAGTTGTAAAGAATCCTTCAGAGTGAGTCTGTAGGTTGTGGAGTCATTTCAGAGTAGTAGTGATTGAAGTTATCCATGCCGGTTCAGGAGGTTGATGGTTGCAGGGTACAAGCTGTTTCTGCAGCTGGTGGTGTGGGTCCTAAGGCTTCAGAGCCTCCACACTGTCTGTATCGTTTTCCATTACTGGACATTGGTGTGTCCATCTCAGGCTGTGAGGTAAACAGTTATTATACTCCACTGTGTATCTATCAAAGATTTTAGTGACATGCTGAATTTGTACAAACTTCCAAGAAAGCAGAGGTGCTGTCATGCTTTCTTTATGAGACACTTACATGCTGGTCCCAGGACAGATCCTCTGATATGATAATGCCAAAGGATTTAAAGCTCCTGACCGTCTCCATCTGTGATCCTCTAATGAGGACTGGCTCATGGAGCTCTGAGTTTTTCCACCTGTAGTCAATAATCAGCTCTAGAGGTATCCAGATGTTGACTGCCTCACCATCTTCAAAGGCATTATATTTCAAATGTTCTTGAAGTGAAAGTTTTCTTCCTGATATCCTCTCTAAACCTCTTACCTTAAACATGTGCTCACTGGTCTTCTTTCTTCTCTTACCCCCCCCCCCTTCCTCTCTTGTCCCTTTCCCTGCCTATCCCCCTCCTCATTTTTGCTGTCCTCTCCCTCCCTTTGCATTCCCATCTTTCTCTCTTCCCTCTTCCCCCTCAGCCTTTCTACCTTTCTCCCTTCAGTAGGGTGTGTCTCTGAGTGAGCCTAGTACCGGTTAGTGTTGTTCGAGCACGCACTGACTCCATGGGCTCAAGGTTCTCACAGTTTATGAGGACGTGAGCAGAGACTGCAAGGTGAAGATCAAATGGACTGCAACACAGAGGCCCATTCAGGAATGTGGTGCTCGAGGGTTCAGTACAGTTAGGAGGGTGGAGGATGGTGGGTATGTGCCAGAGGAAGTGATAGAGACGGGTACACTAACAATATTTAAAAGACATTGGGCAGATACATGAGAAGGACAGGTTTAGAGAGATAAGGGCCAAACACAGACAAATGTGACGAGACCATGTGATCATAAGGCATAGGAGCAGAATTAGGCTTCTTGGGCCATTGAGTCTGATCTGCCATTCAATCGTGGCTGATTTACTTTCCCTCCCAATCAATTCTCCTGCCTTCTCCCCATAGTCTTTGATATCCTTACTAATCAGGAATCTATCAAACTCTGCTTTAAATATACCCAAGGACTTGGCCTCCACAGCTGTCAATGACAGTGAATTCCACGCATTCACCACTCTCTAGCTAAAGAAATTCCTCCTCACCTCTGTTCTAAAGGGACTTCCTTCTATCTTCTCGTCCCAGACTGTCCCACTATTGGAAGCATTCAATATTGAGGCCTTTCAATATTTGATAGGTTTCAATGAGATCCACCCACTCCCACTCATTGTTCTAAGCTCCAGCGACAGGCCCAAAGCCATCAAGTGCTCCTCAACTATTAATTCTTTCATTCCCAGGATCATTCTCACAGACTTCCTCTGGATCCTCTCCAATGCTAGCACATCCTTTCTTAGATATTGTGCCCAAAATATCCAATGCCGGCTCAGGTATACAGAAGACGCCAGACAGGAGAGCAGTCCTGTTCCAGGGTTTCAACCTGAAATGTCAGCAATTCCTTTCCCACCTGAGATGCTGCTCAACCCACTGAGTTCCTCCAGCAGATTGTTTGTAGAACAAGTAGGCAACTTGGTCAGCATGAATGAGTTGGCCGAAGGGCCTTTTCCATGCTGTATGACTCTATGCCTATGATACTCTGCAAATCCAAGTGCAGAAGGCTGTATTGCTCCCAGGGCTGGAGAGGAACTTGGAGTGAGAGGGGAGGGGTCCATTTTGGAACCAATTAAAAATGTTCTGCTGAAGGATTGTGTGCAGCCAGGGTCCAACGTGAGGGCACCATGCTAGCGTAGAGGTTAGTCCATTGCTATTACTGTTCAGGGCACCGGAGTTCGGAGTTCAATCCCAGCATCCTCTGTAAGGCGTCTCTCTATGTCCTCCCCGTGGAATGCATGGGTTTCCTCCCACGGTCCAAAGACCTACTGTAAATTGTCCCATGATTAGGTTAGGGTTAAATCGGGGTTGTTGAGGGTTAGAAACATAGAAAATAGGTGCAGGAGTAGGCCATTCGACCCTTCGAGCCTGCACCACCATTCAGTATGATCATGGCTGATCATCCAACTCAAAACCCTGTACCTGCTTTCTCTCCATACCCCCTGATCCCTTTAGCCACAAGGGCCATATCTAACTTCCTCTTAAATATAGCCAATGAACCGGCCTCAATTGTTTCCTGTGGTAGAGAATTCTACAGATTCACCACTCTGTGTGAAGAAGTTTTTCCTCATCTCGGTCCTAAAAGGCTTCCCCTTTATCCTTAAACTGTGACCCCTCGTTCTGGACTTCCCCAACATCGGAAACAATCTTCCTGCATCTAGCCTGTCCAATCCCTTTAGAATTTTATACGTTTCAATAAGATCCCCCCTCAGTCTTCTAAATTCCAGTGAGTATAAGCCTAGTCAATCCAGTCTTTCTTCATATGAAAGTCCTGCCATCCAGGAATCAATCTGGTTAACCTTCTCTGTACTCCCTCTATGGCAAGAATGTCTTTCCTCAGATTAGGGGACCAAAACTGCACACAATATTCTAGGTGCGGTCTCAGCAAGGCCTTGTACAACTGTAGTAGAACCTTCCTGCTCCTGTACTCAAATCCTTTTGCTATGAATGCCAACATACCATTTGCCTTTTTCACCGCCTGCTGTACCTGCCTGCCCACCTTCAATGACTGGTGTACAATGACACCCAGGTCTCGTTGCATCTCCCCTTTTCCTAATCGGCCACCGTTCAGATAATAATCTGTTTTCCTGTTCTTGCAACCAAAGTGGATAACCTCACATTTATCCACATTAAATTGCATTTGCCATGAATTTGCCCACTCACCTAACCTATCCAAGTCACCCTGCATCCTCTTAGCATCCTCCTCACAGCCAACACCGCTGCCCAGCTTTGTGTCATCCACAAACTTGGAGATGCTGCATTTAATTCCCTCGTCTAAATCATTAATATATATTGTAAACAACTGGGGTCCCAGCACTGAGCCTTGCGGTACCCCACTAGTCACTGCCTGCCATTCTGAAAAGGTCCCGTTTACTCCCACTCTTTGCTTCCTGTCTGCCAACCAATTCTCTATCCACATCAATACCATACCCCCAATACTGTGTGCTTTAAGTTTGCACACTAATCTCCTGGGGTGGGGTGGTTCAAAAGTCAAAGTTCAAAAGTCCCAAAGGGCGCTGTATCTCTAAATAAAACTAAAATATATTTAACACTAGAACCACAGTGGCTACCTAAGCCACTGCAAATTAGGAAATGTTTGGTTCAGAAAGTGGAGCAGGAGGAACAGGTTCATGAACACTGGCACGAGGAATGGGGCAAGTGATAGATATGCTGTTGAGAAAGGGTTCAGGTTTCTTACTGAGATACAAGAGTCAGCAGGTACTAGAGTCTGAACCAGAAAGTGAAACTGCAGGAGGAATTCAGTGGGGAGAAATGGACAGTTAACATTTTGAATCTCCAATATATTGACTCTCCATTTCCCTCCATAGATGCTGCCTGACCTACTGAGTTCCTTCAACAGTTTGTTTTGTGCTTCACGTTTCTTTCCCATCCTCCACACACTCCATCTACTCAGCACTCACACTCTCCCTCTACTGGGTCCCCTCATCCCAAAGTTCCCACCAAAATGCTACAAGAGATGCAGGTGTAATCTCCAGAAAGCCATCTCTCGAGTGAAGTGCAGATTCTGGACGAGACTGATATCAATGAGGGATGTTTAACAGCTGTGGCAGGGCTTGAATGCTATAACCTCCCTCAACGTTGAATCTTGTGACATAGGGGACAGAAGATTTTCTCTTCCATATGAGCTCAACACCTCTAGGCTCACTTTGATCACCAGAACAGGGAGGTACCATTGCACACCCCATGTCTCCCAATAATCCTTTGGTCTCAGCATCTGAAGATGATGTGCGGACTGCCTTCAAGAGAGTGAATCCAAGGAAAGCATCCAGTCTGGACGGAGTACCTGGCCGAGTACTGAAGACCTGTGCAGACCAAATGGCCGGTGTATTCATGAATATCTTCAACTTTTTGCCCCGGCAGTGTGATATCTACCTGCTTCAAACAGGCTTCATTGGTACTGCTGCCCAAGAAGAGCATGGTAACCTGTCTAAATGACTATTGCCTGGTGACACTTACGTCCATAGTGATGGAGTGTTTTGAGAGGCTGGTGTTGAAGAATATCAGCTCCTGTCTGAGTGGCAATTTGCCTACTGAACCAACAAGTCTACAGCAGGTGTTATCTCATTGACTCTTCACACTACCCTGGAACATCTGGACAGAAAAGGTGCATGCAACAGGATGCTCTTTATCAATTACAGCTTGGCATTTAATACCATTGTCCCCTCAAAACTACTCAGTAAACTCCAAGACCTGGGCCTCAATATCCCCTTGTGTAATTAGATCCTGGATCTAATAGACCCCAGTCAGTTTGAATTGGCAAAAATATTTTCACCTCAGTCTTGAGCAGCACAGGAGCACCGCAGGGATGTGTACTTAGCCCCCAGCTCTACTCGCTTCATACCTGTGACTGTGAGGCTAAGTACAGCTCCAACTCTACATACGCATTTGTTGATGGCACCGCAGTTGTGGGCTGTATCAAAGGTGGTGATGAATCAGCATACAGGAGGGAGACTGAACATTTGGCTGAGTGGTGTAATAACAACAACCTCTCACTCAGTGTCAATAAGACCAAAGAGCTGATTGTAGACTTCAGGAGGGGGAAACCAGATATCCATTAGCCTGTAATCATCAGAGGATCAGAGATGGAGAGGTTCAGTAACTCTAAAGTTCTGGGTGTCATTATCTCAGAGGACCTGTCCTGCACCCATCATATAAATATAACTGGGAAGAAAGCACAACAGGCCTCTATTTCCTCAGGAGTCAGCAGATATTCAGCATACCGTCAAAAACCTTGGCAAACTTCTATAGATGTGTGGAGGAAAGTGTGTTGACTGGCTGCACTGTGGCCTGGTATGGGAACACTGATGCCTTTGAACTGAAAATCCTCCAAAAGGTAGTGGATTTAACCCAGTACATCACGGGTAAAACCCTCCCAACCATTGAGCACAACTACATGAAATGTTGCTGTGGAAAAGCAGCATCCATCATCAAAGATCTTCACCACCCAGGCCTTGCACTTATCTCATTTCTGCCATCAGGTAGAAGGTACGAATGTCTCAGGACTCAGACCACCAGCTTCAAGAATAGTTACTACTCCTCAACCATCAGGCTCTTGAACAATAGGGGATCTCAGAGGACATCAAGAGGCAGTGTCTCAAGAAGGCGGCATCCATCGTTAATGACTCTCACCACTTTAGACATGCCCTCTTCTTGTTACTACCATTGGGGACGAGGTACAGGAGCCTGAAGACCTGAACTCAATGGTCTAGGAACAGCTTCCCCGCCATCTGAACGGGCCATGAACACTACCTTGTTTGACAAGGTGTCATACATGATGCTGCTAAAGCAGGATAAGAGCCAATGGCTTCATGGAAAATATAACAGCATGGACAGAAGGTTAGCAGACTGGCAGGAAGCAAAGAATGAGAATAAAAGGGGCCTTTACTGACTGTCTGCAGTGATTAGTGGTGTTCCACAGGTGACAATGTTGGGACTGTTTCTTTTCACGTTATATGTCAAAGATTTGAATGATGGGATTGATGGCTTTGTGGCCAAGTTTGCAAATGATATGAAGGTGGGTGAAGGGGCAAGCAGTGGTGAGGAAGCAGGGAGTCTTTAGAAGGGCTTTGATAGATTGAGTGAATGGGCAAAGAGGTAGCAGATGAAATATAGTGTAGGGAAGTTTATGGACATGCATTTTGGTAGAAGGAAAAAAGGCACGGACTATTTTCTAAACAGAGAGAAAATTCAGAAATCAGAGTTGCAGAGAAACTTGGGAATCCTTTTTGCAGGATTCTCTAAAGGCTAACTTGCAAGTTGAGTCAGTGGTAAGGAAGGCAAATGTAATGTTAGCATTCATTTTGAGAGGACTAGAATGTAAGAGCGAGGATGTAATGCTGAGGCTTTATAAGGCATTGGTCAGATGGCACTTGGAATATTGAGAGCAGTTTTGGGCCTCTTATCTAAAAAAAGATGTGCTGGCATTGGAGAGGGTCCAGATGAGGTTCACATGAATGATTCCAGGAATGAAAGGGTTAATGTATAAGGAGCGTTTGATAGCTCTGGTCCTGTACTCGCTGGTCACTTTGCTGAACAGTTAACTGCCGGTTAACTGTCGGCTAACTATTACTTGGATTGCACTACCTGTATGTATAATCTATATTTTCATTTATATTTATCATTATTATTGTTATGAGCAGAGAGACAACATCTGCCGGAAGTAAATTCCTTGTATGTGCACAGGTACTTGGTGATTAAAGTCTGATTCTGATTCTGATTCTGATAAGGGGGTAGCTCATTGAAATCTATCGAATATTGAAAGGCCTAGATAGAGTGGATGTGGAGAGGATGTTTCCTATAGTGCGGAAGTCTAGGAGCAGTGGGGACAACTTCAGAATAGAAGGGCAGCCCTTTTGATCATTGATGACAGGAATTTCTTTAGCCAGAAGGTGGTGAGTTTGTGGAATTCATTGCTATAGGTGGCTGTGGAGGCTAAGTCAGTGGGTATACTTAAAGCAGATGTTTGTAGCTTCTTGATTTGTAAGGGTGTCAAAGATTACTGGGAGAGGCAGGAGAAAGGATGTTGAAAGAACTAGATAGGAAATGTGGAGAGGATGTTTCCTGTCATGGGGGTATCCAGAAATGGAGGGCACAGCCTCAAAATTGAGGTGATACCCTTTAGAACAGAGGTGAAGAGGAATTTTTTTTAGCCAGAGAGTAGTAAATGTGTGAAATGCTCTGCCACAGACTGCGGTGGAGGCCAAGTCCATGGGTATATTTAATGCAGAAGTTGATTGTTTCCTGATCAGTCAGGGCATCAAAGGATATGGCAAGAAGGCAGTTGTATGGGGTTGAGTGGGATCCGGGATCAGCCATGATGGAATGATGGAGCAGACTTGATGGGCTGAATGGCCTGATTCTGCTCCTATGTCTTATGGTCTTACTTGTCCTTCGCATTATTTATTTATTTGTGTGACATTCTAATTTATACATCTTTGCATTCTACTATAGCTGTGAAGCTACAAAATTCACTACATATGTCAGTGATAGTAAAACCTGTTTCTGATTGTTAATGTGGAAGGAATGAAATAGAATTAGTGTTGGATTAGTGCAATTGGATTGTTGATGGTCAGTGTAGATTCTGCAGGATCATAAGATACAGGAGCCTTATTAGACCGTTCAGCCCATTGAACCTTCTCTGCTTTTTGATCATATCTGACCTTGCTCTTTCTCAATTACCTTCTCCCATTAACTCTTAATCCCATTACCGATCAAGAACCTATTCATCTATCCATAAGACATATAAAAAGAATTAGGCCGTTTGGCCCGTTGATCGAGTGTGCTTCGCCATTTATTCATGGCTGATTAATTTTCACTCTTGATCCCATTCTCCTGCCTTCTCCATAATCTTTGAAACCCTTATTAATAAAGAATCTATCAACCCCTGTTTCAAAAATACTAATGATTTGGCCTCCACAGCGATCTGTGGAAACGAATTCCATAGATTTACTGCACCTGGGTGAAGAAATTCCTCACCATCTCAGTCTCTTTATTCTGAGACTGTGCCCTCTCATCCTAGACAATCCTCTCATGCCCACTCTATCTAGGCTTTCCGTGATAATTAGGTTTTAAGGATATTCCCCTCATCCTGCTGAACTCCAGCAAGTACAGGCCCAGGGACATCTAAAGCTCCTCAGACACTAATCCCTTAATTCCTGGAGTCATTGTTGTAAACCTCCTCTAGACCTTTTCCAATGCCAGAACATCTTTGCTTAGAAATGAGGCCCAAAATTCTTCATATTGTTCCTGATAGGGTCTGACCCACACCTTATAGAGCCCCAGCATTTATATTCTCGTCCTCTGGAAATGACTGCTGACATTGTATTTGTCTTCCTAACTTCCAACTCAGCTTGTGAATTAATGTTAAGAGAATGCTAAAATAGAACTCCCAGGTTCCTTTCTTTTCTGAATTTTCTCCCTATTTAGAAAATATTCTACTCTTTTATTTTTCCTACCAAAATGCATAACCCCACACTTCCTTATGCTGAAAACCATCTACCACTTCAATGCCCACTCTCCCAACCTGTCCAAGTCTTTCTCCAGACTCCCTGTACCAGCACGTATCTCTTCCACCCCTCAGTAAGGTGAAGGGTCTTGTTTCTGTGCCGTAGCTTCCGTTATTTCCTTTGTTCTCATTCTATCTTTAATGCTACAAAGCAATGACTGGAAAATTGGTTGGATTATTTTTACTCCAAGGGGATACAAAGTACATGTGTTCTATGTATTGATTAATTAATCATTAGCCTATGTTAGTTTACCATTATACCATTAGCAAATTCATATTAGATTGAACCAGGTCTGCTGAGCTCTGAGGTAATGGCTCGACAATCTGCACCACTGTACCACACTTAGAGTAGTCCTTAAAGAGGAGTATTTTCAAAATTAGTAAATTAGGAAAAAATAGCAAAAGGCATTGGTAAGAAAACTGAAAATAGAATAAAGGAGTGATTTACCATGAAACATGACAACAGATTGTAAGAATTTCTATGGATGTGTGAAAAGGAATGATTATTTAAAGTTAATGTGAGAGCCATCAGAATGAGATGGAGAAATTAAATTGTACAATGAATGAACTCTTAACCTCACAATCTACCTCCTTATGGTATGCTTATTATCTTATTGTCTGCCTGCTCTGCACTTTCTCTGTAAATGTAACACTTTTATTCTGCATTTTGTTATTGTTTTCTTTTGTACTGCCTCAATCATTGTTATAATGAATTGATCTGTATGAATAGAATGCAAGACAGGATTTTCACTGCATCTTGGTCCATGAAACAATAATAGACCAATTTACAAATTGATAAATTGGTAAATTGATTTATTATTGTCACTGTACCAAGGTACAGTGAAGACCTTTGTTTTGCACAAAGATCATTTCATCACATCAGCACATCGAGGTAATACAAGGAAAAAGTAATAACCAAATGCAAAATAAAGTGTAGCAGCTACAGAGAAAGAGCAGTGCAGACAGACAATAAGGTGCAAGGTTATAATCAGGTAAATTGCAAACTCAGTAGTCTTATAACAGAGGAATAGAAGCTCCTTGAGCCTCGTGGTATATGTTTTAGGGCATTTGAATCTGCTGCCCCATGGGAGGGGAGAGAAGAGAGAATGTCCAGGTTGGGGGATATTTGCTTTACTGAAGCTGTGAGAAGTGTTGACAGAGTCCATGATGTACTGAGCTGTGTCTACAATTCTCTGCAATTTTGTTTGTCCTTGGGCAGAGCAATTGGCATACCAAACTGTGGTGCATCCAGATAGAATGCTTTCCACTATGCACTGATAAAAATTGGTGATGGTCTTATCATATCAGAGAATGGCAAAATGGCAGTGAAATTTAATATATATGAAGGACCGTTGCCGTCTTGATTGGACATTCTCTCATCTCCTGTCACCTGTCAGGGAGAAAATACAAAAGCTTGAAAACATATGTCACTAGGCTCAAGAACAGCTTCCATCCCGCTGGTTTCCGAATTTTGAAGAGACCTCTCATTTGCTGAGGATGAACATTTGATTTCCCAATCTATTCATTGTGACTTTCACTTTACCAGTCTACTTTCACTGCGATCTCTTTGCTACTCCACGCTATATTCTGCATTCAGATTTCTTTATGTTATTTCCATATGCTTATGGATGGATGGCATGTAAATAAAAACTTTCATTATGTCTCGATACATGCAATAATTATAAACCAATACCAATACCTGCCCTCATTGAAGAACTGATAGAAAACCTTTCAGAATTAGTGGCATCTGGCTGTCCAGAGTAAATAAAGAGCTCAAAGAAATTAACTATCATTAAATAAAACCAGAAAAATTATGATGGAAAACCAATTAATTTGGGTGACCTATTAACCTGTATGTGTATGATTTGGAACTGTTAGACAGGGAGATGGAAATATTGTTTGTCAGCTTCCAAAATTCCACAGGCTGTGCAACAATAGGATCCAGTTAGACAATTTGGTCCTTTGGGTCTGCTCTGCCCTTCAGTTGTAGCTGATCTCCCAACTGCTTTCTGCATGTAAACCTTAACCCCCCCTCACCAATCATGAACCTATCAATCACTACCTTAAAACACCCAGTGACTTGACTTGTGCAGCCCTCTGTGGCAATGAATTCCACTGATGAACCACTCTCTGGCAGAAGAAATTCCTCTGCACCTCAGTTTGAAAAGGGCGTCCTTTATTCTGAGGCTGGCCCCTGGGTCCTAGACTTTCTTACTGATGGAAGCGTCCTCTCCATGTCTATTATTTCAAAAAGGAAAAAGGAAATTTGGAACTAAACCCAGTAGTCTCAAACTGGTAGTGCAGAAATTACTGGAAACATTTATTAGGAAGTGCTTGCAGACTACCTAGGACGTTATAATAAGATTCACTAGAGCCTGTGTGGATTTATGAAAAGGAAATCATATTTGACATATCTGTTAGAAGATTTTTTTCAGTTGTTGCTAGCAGAATAGATAAGGGCAAACCAATTGATGTGGTTATTTGGAAATTCAGAAAGCATTCACTACAGGAATGTTGCAGAAAGTTAAGAAACACAGTAGAGTCAAAGAGTTGTACAGCACAGAGACAGGCTCTTAAGTTCAACAGGTCCATGTAAACCAAGATAGTCCCATTTTCCCATGTTTGGTCTATATTTCTCTAAAGCTTACCTATCCATTTACCTGCCCAAATACGTTTTAAATGTTGTAGATGTACCTGCCTCCCTTTCTCTGGCAACTCATTCCATGTCTGGGATATCCTCTGGGTGAAAAAGATTTACCCTTGAGTTTTTTAGTAAACCTCTCCCTTCTCACCTTAAGTCTATACGCTTGAGTTCTTAATTTCCCCTGTACTGAGAAAAAGACTGTGTATATTCACTCTATTTATGCCCCACATGATTTTACACATCTCTACAAGATTGCCCCTCATTCTTCCGTGCTCCAATGAAAACAGCCCCAGCCTACCCTACCTGTCTCCATAAATGAGTCCCTTGAGTCCTTGTAAACCTCCTCTGCACTATACCTGTGTAATCCTATGCCACGGTGACCAAAACTGAACAGTGTCTTTGGGAAAAAGATAGATTCATTTTCTGGTAGGATCACCATCGGCAGGAGAGGAAGCAGGAGCATATCCTGAAAATCAATTGTCGATGATATTCAAAGTCAAAACATTCTCTCTTCAAAGCCAATTACAAAAGAAACACAACCTACCACATATTCATTTTTATAACTTATTTGCCTAATTATTTGCTGGATTGATTTTAACATGGTCTAAGCAGGGAGTATTACAAGGAAACTGAGTGGGCTGACTAGATTACTCATGATGAACAATTTCATCATAAATGAGTGTGGTCATTGACTTAATCTTTACCTAATCTGATTAGCCTACTCATTCCTCTCCTACTGGTACACATTACATCTCCTTGAAATGTCGTGCTGATAGTTTGAACGTTTGACCCCGATCAATTTCAGACAAGTTTTGAACTTGGTCTCCCTCCACCAATATCTTCATGGTTTCTCAAACCCTCTCTCCTCCCTCCCTCTCTGTCTCTGTCTGTCTGTCTGTCTGTCTCTCTCACCCCTCTCCTTCTCCTCCCTCTCTCCCTCCCTTCTTCTCCCTCTTGGCCTCTCCCCCTCTCCCCTCTCTCTCCCCTCATTCTTTTTCTGCTGCCTTTTCACTGCCTCTCTCTTTCTCCACCTCCTCTTTTCCTCACTATGGCTTCGTCCACTCTATACATCTCCCATTCTTCTAAACTCCAGCGTGTATATCTTCAAGCAAAGACGGAAATATTGGAAGATCTCAGCCCGCCAATCAGCCTCTATGGAAAGAGAAGCCAGTTGAAGACGCTTGATCAGAACTGAGAAAGTGGGAAACAAGTTGGTCCGAGTAGCAGAGTAGGTGAGGGAGAATAAAGGGTGGAAGAGGCAGATTGTCCATACTGGGTGAAATTATGTCACCGTTGAATGGATAATGACACTCCTCTGTGTAAAGTGTTGGGAAAACTGGGTGTCATGTATGGTCTGGCTTACTGAGAAGGTCAGGATATGCAAAAGTAAAACCAAAAGGGGAATGGCTAAAACATTATTTCTTGGCTTATAGGAGAATGAAGGGTTTCTTTAAAGCAGGGGTTCCCTACTTTTTTAATGTCATGGACCCCAGGTTGGGAACCCCTGCTTTAAAGAGGGACATACATGCATGCTCTTTCACTGGGAAAGTGAATCAAGCACCCAGGGAAATAGGCTTAATGGAAAGGGACCTGTGGGGCAATTTCACTCAGAGGATGGTTTGTATATTGATTGAGTTGCCTGAGGAACCAGTTGAGGCAGGGGCAATACCAACATTTAAAAGGTGTTTGGACAAATCCATGCATAGGAAGGGTTTAGAGGGCTATGGACCAAATGGAGGCAAATGGGACTAGTTTAGATGGAAATCTTAGTCAGTGTGGACTGGTTAGACTGAATGTCCTGTTTCTGTGCTGTATTGCTCTGTAACTATTCTGGCTCTAGGAATGACCAATACAAATGCCCAGTCCTGATATCAACAGGAAAAAAGCAAAGTATCTGAAAAGTGAAAAATATTCAGGTAGCTTTAGATTGACTACAGTGTTAATCTACTAGTCAATTTCCTTTTTCTGGGAATCAACCCAGTGAGCTGCCTCTAGTGCTGGTATGTTCCTCCTTAAAC
Source organism: Hemitrygon akajei (assembly GCF_048418815.1). Taxonomy (NCBI): domain Eukaryota; kingdom Metazoa; phylum Chordata; class Chondrichthyes; order Myliobatiformes; family Dasyatidae; genus Hemitrygon; species Hemitrygon akajei. The sequence continues at coordinate 74,514,577 of NC_133124.1, forward strand.
AAGATCAGAAGACCTTAAGATATAGAAACAGAATCTGGCCATTTGGCCCATTGAGTCTACTCCGCCATTCAATCATGGCTGATTTGTTGTTACCTAACCCCATCTTCTACCCCTTAATCCTTAAACACCTTACCAATCAAGAACCTTTCAATATCTGCCATAAATGCACACAATAACTTGTTCTCTGCAGCCGTCTGTGGTATCAAACTCCACAAATTACACAGGAGAAATTCCTCATCTTAGTTCTAATGAGATATCCCTTTATTTTGAGGTGGTGCCCTTTGATCCTAGACTCTCATACTAATGGAGATACCCTTTTCATATTCACTCTACCTAGACCTTTCAGTATTGGTAGGTCAAGGGAGGTATAAAGAGACAAAATCTATATGGGTATTCCCCTGTGTGGTCTCACCAACACCCTGTTCAAAATGTAACTGTTATTATACTCCAGTCCCCTTACCATAAGGATAGAATTCCCTGCCTGAGCTCTCATTCTATCTCAATCTTTATCATTCAGCAGGAGACTGCAGACATCCCTCAAAATCCATTGGAGAGCCATGGAAGAATGGGAACTGGGGCGGGCAGGGAGATGCAGATAATTATTTACAGCATGGACAGTCATACAGTCATTTTGTTATGAAGTTTGTTTGGTCACTTGAAGCGCAAATCAAGTCAAAGTTCAGTTTATTGACGTGTGCACAAGTCCTTCTATGTACAGATGCAATGAAAAACTTACTTGCAGCAGCATCACAGGTGCAGAGCATCAGATAAACAGCATTCATTAGAAAAACATAAACATAATTTTTACAAGAAATAATACCGTTAGAATTTAAATATGTCCTTTTTAGTGCAAAATAATCAAAGTCAGCAGAGTATAACTTCCTCTGTAGTGATTAGAGTTGTGCTGGTTGGTTCAAGAACTGAATGGCTGAAGGAAGTCACTGTTATTGAACTTGGTGGTGTAGGATTTGAGGCTTCTGTGCCTCCTGCCCAATTGTAGTTGTGGGAAGATGGCATGGCCCGACTGGTGGGGATCTTTAATGATGGATGTTGCCTTCTTGTGGCAGCGTCTTTTGTTGATACTGTCGATGGTGAGGAGGAATGTGCCCTATAATGTAATCAAGTAACTTATCTGTTATTCACAGCTACTTTATTGGACCAAAAACCAGGTTCTGGATCAATTGAATCCGGAGACATTCGTTCGAATCTCACCATCAGAGCTGGGGAATATTAAACCAAGTACAGAGAATTCACGTTAATTAGGACACATTGGGACCAGTACATTTTGACCCAATTAAGCAACTGGCCCAATTAGCTGTTTGGATGCGACACTGCTTTGACAGGTAGGCTAAAACAGGGGAGAGTGGCCGGCAGGCTTCATACCCAGGTGAAGTATGGTCATATCTGTTCTAGCATGTGAAGTTAGCTGCGGCGCACTAGGTGGATGAGATCACAGTGAGGTACAACAGCCAAGAAGGTGATTCTGCAACATTTTGTTAAGAGCAAGTGGCATGATAAGGCACAGAAGAAGTTGTGGTTTTCCATGGCAACCAAGGAAGACCCATTTTGTGTTGACGAGTAGTAGTTTTGGACCTGGACTTCCAAGGTTGAGAGAATGGAACTGTCCCAGTGCAATGGCTTTCACACTTTAGAAACTCTCCTGCACAGGTTTCACTGTCATTGTTGGATACAATGGACAACCTACAATCTTTTGATTGATTGTAAATGAACAAAATTAGCACAGATACCCAGTTCAGATGATGGACCGCCTTCATACAATGCTTTCGATGATTGCATCCTCCAAGTCTTCATTTTCATTGTAGCATTCAAGATGATTGTCAATTCTTTGAAAGTATTTTTTTTCATTTTTATTTTCAGTCCCGCCGTTTCTGGCATCTCCAAGCACGAATGCTTGAAACCATGTGAGCAAAATATTTCTGAATTGTCTAAATTCTAACCAGCTATCAGTGACAAAAAACATTGCTTTTTAAACAGAAACACACACAAATGATGCTATTTAAAAACTGTTTGCTCTAAGCATGGTATAGTGTCTAACAAACATTTAAATTCATGTGACTGCTGCTAGTTAGAAACTGTTTGGCAACAATCTTCTATCCCAATTAAGCACCATAGTGCCCCAAATAAACAATGGGAATTCTGGCTATTTTCTCGATTAATTTTTGTTCTTTAAGATTTGTCCCAACTAAGCAGCTCCCCTGATTAACCAATGGACCAATCCACTGTACTTAAATATACCTGAATTTTTTTTAGAAGTATGCCTTTAAAGTTCCAGCAATGGTAACAATGATGGTGTTTGTTTGTGGTTAAAACTCCACCAGGTCTCTAATATTCTCTTGAGAGGAAAATCCGCTGTCCTTACCCGGTCTGATCTATGTGTGACCACCAAGCTGCTTGGCTCTTGACCTCCCTCTCAGTGTAGGGAGAATAGTGGACAGTAAGTGTCGGTATTTTTCTTTGTGTTCACATTGTCTGAATTTATAACTGAAGAAAAATCAATGAGATGTAATAGGCTGTTGCTGGAGTCAGCTTTGGCTCATTTGCTATATTTTCAGATAATCTGAGTCAGAATGTTGTGGGATCAAGTCCCACTCCAGAGATTTGAGCACCAAAATAGAGGCGAATATTACAGTGCTGGAGGAGGGAGTCGTGCCTCTTGATGAGAATTGAAACATCATCATGCAGAAAGCTGCTATTTGACTCAACGAGTCTATGCCAGCTCCTTGGAGACACATCTTGTCAGTCTCATTCCCATAATCCTCCCCTGTAGCCTTCTAAGTTATTTCCCCTTGTGTGCCTATCTAATTTCCATTTGAAGGCTCTGGTTGACTCTGTTTTTGCCATCCTTACAGGCAGTAGGCTCCAGATTGTGACAACTGTCCACTCTTCTCCTCATACCCCTACTCAGCCCTCTACTGTACTCCTGATGCATGAATGACTGTGTGACCAGATGCTGCTTGAAGTCCATCTACAAATTTGCAGATGACACCACTGTAGTGGGCTGAATATCAGGTAAGAGTACAGGAAGGAGAAAGAGATCTCGGAGATATGGTGTTACAATGTCAAGCTTTCCCTCAATGTGAGCACAGTAAAAGCTGGTGATTGATTTCAGGAAGGGGGTTGCTGTACATTCAGTCTACATTTACAGTGCTGAGGTTGAAAGGGTAGAGAGCTTCATTCCTAGGAGTGAATATCACCAATACCCTGTCCTTGTCTAACAACGTACTTGCCACAGTCTAAAAAGCTCACCAGAGACTCTACTTCCTTAGGAGACTAAAGGAATTTGGCATGTAGCCTTTGAATCTGACTCATTTTTATCAATGCCTCAGAGACAGCATCTTATGCAGATGCATCATGGCTTCGTAAAGTTATTGCTTTGCCTGTGACTGCAAGAAATGGTAGAGTGTTATGGAACCCAGCATCCTCATTGTAGACTATGTCTACTCTTCTTACAGACTCAGTAAAGCAGCCATTGCGATCAAAGACCCCACCAAACCCAGATAATCTCTCTTCTCCCCAATCCCATCAGGCAGAAGATACAAAAAAGCCTGAAAGTACACACGACCAGGCTCAAGGACAGCTGTTATCTCGCTGTAATAAGACTATTGAACCATTCCCTAGGAGACAGGTGTAGATGCCCCAGTTGCTTCCTGAAGTCAAGTTCTTTTGTCTTGCTGAGAATGAGAGAAAGGTTGTTGTCATGACACCTTGCCACTAGGCATTCCATCTCTCACCTATACTCCAACTCATCATTATTTGAGATTCGACTCTTGTCGCTGCAAACTTGAAGCTGGAGTTAAGAGTAGAAGCTGGCCATGCAGTCGTGAGTGTACAGGGGGTATCAGAATCTCATTTAATATCACCGGCATACGTCATGGAATTAGTTGTTTTGTAGCAGCAGCACATTACAGTACATAATAAAGCAACTGTAAATTACAGCAAGAAATATAGATGATTACATTAAATAAGTAGTACAAAAAGAGATGAAAAATAACAGTGAGGTATTGTACATGGATTCATTGAGCATTCAGAAATCTGATGGCAGAAGGGAAGAAGCTGTTCCTGAAACATTGGGTGTGTGTCTTCAGGCTCCTGTACCCCCACCTTGATGGTAGCGATGAGAAGGGGGCATGTCCTGGGTGATGGAGGTCCTAAATGACAGATTCTGCCATTTTGATGCATCGCCTTTTGAAAATTTCCTTGCTGCTCAGAAGGCTAATGCCCATGATGCAGATGGCTGAATATGTAACTTCCTGCTGCTTTTTCTGATCCTATGCAGTGGCTCCTCCATACCAGACAGTGACGCATCCAGTTAGACTATTCTCCATGGCACATCTGTAGAAAATTATAAGTGTCTTTGGTGACATACTGTACCAAGTGTCCTCAGATTCCTAATGAAATATAGCTGCTATTTCGTTTTCGCTGTAATTGCTTCAATATGTTGGGCCCAGAATAGATCTTCAGAAATGTTCACACCCAGGAACTTGAAACTGCTCACTCTTCCCGCTACTGATCCTTCAATGCGGGTTCCATCAACTTCCCCTTCCTGAACTCTACAATGAATTCCTTTGTTTACAACCAAGGAATTGTCATAAGACCAAGAGAATAAAAAGGAAAGATGTCTGAGGGTGTAACCTTCTGGAGTACCAGTGTTGAATAATCATGGTGGATGTGTTGCTACCTATCCTTACTGATTGTGGTCTGCTCATCAGAAAGTCAGTGATCCAGCTGCAGAAGGAGGTATTGACTCTGAGGATCAGGTGTTTGGTGATGAGTTTGTTTGGAATTACAGTATTGAAGGACAGAGCTATAATCAATAAGCAATGGTCTATTATGGATATCTTTACTGTTGAGATGCTGCAGATTGATTCTACTCCATATTTTACCCCTTTTCAAAGCTATGACTCAAGCTAAATAAGTTTAACCTGCTTCAGCCAGTTACTCACATTCTTTGTTTCCTTTTACTGAGAGCCTCTCTTTTCCTAACTTCCAAACAACACACCTTCTAGCCTCATGATGCAATTCCCTATCAGAACTCTCCATATTTATGATGGTTGCAAAGTGAAAAAGAAGTTTATTTGAAGCTTATGACCTGTCATTGTCACCCTCCATCTGCAGTTAATGACTGGGACTGTTAGTGAGGGTAAGTTAAATGTTTGACAAAATGGGCATAGGGGAGAAAATGGAAGTCAAAATGCATTCCAACATCTGCTTTAAAGGATATGACGGTCGTTAAAATTATAACAAAATGATTAACAGTAAAGTTGGTGCAAAGACATACAGAAGTTATTGTGGTTGAATGCCAAATAATTATGATTCATTTTCTGAATTTCCTATTTCTGTCTGTACTAACTCTTAGAAGAATCCTGTTCTCCTAATTATTTTCCCTCTCAATGCTATTATCTTTTCCCACCTAAACCAGGGGCAATTCACAGTAAACAATTCACCTCCCAACCCAACCCTCACATATTTGGTACGTGGGATGAAAGCAGAGCAGCAGGGGAAACCTATGCAGTCATGGGGAAGACATGTAAACTCCACACCGACAGCTTCGCTGATGTACCCTGTGACTTACCAATCTTTATAGATTCATCATTGAAAGCATCTTATCCAGATGCATTGCAGTTTGGTACGGTATACTCTGACTGAGACTGCAAGTACTGCAGAGACCTGTGAACACCACTCAGTCTAATGAGCCTCCCTTCCATTGACTCCATCAACACTTTCTACTGCCTTGGGAAAGTAGTCGTCATAATCAAGGACCCTTCCCACCTGGTCATTTGGACAGAATTTACAAAAGCTTGAGAACAAATACCACCAAGTTCATGGACAGCTTCTATCCTGCTGTTATTAGACTCTTGAATGGGCCTCTCATTCGTTAACCTCCTGTCATGGCCCTTGCCCTTTGTTTATCTAGTTCTACTGCACTTTCTCTGTAGATGCTACACTATATTCTGAATTCTGTTTTCTTTTTGCAACCTTGATGTTTACGACGATTTGTCTGGATGACATGACAAATCATAATTTTTGATTATATCTCAGTATAGGTGTCCCCCCCCCCCTTAGAAAGGTAGAGTGTTCCTATGAAACCTTTCTTAAGCCGAAATGGCGTGAAGCAAAGAACCATTAATTTTTATGGGAAAAATTTTCGTAAAACCAAAAATCCTTTTTGTAATGCGAAAACAGGTTACTAATATAGGTCTTTCGTAAAAGCGAAGTGGAGTAAAGTGAACATTTGTAAAGTGGGGAACACCTTGTATACATGATAATAATAAACCATGATGATTCCAGGTCAGGAGGTATATATCAAAAATCACACCTGAAGGCTGTTACTCAACTGCAACCTCTGTGTGTGTGCTTTAGCAATCCATACACAACAGTCAAACTTTTTAGATTGGCTCTGATAAATATTACGTTGCAAGCATATCTTGTAATAGCCATAATTATTTGAATCAAAAAAAGACTCATGGGCATAAAACAAAAAGTAATGGAAATGCTCAGCAAGCCTCTGTGGTGAGAAAAATGTTCAAGTTCATGTTTTGCATCAATGACCTTTTATCAGATATGGGAACAAGTACTTTAGGGCTGCAGAGGAAGTAGAAAGGTGTGGAGTAGAGATAGACCAGGAGAGTCTGAATGAACCATGTGTGCTGGGTGAAAGATGGGGTGATAGTGACAGACAGTGACTATCTCTGACAGAGTTTCCCAGGCTGCTGGGTGCTCTTTTCTTTCTCAAAGGACTTATCAAACTGCTCCTTCAGATCTGGGTTGAAAATATCATGGCTAATCTATGTAACATGCTTGTCACAGATTTTATTAGAAGTGTTGTAGACATGTGCATCCCACAAAATTATTCAGAGTTTTCCCGATCTAGATTCCCCGGATGAACCATGAGATCCACAATCTGCTGAGGGCCAAATCAGAGGCATTCGAGTCTGGTGGCCAAGAAAGCTACAAGAGGTCCACATACGATCTCCAGAAAGCCATCTATCAGGTGAAATGGAAATTCCAGACTAAATTTGAATTAATGAAGGATCTTTGACAGTTGTGGCAGGGCTTGAATGCTATCATCTCTGATGAAGTAAAATCAAATGACATAGGCAATGAGCTCAGTACATTCTATGTTCACTCTGACCATCAAAACATGGATGAACCATCACAAACTCCCCGATATTCTTGTGATTTCAGTCTCTGAAGCTGACGTGTGAACAGCCTTCAGGAGGGTGAACCCAGGAAAAGCATTCAGACCAGACCAGGTATCAGGCTGAGTATTAAAGACCTGTGATGATCAACTGAGATCTTTAACCACTTGCTTTGGCAATCTGAGGTATCCACCTGCTTCAAGCAGATTTCACTGATATTATGCTGGTGCCTACGAAGAATGTGGTGACCTGTCTCAATGCCTATCACCCAGCAGCATTTACATCCACAATAATAAAATGTTCTGAGAGGCTGGTGATGAAAAATATCAACCTCTGCCTGAGAAGCAACTTGGTTCTGTTCCAGTTTGCCTGTCGGAGCAAGAGGTCCACAGCAGATGCCATCTCATTGGCTCTAACCCGAACCCTGGAACATCTGTACAGCAAAGGTGCATACATCAGAATGCTCTTTATTGACTATACCTCAACATTCAATGCCATCATCCCCTCAAAACTAGTCAAAAGCTCCAGGACGTTGGCCTCAATACCTTCCTGTGCAATTGAATCCTCAATTTCCTCATTTGCAGACCCCAGTCAGTTTGAATTGGCCACAACATCTCCTTCACAATCTCCATCATCAAAGGTGCACCATAAGGCTGTGTGCTTAGCCCCCTGCTCTACTCACTTTTCACAGCTCCAATGCCATGTTCAAGTTTGCTGACGACATCAGTATCATAGGCTGAATCAAAGGTGGTGACGAATCAGCATATAACAGGGAGATAGAAAATCTTGCTGAGTGGTGCCACAACAACAACCTCTCACTCAATGCACTTAGTGCCAGCAAGACCAAGAAGCTGATTATTGACGTCAGGAGAAGGAAACCAGAGGTCCATGAGCTAGTCCTCATCAGGGGATCAGAGGTTGAGAGAGTCAGTGACTTTAAATTCCTGGGTTTATCATTTCAGAGGACCTCTCGTGGGCCCAGCCCATAGTGCAATTATTTAGAAAACATGGCAGTGTCTCTACTTCTTTAGGAGTTTGTGAAGATTAGGCATAATATCTAATACTTTAAGGGTTGCCTTAATGACTATCGCCCAGTAGCACTTACATTGACAGTAATGAAATGCTTTGAGAGGTTGGTTATGACTAGACTGAACTCCTGCCTTAGCAAGGACCTGGTCCCATTGCAATTTGCCTATCGCCACAATAGGTCAATGGCAGATGCAATCTCAATGGCTCTTCACATGGCTTTAGACCATCTAGACAACACAAAAACTTATGACAGGATGCTGTTCATCAACTATAGCTCAGCATTTAATACCATCATTCCCACAATCCTAACTGAGAAGTTGCAGAACCTGGGCTTCTGAACCTCCCCCTGTAATTGGATCTTCGACTTCCTAACTGGAAGACCACAGTCTGTGCGGATTGGTAATAACATATCCTCTTCGCTGACTATCAACACTGGTGCACCTCAGGGGTGTGTGCTTAGCCCACTGCTCTACTGTCTGTAAACATGTGACTGTGTGGCTAGGCATAGCTCAAATACTATCTACAAATTTGCTGATGATACAACCATTGTTGGTAGAATCTCCGGTGGTGATGAGAGGGTGTACAGGAGTGAGATATGCCAACTAGTGGAATGGTGCCGCAGCAACAACTTGGCACTCAATGTCAGTAAGATGAAAGAGATGATTATGGACTTCAGGAAGGGTAAGATGAAGGAACACATACCAATCCTCACAGAGGGATCGGATGTGGAGAGAGTGAGCAGTTTTAAGTTCCTGGGTGTCAAGATCTCTGAGGATCTAACCTGATCCCACCATACTGATGTAGTCACAAAGAAGGCAAGGCAGCAGCTATACTTTATTAGGAGTTTGAAGAGATTTGGCATGTCTACAAATACTTCTATAGTTGTACCGTGGAGAGCATTCTGACAGGCTGCATCACTGTCTGGTAGGGAGGGGCTACTGCACAGGACCGAAAGAAGCTGCAGAAGGTCATAAATCTAGTTAGCTCCAACTTGGGCACTAGCCTACAAAGTACCCAGGACATCTTTAGGGAACGGTGTCTCAGAAAGGCAGCGTCCATGCCCTTTTCTCACTGTGTTACCATCAGGTAGGAGGTACAGAAGCCTAAAGGCACACACTCAGCGATTCAGGAACAGCTTCTTCCCCTCTGCCATCCGATTACTATATGGACATTGAATCTTTGGACACTACCTCACTTTTTTTTAATATACAGTATTTCTGTTTTTGCACATTTTTAAAATAATCTATTTTGTCTCGGCCCGAAACGTCGACAGTGCTTCTCCCTATAGATGCTGCCTGGCCTGTTGGTTCCACCAGCATTTTGTGTGTGTTGTTATTTTGATTTACTTGTTTATTTATTATGTTTTATTTTATTTTATTTACTATTATTAGTTTTTTTCTCTCTCTGCTAGATTATGTATTGCATTGAACTGCTGCTGCTAAGTTAACAAATTTCACGTCACATGCCGGTGATAATAAACCTGATTCTAATACTTTGACAAACTCCTATAGCTATACTACTCCTATAGTATATTGGCCTATTGTATTACAGACTGGTATTGAACACAAATCCCTTGAATATAATATCTTACAAAAAGCAATGGAAACATGGCTTTATATACCTAATGGGTAAAGCCCTCCCCACCGTTGAGCACATCCACACCAAGTGTTGTTGCATCTATCAATAGGGATCCCCACCATTCAGGTCATCCTCTCTTCTCACTGCTGCTGCTGGGAAGAAGATAGAGAAGCTTCAGAAGTCACACCACTAGGGTCAGGAACAATTATTACCCAGAACCATCAGGCTCTTGTACCAAGGGGATAACTTTACTTGCTGCATCAGGAATGTTCCCACACCCTATGGACTAACTTAGCAGACTAAGTGGATGAGTACTTTTAAAATTAACACCACTCACACTTGCATCTGTTTGGGTGGCTGAATATCGGATCACAAGGTATTATGAACGTGGTGGAGATATGAAAATAGTGTGGTGTGCGTGTGTGCCTATGTGTAAGAGACTAAAGCTTTGTGTGTTAGTTTGGTGAGATGGGGACACTAGTTGCAAAGGGTGGTTACTGAAGGTTCAGGATGCCACTTGGGTGCGTGTATATTCCAGGAACCGTATTTTGGCAGATGTGTTTGCAAGTGTGTGTCTGTAACCCTGATGTAACAGTTTTAAATGCAAAGGAATGCACCAGGCACCATGAGTTCAGTGGCACTTAAGTGGTAGGTTGCAGAGTACATACGTATGTACTGTTTAATTTTAATCCATCATTTATATTTTGCATAGTGTGGAGGTATTTGAGGGAGAAGTTATATGTTTGTTCGGATGGTACCGATTGAGGTCAGGCAATGGTAGTTTGAAACCCTGATGACCTAAGCCAGTCCTTGATCTTGATTTCACCCATCCATAAGCCATTCCCCTCCGGACAGAAGCAGGGCATTTTCTTAGTGCAGCTTCCTGTAGATTTTTGGGTGTGTCCAAACAATGAAGGTACTATCCTGGGATAGACACACTGAGTAAGGCAGGTGCAATCATAGACTCAGGGAAAGGAGAAATAACATGGGCAAGACAGGGACAGTGACCCACAGAGCAGCTAACGTGGCCCACAGAGAGACAGAGCCCAGGCAGGGAGGGGAGGCAGGGCAACATGTGGGAATCATGTTAGGAGAGGGGCCAAGCACAGCCAGGAGCTGTTGGAAGTAGTGCAGCTGCCTGAGGAGGGAGCAGTGATTAAAGTAAAGGCTCATCAGAAAGGGGATAGTAAGGAGCAGAAAGGGAGCGAGTGGCCAGACATCAGTGCGAGGAGGGCAGCGGAAGTACAAAAAGCACCAGAAATTACAAGTGTACAGGAAGTAACTACAAATGCCAATTCAGTAAGATTACATGGAGATGCGAAGGACCGCTGTAACCAGGGTAACACATTGAGGGACTGAGGAAAGCAGCAGCAACATATTGCAGATCAGAGAGAGTCCAAGGGAGAGAAGATTGTCCTCCTACAGCCAGGTGACCAACTCATGGTAAGGGAGCTGGTTTCGCTCCCAGATGGATAGTACCACAGTTGGTGCTCGGGACGAATGACGCCTGTGTTGATGTACAGTCCCGGGACAAATGACGCCTGTGTTGGTGTACAGTCTCGGGACGAATGACGCCTGTGTTGGTGTACAGTCCCGGGACGAATGACGCCTGTGTTGGTGTACAGTCTCGGGACGAATGACGCCTGTGTTTGTGTACAGTCCCGGGACGAATGACACCTGTGTTGGTGTACAGTCCCGGGACGAATGACGCCTGTGTTGGTGTACAGTCCTGGTGAGGCAGCCAGTGGGAACATTGGGCTCAGGTTAAACCGTATGACCCACCTTCTTGTCACCCTCACAGACAGAGCAAGAGATCAAATGTACCTGGTAACAGTGTCATTGCAGAGAACCCAAGTGATGAACATCAGCCATTGCATCAGACCTGACTACACGTGACGGAAGCAGACCCAGAGCAAACTTGAAGACAGAGGACACCAGGAGAATGTGACAGCAAACCGTGAATAGCATGCTAAAGTATAACAGTAACTGCACTCTGTGATGAAGCTTGGTTGCTCAGGGCAGATGATTAGTTGTACAGCTCAGTATAGAAAAACATTTGGCAACAATAGTTGGAAAGGGACCTGAGTTACACCAGGAACATCAAGTTCCACAACTCTGATGGCAGGACAGACTGAGAAAGAAAAGAAAGTATGTGCAGTGTCTGAAAGCAGTCACCCCTGCCTGAATGGAGAGTGAATACAATTGAGGGCGCTGGGCCCTGTTGGTGCTTTGACCAGCGATCAAATGGACAGTCCGTGAGGGGCTGCCACCAGGGAGAGGTCCTTGCAGTCATTCAAATAGAGATCACTCCATCCCCTCCTGTACATCGATGAGGGGGCCTGTGAGCCTGATACATTTACCTTACTGGTGCCCCTGACCAGACAGTAATCACTGATAGCCATTGCAGGGTTTTAGCTATCAGAAACTGAACGGGTGAAGATAAAGAATGTGATTAAACTGCAATCGGACAGCAGGGAAGGAAGCAACAGGAATACGAACGACAGCTGCATTTTAAAGTGTTGGTCAGATTTCTGGAACAATCTCTGCTTAAAGTCTTGCCTAGATGTAGATGCACATAGAGTAATTGGGGAAGGGATTCCAAAGCATAGAATATTTTTGATCCTCCTTAAGGTTGACCTTTCCTGGAACAATTTTATTTTTGTAAAGGAGAGTAAAGAGGAGGGACAGTCAGGGCATATTCTGGAGTTATTCTGGAGTATTCTGTTGCAAATATTAACAACAGCAACCAATCTTCCGAGCTGAATGTGGATTGTAGATTAAATTTAAAATGCAGCCCTGGACAAGTTTCTTGGAGCTGTGGACACCAGTTAATTGAACACTAGGCAATGCTGATTAACATTCAATTTGCATGTATGGAGTGTGTGAGCGAAGAAGGAGGTGTGAAAATTATATGTTGTCCAAAGGAAGCATTGTAGGTACATTATAACTATAGAATTGTCCTTTGATCATTAGCATATAAAAAGTTGTGTAGTATTGGGTGGAACAGGCCTCTTCCTTAGAAAACGTCTCATTTTGCTGAACAAAGCCCTTCTGTATTCACTAGCTTCAGTGTCTCTCTGATGACTTTGTTCACGTTACAGCAACATATATGTACTCTGATAATAAATTAACTTTGAACTTTTAAACCTCAACTCCTGTACCTGATCAAGGGTTTTTATGCCCTTAGCTGTGCAGAATGTAGAGACGATTATATTTATGAGTTAGTTACCACCGGAGTTCGGAAGCACTTTGTGCACCAGGATTTATTTCAACAGATTAGATGCGACAAGAATGGTATAGATAAAGGAACGAACATAAGAACTGCCAGCAGCAAGAAACAAACTACTGGATGAACTCAATCACAAGCATGTCAAATTAACAGAGTTTACTGTAATATTAATGAGTATTGGGATGAAATTTTGACCTACAGCAGCTAATTTGACCACAAACCCGGAGTCCATCCTGTTTGATTACCACTTACTGGGGAAATTTTAATTTATTTATTCATCAAATGTGGACATCATTGACATCGTCAGCATTTATTGTCCATCCCTAAATTGATAATGATAATTGATTATCAATAAACCAATTATCGTTGTTACATGTGAAAAACCTGTCTTGCATACTGACCATGCAGATCATTTCCGTACATCAGTACATTGAGATAGACCATGGTAAAACAATAACAGAATGCAGAATAAAGACTTCCAGTTACAGAGAAAGTCCAGGTAAACAATGAGGAGCAAGATCACGGTGAGGTAGAGTGTGAGGCACAGGGTCACAAAGAGGTAGATTGTGAGATCAAAAGTTTGTCTTATCGTACAAGGGAACAATTTAAATTAGTGGGATAGAAGTTGTACTTGATGTCATTGTATATGACAAAGAACAAAGAATGGGCAGATGGAGTGAGGTGGCAGGGAGGGAATAGTGAATTTGGAGATCAATATTGGAGGGGATAAGTGGGTAAGTAAAAAATTTCCCAGTGCTGGAATCTGACAAGGAGGTAATAATAGGAACTATTAGGGGAAAAGTGTATGGCAGGTTGAATCAGGTGGGTGAGAAGTGTGGGTCATAGGTGCATGGGATCAGAAGGGGGAAGAGGACAAAAATGGGTAAAAATGGGTGATAGGGGAGTGGACTAGAGTAGAATGGAATGGAAATGGAATAAAGTTGGATAGCTACATGGACGGGAGGGATCTAGAGGACAATGGTTCAAGTGTATATGTTGTGTGTGTGTGCGTGCCCTTAACTCCCAGAGGAGTCATCGGGGCGCTGCCATGACAAGCGTTTTGCACCGATCTTTTTGGTGATTGCTCATCGTACGGCGTGTCTTGGGCATCTGAAACCCGGCGGAGCCCATCCCTCTCCAGGTTTTTTTTAATGTGATCGAGTTGCTAGCTCGACACTCAACCCAGGCATGAATGGAGAGCATGCAAGGGAGCGGCCGGATTCAAGTTCAAGTAGGTTGATGGAAATAGGCAGTTAAATGGGTTGGCTCATACTAATTGGGCTGAAAGGCTGTACTTCTCTATGACTCTAAAACTGGGGGGTTAAGTTATTGAACAGATGGTGAGAGAGGGGATAGAGGAGACAAGAGGCTTTGCATTTACCTGGAAGAACATGTGAAGTCTCAGGTTAATGTCTTATTCAACTGATGAACCTTCAACAGTGAATTAGAATCTGCTTTATTATTACTGAATTATATGACATGAGGTTCCAAGTCAACACTGCACAGGGTGCATCAGCCCAGAGATTTGTACTCAGCCTCTGGAGATTTACAAGCCCTTCAGCACAATTGGTTCATGATGACCAAGATGCACATCAAGCTAGTGCCATTTTCCTGTGCTTAGCCATAACCTTTTAAACCTTTCCTCTCTGTGTACTTGTTCAAAATGATCTAAACTCATTTTCTTGCAACCTAAAGGAAATATTTTAATATTGAACCATAGCTGACACACCTCTTGTGTCAATGCATTATTCATATGATGTGTGGTTTCTCTGTGTTTTGACACTAGCTTGGTCAACCTTCTTTCCATGATGGTTTGGCTCCAATTAGCTTTCAATCGATTGTGATTAAATCAAATAACCTACTCATGTTTCTATAGTCAGGATCTTTTCAATTCTTCTCCATTTTAAGCACATGAGTTAAGGGCTTAGAAAGGGGATGATTATGGTTCAGAGTCTGCCTGCCATTGCATACAAGTTAGTTAAGATTTGTCCGCGAACTATTTACTTTAAGTTTGTAACTGGTGATTTGTTAATGAATGGAATAACATTATAAAATTGTTAAATCAGTTTATTATTGTTGCATGTACTGAGGTACAGTGAAAAACTTAGAATGTAGAATATAGAACAATACAGCACATGATGTTGAGCTGTCCTTTTAACCCCCTCTAATATAAATCTAACCCTTCCCTTCCACATAGACCTCCATTTTTCTTTCATGCATGTGCTATCTTAAATCTCTTAAATCCCTCTAACGTATCTTCATCTACCACCACCTTTGGCAGTGA
This sequence comes from Hemitrygon akajei, assembly GCF_048418815.1. Classification (NCBI taxonomy): domain Eukaryota; kingdom Metazoa; phylum Chordata; class Chondrichthyes; order Myliobatiformes; family Dasyatidae; genus Hemitrygon; species Hemitrygon akajei. The sequence goes on from NC_133124.1 coordinate 74,529,857, forward strand.
GCAGCATGTACCTACCGCTCTGTGGAAAATCCTGCCTCTGATATTCACCCTGTATTTTCTTCCAATCTCTTTAAAATGATGACCTCTTGTATTAGCCAGTTCCACCCTGGAGCCATTCTCTAGCTGTCCACTATATCGATGCCTCCTTTCATCTAGTACTCCTTATCAAATCACCTCTCATTGTCCTTCACTGCAAAAATAAAAGTTCTCTTGCTAAAAATTCTCAGTAATATTGCCCCAGTAGTGATAGGCTCCCAGTTTTCAACTTCAACCTCAGCTGCTGTCTATGTGGAGTTTGCACCTTTTCCCTGTGGCTGTGTGAGTTTCCGCCTAGTGCGCTGGTCTCCTCCCAAATCGTGTAGGTGTGCAGGTTGGTAGGTAAATGGCCACTGTAAATTGCCCCTTGTTTGTAGGCGATGGGTAAAATCTATAGGTTGGTGGGAGAGTAGGTTTATTAGTGAGCCAGCATAAAGTGGATGGGTGGAAATGGCCTAGAGTCACAGAGCAATAGGGTCAAACAGTACAGGAACAGGCCCTTTGGCTGAGCTGGTCCATGCCAACCAAGACAGACATCTAAGCTAGTCCCATTCGCCTGCATCTGTCCTACATCCCTCTAAACCTTTCCTATTACCTATCAAAGTGTCTTTTAAAAGTTGTCAATATACCTGCTTCAACCACTTCCTCATAATTCATCCTATACACTGATTATGCTGGGTAAAACAGTAACCACTGAGGATCCTATTAGATGTCTCCCATCAGGCCCTCTAGTTTCTGATTTGCCAACTCTGGGAAAAAGGCTATGAGCATTCAGCCTACTTATGACCCTCATGATTTGACTCACCTCATTAAGATCAGCCCTCATTCTCCCACAGTCCAATCTCCTTTGTTCTAAAGAAAAATGAAGTATGTATTGCAGAATATTTCCTCACAATTGACTTCTAACATACAAGAGCAGAGCACGGAAGGAAGCACCATTCCTAATGAAATATTTTGCAGTCAAAACTACATTCTAATCACAGTGATCAGTTGTTTCAACAGTCTGCAGCTGAAGATCCTGCTGACAAGCTTAGAGTCCATGTACTGTAATAAAATCAGGCACAATGAAACAGATATGCAGTCTGTCACTGGTAGTTTTGCAGATTTAGCAGCAAGTGGAAAATGGCCTTTGAAATATTAAGACTGCCATTTCTGCAAGTTTACTTATTCTATTGTAGCTGTACTGTGGCAATGAATCAAAATTCTTATCTTACTTTATGATGTAATAAGATAAATAGATGTGCTGCAATTGTGCCTAATGGGTCAACATGCAATCATTTTCTCTGGGATGAAGCTGAGCCATATTTATGTTGCCTTGCAAACTTATCAAAAAATTTGCTGTCTCTTTCTGTAAACCATATTGAGTCGTCTTCACTCATTTCCCCTGTGCTTGGCTCTTGTCCAACATTGCTTCAATTGCCATTCTCTTTTATTCCGCCCCCCGCCCCCCGCCCCCAGTGAAAATACAAAAGCACATGCAACCAGGCTCAAGGACAGCTTCTATCCCGGTGGTATAGGACTATTGAACGGTTCTTTAGTATGATAATACGGGCTCCTGACCTCTCAACTACCTTGACAAAGCCTTGCACCACATTGTGTGCCTGCATTGTACTTCTCCTGTAACTCAAACTCTTTATTCAGAAGTCTGTTATTGTTTTTCTCTTGCACTACTATGATGCACTGATGTGGTGAAATGATCTGTAGATGACACAAGTTAAAGTTTTTCAATGTACCTTGGTACATATGAGAATAATAAACCAGTTTACCAATTCAACAAATCCACATTGTTCTAACTAAACCTCAACCCCTGTTCCGACCAACTCCCTCCGTATCTCTGTGACCTCCTCCAATCTTACAACCCTTTGAAATAAAAATAGAAATTGCTGGACACACTCGCAGGTCAGGCAGTGCCTGTGGAGAGAAAAACAAACTGGGTTCGTTGGGCCAGAGGGACCTATTAGCTTGCTGCACTGCTAAATGAATAAAGTAAATAATGAAAACTGATTCTGATTCTGTCCTTTACCAGAATCAGGTTTATTATCACCGGCATGTGTTGTGAAATTTGTTAACTTAGCAGCAGCAGTTCAATGCAACACATAATCTGGAGGAAAAAAAAAAGTACAGTAGATTGAATAGATTAAAAATTATGCAAAAACAGAAATAATATGTATTAAAAAGATGAGGTAGTGTTCATGGGTTCAATGTCCATTTAGGAATCGGATGGCAGAGGGGAAGCTGTTCCTGAATCGCTGAGTGTGTGCCTTCAGGCTTCTATACTTCCTACCCGATGGTAACAGTGAGAAAAGGGCATGTCCTGGGTGCTGCAGGTCTTTAATAATGGACGCTGCCTTTCTGAGACACCGCTCCTTGAAAATGTCCTGGGTACATTGTAGGCTAGTACCCAAGATGGAACCAACTAAATTTATGACCCTCTGCAGATTCTTTCGGTCCTGTGCAGTAGCGCCCCCCCTCCCCCATATAGACAGTGATGCGGCCTTTCAGAAAGCTCTCCGCAGTTGTCTATAGAAGTTTTTGAGTGCTTTTGTTAACATACCATATCTCTTCAAACTCCTAATGAAATATAGTCACTGTCTTGCCTTCTTTATAGCTGCATTGATATGTTGGGATCAGGTTAGATCCTCAGAGATTTTGACACCCAGGAATTTGATACTGCTCACTCTTTTCACTTCTGATCCCTCTATGAGGATTGGTATGTGTTCCTTCGTCTTACCCTTCCTGAAGTCCACAATCAACTCTTTTGTCTTACTGACCAGAATAATGGCTGGATTCCAAGGCACAAATTGTGAGCAACAAACACAAAATGCTGGAAGAACTCATCAGGACAGGCAGCATCTATGGAGGGAAATAAGCAATTGACATTTTGGACTGAGAGCAGCGTTTCAGCCTGGTCTGAGACAACATTTCATCAGGATTAATGAAGTCAGGACTAACATCCAGAAATCTGTTGCTCTCTGATTTAAATGCCCTCAATGAGCAAGCCTGTAGAGATTTACCACCTCTGAGTGAAGACAATTCCCTTGTTTATGTCTGGTATGGAAAATCAATCACACAAGAGTGTAAGAAGATGTAGAGAGTAGTGGACTCAGGCCAATATATCACAGGCTTTTCCCTCTCCACTGTCTGTAGTACCTACAGTAGGTACTGCCTCAAGAAGGCAACATCTATTATCAAAGATCCCTGCCGTTCAGGCCATGTCATCTGCTTGCAGCTACCATTGGCCCGGAAGATCCACAGCAATAAATTCAAGAACAGCTAATTCCCTTCAACCATTTGCTTCCTAAACTAACCTGCACATCCCTGACCACTACCTCAGTAGTGGAAAACTATATCCATTTCTTTTTTGTTCTAATTGTGTTCTTTCTTGCATGATGTTATATAATTTATCTTTGATCTATGTTTTTCTTGTGGATGTTTTCACTTTAATGCCATGTGCCTCTGGTGCTACTGCACGCATCTTTTTCATTGCACCTGTGCAGAGATGTACTTGTGCAGATGACAATAAATTTGACTTTGACTCTTGATCCTCCAATCTATTTTCTCATGGCTCTTGTACTTTCAGAATCAATATCAGAATTAGGTTCATCATCAGCGTTTATATGATGTGAAATTTGTTGTTTTGCTGCAGCAGTACAGATCAAAGGCATAAAATCATAAAATTACTATAAATTACAAAATAAGAAAGTAGTGCAAAAATAAAGAAACAACAAGTTAGTGTTTGTGGCTTCATGGACCCTTCAGAAATCTGATGGCATAGGCGAAGAAGCTGCTCCTAAATCACTGAGTGTGGGTTTTCCGGCTCCTGAGTCTCCTCCCGGATGGGAGTAATGCGAAGGTGCAGAAAGATGGAAAGAAGCTGGTGGGGAGGAAATATACCTAACACAGTGCAGGGGGAGTAAAATCTCTGTGCTGTGTGTTTCATCCAATTATCATGTCATGCTTTCTACACTCCAATATTTATCTCCATTTAAGGTAATTTCAACATCATAAAAGTAATGAAGTAATTTTCTTTACAAAATAATTCTCTATTTTACAAAAGCTTAGCAAGCGCAGGATTTAATTATAATTAGGAACTAATGTAACATACAGGCATGCAAATGTTACAGTATCATTTCATTCTTCAAATTATTTCATTAACAAGCAAACCAACCCATTGCACTAAATATAACTTTGCAATTGTTTTGATTTCAGGAGGATTTGATTACCAGAGTGGATCCAGAGCTCAGGGGATAAGATCCGGGGAATATTCTGCTCAATGGCACAGGAAGAATTCACAGAGAGTCTGAAATGCATAGCACACACTGATACTCCCATCACATCATGATCACATCCCTCAGGAGGCTAAAGAAATTTTGTATATCCCCTTTGACTCCTACCATTTTTTATTGATGCAGCATAGAAAGCATCATGGCTTGGTATGACAATTGCTCTGCCTGGGTCTGCAAGGAACTGCAGAGAGTTATGGATACGGCTCAGTCGTGGAAATCAGCCTCTCTTGCAAGGACTTCTCAGTGCCTTGGTAAAGCAATCAGCATAATCAAAGACCCACCCATCCTGGACATTTTCTGTTCCCTCTCTCTCATTGAGCAGAAGATACAAAAGCACCTATCACCCGGCTCAAGGGCAGCTTCTATACACTTTTCTAAAACTACCGAATGGTCCCCTAGTACGACAAGATTGACTCATGACCTTGAATCTTATTATTTGCCTGCACTGCATGTTCTCTGTAACTGCAACACTTTATTCTGCATTCATTTAAATTTTTCCCATTGTACAACCTTAATGCACTGTTTTAATGAAATTATCTGTATGAATTACATGCAATTTTGCATTCCAACTCCGTACATGTGGCAATAATAAACCAAATCCAATTTGAATTCCGTTATAATCCAACAATGGGTCTTACTTCTCTGATGATGGTCTATCTGTGTGGTCCTTAGTGTGAGCTACTAGGGACTAGAAGAGATAGGTATTGGACTTTTACACTGGATTTATAAATGATCTTAACTCTTCTAGAGGCATACAGCAGGAAAACAGGCTACTTGGCCCATCATGTCTATGCTAACCATCAAGCAGCAATTTCCACTAATCCTACAGTAATCCCATTTTATTCCCCCTACATTCTTATCAAATCCCCCAGATCCTACTTCTCGCCGACACACTAATGGTAATTTACTTTGTTCAATTAAACTGCTGATACCCTCATTTAATTTTTTGGTCTGCTATTTTTGCATGTACCGAGCTGTAGTGAAATGCCATACTGTACGTAAGTAGATCAAAGTTGCACAAAAGGAAAACAGTGCAGAATTGCGAATGTCAGATTCAGAATCTGAACTGGTTTACTATCACTGACATACACAGTGCTATAGTTACAGAAAATGTGTAATGCAGCGAGATAAATAAAGTGCAAGAGCTATGACAATGTATACTGAGAGGTCATCATTATCATATCAGAGGTCCATTTAAGAGTTTGGTAGCATGTGCTTTCAGACTTTTGTATTTTCTGTCTGACTGAAGATGGGAGAAGAAGAAATGACCAGGGTGGAAGGGGTCCTTGATTATGTTGGCTGCTTTCCCTAGGCAGTGGGAAGTGTAGGTGAGTTCATGGAGGGGAGGTTGTTTTGTCGTAGTGTGGAGGCTAGTTTGTCATAGAGTCATAGTGCACTAAAGTACAGAAGCAGGCACTCCAGCCCATCTAGTCCATGATGACCTGGTCTTCTGCCTAGTTCCATCAACCTGCACTCAGACCATAGCCCTCCATTCCCATTTCATCCAGTACCTATCCAAACTTCTCTTAAGTGTTACAAATAAACTCACAACCACCACCTCTATTGGTAGCTCATTCTACATTCATACCATCCTCTGTGAAGAAGCTTCCCCTCAGATCCCTCATAAATTCTATGAAATTTGAACTATGAAAATTCGTGAATCTATGGAATTTGTTGCCACGGGCGGCAGTGGAGGCCAAGTCATTGGGTGTATTTAAGGCAGAGATTGATAAGTATCTGAGTAGTCAGGGCACCAAAGGTTATGGTGAGAAGGTGGGGGAATTGGACTAAAGGGGAGATTGGATCAGCTCATGATGAAACGGCAGAGCAGACTCGATGGGCCGAATGGCTGACTTCTGCTCCTTTGTCTTATGGTCTTATGGTCTAAATTTTCACCTTTCACTCTAAACTTATGGCCTCTAGTTCTAGTCTTCATGCACTTACCTTATCTATGCCCCTCATAATTTTGTACACCTCTATAAGATCTCCCTGTTGTGTATTTAATATTTCAGTAATATTTGAGTAATATTATAAATATATTGTTTAAGAATATTTTGCTTGCTTACATAATTTATTGCAGGTTATGTATGAAAGTACATGAATGGCATACATCATTGCACCACCAGGTCAGAAATATGGACTTCACTAGGCTCCTGGACTCCCGTGTTTTTTGTTAAATTAGTTTTTGGAGCTACAAAACATAACAATGGTGATGAGAAAGTTTCAAATTGAACTGGAGACAACTATCTACCTGTTGAAGTGCAGCAAGATGTTCGAGTTTTAAAACAGCGCACCACCTTTTTTTCCTTTGGAAGGGGAGAAAGAGACATTAAAGTTGTAAAAAAAAGGTGCAGCATATGTTTTTCACAAGGGAAGAAAGACGATCAAGTTAAAAATGGCAGAAAACAAATGAAATTAATGGGTTCATAATCAGTGAGTACCAGCTGATAATATACTTTTTAAAAAAGCAGAAATGGCTGGCTACATCAGAATGATAAACATGTTTGATTGCACAGAAGATAACTGGCTGATGTATACTGAATGAACTGAGCAGTATTTTGAAGTAAATGAAATAGCTAATAGGAAATGAGTGCATCTTTTGCAGAGTGCAACAGGCTGAAAAGGATACAGTTTATTTAAAAGTTTGACAGCTCCAACCAACCATCCAGAATGAGATTTGTTGATATCATTAAAGTAATGCAGGAATATTTAGAAATTAAATCATTGTTAAATGCAGAATGTTTTTAAATGGAATTAAAAATAAAGGGAAGTCCATTTGAACTCATGAGGCTAAATTGAAGAAGTTTGCTGAGCATTGTCAGTTCAGCAATGGGCTTAATGATACATTGAGAGATTGTTTAGTTGGTGAAATCTTGCAAGAAAATGTTCAAAAATGACTCCTAATTGAAGCACAATTCACATTTAAAAGAACAGTTGAAATTGGTGTATCAGTGGAAATGGCAGCCAGAGACACAATTGAGTTACAGTCTGGAATGAAAGAGAGTGTGAACAAAATTGCAGCATCTAAACAGGAATCTGCCTTGCTGAACAAATTGTGTTACTGTTGTGGCAGGAGCTCACATACACCTCACCAATGTAGGAATAATGGTGAACCTTGCAGAAAATGCAACAAAGTAGGACACATACAGAAAGCATGTTGGGCAGACAAAAATAAATGGATTGCACAGGAAAGAAAAAAAAGATAAAAAGTCAGTTTCAGAAAGAGCACTGATCTGCATGCTGTTGATAGTGATCAGAGTGACACAGGACTGAGTAGCACTGAGGTTTACAATGTGGAAACTAACACGAGATAAGCAATATAGCTTACACCAGAAGTGAACGACAAATTAATTAAAATGGAATTGGTCACTGGCTCGGCTATTTCAATCATTCAATGAAATAAGTTTGAGTAGCATTTCAAAGATATGGAATTGAAGCCTGCAGATATCCAGCTATGAATTTAAACTGGGGAAAAGATAAATCCTGTGAGAATAACATTCATAACAGTGATATTCAACAACCAATAAACCACATTGGGCTTGTATATGGTAAAAACAGGAGTGCCAGCATTTTGGGGCTGTGATTGGCTGAGACAATTACAACTTGATTAGAGATCCATTCACTATTTGTATGTTACATCCCCTGCAATGGAGTCAATTGAAACTGAATTAAGAAAGGTACTGGATGATGTTACAGCAGTGTTCAAGGATGACATTGGAAAATTCAAAACTATTGAAGATAAAATAGTGTCAAATGAAAATACCATGCTCAAGTTTTACAAAGCCCATCTGGTTTCTCATATCATAAAGCAGTCAGTGAGCTAGATCACATGGAGGCAAAAGGAATTCTTTCCAAGGTTGAGTGGAGGTCACAGGCATCATCAGTGGTCCCAGTAGTCAAATCAAGTCAAATTTATTGTCATTTGACTATATACATGTATACCATCAAACGAGACAATGTTTCTCCAGATCAGAATCTGAATCAGAATCAGGTTTATTATCACCAGCATTTGAGGTGAAATTTGTTAACTTAGTAGCAGCAGTTCAATGCAATACATAATCTAACAGAGGGAGAGAGAGAGAAAAATAATAATAAATAAAATAAAACATCATAATAAATAAACAAGTAACTCAATTATGTATATTAAATAGATTATTTTAAAATGTGCATGTGCAAAAACAGAAATACTGTATATTAAAAAAAAGTGAGGTAGTGTCCAAAGATTCAATGTCCATATAGTAATCGGATGACAGAGGGGAAGGAGCTGTTCCTGAATCACTGAGTGTGTGCCTTCTGGCTTCTGTACCTCCTACCTGATGGTAACAGTGAGAAAAGGGCATGCCCTGGGTGCTGGAGGTCTTTAATAATGGACGCTGCCTTTCTGAGACACCGCTCCCTAAAGATGTCCTGGGTACTTTGTAGGCTAGTGCCCAAGATGGAGCTGACTAGATTTACAGCCTTCTGCAGCTTCTTTCAGTCCTGTGTAGTAGCCCCTCCATACCAGACAGTGATGCAGCCTGTCAGAATGCTCTCCACAGTACAACTATAGAAGTTTTTTGAGTGTATTTGTTGACATGCCAAATTGCTTCAAACTCCTAATAAAGTATAGTTACTGTCTTGCCTTCATTATGATCAGGTAAGGTCCTCAGAGATCTTGACACCCAGGAACTTGAAGCTGCTCACTCTCTCCACTTCTGATCCCTTTTGAGAATTGGTATGTGTTACTTTGTCTTACCCTTCCTGAAGTCCACAATCAGCTCTTTCGTCTTACTGACGTTGAGTGCCAGGTTGTTACTGTAGCATCATTCCACTAGTTGGCATATCTCACTCCTGTACGTCCTCTTGTCACCACCTGAGATTCTAACAATAATGGATGTATCGTCAGCAAATTTGTAGATGGTATTTGAGCTATGCCTGGGTGTAAAGCACAGTAGTACCCGTAACAGACATATAACACACAATAGCTTAGGGGAGTAAGGATAAAATCTATAAATGAATTATACATAGATAAACAAAGCAGAGTTCAAAAATTAAATATTGTATGGTACAGAACAGAGTAACCAGTGACACTTTGAATGTGATGTGGCAGGGAGTTCAGAAGCCGTATGGCCTGAGGGAAGAAGCTGTTTTCCATCTTGACCGTTCCTGTCTTAATGCATTGTAGTCTCCTGCCTGATGATAGAAAGTCAAAGAGGATGCCGGATGGATGGGTGGGATCCTGAATAATACTAAGGGCCCTGCGTATGCAGCACTCATGATAAATGTCCTTGATGGATGGTAGGGAGACCCCTAAGATTCTCTCAGCCGTTCTTCACTCCTTTGTAACGGATATCTGGTCTGATGCTCTATCGCTCCCAAACCAGATTGAGGTGCACCTTGTCAGGGCGCTCTCAATAGTGCTCCTGTAAAATTCAGTTAAGATGGTGGGGGTTGGGGGGGGAGGCTTGCTTGCTTTAATCTCTTTAGCAAGTGGAGGTGCTGCTGTGCCTTCTTATTCAGGGAAGTGATATTGAGGGACTCGGTGAGCTTGTCTGTGATGAGAACTCCCAGGAACTTGGTGCACTTAACTTTCTCAATGGAGGAGCCACGTATGCGCAGGGGGAGTTGGAACTGGTGCTGGAAGCCGGGTTTCAGATTTATGGATCATTGGGGTCCATACTGAGGAAAGTATGATCTCTACAAAAGGGATGGGCTACACCTTAACCTGAGGGGGACCAATATAATGTGGGCAGGTTTGCTAGAGCTGTTGGGGAGGGGGGTTTAAAGTAATTTGGCAGGGAGAAAGGAACCAGAGTGACAGGGTTGAGGATAGGGATGTTGATTTACAAGCAGACTTAGTAAATTGTGACACTGTCAGGAAGCACAGGCAGATGACAGGGCAAAATTGCAGTCAATGGGTGGGTTACAGTGTAAAAGGACAAAATTGAAAAGGATGACAAACACAGGACTGAAGGTGTTATATTTGAACACATACAATACACAAAATAAGGTAGATGATCTTGTGTTGCAATTAGAGATTGTCAGGTATGATGTTATGGACATCAATGAATCGTGGCTCAAAGAGGATTGTAGTTGGGAGCTTCATACCCAAAGGTACACAAAGGATGGGCAGGTAAGCAGAGGAGGAGGAGGAGAAGTGGCTCTGATGGTAAGAAATTAAATCAAATCTTTAGAGAGAGGTGACACAGAATTGGAGGATGTAGAATCCTTGTGAGTTAGGAAACTGCAAGGATAAGAGGAACCTGATGGGAGTTATTTACAGGCCTCAGAACAGGTTGTGGTTCACAAGTTACAGTAGAAATTCAAAAATCCAAACTGCAAAGGGATTTGGGAGACTTTGTGCAGAATTCCCTAAAGGTTAATTTGCAGGTTGTAGTCCTAGCATTCATTTCAAGAGGATGTAATGCTGAGGATGAATAAGGCACTGGTGAGGCCTCACATGGAGCATTATGAACAGTTTTGGGCCCCTTATGTGCTGACATTGGAGAGGGTTCAGGAATGAGCAGCAATGTAAGGCTCTGGGACTGTACTTGTTGGAATTTAGAAGAATGTAGGGTGATCACATTGTAACCTATTAAATGTTGAAAGGCCTAGATAGAGTGGATGTGAAAAGGATGTTTCCTTTGGTTGAGGAGTCTAGGACCAGAAGACACAGCCTCAAAATAGACAGACATCCATTTATAACAGAGATGAGGAGGAATTTTTTTAGACAGATGGTGGTGAATCTGTGGGATTCTTTGCCACCCATGGCTATGAAGGCTGGGTCATTGGGTGTATTTAAGGGAGAGGTTCTTGATTCATTAGGGCATCAAAGGTTACAGGGAACAGGCAGAAGAATGGGGTTGAGAGGGAAATAGATCAGCCTTGATGAAAAGACTCAATGGGCCAAATGGCCTAATTCTCCTGCTATGTCTGACAATCTTATGGCCTTCCCCATAATCAGGTCCACAAGTCCCAGCAACATCCTTGTGTGATGGATTGGCTGTGTCCACAACTCTCTGCAATTTCTTGTAATCCAGGGAAGAACCATTGTCATATAAGCTGTGATGCTATTGGAGCATCTTGGGAGGTTTATGTTGTCACAGGGAGAACATGTAAACTTCATGCAGACAGCAGTGGAGGTCAGGATTGAACCTGGGTTACTGGAACTGGTTCTACCAACTACACCACTATGTTGTTCTAGCTATTCTGTCAAGTCCAGGTGAATACAAAATACTGCATATGATTTCCTCATTAATTGGTGTCCGTCTAATTGGCAAAAGTCAGTTGACAGACAAGTTTTAGTTAGAGATCCATTTAACAAACTATTATATCAGTACAAACTGTCAGACCAGTGTGTAACACCAATTAGCAGGGCTCAACCAGACAGAAGCAAAGCTACTTAATATTTTAATTTAATAACACTTGTTAATAATGGAGTTTTATCCTTTTTAATAAAGACATTTAATTTAACCACACGATAATAAATCTTGCATGGAATATTAAAGAGTCTTCATTTTCACTTATTTTGAGTAATTTTTTTGACTGTTGGGGAGAGCGCAATTACTTTGGCTAAAGTTTATGTGCCATGTTACAAATGTAGGCACTAGAAGTTAAAAAGAGGAAAAGAAATCATACAGAAAGTGTGTATAGGCATCAGAACTGGGAGATTGGGAATATCCAGACTGCTATAAATACAGATTAATGTATGGTTTAATGCAATTGTTTTGATTGGGTAATTGGACCAGCCCTTTCATGCTGACTCGGCTGATGTTCTAATGTTCTTGTGTCATTTGCACATGGAACATTACAAGTCCTTTTGTCCATAATGTTGTCCCATCTAAGTAAGTTAGCAATAAAACACTTAATTAAACTAATCCCTTCTACCTACACAATCTCCACATCCCTCTATTCTCTAATATTCACCTTAAGAGCTGCTTAAACATCCCTGTCATAACAACCTCTATCACAACCCTTCGCAGTTCAATCCATGCATCCATCATTTTCTGAGTAAAAAATCTTGCCCTGCACATCTGCTTTGAACTTACTCCCTCTTTCCTGAAATGCATGCCCTCTAGTATAAGACATTTCTACCCTGGTACAAAGATACTGCTGTCTCTAAACTGCTGATTGTGTGTGTGTGTGTGTGAGATTGCGTGCATTTTGTTCTCTTTGTGTGCATCGTGCGTGTGATGTGAGAGTGTAAATGTGTATTTGTGTGTCTTTTACCGTGTGTGTGAATATGTGCACATGTGCACAGATGTGTGGGTGAGTGTATGTGAATGTATATTTGTGTGTGTATTGTGGAGCTCCTGCTCCCATCACCCTACAGAGGACACATACTTAAACAGCCAAGCCAACAAAACCAGAGGGATAGGAGAAAAACATCATTGGTGTGAAGATCAACACACACAAAATGCTGGAGAAACTCAGCAGGCCAGGCAGCATCTATGGAAAAAAGTACGGTCGACATTTCGGGCTGAAACCCTTCACCAGGATGGTTGGAAAGCAGCAGGGGTCACAGAGGGGGAGCAGTGAGAGAGAGTTTCACTGAACTCTTGTCGAAGGGAAGATTTCAGTCCTGCCAAAGGGTTTCAGCCCGAAACATTGGCTGTACTTTTTGGCTGGTTAATTACCGATGGGGGTTACCTGTATTGAGGGTGATGGGGAGGGAGGAGTGGCTGTGCTTCCTGACTATATGAGATCTGTTCATTAAGAAGTCCAATACACAGTTGCACAGTGGTGCATTTAAATCGAGGGGTAGAAGTTTGTTCACTATTGTTCACTATTGTTTCACTCCCAATAATGAAACAATAGTGTTGGATGTCGAACTGAAATCCAGAAACAGCATTCTATGAGTGTCAGGGCCTGTTGCATGACTGATGTTATGGTATTGATCACGTTATGAAAGATCAGATGCTATGTTTGTCCTTGTCTTGTAATGTACTGTGCTGCTGCTTCAAAAAGCTGATGTTCATGGTGTTTATACCCTGTGGATGTGTGAATGCCTATGACAATGATAATCTGGAACTTGAATGATACGGGACAGAAACAGACCATTCAGAATCAGGCTTATTGTCACTGACTCCTGTTGTGAAATGTGTTGTTTTGTGGCAGTGGCACAGAGCAGGCATAACAAACTACTATGTTATAATAAAAAATAAATAAATAGTCCAAAAATGGAATAGTGAGATGGTGCTCATGGGTTCATGGACCATTGATATATCTGCTGGCAGAGGGGACGAAGCTGTTCCTAAAACATTGAGTTTGGGTCTTCAGGCTGCTGTACTTCCTCCCTGGTGGTAATAATGAGAAGAGGGCTTGTCCCTGGTGGTGAAGGTTCATAATGATGGGAGCTACCTACACTGCCATTTGAAGATGAACTCGATGGTGAGGAGGGTTGTGCCTGTGATGGAACTGGCTGAGTCTACAACTCTCTTGTAGCTTCTTGCAATTCTGTGTGTTGGAGAGTCCATGCCAGGCTGTGATGCAACTTAATTTGTCTACCTTTACATATTCTGAGTGGGTCCAGGGTTCTGGCTGGGTTTAGGAGACTGGGATGAGAATAGTATTAAGAGGGTGGTCCTGTACCCTTTAAGAATTGTGCTTTTCTAATCCTTCCTATCAAAGTAAAACATTTCTGAATATCAACTTCCACTTGTCACCATTATGGCCATTGACCCAGCCTCCTTCTATCCCTTTTAAGTTTCCCTGCCACACTTTACTATGCCTCCAGGTAATGTGTCATCTCCTGACTTGGAGGTCGGAGTCACTGTATAATACAACACAGAAACAGGCCCTTCAGCCCATCATGCCTGTGCCAACCCATCTGCAAATATCCCATTTACTAGCATTTGGTAGCCTTCTCTGCTCTGGTGATTCAAGTGCTCATCTAAGCACTTCTTAAATGTGTGAGTCTTTACCTTCATCACCCCCTCAGGCAATGAGTCCATTTTATAACCTCCCTCTGGGTGATAAAGGTAAGTCTTCAGATCCCCTCTAAACCTCTTCCCCATACCATAAACCTATGCCCTCTCATAGTAGATACCTCTGCTATGGGGCAAAATTTATTGTCGCTCTGTTTACCTCAGTCAGGATAACATTTTTCATTGCACCTCTGTAAACAGGTACTTGTGCATATTGTGCCCACTGAATATTGAAAGAGTGGACTTGGCAAGGAAGAGGAGTGGATGAATCTAGGACCAGAGGGCATATTCTCAAAATAGAAGGACATCCCTTTAAAACAGAGAAGAGCAGGGATTTCTGCTCCGATGTCTTATGGTCTTATGGTCCTGCCTCATTTAATTAAGTTGGAACTGGAATTTGGTTTATTATTGTCACATGTACCAAGATACAATGGAAAACATGTCTTGCATACTGTTCATGAAAATCAATTAATTACATAGTGCATCATTGAAGTTGTACAAAGTAAAACTATAACAATGTAGAATTAAATCTAAAAGCTACAGTGAAAGTGTGGTGCAGGTAAATGATAACGTTCAAGATCATAACAAAGTAGATTGTGAGGTCAGGTTTCCATCTTATTTCATTATTTAATCGTTTTATAACAGTGGGCTGGAAGCCATCCTTGAGCCCGGTGGCAAGTTCTTCAGGCTTTTGTATTTTCTGCCAGATGGGAGAATGTCTAGGGCGAGTGGGGTCTTTGATTATGCTGGCTGCTTCACTGAGGGCGCAAGAACTGTAGACTGTGTCCATAGAGGTGAGGCTGGTTTCCCTGGTGTGCTGAGCTATACAGTGAGTGAAAGCAAGAATGTTGCAGAAGTCTTAATGGCTGGAGACACAAAATACTGAGTCGTAGAGTCATAGAAATGTAAAGCACAGAACTAGACCCTTTGGTCCATCAGATCTATGCCAACAGTAGCGTCTATCTATGGTAATTCCTTTAGACCTTTTTGTCTCTACTAGATGTTTTTTAAACACTGTACATTAAGATTTGAAATGAATTCTCTACCAAAGCACTCAGCTAATATGAAGAGCAAAGTCAGCAAGTAGCTCGAGCTGACACTGAGAGAGGATTGTGAATGAATGAAGGAAGACAGTGGAACTGCACTTGACAGAAAAATTGCTAGACAAGGTGCTATTGTAATGAAAACACCAAAAGCATTTATGGAGCCTTTCTGTTCCTGCTCTGTGGGAGGCTGCACCCAATGCAGAGACAGCAAATGTTTGTTTCAGAGTAAGTGGGAAGCGTGGCCTTTTTCTCTCAAAATTCATTGGCAAATGAATGTTTTAAAGTGGGAAGTTAAAAAGGTGATGTTTATTGGAAATCATTACAGCAGAATAAAGGGAGCTACAGAGGTATGAAAGAGGAGCTGGCCAAAGCTGATTGGAATGGTCACTAACAGGGATGATGGCAGAATTAGGTTCTGGAATGATTTCGGAGAAATGGAAAATTGCAAAGGTCACCCCACTCTTTAAGAAGGGAAGGGGGCAAAAGAAAGGAAATTATAGGCCAGCTAGCCTGACTTCAGTGGGTGATAAGATGTTGGAGACCATGATTAATTATGAGGTTTTGGGTACTTGGAGGCACATGAAAAAATAGGCTGAAGACAACATGGTTTCCTTCAGGGGAAATTTTGATAATTATGTTGGAATACTTTGAGGAAATAACAGGCAGCATAGACAAAGGAAAGTCAGTGGATGTTGCTTACTTGGATTTTCAGAAGGCATTCGACTATTGGAGAGAGTCCAGAGGAGGTTCATGAAAATGGTTATGGTAATGAAGGGGTTAACATATGAGGAGCGTTTGGCAGCTTTGGGCCTGTACTCACTGCAGTTTAGAAGAATGCATGGGGATCTCATTGAAACTTACCAAATGTTGTAAGGACTAGATAGGGTGGATGCGGAGAGGATGTTTCTAATGGTGGGGATATCCAGAACTAAAGGGCACAGCTTCAAAATGGAGGAGCAATCTTTTAGAACAGGGGTAGGGAGGAAATTTTTTAGCCAGTGAGTGGTGTATCTGTGGAATACTCTGCCACAGACTGCAATGGAGGCCAAGTCCTTGGGTATATTTAAGGCAGAAGTTGATCACTTCCTGATCAGTCAGAGCATCTAAGGATATGGCGAGAAGGCAGGTGTATGGGGTTGAATGGGATCTGGGATCAGCCATGATGAAATGGTGGAGCAGACTCAATGGACTGAATGGCCTAATTCTGCTCTTATGTCTTATGGATGTGGCAATTTTATTTTATGTGTTGAGTAGTGATGAATCAGAGCTCCAAAGCATGAGAAAATATAGCTCACTCAGGTTCGCCGACAGGCTACATAAGGAATTGACTCACGCCAATCAACGGTCAGGATTGATTGGCAAGATCAAATTAAAATAAGGCACAGGTAAGCGGAGTGGACATTGTTGGAATGGACAGTGTTAGAGTGGAGGTTTTGAGGCTTTAGCTCTTCGAGGCTTCAGTGGGGAGAGGCTTAAGTGAGAGAAGGTGAAAAGGCTGCAGGTCGATTTTTTCCCCACAGTTTATTCATTGTTTTTCCTTCTTTATATTTGCTCAGTAGGGATGCCAGGCAGGATAGTTGAATGCTCCTTTTGTGTGATGTGGGAAGGCAGGGAAACCTCCAGTGTCCCTGATGACTACACCTGTCAGAAGTGCATCTAGCTGCGGCTTCTAACTCTCCACATTAAGTAGCTAAAACTGGAACTGGATGAACTCCGGATCATTTGGGAGATTAAGGGGGTGATGTAGGACATATAGAGATGCAGTTACACGCAGGATGCAGATAACGTGAGAGAAGGAAAAGGGAACGAGGAATCATTGCCCATTCCCTTTTCCCCCTCTCTCCTTATGTCCTTACCTGTCCAACACCGCCCTCTGAAGCTCTTCCCCTTTTCTTTCATCCATGGCCTTCTGTCCTTTCCTATCTGATTCCCCCTTCCCAAGCCCTGTATCTCTTTCACCAATCAACTTCCCAACTTTTTACTTCACCCCTCATTCTCCCCACCTTGATTTCACCTATCACCTTGTGTTTCTTCCGCCCCTCCCCGCCCCCCCCCCCCCCCCCACCGCCACCTAATTCTGATTCCTCATGTTCTTCTCTTCAGTCCTGATGAAGGGTCTTGGCCCAAAAAGTTGACTGTACTCTCTTCCATAGATGCTGCCTGGCCTGCTGCGTTCCTCCAGCGTTTTGTGTGTGTTGCTTGGATTTCCAACATTTGCAGATTGTCTCTTGTTTGGAACTGATTGTGGACTTCAGAAAGGGGAAGACGAGGAAACGCACACCAGTCTTCATCAGAAATAGAAAGAGTGAGCAATTTTATGTTCTGGGTATCAACGTCTTTAGGGATCTATCTTGGGCCCAACATATCAATGAATTTTCAAAGAAGGCATGACAGTGGGTATATTTTATTAAGAATTTGAGGAGAATTTTGTATGTCACCAAAGACTCGGGCAAATTCCTACAGATGTACCACGAAGAGCATTCTAACTGGCAGCATCACCATCTGATCTAGGGGGTGGGGCTACTGCACATGATCTGTAGCATCCAGGAGATTTTTCAAGGAGCGATGGCTTAGAAAGGCGGCATCCATCGTTGTCCCCATTACCCAGGACATGCCTTCTTCTATTGCTACTATTAGGCAGGAGGTACAGAAGCCTGAAGGCACACACTCAATGATTTAGAAACAGCTTCTTCCCCTCTGCCATCAGATTTCTGACTGCACATTGAACTCATGAACACTACCTAATTTTTTTGCACTACTTATTTAACTTAACTATGTTCTGCTGCCACAAAAACAAAAAATTTCATGACATACGCCAATGGTGTTAAACCTGATTCTAATGTGGGTAGAAACTCAATATCAATATAATGGGTCTAATAGCTGGTGTTTCTGCTTTTATCTCAGTTTATATCTGTCTACACTGCTGAACCATTTTAGCATTCAAAGGACAGTCTCCATTAAACAAATGATTAATTTAACCTCATTAATACCTTTGTTTCCATTAACATTTCTCATCATCTATTGTCAGTCCTAGTAATAGATCCTAATTGTCAAGGTTTGCTTTCCAAAACTCTTCGGTGATTTTAGTTTCAGATGATTGAGCTCAGCAAATGAGGCAGTCCAAGTCAGAATTCAGGAGGACTCTGGAGGTCTTTCAGGATTGGGCCCGTAAGTGACAGGTAACATTCATATCCTGAGAGTGCTAGGCAATGTTCATCTCCAACCAGAGGAAGTTTAGCCTTTTGTTCTTGACATCTATCCCCTCTTGTCGTGGCTTGATATGGCAACCGCTCTGCCTTAAGTAGTTAAAGCCCAGGGAAAGCAGCCAACATTATCAAAGACCCCATCCACATTGGACATTCTCTCTTCTTCCTCCTCTCATCAGGCAGCAGACACAAAAGCCTGAGAGCACGTACCACCAGGCTCAAGGACAGCTTCTATCCCACTGTTATAAGACTGGCCACCTAATACGATAAGGTGAAATCTTGATGTCACAATCTAGCTCATTACGGCCTTGCATCTCATTGTCTGCCTGCACTGCATTAACTCCGATCCTGTATTCAGTTATCGTTTTCCTTTGTGCTACCTCAATGTGCTGTTGTGATGAAATGATCTGCAGCGATGTCATGTAAAATCTCTTTACCATATCTTTGTACATGTGACAATAATAAACCAATTTACCAATTTACTTGTCTAAATGTCCCCTATTGTGCTAGAGTGGGACCAATTTACATCTGTGACATTCTGAAATTCTTCCAGGCATGACAAAAATCAGTAGAACATTTTCCGTTAAAGCAAGATGCACTCTGGACCGATCTTAAACCGCCTCTGTGAAGTGTTTACCACTTTTAGCTTCTGTTGTGGATTAAGGTTAGTGCAAAGAACATGGAGTGGTTTGCTATCTTGTACAACAATCCCCATTATTCAGAGCTGCTCAGGAGGCAAGATTTAGACCAGCCAGACCTGGGAGGATTATCCATTCGAAGGGATTACTGAGATATGGAGTGCAGGACTGTGGATGAATAATGAAGAAGGAGAAGGAAATCTTTTTTCTGGAAGATGAAGCACTTTAGAGCATTGGCACTTCTTATATTTAAAGGCCAATCAATCTCTCCCAAAGAGTGAGGGTGTGGAGTGTGGGTGGGAGGGGGGATTAACAATCTGATTCTCTCTCCAGGAGTGGGAAACTTGCCCACACTCTTCCAGGGGAGGGATAACTCTCCCTCACCATCCCTGGGCAAGGTGTACTCTTCTATATCTCAAATAAAGTCAAGTCAAGTTTATTGTTATGTGCACGTGTGATGAGATACAACAAGAAACCTGCTTGCATCAGTATCACAGGCACAAGACAAGTGACTCCCTTGTCCAATCATCCCTCTTCGCTGGTCTCCCCCGGCACTTATGCCTGCAAGTAGGGCAAGTGCCACACCTGCCGCTAAACCCGTTATTTCTTCAGTGGATTGATCTCGGGGCACGACTGCGCAAGCGCATGGATGTCAGCCAATGAGAACAGTGAGAAGAATTTAAAAGTAGACACCTAATTGAGTGGGCGTCATGCTAGAGGGAGACAGAGTAAAAAGGCTTTGGCTCAATGGGGCTTCGGCGATAACGGGTCGAGGCGAGTTAGGTTGCCTGTGTAGAATACAGACAGGAAGAACGAATGTGAGGTCGGTGTCAGATGTGGGAAGCCCGGGAGACTCCCAGCCTCCTGGACGGCCACATCTGCGCCAGGTTGTTGCGCTGCAGATCCTTAGGGACCGCGTTAGGGAAGTGGAGATGCAGCTCGATGACCTTTGTCTGGTTAGGGAGAGTGAGGAGGTGATAGAGAGGAGCTATAGGCAAGTAGTCACACTGGGGCCTGGGAGACAGGTAAGTGGGTAACAGTCAGCAGATGGAAGGGCAGGAGTCAGATGCTAGAGAGCACGCCTGCGGCTGTAAATACTCCTGCTTGAGTACTGTTGGGGGGGGAACGGTCTACCTGGGGGAAGTAACAGTGGCCGTGCCTCTGGCACAGAGTCTGGTCCTGTGGCTCAGAAGCATAGGGAAAGGAAGAGGAAGGCAGTAGTGACAGGAGACTATAGTTAGGGGTTCAGACAGGCGATTTTGTGGACGCAGGAAAGAAGCACGGATGGTAGTTTGCCTCCCAGATGCCAGAGTCTGGGATGTTTCTGACCGTGCCCACAATATCCTGAAGAGGGAAGGAGAACAGCCAGAGGTTGTGGTGCATATTGGTACCAACGACATAGGCAGGAAAAGGGAGAAGGTCCTGAAAGCGGACTACAGGGAGTTAGGAAGGAATTTGAGAAGCAGGATCACAAAAGTAATAATCTCAGGATTACCGCCTGTGCCACTTGACAGTGAGTATAGGAATAGAGTGAGGCGGAGGATAAATGTGTGGCTGAGGGATTGGAGCAGGGGGCAGGGATTCAGATTTCTTGATCATTGGGACCTCTTCTGGGGCAGGAGTGACCTGTACAAAAAGGATGGGTTGCACATGAATCCCAGGAGGACCAATATCCTGGTGGGGAAATTTTGCTAAGGCCATTGAGGAGAGTTTAAACTAGGGTTACCGGGGGGGGGGGGGGGGGGGGTGGGACCCAAACTGAAGAGATGGAGGAAGGGATGCTTGGCTCACAAATAGAGAAAGCTTGGAGACGGTGCGAGAGGGAGGATAGGCAGGCGATAGAGAAGGGACGTGCTCAGACTGATGATTTGAGATGTGTCTATTTTAATGCGAGGAGTATTATGAACAAACTGGATGAGCTTAGAACGTGGATCAGTACTTGGAACTATGATGTTGTGGCCATTACAGAGACTGGGATGGTTCAGGGGCAGGGTTGGTTACTTTGTGTGCCAGGCTTTAGGTGTTTCAGAAAGATCAGGGAGGGAGGCAAAAGAGGTGGGGCATGGCACTGTTGATCAGAGATAGTGTCGCGGCTGCAGAAAAGGAGGAAGACATGACGGGATTGTCTACGGAGTCTCTGTGGGTAGAAGTTAGAAACAGGAAGAGGTGTTGTTATAGCCAACCCAATAGTAACAGGGACATTGAGGAGGAGATAGGGAGACAGGTTCTAGAAAAGAGTAATAATAACAGGGTTGTCGTGGTGGGAGATTTTAATTTCTAAAATATCGATTGGCATGTCCCTAGAGTGAAGGGTTTAGATGGGGTGGAGTTTGTTAGGTGTGTTCAAGAAGGTTTCTTGACACAATACGTAGATAAGCCGGTAAGAGGAGAGACTGTACTTGATCTGGTATGGGGAAATGAACCTGGTCAGGTGTCAGTTCTCTCAGTGGGAAAGCATTTTGGAGATAGTGATCACAATGTTATCTCCTTTACCATAGCATTGGAGAGGGATAAGAACAGACAAGTTAGGAAATCGTTGAATTGGAGTAAGGGGAAATATGAGGCTATCAGGCAGGAACTTGGTAGCTTAAATTGGGAACAGATGTTCTCAGGGAAATGTATGGAAGAAATGTGGCAAACATTCAGGGGATATTTCTGTGAGGTTCTGCTTAGGTACGTTCCAACGAGACAGGGAAAGGATGGTAGGGTACAGGAACCATGGTGTACAAAGGCTGTTGTAAGTCTAGTCAAGAAGAACAGAAGAACTTACAAAAGGTTCAAAAAACTAGGTAATGATAGAGATCTAGAAAATTACAGGGCCAGAAGGAAGGAGCTTAAGAAAGAAATTAGGAGAGCCAGAAGGGGCCATGAGAAGGCCTTGGCAAGCAGGATTAAGGAAAACCCCAAGGCATTCTACAAATATGCGAAGAGCAAGAGGATAAGATGTGAGAGAATGGGACCGGTCAAGTGTGACAGTGGGAAAGTGTGCAGGGAACTGGAGGCGGTCAAGTGTGACAGTGGGAAAGTGTGCAGGGAACTGGAGGAGATAGCAAAGGCACTTAATGAATACTTTGCTTCAGTATTCACTGTGGTAAAGGATCTTGGTGATTGTAGGGATGACTTGCAGCAGACTGAAAAGCTTGAGCATATAGATATTAAGAAAGAGGATGTGCTGGAATTTTTGGAAAGCATCAAGTTGGATAAGTCACTGGGACCAGAGGGGATGTACCCCAGGCTACTGTGGGAGTTGAGGGAGGAGATTGCTGAGCCTCGGGCGATGATCTTTGCATCATCAATGGGGATGGGAGAGATTCCGGAGGATTGGAGGGTTGTGGATGTTGTTCCGTTATTCAAGAAAGGGATTAGAGATAGCCCAGGAAATTATAGACTAGTGTGTCTTACTTAGGTGGTTGGTAAGTTGATGAAGAAGATCCTGAGAGGCAGGATTTATGAACATTTGGAGAGGCATGATATGATTAGGAATAGTCAGCATGGCTTTGTTAAGGGCAAGTCGTGCCTTACGAGCCTGATTGAATTTTTTGAGGATGTGACTAGACACATTGATGAAGGAAGTGCAGTATATGTAATGTATATGGATTTCAGCAAGGTATTTGACAAGGTACCCCATGCAAGGCTTATTGAGAAAGTAAGGAGGCATGGGATCCAAGGGGACATTGCTTTGTGGATTCAGAACTGGCTTGCCCACAGAAGGCAAAGAGTGGTTGTAGATGGGTCATATACTGCATGGAGGCCAGTGACCAGTGGTGTGCCTCAGGGATCTGTTCGGGGACCCCTACTCTTTGTGATTTTTATAAATGATCTGGATGAGGAAATGGAGGGATGGGTTAGTAAGTTTGCTGATGATACAAAGTTTGGGGGTGTAGTGGATAGTGTGGAGGGCTGTCAGAGGTTACAGCGGGACATTGATAGGATGCAAAACTGGGCTGAGAAGTGGCAGATGGAGTTCATCCCAGATAAGTGTGAGGTGGTTTATTTTGGTAGGTCAAATATGATAGCAGAATGTAGTATTAATGGTAAGACTCTTGGCAGTGTGGAGGATCAGAGGGATCTTGCGGTCTGAGTCCATCGGACACTCAAAGCTGCTGCGCAGGTTGACTCTGTGGTTAAGAAAACATACGGTGCAGTGGCCTTCATCAATCGTGGGACTGAGTTTAAGAGTCGAGAGGTAATGTTGCAGCTATATAGGACCCTGGTCAGACCCCACTTGGAGTACTGTGCTCAGTTCAGGTCGCCTCACTATAGGAAGATGTGGAAACCACAGAAAGGGTACAGAGGAGATTTGCAAGGATGTTTTCTGGATTGGGGAGCATGTCTTATGAAAATAGGCTGAGTGAACTCGGCCTTTCTTTCTTGGAGTGACGGAGGTGACCTGATAGAGGTGTATAAAATGATGAGAGGCATTGATCGTGTGGATAGTCAGAGGCTTTTTCCCCAGGGCTGAAATGGCTAGCACAAGAGGGCACAGTTTTAAGATACTTGGAAGTAGGTACAGAGGAGATGTCAGGGGTATGTTTTTTTTAATGCAGAGGGTGGTGAGTGTGTGTAATGGGCTGCATGCGACATTGGTGAAGGCAGAAACGAAAGGGTCTTTTAAGAGACTCCTGGACAGGTATGTGAAGCTCAGAAAAATAGAGGTCTATTACCCTAGGTAATTTCTAGGGTAAGGACATGTTTGGCACAGCTTTGTGGGCCGAAAGGCCTATTTTGTGCTGTAGGTTATCTATGTTTCTAAACCACTTCTCTCATTCAGGGCCCCAAACCTTCCTGTTTAAAATGTGACAGCTTACTGATGGTTCATAAGGCAAGAAATACAACTAAATATTTTATTTATTAATCAAACTTTTTCTGTGAAAAACTGTAAACGATCATCACAATGGAGAGGTGAGTGAAGGTGAAGCCGAGGCATGCAGGTGCGATGCAACGTCAGAGTGAGGTTGAGGTATGTTCGAGACGGAGTGCGAAGTGGAGAAAGGGCAGAGCCGAAGAGCTTTGGAGCCTGTCCACTAAACGGAGAGTGTGCTCTGACCCATCTAAGTGCCTGACCGGGTACGGGCCAGAACGTGGCGTCAGGGTACGGGCCAGAACATAGCGTCAGGGTACGGGCCAGAACATAGCGTCAGAGTACGGGCCAGAACGTGGCGGCGGGGTCCAGGCCCAGAGATGTTCCTCATATGGGGAACAAACTCGTACTTGGAGACTTAAACGCAGGCCAAATGGACTGAAATGGCAGGGTGTCGGGACAGGAGGTGAGGGTCAGGCAGCTCTGCCTGCTGCTCCGCGATGTTTACTCCACTCTCTGTGGCACAGAGGCTAGGGCTGTGAGTCTGCTCTGACTGCTCCGGGCTGCTCCGGCTACAAGGCTGTGAGGCTGCTCCAGGCTGCGAGCTCAGTGACGATTTTGCCCTGCTGTGTCCTGAACTGAGCCTGAGGCTGTGGGCTTCATGTTCATGGGCCCACTTTCATTCTGAATGCTGTTCTTGCTTTTATTGTTTGCACAATGTGTTGTTTCTCTCTGCATGTTTGTGTTTGTTGGTCTTTTTTAATGAGTTCCTTCCCATTTCTTGTTTTATGCTGTATAATTTCTACATACTTTCTTAATAAAGTATTTGAACTTTGAGCTTTGAAACAGTCCTTCCAGGTGAGGTGACACATTGAATCTAATGAGGTCATCTACTGTACCTATTGCTCCTAGTGCAGCTCCTCTTTACGAGTGAGACAGAGGTGTGCCTTCCTCATGATCACACCAATATGTTAGGCTCAGGACGGGTGTTAATGAGACAGGTAACACCCAGGAAGTGAAGCTGCCAACTCTTGCCGCTGTTAGTATATGTTCTCCTGTCCTACTACACTCAGGTAAAGGAGCTCATTCAGAATTCATATGCATATTCACATTTATTTATTTCTCACATGTCCATCAAAAATATACAGTGAAATGAGCCATTTGCACTAATAACCAACAGTCTCCAAGGATGTGCTGGGGACAATGAGCAAGTGTCACCACACACTTCAGCACCAACATAACACACCCATCAAGTCCAGCAGAACAACACAACAACAAGAAAACATCCTCCCACCCACCCACTCAGACACACAACCCTGTCTACCTCTGCAGCATGTTACCACCCGCACTAGACCCCCAACAATTCACCTACCGACACAACCCATCGAGAATGACGCAATAGGCACAGCTCTACACACTGTCCTTACACATCTGGAGAGGGGGAATATGTGAGAATGCTGTTCTTGGACTACAGTTCAGCATTCAACACCACAATTCCCTCCAGGCAGGCCTCGGCCTGCACCCTGCCTTTGCAGCTGGATCCTGGACTTCCTGTCAGATTGCTGGTAGGTAGTAAGTGGACTCCCTCACCTCTGTCCCTCTGAACCTCAATACAGGAGCCCCTCAGACTAGCCAAACACGGGACTTAATGTAGACTTCTGGTCTCGAACTTCAGACGTAAGGGCTTTGACTGTGAGGCTCATTTAATTCCCTCTTCCACCACCTTCCTACAAATGTCACTGATACTCATCCAAAGAGAGGGACCACACAAGGCAGAAAGGCCTATCTGCCTGCCACAGTGACAGGCCGTTCACAGATTCCTCCTCTGGCAGCGATCAAAAGGATTATGCATTCGCCTCGATGTCTCAATCTTCGCAGGTGCTTTAATTGGCAATTAATGGACACTTTAATCTGAAAAATGGAGTCTAACAGAGGCTTGCAACTCATCTTGCATCGAGGCCATCTGAGTACATGCTCACTTGCGGGAATCCTCCCAGAGACAGCAAAGCACTGGATCACTCCATCATCTGCAATCTGTAAACTGCAGGCTCGAAAGGATACAGAAACACATTTAAGGTGGAAAACACATGAAACAGAAGTAAAAAAGACATTTTCATGAGCTATCTGGATGATGTCGACCATAGGAGCGTTGTATGCTGGCGCCATCTCGATCGGATCCAACTCCCTGAGTCAGGAAAAGATCCCATTCAGCACAAAGAAAACATGATAAGATAAAGAACATAATAATATGAAAACAATAAATATAAATACATAAGACAACTTATATACATAGATTGATTGTATCTCCATAAAATGCTGAGTGTCTAGCGAACAACACAACCAATGGCGCCGTCTTGCAGACAGTTCATGAAGCTACGTCTTCTTCTTTCAAATATGATCCTACTACTAGGCTGTGTGTTATTTACATTTTGATGTTCTGTCTTTGGATTGCTTGAGTAATCTGGCGCTTTGCCGTCTCCGAGGGAGTCTGGTGAGATTGGAGTGGTATGTGTGGCCTGGATGGCTGGAAGCCTGGAGACTGGGTGCGAGCTCATGACTGACTCCATTGCTTCTCCCTGATGAAGGTGTCCATCAAGACTGTATTCAACGTGGATGAGAGCAGAGGATGGTTGGCTTTTCGGCACCGCCTATCGGGTTTGACATCTTCCTCTCCCTCTCGCGAGCTGCTGTTAGAGGAGAGTGCAGGAGTCTTGGGATCCACATTGTCATGACTGCTTAGTGACACTGTGGACTTGTTTTGGGGGACTTTGATGTTCATGTTGCATGTGTTCCTAGATTCTGCTAACTCTTTTATTTTGCTGTTTTTGAGTGATTGATGTGGACTAGGGTGCAGGCCTGCAGTGGGCTAGTGGCATTGAACTGAATTAAACTAAGTACCACTGGACTCCTAGTTTGATGTTCAATTTTCCACATGGTGTTTGCTCACTTCTTGCCGTTTGTGCAATTTGTTCTTTATTCATGTGCTGAGTATTTATATCCGTTTCCACCACCGTCGCTGGCTGTGCATTCACACACCCACCGCTCTCTGTGTGAAAAACTTATCCCTGACCTCTCCCTTGTACTTACTTCCAAGCATCTTAAAACTATACCCCACTGTGTTAGCCATTTCAGCATTGGGAAAAAGCCTCTGGCTATCCACACGATCCATGCCCCTCGTCATCTTATACGCCTCTATCAGGTCACCTCTCATCCTTTGTCTCGCCAAGGAAAAAAAGCTAAGTTCACTCAAACTATTCTCATAAGGCATGCTCCCCAAACCAGGCAACAACCTTGCAAATATCCTCTGCACCCTGTCTATGGTTTCCACATCCTTCCTCAACACAGCACTCCAAGTGGGGTCTGACTAAGGTCTTTGGAAGGAAATGATAAAGTAGTGGTGATTGGGGGTGTGGTGAGGTGGGTAAGTGGGTGGAAGTGTTGATCAGCCTTACTGCTTGGGGAAAGTAACTGATTTTTAGTCTGGTGATGGATGATACATAGCTTCTTCCTCGATGGGAATGGGATAAGCAGTCTATGGACAGGGTGGGTAGGATCCTTCATGATGTTACTGTCCTTTGCTGGCTCCTTTCTGTATATATGTCCATGGTAGTGAGTGTGCTGATGCTGGTGATGGGTTGGGTAAGTTTGATTACTTGTTGTAGAAGCTTTCTGTCCAATGCAGTGCAGTTTCTGTACTGTGCAGTGATGCATCTTGTTAGAATCTGTACGTCTGTAGAAGGACGTGAGTATAGATGTGCATAGTCAGCTCCTTTCAGTCTCCTTAGAAAAAGGTGGTGTTGGTGAGCTTCCCTGACCATGTAGGATGTGTTCTGAGATCACAGGAGTTGGTGTGAGATGCGCACTCCCAAGAGTTTGAATCTGCTCGTAGGTTCCACTACTGTGCCGCTGATGTAAAGAGGGGTGTGAGTGGTTCGAGTTCTCCTCAAGCCGATAACCATCTCTTTGTCTTGATGACCTTGAGGAAGAGGTCATTTGCTCGGCACCTGGTCTCGAGCTCTTCCAGTTTCTCTCTCTGGGCCATCTCATCCCCACCACTGTCATGTCATTCGCAAACCTTACATTGAGATGATGCAAGTGTTTGGCCATACACTCATGTGTGAGCAGAATATACAATAATGTGCTCAGCACACAGCCTGGGGGGGGGGGGGGGTGGGGGGAGAGACACCCATGTTGAGGATGATGTGGAGGAAGGAGTGGTTCTGCATCCTGACTGCCTGAGGTCTGTTGATTAGGACGTCCAACACCCAGTTGCACAGTGGTGTATTTAGACCAAGTAGTAAGAGTTTGTTCACAAACGTGTGTGGAGCAAGAGTGTTGAATGCTGAATTGAAATCCAGAACCAGGGAGGTGTCACTGATACAGTCAATAATGCCTTGATGGCCTGCCATTTATGCTGAGAATCATTATCGGACAGATGCCCCTGAATATTTCTGGGAGTAGGCAGTCTTTGTCCTCTTGATGCCTAAGATGAGGTTTCTCCTGGCTGCTCTGAAACCTGTTCTGGTTCCAGACTTGAAGTCAGCTTCCAGGCCTTCAGTAGGGAGGACACCTCTGTGTTAGCCAGGGCCTACATGCTTATCACAAAACTATACTACACTGAAAACTACATTACTACGCATGTGCACACACACACACACACACACACACACACACACACACACACACACACACACACACACACACACACACACACACACACACACACACACACACACACACACACACACTGACTAATACAGTCATGACTATATAAAGTAAGTGACTTCAGTTTAACAGCTGCTGATAACCAGAGCTGGTGAATGGGCAGCTGAGTCAATGGAAACCTTTAGGCACCAACTTGTTATCTTTGGTATCCACACATTTATCACATTGCACTTTGTTAAATCTCATTAATCTTTGACTTGCTTCTCTGAAGCAAATCTCAATTCTTCCAGCCAAACAGCGCAATTTGCCATGTCTCCTATTTACCTGTGACTGGTGGAAACTTTACACTCCCATAAGGAACAAGTCTCAATTGTTTGTAAATTAGTTCTGCTAACGAGTTTGAAGGTTAAGGATTTGTGGTTCACTCATCCACACTTTCAAACAGTTGCTGGTGGTTTCTGAACAGACTGGAGGAGTTTAAATCAAAATCAGAATCAAATTTATTAT
This sequence comes from Hemitrygon akajei, assembly GCF_048418815.1. Classification (NCBI taxonomy): domain Eukaryota; kingdom Metazoa; phylum Chordata; class Chondrichthyes; order Myliobatiformes; family Dasyatidae; genus Hemitrygon; species Hemitrygon akajei. Next base: position 74,558,947 of record NC_133124.1, read on the forward strand.
CACTGAGTACATAGGGAAGATAGACGGTTAGCTTGATTTGTCACATGTACTCCAAAACATATACCAAAATGTATCATTAGCGTCAATGACCAACTCAGTCTGAATATGTTGTGGAGGCAACCTGTAATTGTCGTCAACAACACAGCATTTTACTTGTTTAGTTTGATATACCGTCGAGTCCTGCCTCCCAGCAATCCCCCCATTTAATACCAACCTAATCACCAAACAACTCACAATGACCAATTAACCTACCAACTGGTATGTCTTTGGACTGTGGGAGGAAACCCATGCGATCATAGCGAGAACATAGAAACTCCCTGCAGCCAGTGGTGGGAAGTGAACCTGGGTCACCTGTACTGTAGAGCGTTGTGCTAACAACTACTCTACTGTGCCACCCCTGTGTCTTTGGAATGTGAAATGAAACCGGAGCATCCAGAGGAAACACATGTGGTCACAGGAGAACGTAAAAAACTTCTTACAGGCAGCAGCTGGAACTGAACTGCAATCACTGGCGCTGTTAAGCGTTACGCTAGTGATAATTTGAAATTTGCTGTTTTACAGCAGCAACACAGTGAAAAAGTACTACAAACTCAAAGCTGAAAAAATAGTACAAAGAGAAATTAATAATGAGGCAATGTTTATGGGGTCACTTTCATTTCACATGGAAGTCTTATGTAGAGTTTTTTTGGAAAGTGTAATCTCCTGTGCCCTTGAGAGATTGAAGATAACTGTCTTCCACCCTGATTTTGCAGTTTCTAATCTGACAGATGATGGCAATGATGCCAATAGACCAGCAGATGACTATGTTCAAAACATGAGAGGGTGAGCAATTAGTTTGTGTCCATGTTTTGGAACCTAGAACGTAGAATATCACAGTAGGTGCTCTTTGGCCCCTAATGTTGTGCCAACAAATATAAACTTAATCCACAAACAATCTAACTCTTCGCTCCTCCACACCCCAGACCCTCCATTATTCTTACATCCGTGTGCCTATCTAAGTGTCTCTTAAATGCCTCTATAGTATCAGCCCACACCACTACCCCTGGCAGTGCATTCTGGGCAGTCACCACTCTATGTGTAAAAAAGCTACCTCTGACACATATATTGTACATCATATATTGGCCAGACCTGCATCAAGAAGCATAGGAGGTGTATCCATTTGGGACACCTGGAGAAATTGGTGGTAGCAGAATATTGCATTCACAAAGGCCATAGGATTCACTTCAACAGTACAAATCTACAGTGCCACGCTAATAGCTTTTGGGACCCCCAGTGAAGGAAGCCATTGAAATAAAACTAGAGGAAAAGAATTTTAACAAAGTCGAAGGTTGCACTCTGAGTAAAAACTGGATTGGACTGTAAACAGGGTGGGACAGCAGAAACCTGATTGGATGAGGACTAACCAATCAGGAGGGACGGACAACAGAATATAAATACCACCGGACTAGACATGCCCAGGCATCATCCCTGATGAAGATTGCAGAGCTTGTAATTGAAAAGTTGGTTAAAATTGATACTTGAAACCGGATGGAAGCCCGAGAAGAGTTTATTTGTTACCGCTGACACCTCCACTAAACTTTTCTTTACTTACCTTAAATCAGTGATTCCCAGCAGCGGCGGTTACATGTCCTAAGGAGGCAGTAGGGGAATTAGAAGTCATCAGGGGCGCATTCAAGATCCTTGGAGAAGAGGTCGTAAGCGACACCCTAACTTGAAGCACAAGAGCTGACCAACCATGTCATCTCACTGCCGTTGTCAACATCCAATAAGCATTCCCAATTTGTGTTAATTTTTAATTTTAATTTAGGCCCATTAATGTTAGATAAATACGTATGGTGTGATCTCTATGAGTCTGATGGCAGTGAAGCCTTGAATTCTAAACCCGCTCAGAAACAGAAACTACAGAAGGTGCATCAGAACAATGTTTTATTCTGTTCCTGTCAGAACCGTGATGCCCATGTGCTTTATTTGTAATTCTGTATTGTCTAATGAAGCCATGAAACCATCAAGATTGCAGGAACACTTCCATAAAAGACACCCTGAAAAGGCTACTTATGGTATTACTCACTTCCAGAAGATGAAGGAAGCATTTGAAAAGAATTGCACACTCGAGTCATTTGGCAAGAAAGCTAAAAATAACCTTGATAGTGGTCTCATTGCTTTTTATAACATTTCCAAAATGATAGCAAAGTGTGGAAAATCTCATACAATTGGTGAAAGATTGGTAATGCCTGCTGTATCAGAAGTGCTCACCACTGTTCTCAAAATGGATTCCGGTATTTTAAAATCAATTCCTCTGAGTAATAACTCTGTAGCTCATCCTATTGACAAAATGAGTGAAGACATTGAGTGTCAACTATGCACAGAGCTACAAAAAAACTGAATTTAGGATACAACTGATCAGTCAACTGTGCAAGACAATGAGGCATTGCTAATGGCATATATACAGTTTATCAAAAATGGAAAAGTTTATGAAGAGGTTCTCTTTTGTAAAAAGTTAAAAACAAATATCAGAAGGGAATCAGTCTATGATGAACTTAAAATATAAATTGAGGATAAAAGTATTTTGATTAGCAACATTATTTATTGCGGAACAGATGGAACACCATATAAGACAGGTCGCCTTGCTGATTTAGTGGCATTTTTGAAAAAAGAAATTCCAAGTCAGTTTGTAATACATTGTGTAATTCATTGTCAACATCTTGCAGCCAAAATCCTCAGCCAGCAACTTTTTTCAAGCATGACTCTTGTAATATCTAGTATCAACAAAATTAAAGCTCATTCATTAAATCACAGAATAACGACAGAGTTTGAACACTTGCTTCTTCACACTGAAAAGCACTGGCTGTCAAAAGGCTGCTGCTTAAAACATTTCTTTGATCCTTTTAACACTGCTGTTGAATTTTTACTCAAAGTCGACAAATGCTTGAGAAACAAGTTTGAACTTTTACGTGGAGATGTGGCATACCTGGCCGATCTGTATGACAAAATGAACATTGTAAATGTGAAACTGTAGGGTGAGAATTTCAGTTTAATTCAAGCAAGAAGTGCAGTGTCCACTTTTTTTTTGAAAATTGGAAATAGATAAGTAAACATTAGGAAAATGTTCTCACAGTTTCCCTACATGGGAAGTATGCACTCTCTTTCATAGATGATTTACAAGAGGAAAGAGTATTACTTACGCCTGCAGTCACTAAAGCAGGATTTTCAGAATCAATTCAAAGATTAGAATGATCTGGAAATTGTGGACTGGGTAATTAACCCACTTCTTTGCAAGGTGGAAGAGAGCTTGCAAGAAGAAATTATCGAAATTCAGAATGATGAAGAAGCAGAAATGCTTTTCAAAAATGTCGGCTTTTGTGGTATGTCTCTACACTGTCATACGGTTTCCTGGTCTTTGGAGAAGGGCCAAACTGCTCTTCATTTCCATCCTCCTACCTCGTTGAAAAAGGCTTCAGTGCAGTGAACCATGTACTCACGTAAAACAGAAACCAATTGGACATTGTAACATATGGGGACTTAAGGCTTTTGCTGACACAACTTGAACCACATATTTCAATTCTTGCTAAAAACCATCAAGCTCAAGGGTCACATTAATATTGAAGCGGCTGTACAATGCACAGGTACTGTGTAAGCTAGGTTTACAGATAAAAATTTAAAGCAGAATCATTTTTCTCATGTTAGCATATGGTAGACATTTTTACACTAAGCAGGTGCCGGAAAGTATATTGTGCCTTAGAGGGGTGTTGGCAAATATGAAAGTGCTTTATGGGTGCATTTGGCTAAAAGAGGTTGGGAAACTCTGCCTTAAACAGGTGTGCTCTGCTATTGGCAATTATTACTCTGAGGAAAAGGCACTAACTGGCCACTCTATCTACGCCTCTTGTAATCTTATATACCTCTATCAAATCGCCTTTCATCCTCTGTTGCTCCAAAAAGTCCTACTTTGCTCAAACCAAAGGTATATAGGGCTCTTGAACTCAATTCCCTGATTAAATAAGGCCAACACACTATATGCCTTCTTAACCACCCTGTCGACTTGAATTGCAACTTTGAGGGATGTGAACCCCAAAAACCCTCTGTTCCTCCATACTTTCTCCTCCCTCCTCCTTCCTATTCCATTCCATACCCCACCTTGTCTTCTATTCCTTCCCCTCTCATATGTTTATCCAACTACCTTTTGAAATCAGTTCTAATCTTTAGAGTCATGAAGTCAATAAGCACAGAATCCGACCTTTCCAATCCAGCCAGCACACGCTAACCAATAAGCCCATCTAAACATTTGGCTCACATCTTTGTAAGCCTTTATCATCAATTTACTGCCCAGCTGTTTAACACTATTTTACAGATCACAACCACTTCTGTATTTCATTCCATATACAAACAATGCTCTGGGTTAGAATATTACCCTCAAGTTCCCTTTCCCTCACCTCGAATCAATGCCCTCCAGTTTTTGATTTCAGGATCTGGGAAAGAAACCATATCCACCATATCCATGCCAACCTCCTCGTCTATTTACTCCATGGATAAAATTTTCACTGGATCTGCTAATAGCTATATTATCTATAAAGGAAGGACTTAATTGGTTTATTATTGTCACCCGTACCGAGTTACAGTGAAAAATTACTTTGTATGCCATTCACAACTGGATCCTTGATTTCCTCATCAAGAAACCACAGTCAGTGCAGATTGCAAATAACATCTCCACCTTACTGACAATCAACACTGGCGCATCTCAAGGATGTGTGCTTATTCTGCTGCTCTACTCTCTCTACACCCATGACTCTGCACAGCTCAAATGCCATCTATAAATTCGCTGATCAACTAACTGTTGGTGGCGAGATCTCAGATGGTGATTTGGAGGTGAACAACAGTGAGATAAGTCAGCTGGTTGAGTGGTGTTGCAACCGCAGCCTTGCACTACTGACATCCATGTGAGTCAAACTTGTGATTGGTGAGTCCTTGGATCGATACCCAGACGTTGGTGAAGTCTGAAGTGAAGAGCATGGTGAGCTGTGCTCGTCAAAGACTGAAGGTGCCATGAGAAGCAGGTCAAGTGGGGGTCCAGAAGTTGAGGATTGAATGCCAAACCCGTGATCAGCAAATCCTGAGTCTAGATCTGAAGGTCAAGCTCATTATCAGCAAATCCATTGGAGGCCCAATATGTGTGAGTCTGAGACTCCTGGACCAAGGACTGGAGGCCCAGAAGAGGCCTAACCTGTGGCTGGAGGCTATTTGTGTGTGTATGTGGGAGGTGGGAAAGTGACTTGTATGGCTGCTGTTGTCTTGTTTAGGTTTGTTGTCATTGTTGCCGCTTGTGTTATTCTGCTGAGCGTTGTGGGCATTTGGGTAGATGGAGCTTGTCAGCCTAGGAAGGCAGTCCATCTAAGAGGGGGAAAACTCTGATTTCGGACCTCTGCTGCCTTGTGGCCATGCCCACTCATGGGAAAGGCTTCGGGAATAAACCCGGAGGACAAATCCGGAGCTGGAGTCCCAAAGGCAGTCCAACGTTGCCTTCAACCTCGTTCTGGCAACTCCTGTGACGACACTGGTGTCAAGCTGTATTGGCTCTTGCTCTTCCCTTGGACAGCATCGGTGTCGTGGAGAGGGGAGACTTGCTGCATGGGCAACTGCTGGTCTTGCATACAACCTTGCCTAGGTCTGTGCCCTGGAAACCATTTCAGGCACAGATCCATGGTTTCGCGAGACTAATGGATACCACCACTGTGGGCATTCTGTATAGGTGCCAGAATATGTGGCAAGACTTGTGGGCTGCCCTCAACACGTCCTTGTATATAATGGTTGTTAATGCAAATGATGCATTTCACTGTATGCTTCAAGTTGAAGTTTAGTTTATTGTCATCCAATTGCACATGCGTACACTACCAAATGAAACAATGTTGCTCTGGACCAAAGTGCACAACACAGTACAAATAACTCACACACACAACACATAAAATAGTATTAACACAAATAAATTAACAAATTATCAGGTGCATTTATGACAAGTTGAAAAGTAAACAATAAACACTACTGGCGCTTCATAAATGTTGGGACCTAGGTGGTAGGAATTAGTTTAGTAATCCTATGGTCTTGGGAAGAAGCTATTTCCCACCCTAACAGTTCTTATCTTAACCTACGGTACCTCCTGGCTGATGGTAGAGGGTCAAAGGGATTGTGGGATGGATGGGAGGGATCATCGACAATGCTAAGGGCTCTGTGTATGCAGCGCTCCTGATAAATATCTCTGATGGTGGAAGAGAGGCCCCAGAGATCCTCTCAGCAGTCCATGCAATCCTTTGTAGAGAGCCTTGTCATTCTCATACCAGACGGTGAGGACACTCTCAATGGTGCTTCTGTAAAAATTGGTTAGAATGAGGTGGGGGCGCCTCGCTCACCTCAATCTCCTCAGGAAGTGGAACCTGGTGCTCCTTATATCAGTGTACATTTCGATGTCCATGTGATAAATCAATCTGAATCTGAATGTGGTAAGGGTGGGACAGAAGCTGTTCTTGAGCCTGCCGGTACATTCTTTCAGGCATTTGTATCTTCTGCCTGATGGGGAGGGATGGAGAAGTGAGAGTATTGGGGCTAGATGAGGCCTTTGATTATGCTGGCTGCTTTACTGAAGCAGTGAGAAGTGTAGACAGTGTTCGTAGGGGCGAGTCTAGTTTCTGTGATGTTGCTAATGAAGTCAAACAGCGCAATCTGCCATGACGTGTACTTACTGTGTCTGGTGGAAGCTCCACACTCTCATCAGGAATAAGTCTCGCTTGTCTGAAAATTAGTTTCTTAACGAGTTTGGAGGTCAGGGATTTGTTGTTACCTTCTTGAGGCACTACCTCCTGCAGGCACCAGCGATGGTGGGGAGGGATTTGCCTGTGATGGTTCGGGCAGAATCCTATCAACATAATCACGACCCCAGCAGATACACTTTCCAACTGCTCACCATGGGGCAACCTTTCCATGCCTGGTATCTCAAGAACACAAGAGAATTGGTGCAGTAGATGGCCACTCAGCCCCTCAACCTGCCTCCCTATTCAGCTTTACTATGGCTGATCTATGCTGGCCTCAAGTCCTTTTCAAGTTCAAGTTTAATTGTCATGGTTCCTTCTGGCAATCCCCCACCTGGTTATTTACCTCAGGAATTGGGCCTCAATCACCTCGTTTAGTTCCAACCATTCCCAGGTTCCACTAACTACGAACACCTGCTTTCATCAGCAAATGCAGTATAAAAACCCTGTGATCACAACAAGGAGCTGCTAGTTTGTTGGTTGACTCTGATGGGAGTAACCTTGTTTCAAGGTTCTTAGGACTACCAGTTCTAGGTCAAGCATCACTCCTGGATACTGACTCCATGCTCGCTATGTTAATAATGCCTCCTGACTCTGCCTCCACGCCCGTGTTCTGCACTTGGGTTTGTCCACCACCACGCTTGTGTAACACATTCAACCATACACGTGAATACGGCCAAATAAAACAGCATTCCTCAGGGGTCAAGGTGCAAAACAGAGTACAAACAGTCACACACAGCACATGTAGCACATTTAGTTATGACAGCAGAGAAGTACACAGTCACAATACTACGACCCACATCCCTGAGTGTCATGACCTGAATACATTCCAGCTTCCACCAAGTGAACATTGGGAGGGGGCCAGCCCCCAACCCAGCACACCCACTGTGCCTCTGCTCTTTCCCACATGGGCGCTAGCGCATCCTTCCCCGGGCGGCCGTAACAGGTGACACCATGGCATAAGGGTTTGATCCACTCAGCTTCCCTGCTGCCGGTCTCACCAATGAACCAGAGAGCCAGACTTGGTGGATTCTACATTACTAATGTCCAACAGGGTCTCTGTGATCACAAGAACAATGTCCAAGGCAATCCTTTGCGCTGTTTGTGGAGTGCGCACCTCCTCTGCACACTGCCTCTGAAGCCTTCCTCCTTGGCTGTAGCTTGCAACACCACAGTATGCAACAAGCTCAGCTCCACGGCTAGTGAGCAACTCAGTGCTGGGGTAGACCTGCAGTAGGTGATATACTAATCTTCAGCAGTGTCTTGTGATTGTAAATAAGATGTAAAAGACAAACAATTACAGCGTTATCTAGGCCCAGAGAGGCCACTGTGACTGAGCTCCCCACTGTCTTACTCTTCTCTGCCAGTTCCCCATTATCCTCAATTTTTTAGTCTTTCAGACATTTATCTAATGATTCACCACCCTCAGGGGCAAACAATCCCAGAGGTTCACTGCCCTTGGAGAGACGAATTTCGTAAAACTTTCCTAATTTGCAGTGCCCTAATAGACTTATTTAAATACAAAGACCAACAATGTACACAGGACTCCAGATGAAGTCTCACAAACTAGCCTGAAATAAAACTCCTTTCTCTCTTCAAAGGTGAGAAGTCAAATATTTCCAGTATTTTTCCAAATCAAAGTTCAAATTCTTCTCATTACTACCATCAGGGCAAAGGTAGAGGAATCTGAAGACCTTCACTCAGTGGTTCAGGAACAGATTTTTCCCCTCCACCACCAGATTTTTAAATGGTCAATAAATCCTCGAAACACTTGCTTTTGCAGTCCAAGAAGGATGATATTGTTTGCTAGCTTGCTTTCATATTTCATCTTTTCCCTCCTAATGATTCCTTTAATTGCTCTTTGTAGGTTTTTAAATACTTCCCAATTCTCTATCTTCCCACTAATTTTTTCTTTGTTGTATGCCCGCTCTTTTGCTTTTACATTAGCAAAAGAGAACATTAGCAAATTTTATGTGGGATTTAAAATTCAAATCTGAATCAAACGTAACGCCTAGATTAGTTACTTCTGAACTTAGAAATGGAGCCAAGTTTATCAAGTTTATCTCTTTTGGCTTTGGGACCAACCAAAAGTATTTCAGTTTTATCTTCATTTAGTTTTAGGAAATTATTGCTCATCTATTTGCTTATTGCAGTCATACCAGATGTCAGAGAAAATAGGGTGTTATCATCATCAGCTTAAATGAGATAATCAATTGTGTGTCATCTGCATAACTGTGGAAATCAAGTTTATGGTCTCTAATGATGTCTCCTACAGGAAACATGTATAAGGAGTAGAGTAGGGGACCAAGGCAACTTCCATGAGCAACACCAAATGGTACATTAGAAAACTGGCCTTGAAGTCAAACCAGAAATTGGTTCATCACAATGTTGTAGGCTAAAGCACCTGTTCTTGTGCTGTATCGTTCTATTTTCTATCTATAATTTATCAACAATCTATAAATTAAATTTATCAACAGTTTATAAATTGCTGATAAATTATACATCATAGAACATAGAAGTGTACAGCACAAGAACAGGTGCTTTGTTCAGCCTATGAAGTCTTTGCTTCAGCCTATGAGAGGCAATGCCCTTATCTTATCCATCTCCTTCCCAACCCCTCTACAAATTTAAACTAACTGGTTTTCTCTCTTCTTCAGTTCTGATGAAGGGTATTTAACCTGCAACTTTGACACCATTTTTCCTCGGCTACTGTCTGACCTCCTGAAAGTTTCTAATATTTTCTATTTCAGATTTCAGATATAAACAGTCCCTTTATTCTGGTCCTTGCTGATGGAAACATCCTCTCTACATCCACCCTGTCCAGGCTTCTCAGTGACATTCCCCCTCTCATTCTGAACTACGCTGAGTACAGACACAGAGACATCAAACACTTCTCATATATCAAGCCTTTCATTCTTAGGATCATTCCTGTGAACCTCCTCTGGACCCTCCTCAAGGCCACCACCTCCTTCCTTAGATACGCAGCCCAAAATTGCTCACAACGTTCCAAATATGGACTGACTGATCAATGTATATAAAGCTGTGGCAGTATGTGCTGCTTTTATATTCTAGTCCTCTTGAAATGAATGGTAACATTGCATTTGGTTTCTCTATTACCACATCAACTTGCAAATGATGCTGAATAAATTAACCCCTTCTCCGTGCACATGGTCCATATCCTTCCTATATGCCTCTAACTGAAACAGCAGTCAGTGATCTCTTGATCTCCTAATCTACCATGTTGTGGCCTTTGCACTTTATTTGTCTACCTGTACTGCACTTTCCCTGTAACTGGAACACTATATTCTGCATTTGTTTTCTTTTACTATCTTACTGTACTTACATATGTTATAATCTGTCTGGATGAGACCTAAACGAAAGCTTTTCACTGTAACTCAGTACACGTAACAGTAGTAAACCAATTCCCATTTTATTTCCAATTCCCGTCAGGCCACTTACACTTAGGGAAGTTTACACCACCAAGTTAACCAACGGGGTGTGGAAGAAACCCACATGGAGAATGCGCAAACACCACGCAGACAGTACCTAGGTCAGAATTGAACCTGGGTGAAGTCATTTTCCCCTAACAAACACTTAAAAAAACAAATGGCTGGTTTGTTTATTTCATCTGGAACAGAAAGAGACCCTGTATTAAAGTGTCTAAGTTACAGCTTCCCAGCAGTCTAGGGGGTCTGGATTCCAGACATCAAAAAATATCAACTAAGTTCCTTTTTATCTTATGTGGTTGACTGGGTTTGCAGAGACTCCTCCTCAATTTGGCTAGACATTGAAGCCTCAGGGTCTCAGCCTGAAACGTCGACAGCGCTTCTCCCTATCGATGCTGCCTGGCCTGCTGTGTTCCACCAGCATTTTGTGTGTGTTGCCCTCTTATTAATTTGCTTTTTTTTCAATAAGATGAAACTAGTTAAGAAATATTGTTGCAATCCAATAACAATTAACACAGTCAGGGCTTGGAGAGCGGTGTGACAAATTGAGGGCAATGCAGCAAAAATATCACCCTTCACTCCAATAACTGGCAGTCCAGATTTTCAGCCTGGCATAATGGATTCTGGATTTAAACTTTGGATTTCTAAGGGTATTTTTCATCTAGGAGACTTGTTTGATGAAGGAACGATGATGTCTTTTAGTCAAATAGTACAGAAATTCAACATACCTAACAAGGGTCTTTTTCATTTCTTTCTGGTAAGAGATTATATACAGAAAAAAACATCATTGTTAACTGATTTCTATAGTTCTGACATAGAAGAGGGTGTTTTGTTCTAAGGGTGAAGTCTCCATTAGTACTTTTTACAGCATCCTGAGGGAATGCTCTTGTGGAGAGGCTGAGCAGCTGGGAAGGGTCTGGAAGGAAGAGCTGGGAGTAGAAATTACAGCTGAAACATGGGAAGACATCTGTGATAATGCAAATAAAAATTCAGTTTGTAATAGAACTAAAGCATTGCAACTCAAAATTCTGCATAGAGTCCATTTGACTCCAGATCGTCTCTTGAAGTTTAAGATGGGGGTTTCTCCAATGTGTTCTAAATGTAAAGTAGATACTGGAGCTTTTATCCACTGTTTTTGGACTTGTCCTGAACCTCAGGCATACTGGAGTGATATTTTGGGTGAAATGGAAAAGATTCTGAAGATGGAGCTTGAACTGGACCCAGTGTCTTTTCTCTTAGGCTTACCCAGCAGTCGTATTATTAATGCACATCAGAAAAAAATTTTTAACATCCTGACTTTTTGTGCAAGGAAGAACATTTTACTTTGTTGGATATCCGATAAGGCCCCTGGACCTTTTGGTTGGCGTAAATGAATCATGGAATGCATTCCTTTGGACTTTTTAACATGTATGGTACACTCAAAAACCAATAGTTTTCATAAAACATGGCAGCCTTTTCTGCAATATGTAGATATAAACCTGTCTGCTATAGTAATAAGGGCTTTTGTATAGGATGTGGCAGTGATGTATATAGTTTGATGGAAGTGTTCTGATAGCTGATAACTGTGAGGGGAGAAAACGTAAATGTATCTGGAAATTGAAAGTTTTGTTATGCTGAGCAAAAAAATATATAAAGTAATAAAAATAAAGGTTTGAACCTGGGTCACGAGATTCTATGCCATTTTCTCTCAGCTACCATCAGGCAGGAGGTACAGATGCCTGAAATCCCACACCAGCACATTCAAGAAGTTACTTTCCTTCAACCATTCTGTTCTTGAACCAGTCGGCACAACCCCTACAATTTAGCAACACTATGATCACTTTGACCACATCGCACTAAAATAGATTCTTCTTGCTCTAATTGTGTTCCTTCCTGTAAGAATTCTGTATAATTTATGTTTTACTTGATAAGGTTGCTTAAATGATGTTATATGCTTATGATGATTGCAGAAAGTAAATTTTCTTTGCACCTGAGCATACTTATACGTATGACAATAAACTTGACTTTGAATTGTGAGCTGGGAACTATACACTAACATGACACTCTGATTTTTCCATAAAGATAGCTTTCTTTAAAACTATTTTCTCAGCATTTATTTAGGCAGTGCCTGGAGCCATTCATTTTCTAAAATTGCCCTTCTAATTGTACACTCCATCGTTGCAGACTGCCACTGAGTCAACTTTAAACATATGTTCTTGGTGAAGTCACTTTCAGGATATTGCTACTTGGGACTCACATGAATTCCATCTGCAGATACCAGAACGTTAAAAGCTCCTCTGTGTGTTGAAATCTCTCCACAGACACCACCTCTATACCACTAACAACAGGGACAAATATAGCCACAAATACTGGATTGGGTTAAATTGAATTTTAAAATAAGTAATTCTAACTTAGTCCAAAGCTGCCGAGTAAGCAGATGATAGGAGGGAAGGAGGTGGCTATTGGGAAGAAAAGCAAAGGACAAGAGGGAAGAAAGTAAGGAATCTTAGGTTGGGTGCAATGGCACTGTCATTAAATTGGAGACACAAGAGACTGCAGATGTTGGAATCTGGATGAGCAAACAATTGGCTGTGAGAACTCAACAGGTCAGGCCTCATCTGTAGGGGGAAAGAAACTGTCGATGCTTCAGGTTGCAACCCTGTATCAGGACTAAGAGTGGAGAGGGGAGATGGGTGGTAGAAAGAAGAGAAGGAGAGTGATGAGAAAGGATTCAGAGGTGATTGGTGGAGATGGAAGATTGTGGTATGTGGATGATAGACGGAGGGCTGATGGCTGTATGAAAGAGGAGGTGGGGAGTGGTAAGACAGGAAGACAGGAACATGAAGTGATTGGTGGACAGAGGAGGAGGGAAAGATGATGGGCAGGTTGCACTGGATAGGGGAGGGGAGGGGAGCAGAATTGGGGGACTGTGGCAAGTGTGAGTTCAAGGAAGACAGACACAGAAAATTAATGTAAGCAGATGGAATGAGGCGGGAGGCGGGTACGGTGAGGGTCAAAGAGATCTGCTGGAGGGTGCAAGCAAGAACAATGGCTGGGGTGGGAGGGCTCTGTGATTATGCTAGCTGCTTTTCTGAGGTGGTAGGACATGAAGACAGAGTCAATGGTGGCTATGTTGGTTTGCATGATGAACTGGGATGCATTCACAACTGCCTGCAATTTCTTAGACTTGGGCAGAACAGTTCCTTCAACATCTTGTATGTTGCTCCAGGTTCCGACCTGTTGTCACAGAGGTGTAGAGTACTACAGCACAGGAACAGCCCTTCAGCGCATCTTGTCTATGCCAAACTGTTCTTCTGCCTAGACCTATCCACCCACACCCGGATCATATCTCTCCAAACCCCTCCCATTCAAAATTCTCCTCGATGTTACAACCTCCATAAATACCAAGAAGTTTCCCTCAGATTTCCCTGAAATATTTCACCTTTCAGCATAAACCCCTGAACTCTAGATCTAGTCTCATCCAGCCTGAAGGAAAGAAAAACCTGCATGCATTCACCCTATCTATACTGCTCAGAACGTTGCATATGATCTCCTCTCATTCTCCTGGAGCTCCAGGGTATAAAGTTCTAAACTATTCAAACTTTTCCTTCTGTCTCTCCTCCAATAACTCTATCCACACCTCGCAACCTTGGAATGTAATAAATACCCCTCCTACCTGGGACATTTTGTCTTCAGCAGACTTGTGCAGAAGTTACAAAAACTTAATATCAGGTACCAATAGCCTTAAGGATAACTTCTATCACACTGTTGTAAGACTCTTAAACAAACCTTTCATTCTGTATACTAAAGATGAACTCTTGATCTCCCAATCGCTCTCTATACCACTCATAATTTTGTATACTCTTATCAAATCTCTGAATCTTCTACTTTCTAAGGAATAAAGTCCTAACCTACTCAACCTATCCCTTTAACTTAGGTCTTCAAATCCCAGCAACATCATTGTAAATTTTTTCTGCACTCTTTCAATCTTATTTACATCTTTCCTGAAGGTAGGTGGCTAAAATTGCCTCACTATAGTCTTATACAATTTCAATATAACATCCCAACTCCTGTGCTCAATACATTGATTTATGAAGGCCAATGTGCCAAAAGCCTTCTTTATGATCCTATCTACCTGTGATGTCACTTTCAAGGAATTATGGATCTGTATTCCCATATCCCTATCTTCTACCGTATTCCTCAGTGCCCGACCGCTCACCATGTAAGATCTACCCTGGCTGGCCCTCCCAAAGTGCAACACCTCACATTTGTCTGCATGAAATTCCATCTGCCATTTCTTAGCCCATTTTTCTAGATGGTCCAGATTCTGCTGCAAAATTTGACAGTTTTCCTTACTACTGCTCCAGTCTTGGTGTCATCGTCAAATTTGCATATCCAGTTAACCACATTAGCATTGAGATCATTGATATAGATGACAAACAACAATGGGTACAGCTCCAATCCCTGCGGCACACCGCTAGTCACAGGCCTCCAGTGAAAGAGACAACTATCTACTACCACTCTTTCTGGCTTCTACCACAAAGCCAATGTGTAGTCCAATTTGCAATCAGCATCTATGGAAAAAAGTACAGTCAATGATTCAGGCCGAGACCCTTCAGTGGGATGCTGCCTGGCCTGCTGAGTTCCTCCAGCATTTTCAGTGTGTTACTTGACTATCCCTAATCAGTCCCTGTCTATCCAAATAGTTATATATCCGGTCCCTTGGAATACCTTCCAGTAACTTTCCCACTACTAATGTCAGGCTCAGTGACCTATAACTTGCTGGTTTATTCTTAGAGCCTTTCTTTGACAATGGAACAATATCAGCTATCCTCCAATCCTCCGGTACCTCACCCGTGGCTAAGGGTGCTTAAGTATCTCTGCTCGGGCCCCTGAAATTTCAACATCAGCCTCCCACAAGGTCTGAGGGAACACCTCGTCAGGTCCTGGGGATTTATCCACCATAATTTGCCTCAAGACAGGAAACACCTCCTCTATAATCTGCATAGGGTCCATAAACTCACTGCTCCCTGCTCTGTACAGTAACACCATATTCTGCATTCTATTATTGTTCCCCTGCTGTGCTCCCTTGATGTAATTAACATGGAACAGTCTGTTTCAATGACACCCAAACAAAGCTTTCATTGCATCTCAGTACATGTGACAATTACCAAGCTCCTGTGTGCATTAACTATGGAACAGGTGCCACATTAAAGCAAATTGTTGTTGTAAACAATAAAATTCTCATTAAGGACTGGAAAATGCCCTGTGTCCACTCAATCTTGCCTGAAACTCAGAAACTCTCTTCATTAAGTTGTTGAACTTGACAGAATTCGCCACCTTCCTATTCTGCCCTCGAAGGGCAACTACTTCCTCCCTACTCTCCTTAATAGAAAGTTCCTCAATTGAAGAGTGATTTGGTTCTGTAGGCCCCGAGGTGGCTGACGAGGCCACAGTGCAGACACCTCCACAAATGGGACAAGAAGTATCTGATTGATGTAGTTTAGACTCCTGTTAACAGATTTCCCCTTCCCCCAACAGTGATTCCTCTGCCTAAAGCCATGCACAATTGATCAGTGTACAGGCAAGCAGACCATTCAATTACACACTGTGAAAGCTGAAGAGATTAATGTGTAGCTGAAGATAAGGATGCTGGACTCACAAAGGCAATGTTCAGTGAGATAAGAAATCCGACCCAAATGAACAGGACAAGGTATTTAGCAAACCAGACAATAGATTAACTGTGCAGAACACTCAACCACAAAATGAGCAATGAGAAGAACAAATAAACACACCACGGAGAGGCAGGTTATCGAGGCTGAACTCTCGTCCAGAAAAACAAATGGTTGATGGAGGTTTTTAAAACTGTGAAAGGTATTGATGGGGTAGAATTTAATGGTGAGGGGGACATAAGTATAGGACAGACAGGGGTAAATTCAACATCTATCAGAAGATGTTGGCTAGTAGAGGTCAATGCCTGATAGTTGCTTTCACAGTGAGGGGTCAAAGTGAGTGAGGAAGATGTTTTTAAGGGGAAGCATTGTGGAAAACCACAATGGGGAGTGGGTGGAGAGGGAGGCTGTGGTAGCAGAGAGGGGAACACATATAGAATAGAAACAGTGGCACAGACTCAAAAGACAAAAAATGCATGAATAAACTCTTCTCAGGCTTCCAGCCAGGTACAGGTTATGACTTTGACAAGCTCTGCCATCTTGATCATGGATGATGGGAAGGCATGTTTAGTCTGGCAGTATTTATACCCCCATCATCCATCTCTCCTGATTGGTTAGTCCTCATCGAATCAGGATTCTGCTGTCCCACCTTGTTTACGATCTAATTCCAGTTCTTACGTAGAATGAGACCTTCAACTTTGTTAAAGTTCTTTTCTCTAGTTTTATTTTAGTGGTTTCCTTCACCAGGCAGTCCCAAAAGCCACTGGCATGTCACTTTGTTTTGTACCACTACAGTCAGTCCCATGGCTGTTGAGTTCTGCTCCCACCTATTTCTCTGGGTGCCACAAACAGATACACCTCCTGTGCTCCTTGCTATGGGTTTCCACCTGAGTCTGAGTGATATCTGCTGCTTCACATTCACAGGGAATCCTGTAAACACCAGCTATCATGAGTCCCTTCCTAGGATTGAGGAATCCGAAACTAGAGCACATGGGTTTGAGGCAGGAGGGGAGATCTTTAAAAGAGACCTGAGGGCAACTTTTTTCACCCAGAGTTTGGTGGGTATATGGAATGAAGTGCAGATGAAGTGATTGAAGCAGATACAATAACAACACTTAAAAGACATTTGAATAGGTATATAGAGAGGAATAATTGAGTGTAACGTAGGCCAAACATGAGCAAATGGGACTAGGATGGTTAGAAACCTTGGTCAACATGGACAATTTGGGCCAAAAGGTCTGGTTCCATGCTGACAGGCTCTATAACTCTGAGACTCTACAGAAACACGGCCCTTTGGCCCAAATCGTTGCCCAGTGAAGTGGTCTCATCTACCTGTGTTTGGCCCATAGCCCTTTAAACCTCTCCTATCCATGTAGTTATCTCAATGACTTTTAAATGTTAATGTGTCTGCCTCAATCACTATTTCTGCAGCTCATTCCAAATATGCATCAACCTTTATGTGAAAACTCTGTCCTTGATGCCCCTTTTAAATCTCTTGCCTCTAATTTTCAACCTGTGCCATCTTGATTTTAGCATCCCCCTCCCTGGGAAAAAAAGACTATATGCTTTCAACCTGCCTGAACCCCTCAAGATTTTATATTCCTCTATCAGGTCATCCCTCAATGCAATACACTTCAGGGCATAAAGTCATAGTCTACACAACCTTTCCCTATAATTCAGACCCTCGAGTCCAAATGACATCCTGGTAAATCTTTTCTGCACTCAGCCTAATTTAATAACATATTTTCTAGAACAGGGTGATTAAAACTGCATGATACTCCAAAGTGTGGCCTCACCTACATCTTATATATTTGCAACATAACATCCTAACTTCTATACTTGTGCCCTGACTGATGTTGACCAGAACTGTAAGCAGTGCTTAGTCAATGATGTATACAGTTCTAGCCTAACCTCTCAGCTCTTATATTCTATGCCTGGGAGCAAGCACTCATATTCTCCTTCAATCAGCTTAGTTGACCTGTCTAATGCCTTCACAAAGTGCTCATACACTCCAAGATTCCTTTGTTCCCCCATGCCACTCAAAAGCCTTCATTGATTGCAGAAAACGTTTGCAGCAATATAAATAAATTTCATATTTATTCCACTGCCCAAGGCCAATTGGTTCTTCAATTTCTTATGGGATTAGTTCTGAATCTTCAGTCTGACCCCTGAACATGCACAAGAACCAGAGGCAATCAACCATTTTGGATCTGTCAGCAAACGTAGAGGAGGCTTGACCCAAACTCAGAGCAGCAAAGCCAATTTAGTGGTGAACAATCACTTTAATAATAAACTGTGAAATAACAAGCCATGAGAGGCCAAAAATGGATATTTAACATGACAAGGTAACTGAAGGCTAGGAGCAGATGGTAGGTTCAATGAATGAACAAAGACTGTGGACGAGAGGTGATGAGCTGGAAACAAGTGGCAAGTGACTCCTGTCAGCTGGTGGAGACTGGGAGGTGCCTGAAATACTCACCCTCCTACAGGTTGGATCTAATGGCCCAGGGCAATCTGAATGGTTCTGGTGGAACTCCTTGAGCAAAGGTCCTAAAACTGGACAGCACCCAAGACCTCTCCTTCAGGCCGTACCTTTCCCAGTCAAATAGGTACTGCACAGACCATCCACGATGATGTGAATTCATTAACTGATGAAATGCGTACACTGGCCCACCTTCCACCATCCTAGGGTCTGGAGGTGCAAGCTCTGGTGGGATGAGAGGTCCATGGAAAATGTGCTTGAGGCAGGACACATGGAGGTTTGGTGTGATCCTAAGGGGTGGTGCCAGCTGGAGACGATAAGTGACTAGATTGATGCAAATGGAGATCTTGAAGAAACTGATTAATTGGGGCAAGAGCTTGTGGCAGTTGGTGTGCAGGGGCAGATTTGGGTGGACTACCATACAGAGTCCCCTGGCTAGAGTATTCTGATGCTGGCAGTAGGCCTGGCACGGTTAGCAGGTTGAATGATGTTCTGTGCTCTCTTCAAAGCATTCTGGCAGTGGTGAACCAGAATCCTGTGTACAGGACCTCCACTGTTGGCTCCTCTGCAGGGAACAAGGTGGGGGGGGGGTGTGGTTTGGTAGCTATGAAGCCCTTCAAATGGTGACATACGTGTGGCAGTGGACATGTGCAGATTGGGGACCATTCGGCCCAGACCAGATACTTCTTCCATGTGAAAGCTCAAAGTTCAAAGTACATTTATTAGCAAAGTATGTACGCCTCCTCACAGGCAGCCACTAAACAAAGAAACATGAAGAGCCCATTAAAAAAGAACAAAAAACACCCAATGTGCAGAGAGAAACAACACATCATGCAAACAGTAAAAGTAAGCAAATAGCATTTAGAGTTCACAGCCATGAAGCCCAGAGCAGCCGGAGCAGGCCCCAGCCTCAGCGAAAGTTCAGCACTTAGTGGTGTAAGCATTGTGAACTGAGGCTGAGGCTGAAGGTTAGAGGCGGTGAAGCCTCACAGAAGCTTTTCCACTTGCTGGTTGGCTCTTTCTGTTGGTCTGTGGATGATAGCCAGAGGACAAACTCACTGATATGTGGAGGAGGGAACAGAAGGCTCACCAGAAGCAGGAAACAAATTGTGGGCCCTGGTCCAACACAATGTCCTGGAGTCAAACTACACGTTGGAGAACCAGGTTTGCCATCTCAGCAGCTGATGGAAGTTTGGGGATGACAATGAAGTGGAGAACCAGTCCACCACCATCATGATCACCATGGCGCCATCAGAAGGTGAAATCCATGGCCCTGTGGGTCTTTGAGCATCGAGGGACTGGCAGGGACCATAGGAACCCAGAGGCTGCTGGTTGGAGGAATTAGACTGGGCACATTGAGGCAATCGGCAACAAATTACAAATTGCCAAACATCTGCAATCATGGTGGGCCTCCAGAACCTGTCACAGAAAATCCAAGGTCTATCATGCACCTGGATGGCCTGAAAGGGGTGAGGAGTGGGTCCACTGGAGTGCCTCAGAGCGTACAACAGCTGACACATACATGCGATTGATAGGTGTATCGGCCGGATCACGCACGTGTTGTCAGGCCCGACAGATCTGGCTCTGAAGATCCCAGATGATCAGGATGAGGATCTATGAAGATGAAATGATGGGCTGAAGTTCGATTTCCATTTCTGCTGGGTCAAACTGTCTTTAAAAGGCATCTACCTAAGTGTTCCTTGGGCCGTGTCGATAGGGGATGATGAAGCTGAATTGCTCGAAGAAGAGGGCCCAGTGAGTCTGACATGGGTTGAGTTGGTGGGTCTGTTGTATGGATACAAGGTTTTAGTGATCAGTCCCGATCAGGAAGGATCACTTTGAAGAAATGTCTCCATTCCTTCAAGGCTTATTTAACAGTGAGTAGCTTACTGTCCCCTAATCCATAATGGCGCTGTGTAGAATTGAAATTGTGTGAGAAGAACTCACAAGAGTGTGTCTTCCTGTCTGGTCCTCACGGGGAGAGGATGGCCCCGGTGCCCACCTCAGATGTGTCCACCTCTACCACAAGAGATGCAGCTGTGTTCAGATGGTGCAGTGGCAGCAGAGGTGAAGCATCTCTTGAGCTCCTTGAAAGTGTGGTCTGCGGCAGCAGACCAGGTTATCCGGGAAGTAGGTGACTTGGTGAGGCAGGTGAGAGGAGCAGTGGCTTGGCTGTTGTTTATAGTGAAATGGTGGTAGAAGCTGGAGAAGTATTGTAGCTGTTTGAGGGAGCATGTTCGGGAGCATTCGACAAAGGTTATGCCTTAGGGTGAAAGGATGTAACCCAGGAAGGAAGTGAGTAAGTTATGACACCCACCACCCAGGACATGCCCTCTTCTCATTGTTACCATCAGAAAGGAGGCACACACTCAGTGATTCTTCCCCTCTGTCATCCGATTCCTAAATGGACATTGAATCCATGAACACTACCTCACTTCTTCTTAATTTTGTTTTTTTGTTTCCACAACTTATTTTAACTATTTAACAGACATATATATATATATACTTAGTGTAATTCAGTTTTCCTCTCTATTTGTTTATCATGTATTGCATTATACTGGTGCTACAAATTTCATGACAATTGCCAGTGATATTAAACATGATTCTGATACTGATATTAATTTTACCATTTGCTAATCTTCAGACATGAATGTGGGTTGTAGATTGAATTTAAGATGCAGCCCTGAGCAATAGTTTCCTGGAGCTGTGGATACCAGTTGATTGGAAACCAGACAATGCCAATTAACATTCATTTTAAGTGTCTGGAGTGTGGGTGTGAAGAAGGAGGTGTAATTCAAAGGAAGCATTGTAACTATAGAATTGTCCTGCTTTTACCTTTGATCTTTAGCACATAAAATGTCATGTATTATGGGTCAACAGGCCTCTTCATCCAAGAGTGTCTCATTTTGCTGAATAAGACACTTCTGAATTCAATAGCTTCAGTGTCTCTCCGGTGTCTGACTTTTAAATATTTTTGATATTTTAAGTATGCAGTGTTTTAAGTACTTTGTCTTAGGTTGAGCTGGCTAGGGCATTTCTCTTTCAAGTGAAGGAGAATGAGAGGTGACTTGATAGAGGTATATAAGATGAATAGAGACACTGAAAGGGTGGACAGCTGGTGCCTTTTCCCAATGGCAGAAATGGAAACTACAAGGGGGTATAATTTTAAGGTAATTTGAGGGAAGTATAGGGGGATGTCAGAGGTATTTTTTTAACAGAATGGTGGGTACACAGAATATGCTGCTGGGTTGATGGGAGAGGTGGATACATGGGGGAAAAACTGGAGGGTTATGTGGGAGGGAGGGGTTAATATGACCTTGGAGTAGGTTGGAAGGTTGCACACCATTGTGGGCTGAAGGGCCTGCATTGTACAGTATTGTTCTATGTTCGAAATTGAGATGCATAGTTAAAGTGCCAAAAGAATCAAAGGGAAATAGATGGACCTGTCTGATGCTGAGCTTGGTTAACAAAGAGGCTGTAAATGCTAGAATCGGGAGCAACATGCAGACTGCTGGAGGAACTCACTGGGTCACTGGAGGGGGAGTGATTGAAGCATAGCATCTGGATGGTTGATTGGGTAACGCTTATTACCCTTATAGGGGAGGGTGGCAGGACAATGAGGGTGGAGGGGGCAGTGTGAGTCATAGTCACAGAGTCATACAGCAGGGAAAAAGGCTTTTCAGCCCAGCTTATCCAAGCGGCTCAAGATGCTCATCTAAGCTTGTTCCATTTGCCTGCATTTGGCCCAAATCTCTCTAAAACTTTCCTAATCATGTTATTGTATCTGCCTCAATCACTTCTTCCAGAAGCTTGTTCCATGTACTGACCACTCTATATATGAAGAAGTTGCTCATCAGGTTTTTTAAAAATCTCACCTTAAACCTGTGCCTTCTAGTTTAGATTCCCCTTTCCTTGGGGGATAAAAAAAATACCCTGACTGCATTTACCCTGCCTATGCCTCTCATGGTTTTATATATATCTCAGTCTCCTATGTTCCAGAGAATAAACTCCAAGCCTTCCTAACTTCTCCTTAGGACTCAGGCCTTCGAGGTGACGCTAGAACCAGAAGATTTTGGAATCTGGAGCAACACACAAAATGCTGGAGGAACTCAAAAGGTTGAGCAGCACCCTGGAGGGAAATGGACAGTTGACATGTCTGGATTGTTATCTGGGTTATTAGATCCATAGGAAGAGTCTCTCCATGAAATGCTGACTGTCCATATCAGGCTCCTGAGTCCAGGCAACATCCTTGTTCTCTTTCCACCTTAATGACATCTTTCCTCCAGCAGGGTGGTCAAAGCCACACACAATAATGAATGAATGAATCTATCGATAAAGCATGGAGTCGACCCTTCCGGCCCTTTGAGCAATGCCACCCCAGCAACACCCGAAAAATTTGATTAGCCCTAACCTAATCACAGGACAATTTACAATGACCAATTAACCTACCAGGTACATCGTTAGACTGTGGGAGGAAACAAAGGACCTGGAGAAGACCCATGCATTCCACGGGATGGACGTACTGAGCCTCTTACAGAACGGCACTGGAATTGATCTCCGAACTCCAGAACGCCCCAGGCTGTAATAGTGTCGCGCTAATCACTATGCTACCATTGGACTCTATTCTTCAGGAAGAATAGGTCACAGGAAATTAAGATAGATAGATAGATACTTTATTCATTCCAAAGGAAATTACTGTGTCACAGCAGCATTACAAGTGCACAGTTATACAAACACACAAATATTAGAAGAGAAGTAAGAAAAAAATAAAAAAAACAGAGTTACATCAAGCAGTCTAACAGCAAGGGGTCATTACTTCCGCAGCTATAGGTTGACTCATTATAGAATCTAATGGCCGAGGGTAAGAATGACCTCATATAGCACTCTTTGGAGCAGCGCAGTTGTCTTAGTCTATTACTAAAAGTGCTCCACTGTTCAGTCAAGGAGGCATCAGATTCAGAATCAGAATCAGGTTTATTATCACCGGCATGTGACGTGAAATTTGTTAGCTTAGCTGCAGCAGTTCAATGCAATACATAATATAGAAGAAAAAAAATAAGTAAAATCAATTACAGAATATGTAGATTACAGTATAATAGATTAAAAATTGTGCTAAAAACAGAAGTAATATATATTAAAAATGAGAGGTAGTGTTCAAGGGTTCAATGTCCATTTAGAAATCAGATGGCAGAGGAGAAGAAGCTGTTGCTGAATCGCTGAGTGTGTGCCTTCAGGCTTCTGTACCTCCTACCTGATGGTAACAGTGAGAAAAGGGCATGCCCTGGGTGCTGGAGGTCCTTAATAATGGATACTGCCTTTCTGAGACACCGCTCCCTAAAGATGTCCTGGGTAGTTTGTAGGCTAGTGCCCAAGATGGAGCTGACTAGATTTACAACCTTCTGCAGCTTTTTTCGGTCCTGTGCAGTAGCTCATCCATACCAGACAGTGATGCAGCCTGTCAGAATGCTTTCCATGGTACAACTATAGAAGTTTTTGAGTGTATTTGTTGACATACCAAATCTCTTCAAACAACTAATGAAATATAGTTGCTGTCTTGCCTTCTTTATCAACTGCATCGATATGTTGGGACCAGGTTAGGTCCTCAGAGATCTTGACACCCAGGAACTTGAAACTGCTCACTCTCTCCACTTCTGATCCCTCTATGAGGATTGGTATGTGTTCATTTGTCTTACCCTTCCTGAAGTCCACAATCAACTCTTTCATCTTACTGACGTTGAGTGCCAGGTTGTTGCTGCAACACCACTCCACCATGCAGAGGATGAGATGTATTGTCCAGAATTTCCAGGATTTTCCGTAGGGTTCCTTGTTCTACCACAGCCTTCAGTGTGTCCAGTTTGACTCCTATAACAGAGCCAGCCTTTCTAATCAGTTTATTGAGCCTGTTGGCATTGCCTGTGGTGATGTCATTGCCCCAGCACACCATCACATTGAAGGTTCTACTGGTGACAACAGACTGGTAGAACATGAGACGGAGAGGCCTCCATACTCCTAAGGACCTCAGTCTCCTCAGGAAGTAGAGGTGACTCAGCCCTTCTTGTACACAGCCTCTGTGTTGGTTTTCCACTCAAGTCTGTCATCCAGGTTCCCCTGCAGGTACTTGTAGGTGCTCACCATATCCACGTCCTCACCATTAACAGTAACAGGGAGTGCAGGCTTAGTCTTCCTAAAGTCCATCACCATCTCCTTTGTCTTACTGATGTTGAGTTGCAGATGATTCAGCCTGCACCTTTTGATAAAGTCCTCCAGCAGGGCCCCATATTCATCTTCCCGTCCTCCCTTCATACGCCCAATTATTGCTGAGTCATCAGAGAAGTTCTGCAGATGATATGACTCAGTGTTGCAACTAAGGTCCGAAGTATACAGAGTAAACAGGAAGGGAGCAAGTATAGTCCCCTGTGGGGCCCCAGTGCTGCGTATAGCCACGTCTGACACACAGCTCTAAAGCTGCACAAACTGAGGTCTGCCAGACAGGTAGTCCATTATCCAGGATACAATGAAAGTACCAACCTGCACTGAATGGAGCTTTTCCCCCAGCAATGAGGGCTGTATGGTATGGAAGGCATGGAAATCAAAAACATTGATCCTCACAGTGCTGCCCTGCTTATTCACCAGCACTGCCAACTGCAGGGGACCAAGGGCTGATTAAAGGATTGGGTTAATGTTAGTGACTTGCTCATTGGGCCAAATGGCTTAATTCCATATTGCATAAAGGTAAATCAGAGAGCAATTGTTAAGCTTTAGGGAAAGATGGGAAGAGTAATATAATTGGTGGGAATGTTCTGCTGGAAGTCAATAGGACTGAATGAATTGGAATTGGTTTATTATTGTCACAGGTATTGAGGCACAGTGAAAAGCTTCTCTTGCATACTGTTCATACAGATCAATTCATCATATAGTGCATTGAGGTAGTACAAGGTAAAACAATCACCAAATGCAGATTAAAGCACCTCAGCTACTGAGAGAGTGCAGTGCAGGTAAACAATAAGGTGCAAGATCATAATGAGGTAGATTGTGAAGTCAAAAAATCGATCTTATTTTACCAGTCACAACCTATGGCCTCACTTCCGCAACCCATGGACTCACTTTCAAGGACTCTACAACTCATGTTCTCTATATTATTTGTTTATTATTTTGTTTTTCTTTTTGTATTTGTACAATTTGTTGTCTTTCGCACATTGGTTGCTTGTCTGTTTTAGTGTGTAGTTTTTTCATTGATTCTACTGTGTTTTTTGTATTTACTGTGAATGCCTGCAAGAAAATGAATCTCAGGGCAATGTATGGTGTCATACGGTGGAGCTAGAAAGTTTGTGAACCCTTTCGAATTTTCTCTATTTCTCCATAAATATGACCTAAAACATGATTAGATCTTCACGTAGGTCCTAAAAGCAGATAAAGAGAACCCAATTAAATAAGTAGCACAAAAATATTGTAAAACCATAATATCATAAGACACAGGAGTAGAATTAGGCTATTTGGCCCACTGAGTCTGCTCTGCCATTTAATCATGGCTGAAACTTTATCCCTCTTTGGCCCCACTCCCTGGCCTTCTCCCCGTAACCTTTGATGCCGTGTCCAATCAAGAACCTATCAATCTCTGCCTTAAATACACCCAATAACTTGGCCTCCACAGCTGCCTGTGGTAATAAATTCCACAAACACCACCCCCCGGCTAAAGAAATTTCTCCGCATCTCTGTTTTAAATGGACGCCCCTCTATCCTGAGGCTGTGTCCTCTTGTTCTAGACTCCCACACCTTGGGAAACACCTACTCTTTTAACATTTGAAAGGCTTCAATGAGATCCCCCTTCATCCTTCTAAATTCCAGTGAGTACAGACCCAGAGCAATCAAATGTTCCTCGTATGATAACCCTTTCATTCCTGGAATCATCCTTGTGAACCTCCTCTGGACCCTCTTCAATGCCAGCATATCTATTCTTAGATGAAGAGCCCAGAACTGTTCACAATACTCAAGGTGAAGCTTCACCAGTGCCTTATAAAGCCTCAGCATCACATCCTGCTCTTGTATTTTAGACCTCTTGAAATGAATACTAACATTGCATTTGTCTTTCTCACCACCATCCTTACCTGCAAGTTAACCTTTAGGGTATTCTGCACAAGTCCCTTTGCATCTCAGATTTTTGGATTTTCTCCCAATTTAGAAAATAGTCTGCACATTTATTTCTTCTACCAAAGTGCATGACCTTGCATTTTTTAACATTGCATTTCATTTGCCACTTTCTTGCCATTCTCCTAATCTGTCTAAGTCCTTCTGCAGCCTATCTGTTTCCTCAACACTACCTGCCCCTCCACCAATCTTTGTATCATCTGAAAACTTGGCAACAAAGCCATCTATTCCATCATCTAAATCATTTATTTACAGCATAAAAAGAAGTGGTCCCAACGCCTACCCCTGCGGAACACCACTAGCCACTGGCAGCCAACCAGAAAAGGATCCTTTTATTCCCACTTGCTGCCTCTTACCAATCAGCCAATGCTCTAACCATGTTAGTAACTTTCCTGTAACACCATGGGTTCTTAACTTGGTAAGCAGCCTCAATCATACTTGTTCATTTACTTATTGAGAAAAATAATCCAATATTACAAGTATTTGTTGAAAAAAGTATGTGAACGTTTGCTTTCAGTAATTGGTGTGATCCCCTTGTACAGCAATAACATTTCCAGTATCTGTTGATCAGTCCTGCACATTATCTTGGAGGAAATTCAGGCCATTCCTCCTTACAAAACTACGTCTGCTCTGGGATGTTGATGGGTTCCTTACATGAACTTCTTGCTTCAGGTCCTTCCACAATATTTCTATAGGATTAAGGTCAGGACTTCATGTTGGCCATTCCAAAACACAAATTTTCTTCTTTTTCAAACAATTCTGTTGTTGTCTTTTGGATCATTGTCTTGTTGTATTATTCAACTTCTATTCAGCTTCAAGTGATGGACTGCTACCCTGGCATGCTCCTGTAAAATATCCAATTTCAAATTCATTGTTTCCTTAATGATTGCAAGTAGTCTAGGCCCCGAGGCAGCAAAGCAGCTCCAAAGCATGATGCTCCTTCCACCTCGCTTCACAGTTGTTATGAGGTTTTGGTGTTGATGTGCAGTGCCTTTTTCCCTCTAAACATAGCAATGTGCATTTCTGCCAGAAGGTTCAACTTTTGTCTGATCTATCCACAGAACATTGTCCCATAAATGTTGTAGAACGTTCAGGTGGTCTTTTGCAAACTTGAGATGTACAGCAATGTTTTTGTTTGGAGAGCAGAGGTTTCCTCCATGGTATCCTTCCATGAACACCATTCTTGTTCAGTGCTTTTCCTATAGTGGACACATGGACAGAGACTTCAGCAAATTCTAGAAATTTCTGCGAGTCTTCTGCTGTTACCCTTGGGTTCTTTTTCACCTCCTTCAGAATTACACGTTGTGCTCTTTGCAGGCTGCCCACTCCTAGGGAGAGCAGCAACAGCACTGAGTTTCCTACATTTGTAGACAATTTCTCTTACTGTCGACTGATGAACAATCAGGTCTTTAGATGTGCTTTTGAAGCCTTTTCCTGCTTCATGCATCTCTACAATTCTTCTTCTAAGGTCCTCTGAAAGTTGCTTTGATTGAGGTACGGTGCACATAAACAGATCTTTCCTGAGAAGAGCAGGCTCTGTCAGTAACCTGACTTTGTGTGTCTTTTTTTTAGGGCAGGGCACCACTACAACCCACGCCTCCAATTTCATCTCATTGATTGGAACATCTGACTCCAAATAGCTTTTGTAGAAGGCATTACTCCAGAGGTTCACATACTTTGTCCAACAAATTCATGTAATATTGGATCATTTTTCTCAATAAATAAATGAACAAGTATAATTTTTGTTTTATTTATTTAATTGGGTTCTCTTTATCTAGTTTTAGGACTTACGTGAAGATCTAATCACATTTTAGGTCATATTTATGCGGAAATAGAGAAAATTCTACAGGGTTCACAAACTTCCTAGCACCACAGTACATATATTTTGATAATAAATTTACCTTGAACTAGGGAACGTTCAACAGACATAGTGTGCAAATTACTGTGAATCCCTTTCCAGAACCAGACTATTAAAATTACTCTAAGGAACATTTGAGATTAAAATAGAGACTAACTGACATTACTATCTGTCCGTAAATGAGCAAGGTTTACACTAAATTAAAATTAAAATAGAACTTAATTGAAAAAGAAAGAACTATGCTTTAGGGGAAGGAACACACAGAAAGTTATGAAACTTGACAGATTCCTTTACTAGAATTAAAAGTGGGTGAGAAATGATACAAGCACCCAAGGGGTGTAAAGGTGTAATTACAGATAGAGCCTGTTTCTCAGGGATGCTTCTGCAGGAGTAGGAAATTGTTCCAATTGGGAATTCAGGAGAAAGCTCTTTCCTCAGAGATTGGGGAGAAATGGAATTGGAATTGCAACTATTTTATGATTATCATATGTCAAAGTCAAAGACAAGTTTATTGTCATATGCTCATGTACAGGAGCTTGAAGATCCACAATTCTTCATTCCAGCTGTGCAAACAGAATCTGAATCAGATTTATTATCATTGATTTGTATGACATGAAATTTGTTGTTTTGCCTCAGCACTATAGTGAAATACATAAAATTGTCATAAATAACAAAAAAGTAGTGCAAGAAAATTACATAAGTTACATAAAATTGCTATAAGTTACAAAAAATAGTGCAAAAGATGAATAGTGAAACAGTGTTTTGGGGTTCATGGACTGTTCAGGAACTGTACTTCCTTCAATCACAGGACCCTGCAGAGAGTGATGCAGACAGCCCAGTGCATCTGTAGATGTAAACTTCCCACTATTCAGGACATTTACAGAGACAGATGCATAAAAAAAGGCCTAAAGGATCATTGGGCACCTGAATCACCCCAACCACAAACTGGTCCAGTTGCTACCTTCTGAGAAATGGTACCGCAGCATAAAAGCCAGGACCAACAGGCTCCGGAACAGCTTCTTCCACCAGGCCATCAGACTGATTAATTCACACTGATACAATTGTATTTCTGTGCTATATTGACTGTCCTGTTGTACATACTATTTATTACAAATTACTATAAATTGCACATTGCACAATTAGACGGAGATGTAATGTAAAGATTTTTACTCCTCATGTCTGTGAAGGATGTAAGAAATAAAGTTAAAATTTGATGGTGAACAGGAAGAAGCTGTTGAGTGTGGGTCTTCAGGCTCCTGTACCTCCTCCTTGATGGTAACAATGAGATGAGGGAATGTCGCAGATGGTGAGAGCCTTCTTGAGACTCCACCTCTTGAAGATAACCTCAATGGTGTGGTTGTCCAAACAGCATGGTTGTGATACCACCCCATTGGATATAGAATGTGTCCAGCCCCTCAGTCTAGGCTGTCTGACCTGGGACCTGACCTCTGCCCCATTCCTGACTCCTTGTAGCAACAGGCAGATGGGGAAAGTTGCTGCAATCTACCAACATTTCTCTCCAGTTATTGGTCTTCAGAAGCATAATAGTATATTTAATTAATGACTTGTCTCTTACCTACATATCAGAATTCAACTTCTTGAAAATCAAGTTATCATAAGACAAAAGAGCAGAATTAGGCAATTCGACCGATCGAGTCTCCTCCGTCATTTAATCATGGCTGACATTTACCTCCTTAATCCCATTCTACTGCCTTCTCCCCATAACCTTTAATGCCCTTACTAACTAAGAACCTAATAATCACCACTGTCAATGTTCCAAATGACTTGACCTTCACAGCTGTCTGTGGCAATGAATTTCACAGATTCACCATCCTCTAGCTAAAGAAATTCCTCCTCATCTCTACTCTAATGAGATGTCCTTCTCTTCTGAGTCTGTGCCCTCTGGTTGTCCCTGTCCCCTGCGTCAGTGAGATTAATGGGCAATGTACAGTTCCAGAATCCAAATGTCTTGCAAGTGACATTCTTGGCAACTGAAGCATTGACTTCTCCAACGGAGTGTGAAAAGAGTGCAAGTTGAAAAAACAAAGTATGGAGTAAACATTTCAAATAAACTATAAGGCAACACAGCATTCTCTGAAGAAGTTTATTGAATTTGACCTGATGCTCACTAAATCTCTGAACAAAATCCAATTATCTCAAGGGAGGGAAACAGAATCTCAAGATAATTGAACAATTCTAACTGCTTGTATCTGGCTATGGAATGAAAGATGACTGATCTCTCATATTATGCTCACCAGTTTAATGAATCCCTGAGATTAACTGAACTGAATGAGGTTGGATGTGATTCCTTCTAGATCCCTCACTCCTATTTTGAAAGATATATGTGGGGTGTGTGCGTGTCAAATAAAATCATACGTTTATAAAAGAAAAGAGCAGGGCATAAGCTATTTGGCTCCTTGAACATACTCAACAAGATTATCTCTGATCCTGAGATTCAAGATCACTTCACTGCCCAATCCTCAAATTACCAGGGCTTCTAAATGTGCATCAAACTCAGTCTTATATATACTGGACAAGAAAATACTTACATCTCTCTTGCATAGAGAATTCCAAAGGTTCACTGATTTTGATTTGAGGAAATTTCTCTTCCTCTTCACCAGGGAGTGCTCTCAATTAGGTTGAAGGAACTCAGAAAACACTGGAGGAACTAGGTGGATTAAAAATACATCTGTGAAGGGAAATGGACAATCGACACTTTGGGTCAAGACCCTTCATCTGGACTGGAAAGACAGAGGGGAGATAGCCAATATAAAGATGTGGAGGGAAGAGATGGAGATAGAGTCAACAGGTGATACCTGAACCCTGGTGGTGGGGGGGGGGGGGGAGGTATGAGAAATAATTTCAAAAGCTTGAGGGTGATAGGTTGTCCATTGGCCTGGGGGAAGTATATTGCAGTGGGTCCCCAGGGATTCATACTAGATCTCTGCATTCCTCTATTTGTGTTAATTTGGAATTGGATTATTATTGTCACATGTAATGAAAAACTTGTCTTGCGTACTGTTCATGCAGATCAGATCATTACACAGTGCTTTGATGCAGAACAAGGTAAAACAATAACAATGCAGAATAAATTGTACCAGCTCCAGAGGAAGTGTAGGATTGTATTGAGGCAGACTGTGGGGTCAATAGTCCATTTTATCGTACCGGTGAAGTATTCATTAGCCATATAACAGCAGGGTAGACGCTGCCCTTGAGCCTGATGTGGACTTAATCCCGTAATGAAATGGACTTGTGAAAGTTTAAGGCATCATAGAACATAGAACGCAGAGCAGTACAGCGCAGGAATGGGCCTTTCAGTCCATGATGTCTGCACTGAACATGATGCCAAATTAAATTAAATCTCTTCTAGATGTATGTGATCCATATCCCTTCATTTTCTGTATATTCAAAGCCCAACAACATTTCCTTATAACCATTATTGTAACTGCTTCCACCATCCCTGGTATCCCTGTCCAGACACCTACTGCTCTCTGTGTAAAAAAAAAAGCCTGATCTGCACTTCTCCTTTACTCTCCTGCCTTCTCACCTCAAATGGTACTTGCTTTTTACAACCTGGGAAAAAAGACTCCTGACTGTCTATCCCATCTAAGCCTCTCATTATTTTATAAACTTCTATCCCTTCTCTCCTCAGTCTCTGACACTCAAGCAAAAACAATCCAAGGTTGTTCAACCTCTCCTTCAGCTCAAATCCTCTAATCCAGGTGGCATCCTGGTAGACCTCTTCTGCACCCTTTCCAAAGCCTCCAAATCTTTCCTGTAATGGGGTGACTACAATTTTGGGGGTCTGAGGAAGATATTTTTACTCAGTGAGTGATTGTAATCTGGAACTCCGTGTCTGAGGGGATGGTGGAGGCAGAGACTCTTCCAACATTGGCGAAGCACGTGGACAAGAACTTGAATTGCCATAGCTTAGAAAACTACGGACCAAGTATATTGGCATTTGGAATAAAAACACAAAATGCTGGCAGAACTCAGCAGGCCAGACAGCATCTATGGGAGGAGGTAGTGATGAAGGGTTTCGGGCCGAAACGTCGTCACTACCTCCTCCCATAGATGCTGTCAGGCCTGCTGAGTTCTGCCAGCATTTTGTGTTTTTATTTATTTCCAGCATCTGCAGATTCACTTGTGTTGCCTTGGTATTTGGAATATTGTGTTTAGTTTTGTAAATCTACTGTAAGAAAGATGGCATTGAGCAGGAAAAAGTGTAGAGGAGATTTACAGGGGTGTTGCAGGTATTCAAGGGGTTGAATTATGGAAAGGCCTTGTTTAGGTTGAGACTTGTTTCATTGGAGTGTAGAAGAATGAGGGGTGATCTTATAGAGGTTTATAAAATGAGGGGCGTAGAAAGAAAGGATG
Organism: Hemitrygon akajei; assembly: GCF_048418815.1. NCBI lineage: Eukaryota > Metazoa > Chordata > Chondrichthyes > Myliobatiformes > Dasyatidae > Hemitrygon > Hemitrygon akajei. The sequence goes on from NC_133124.1 coordinate 74,591,700, forward strand.
AATGCACAAAAATGAAAGGAGGAAGAAACTGAGATGCAATATTTTCACTCAGAGGGTGGTCAGTATATGGAATGAGCTGCCTGAGAAGAGGTTGAGGCAGGAGTGATAACAACATTTGAAAAACATTTGGAGAGGTACATAGACAGGAAAGGTTTAGAGGGATAAGGGGTAAATGTGGGCAAATGGGACTAGCTTAGTCAAATTGGGCTGAAAGTCCTGTTTCTGTGCGGTATTATCCTATGACTCTAACTTGAATCAGGAGATAACGCAAAACATGGAGACATTGTGAAATGTGAAGTGGAGATAGGGAGAGGTTGGTGAATGGTCACAGAGGTGACAGGTGGAACTCTGGATGGAAGGTCGAGGAGAAGCAATAAGTCTAAAAGGGTGTAAGAACAGGGGATCAAGGGGTATATATGCATCGTTCATTAACAGAGGAGAGCAGATGAGCAGGTTAAAAACAGAGAACATAACACACGGGACAGTGCAGCACAGGAACATTGGTGCATGAAGGAAGTCACTGGAGAAAAGCACTGGCAGATATGAAGCAGCTTCTTTATTTGACAAAACAAGATGCAGTAGGGATCATATGGAGATGCTTTTGGTCAAAAGGACTGCATATGTCCAGCACTACACACATTTTATGTGCTAAACATCAAAGAACAATTCCATATTTACAGTGTTGTCTTTGAAAATACACACAAACTTCACACCTCTTGATCTGCACATACACCATAGACATCTAAATGAATTTTAGCAACTCACGCAAAACGCTGGAGGAACTCAGCAGACCAGGCAGCATCTATGGAAAAGTGTAGTCGACTTTTCAGGCCTTTGTCAAGACTGGAGAAAAAAAGCTGAGCAGTAGATTTAAAAAGTGAGTGGAGGGGAAATCTACTCCTAGTTTTTTTCTCTCTCCAGTCCTGCTGAAGGGTCTCAGCCTGAAACGTCGACTGTACTCTTTCCCATTGATGCTGCCTGGCCTGCTGAGTCCCTCCAGCATTTTAGGCTGTTGCTTGGGATTTCCAGCATTTGTAGATTTTCTCTTGTTTGTGGTAAATGAATTTTAATCAGCATTGTCTGGTCTGTGATTCATATCATTTAGGAACCTATTGTTCATTTAAATTAAGTCTACAATTTATTTTCAGATTTGAAGACTGGTGGCTGAGAAGTCATTTGCTAAATGTAAATGTGCTAAACCCAAAACTTGCTCTAACAGTCTCTCCTGGACAAAGATAAATTTGTAACAGGAAAGACCCCCTTAAGGAGGATCTACTCAAATAGGGCAGCAAAAATTCCCTGCCTCGGGATTCCCCTCAATTATTTTATGAGCATCCACATTTACCCTATCATCCCTAACAGCTACCTACAAAATGCTAAGCAGACAGACTGTCCAGAAATTTGAAGAGCAGTCTTTAGAAATGCAGCTTCATTTGTATACCTGTTGGGTCTTCCCATGCTGGCTGATTGCATCTTCATCAAATTCCTTGTTGTCACCCCTTCATTCTCTGGGAGCTAAAACCCTCTCTTTCCAGGGCCACCAGGAGGGTAAATGTATCAGACTCACAGACCCTCTCATTAATGTAGAGGAAGGGGCTGGGATGGTCTCTATTTGAATGACAGCAAGGACCTCTCCCTGGTGGCAGCCTCTTCCGAACTGTCCAGTCAATCACTGGCCTGACTGCTGGAAGAGCCCAGCTCATTTGTATTCACTCCCCATTCAGGACGGGTGTGACTGCCTTCAGATACCGTGGCCGATTTTTCTCAATCAGCCACGCCATCGAAGTTGTGAAACCTGCTGTCTCTGCTGTTACTTAAATCCCTCCCCATCTATTTTCCCCAATATCTTTTCTATTCTATGCTATTCAACTGATCATCTACCTTTATCAACCAGCCTTCATTACGGAGTACCGTTACCATCACGCTTTAGCATGCTATTCACAGCTTTCTGCCATGCTCTCGGTGTCTTCTGTCCTTGCGTTTGCAGCGGATGTTCTTCCATCAACTGTGGTCAGGTCTGGTGTGGCCGGCTGGTGTTCATCTCTTAGATTCTCTGTAATTACACGGTTACTGGGTACACTTGATCCCCGCTCTTTCTGCGGGGGCAATAAGAAGATGAGTCGTATGGCTGTTAGCTGTCCAGTGTTTCCACTGGCTGCCTCACTCAGTCTGCACACAGACACAAGCGTCACTTGTTAAAAGCACCTTCTGTGGTCCTATCCACCTGGGGAGCAAACCCTGCCCTTTCACACAGCACCCTCACCATAACTTGGTCACGGTTGTGAGAGGATTATCTCCCTCACCCTCTGCCCCCCATCCTGGCTCTCTCTCTGATCTGCAATGTGCTGCTGTTGTCTTGCTCGGTCCTTCAACACTTTAAGTTGATACAAAGGTCTCTCACACACTGTGTCATTCTATCCCTGTAAGACCCATGCTCACAGCAACCCATAATTACCCCATAAGGGAGTCGCATTGCTCACTCCATCAATTATTCGTAGGGGCATGTGGTTTGGGGTTGCTAGCAATCTCATCAGGATCAACCCATGTCTTTCCCATCTTGGTTATAGCTTTGGCTAAGGTATTCTTGATATTCAGTTCATCCTGAGCTCTGAGGGTGGTAAGGTACATGGAAACATTGTCGAATCCCTAACAGTCAGCACATTTCCTTCATCACTCTCCCTGTGAAATGTGTTCCTGATCCGAGTCCACCTGGACTGGGGTTCGCTGAACTAGAATCCGTCCAGTGGTGCTGGTGGTACAGTCTCTTGTTGGGAAAGCCACTACACACTGGGTGAAGTGATCCATAATTACTAGACAATAGTTTCTCCCCCTGCTTTTAGGTAGGGGCCCCGTGAAGTCCATCTGAACGTTTTCCCAGGGTCCCCTCAGTCATGGCTGGTTTGCCAGCTGTAGCTTTATGCCCTTATCAGGGTTATGCTGAGCACAAATGATACATGGGGACAGAATTTCTCAACATCTCCACCCATCCCTGGCCACCACCAGTCCGGCCAGACGATCATGATCACGCTTTGCCTTCCCTGATGCATCACCCCATGATACAACTTCAGTAGAATCTGCCTAATACAGGGTGGGGTCTCCACGACTCCTTCCTCCCCGTGGGTCCAGCTCCCATCTGGTCCCTCCTTTGCTCTCTGCCTCCACCTCTTCATATAATTTTACTAAACTGCCTTCCATTGATTCTTCCTGCACTCTTGCAGTTTCAATTGCCTCTTGTGCCGCTGCTGCCTTCTTCACAGTGATGTCTGTCTGCTCCTTTCCTTTCTGCTCCTCACTCTCCTCTTTACTTCACTTACTGCTACCTCTGCTGAAGACACACTGTGTCGTCGTGCCCTCCCTCATTGCTCCAGTACAGGTGAAAGGGACGAGCTGCATCAGGTAAACCTTGTGCAGGTGCAGAGACCAGGGCTTTCGTGATATCTGTAAAGGCCTTTTCCCCTTTGGCCCCCATCTTACTTCCTCCAGAGGGGGGTTCCCCTCCTTGAATCAGGCCTGTATCAGGGCCTCTAGTGCCGAGAATCCTGGCAGTAATTGAATAGATCCATTAACTTCTTCACTCCCCTTATGCTTACTGGGCGGGGCATGAAGCTGATTGCAGAACGTCTGTCATTGACATGTCCTTCCTCCCATGGGAAATGGTGTTGCCAAGGTACTGTGTGGCTTCCTTTCCAATCTGAGCCTCTGTGGATTGATTTTAAACCTTTCGTCTCTAAAACACTGGTAATCTCCCCTAAGGCTACGTCCACACTACGCCGGATAAATCCGTAACCGAAGCTTTTTCTCTTCGTTTTTATGCTCCGTCCACACTAAAACGGCGTTTTCATCCCCCGAAACTGGAGCTTTTCAGAAACGCTTTCCAGGCTGGATATTTTTGAAAACGCTGTTTGGGTAGATCAGTGTGGATGGGCTAACCGGAGACTTTTGAAAACACTGTCAGACGGCAGCACACTATTTCATTGTTTTCTTGACCGCAACCTAACAATTTCAGAACAGACAGCAAAGAGACTGAATCCAGAAGAGTTAGAAATGTACTCACCAAATACTTTGACCCATAACTTACTGAATAAATAAGTATACTCACTTTGCCCTGTTTTCTGTCCTTGCTCGTATGAAGGTGGTTTACCTATTTATGCAAGTACTTCTCTGACAATAGATGTGTAATAGCCTAATGTAACATTGTATGGAAATACAAGATAACACTGATGCAGACATGTTTTATACATTTAACAAGGTGCTTTATTAATGCAACAGAGTTAGTCAGTTTTTCAATGTTCGTCGTCAGCCGGGTCAATCTGTCCGTGAACTCCCTGTTGGGTGCCGCCGTACGCTCCAGTATTTGTGTTTTTTAGTTTTAAGTTCTCCTGCGCGAAGGCCAACAGCTGTCCGTCGTTTTAAGTTTTTCTAGTCTGTAACTACACAAACGTGTACTTTTACAGCGAGATTCGACACCAATCATGCCGCTTGTTTTCAGTAGATGTGTCCTGCGCATGTGCAGGAGGAGGAGATTCGCTGAAATCTCCGTTTCAGTGCGGACAGAGATATTTTCAAAAACACATAGTGTGGACGCCTATCGTTTTTACGCGAATCTAGCGTTTTCAAAATTATCCAGTCTAGTGTGGATGTAGCCTAAATGACCTGCTTCATTTTCCAAAGCAATTAGTAGATCATCTACATATTGTAAGCTGGTCGACTGGTATGGCATTAGGTTGAGCTTTTTCAAAGTGTGTGCTGTGACTTTATGAAAATTGGCTATTGAGGAACCCCTGGGGGAGTCTGGTCCACATATTCTGCAGCCCACCTAGGGTGAAGGCAAGTCGGTCGGGGTTCAGGTGCTAAGGGAAGCCCCTAAAATCCATTAGCAATATCCAGGCCTGAAAAAGCTTTATGTTCCAGAGACAGGACATTCAGGATTGTTGTAGGGTCCACCACAATGGGATGCAATCTTGGCGTGGTTTTATTAAGGGTGGTACAGTCTGTTGTAAACTGATATAATCCATCAGGTTTCATTACTGGCCACATAGGGGAGTCGGTAGTTGATGCAGTCTCTCTGGGTATCCCCTGGTGTTTCGGTTCCCTCACTTTGCTCTGAGCTGCTGTCAGTGTGGTTACGCTGGCTACGTTGTATTCTCTGGTGGCTGCACGTGTGTTCATTGCCCCTGGCTTGTCCATATTATTTCTCCCTTTCCCGAATCTATAACGGCCCTGGCTTCCTTTAGGGTCTCTAGTCCAAGGACAGTACCCTCATTATTTGGATAGACCCAGAAAAACACTGGAAGCTGCAGTCTGCCGATTTCGAGTATTTGTGACTCATTTCTTTCTGCTTTCACTGTTTTCCCCCTTACCATCTGTAATATTAATAGCCTGTCTGGTTATTGTCCGTTATCAATATCGATGCCCCTGTGTCAACTAACTCATTGCATTGCCGGCTCCCTAATTATGCTGTTGTGTACATCCGTCGGTCACCAGCACTAGCAGTGGTGGCCGCCGCCACATCCCTTTACAACCTAGAAGCTGCTTTCAGCAGTTCTGAAATCTGATTGAGAGTCAGGTGGGTCAGACTGGGCGCTGATGGGGTTAGAGATGGCACATCTGCTGTGACTTTCACCTGGTTTTCTTTACTCTTTTTTGGACACTGTCTCCAACCATGTCGTGAAGGCCTCAGCTGTAGCATATCAACTCCTTTACCCTCCCCCATCTATTCCAGCTGTTCCTTGCTCCGTGCCCTGGCTGCCGGTACACAAAGCAAATCCTATGTGCTGTCACAGTAGCTGCATCGACTATAGCCACTTTACCTTTTCTCTTGCACTTTCTTTTTTCTATCTCTCTGGCCTATGAAACTATCACAGAGTGGGCTGACCCCACCACTATCCCTAAATCTAAACAGCTCAGGCCTTCCTTCATCATTTTCAGGGAGACTGGGCCATCCCTCCCTGGATTATCCAACCTACAATACTCTCTGATATTCGATATTTGCATTCTACATAATCCATGGCTGGCTCAGCAGCTCTTTGAATCACTGCTATTATCAATCCCCAGTTACTCTCACCTCCCCCTGAGTGGTTGCCTCACTTCCCCTTTAAAAGAGCGATATCTTTCTTCATTGCTGGCATTCCCGGTAGTTGCTCATGTATGATCCTGCACCCCCCTGGGCCAAACAGTCCCACATATTTCTCGAGCACTTCAGTTTTACCAACTCGTGTATACCTTTGGGGTGCATCTGGTGAATTTCAACCATTTCCTCCAGCTTACACCAGAATTCAAAATTCCCACATGTGACTTTAAGTGAGGGCAACTCTGACAAAATGCTCTGTTTCTCCCAGGGTGAAGTGTTTATGTATGTTTGTAATCAGAGTCAAGAGCTGGCTCGGGTCATCAGGGGTCTTGACCTGATGTTGCCTGACCTCAGTAGGTGCCATCCTGACAGATAACCTTGGTAAAAGCTTTCCCTGAAATATCCCCACACTGCGCAAAATATAAATGACGAGTACCAGTTAAACAGCATATACTTAAATCCACAGAGCATGCATGTGGTGAACTACATATACCTGTCTGGACACGCCCCCCCCCCCCCCGCTGACTGCTCCTATGGCTCCTCCCATAGACCCCGGTATAAAGGCGATTGAGGCCTGTGCCCGGCCTCGTTCTCCAGGATGTAGCATGGTGGGCAATAAAAGCCGATATCTCGCCTCACGTCTCAGAGAGTTATTGATGGTGCATCAATGCACATCCACAATCTGCCACTTTTGAGCACCCGAACTCATGATGTATTCCTTAGCATCACACTTGGAAACTGCGTAAGCTAAAATGTGGCTCTGGAATGAGTGTACATGCTCCAACCCGACCCCCACTGGTGTCCTGAGCCTTCAATAACAACCCTTTGCAACTGGTGGCTTGTCTCATCAAATTAACACACAAGATTTTGTCTCTTACATAAACACACGTGCACGCGCGCACATTACTTTTGTATCTTCCAGTTCAGCTCTCCGTGTTTGTGATACTTCATGTTCTTGTGTGTCCCCGACGCGAACAGATCCAAGTGTGAGTGCTTATTTTAAGAATACTCAGCCCATTAGTCAGCTAAGATCACTAGCCACATGATAGGTCGCATGAAGGTTTCACACTCCTGAGACTAAAAGTTGCGTGAATGAAGTTACCAGTGATGGATATGATGCAGCTTCTTTTTTCAACATAACAAGATACAGCAAGCAGGCATCGTATGGAGATGCTTTCAGTCGAAAGGTCTGCCCATGTCCAGCACTACACACATTTTATGTGCTAAACATCAAAGAACAATTCCATATTTACAATCGTAAACACGAGGAAATCTGCAGATGCTGGAAATTCAAGCAATCCTGATGAGTCCTGACGAAGGGTCTCGGCCCAAAACGTCAACTGTGCTTCTTCCTATAGATGCTGCCTGGCCTGCTGCGTTCCACCAGCATTTTGTGTGTGTTGCCATATTTACAATGCTTTCTTTGAAACTGCACACAAACTTCACACCTGATTTGCGCCCACACCAGACATCTAAATGAATTTTAATCAACATTGTCTGATCTATGATTCATGGCTTTCAGGAACTTATTGTTCATTTAAATTAAATCTACAATTTACATTCAGATTTGAAGATTGGTGGCTGAGAAGTCATTTGCTAAAGTAAACGTGTTAAACACAAAATTAACTCTAACAAGGAACAGGCCCTTTGGCTAAAAATTTTGTGCCAAAACAATTAAGTTAGTAATCAACTGGCTAGTTAAACTAATCTCTTCTGACTGCACAGTGTCTATACCTTCCATATTCCTCACATTCATGCATCTATCTAAATGACTCTTAAAAGTCTCTAATATGTTTGCCTCTACCACCACCCCAGATAGCATATTCCATGCATTCACCACTTTCTGCATAAAAAAAAATTGCCCCTCTCTTTGAAATTACCTTAAAGGCATGCTCTCTGATTTTAGACATTTCAACCTTTGGAAAAAGATATTGTCTGTCTACTCTAATCTCCTGATCCTTTCAACACTGTCCTGAGATTTTAGAGATGTTCCTCGTCAACCCCACCAGTAACAACGACGTCATCCAGGTAACGCTGAGTGCCTGGCAGTCTTGTAGCACCTGGTCCATGGCTTTCTGCCAAAGTACAGGTGCAAATGCTGCTCCAAAACTAAGCTTATTATAGCAATACAGCCCTTTATGAGTGTTTGCAGTGAGAAACATTGTGGACTCTTCTCCTACCTCCATCTGTAGGAAGGCCTCAGCTTAGTCCACTTGGCTGAAGTGTTTTCTTCCAGAAAGATTTGGAAGGATATTCCCTATCCTGAGCAGAGGATATTGATCTCCTTTCAGTACTGAGTTGATGGTGACTTCAAAATCACCATAGATCCTGACTGAACCATTTTACTTGCCTACTGAGACCACTAATGTTGCTCAAAGGCTACACTCAACCTTGGAATGAATTCTGTCACTCTCCATGTAATCTAGCTCACTGGCTACTTTATCAAGGTGGGTATAAGGAAATGGATGGGCTTTATAAAAACTTGATGTGGTACTTTCATTTAATACTATTTTACCCTTGATATGTTTGAGTTTTCCAATGCCATTTTTGAACATTGCAGTGCCATTATCCAGAACCTTTCTTAATTCCCTTTTAGTTTTCTCTGTTGCAGGGGATGTGGAATGCAAATTGTGGAAGGATCACCAATCAAGTTGTAGTTGTCACAGCCACTCATGGCCCACAATTCTGGCCCTCCTGTTTTTACTACGTATGAGCCCAGTATGGCTTGTTGGTTGTTACAAATGTCATTACCACAGGAGTTCTTAGTTAGATATCTGCAGGCTTCGCTTCAGTTTCTTTAAAATGCCATTCAAACTCATTTTGTGGAATAACTGAAACAGCCAAGTCAGTGTCCAATTCTATTTTAGTTAATTTCCTGCTGAATTTAGTGTAAGCCACATTGTTTATCTCATGTTAGTTTTCACATTGTAAATCTCAAGGCCACTCATTGCTCTGACACTGTCGACATTATCAGATTTTTCATCAACAGCATGCACATTAGTGTTCTTTTTGAAACTGCAATTTGAATTTTTATCTTTTTCTCTTCCCAGTGCAGTTCATCTATTTTTGTCTGCTTGACATGCTCTTTGTATGTGTCCTACTTTGTTACATGTTTTGTAAGTTTCACTGTTAAACATATATTGGTGAGGTGTTTGTAAGCTTCTGCCACAATGGTAACACAATTTATTTGGCCAGATAGTTTTCTGTTTAGCTTTACAATTTTGTTCACTCTCATTTTTGTTCCTGACTGCAAATCAATTGCATCTCTGGCTGCTGCTTCCATTGTCACGGCAAATTCAACTGCCTTTTTAAATGTGAGTTGTGTTTCATTTAGGAGTCATTTTTGAATGTTTTCTTGTAAGATTCCATAAGTTGAACAATCTCTCAGTGCATTATTGAGCCCATCACTGAACTGACAAAGCTCAGACAAATTAATCAGTTCAGCCACATAAACTGAAATGGACTCCCCTTCCTTTTGATTCTGCTTATGAAATCTAACGTGTTTGGCAATTAACAATGGTTTCAATTCTAAATGTTTCTGCATTATGTTTGTGATATCAGCAAAATAAATTTTGACTGGTTTGAATGGAGCAGTTAAACTTCTAAGCAAACTGTATTCTTTTCCACCCATTGCACTCAGCAAAACCGGTACACGTTTTTCATTGGCTATTTCATTAACTTCAAAATACTGCTCAATTTTTTTCCTGTATATATCATCCAGTTATCTGCCGTACAATTGAATGCATTCATGTTTCTGATGTAGCCAGCCATTTCTACTTTTAAAAAATTTATTCACCTCATACTGCGGCTGTACTCATTGCTTGTCAATTTAATCCATTTCTGCCTTTTTTAAACTGGCCTCCCCTTCTCTCCCCTTTTGAAGAAAAACATGCTGCACTTCAACAGATTGGTAGTCATCTCCGGTTTGTATTGAAGTTTCTTTATTGCCACTGTTTTGTTTTGTAAGTCCAGAAAATAATCAAAAGAAAAGCACAGGAGCTGGAATCTTTGTCTACTGTTTTTCCCCTTTTTCTTAGTTCGATACTCACATATGATGTGGTGGCATAATGATATATGCCATTCATGCACTTCTTACACATAACCCAGAAAAATTATGTCAACAAACAAAGAATGCTTAATCAAACATAATATTTGTAATATTACTCAAATATTACTGAAATATTAACCACACTACAAAAACCATCCTACTTTGTCCAACTTCTTGTTATAGCACATGGCCTCTAGTCCAGTCTCCAAATCCTTGACATTCTTCTTATAATGGGACAACCCGAACTGCATGCAATATTTCAGATGCAGCCTAACATGAACTTTATGAACTTTTCCTAAGCTTTACATCCTTCTCCTTTTTCTTCTTAACTAAATTAATCACTTCCCATGACAGCCAAGTTTCTCTTACCTTGCGATTTTTGTCTTTCCTTATGGAATATACCTGTCCTGTATTCTGTGCAGTTGGTCTTTAACCATCATCCAAAGTTCAAAGTACATTTATGATCAAGGAGCATACAGTATATATCACCATATGGAACTCTAAGATTAATTTTCTTGTGGGCATACTCAATAAATTCTAATAGAATAATAACCCAAATAGATTGGTAGTTTAACCAGTGTGCAAAAGACAACAAACTGTGCAGATACAAAAAGATAGAACTAATAAAAAATAAATAAACAATAAATATCAAGAACCTGAGATGAGGAATCCTTGAACGTGAGTCCATAGTTTGTGGAAACGTGTCATTGATGGGGCAGGTGATGTTGAATGCAACAGTCTGCTGGTTGCTGGTAACTGTTCCTGAAACTGATGGTGTGAGTCCTGAGGCTTCTGTACCTTCTTACTGATGGTAACAGGGAGAAGAGAGCATGACCTGGGTGCTGGGGGTGATGATGCATGCTGCTTTCATGTGACAACACTATGTGCCGATGTGCTCAATAGTGGGGAGGGCTCTAATCATGATGGACTGGGCTGCATCAATTACTTTTTGTAGGATGTATGGTTCAATATTTTTGAGGTTTCCATGCCAGGCTATGAATCAGCCAATCTACATGCTCTCTACTATATAGCTATCAAAGTTTGTTAGAGTTTTATATGTCATGTTGAATCTTCACAAACTCGTAAAGAAATAGAGGCACGGCCATGCTTTCTTCGTAACTGCACTTACATGCTGGGCCCAGGTCAGGTCCTCCAAAATGAAAATGCTGAGAAATGTAAAGTTGCTGGCCCTCTCCTCCTCTGATCCTCTGATGAGGACTGGCCCATGGGACTCTGGCTTTCCCCTCCTGAATTCAATCATCAGCTCCTTCATCTTGCTGATATTGAGTAAGATGTTGTTGTTGTGGTACTACTCAGCTGGATTTTCAATATATTTCCTATACACTGATTTGACACCACTTTTGATTTGGTCTATGAACTTGAACATGGTATTGGAACCATGCTTAGCCACACAGTCAAAAGTGTAAAGCGAGTGGGGGGGGGGGGGTGGGTTAAGCACACAGCCTTCTGGTGCATTTGTGCTGATGGAGATTGTGGAGGAGATGTTGTTGCTAATCCAAACTGACTGGGTCTGCAAGTGAGGAGATAGAGGATACAGTTGCACAGGAGGTATTGAGGCCAAAGTCTTGAAGCTTATTGATTAGCTTTGAAGGGATGATGGTATTGAATTCCAAGCTTTGGTCAATAAAAAGCATCCTGATGTATGCACCTTTGCTGCCCAGATGTTCAAGGCGAGCGTAGAAGACATTGCGCTCATCTGGAAGTGAAGCCCTGTTGTCACCTATGTTGCATGTTGTCAGATGTGGACTTGCCAAAAAACTGCCATCCCCAATTAACCCTCCCCAATTCTGCCTAATGCTCTCATAATTTGCCCTGCTCCGATTTGATACTCTCCTGCAAAATCCATACTGACGGTGGTGTATGAAAAGAGGATGCTGTCCAAGTTGCATGCCATCTTGGACAATGTCTCCCATCCACTCCATAATGTACTGGTTAGGCACAGGAGTACGTTCAGCCAGAGACTCAAACCACCAAGATTCAACACTGAGCGTCATAGGAAGTCATTCCTGCCTGTGGCCATCAAACTTTACAACTCCTCCCTCGGAGTGTCAGACACCCTGAGCCAATAGGCTGGTCCTGGACTTATTTCCACTTGGCATGATTTACTTATTATTATTTAATTATTTATGGTTTTATATTGCTATATTTCTACACTATTCTTGGTTGATGCGGCTGTAACAAAACCCAATTTCCCTCGGGATCAATAAGGTATGTCTGATTCTGATTCTTATCTGTAGCTATCTTCAAACTTCAGGAATTGTGATCATTGTTCCCTAATTGTTTGTCCACTGAAAGGTCTGGTATCTGGCCAGGCTCATTACCCAACACCTGGTCCAGTACAGCTCTTCCTCTTGTTGGACTATCTACATATTGATTTATGAAACCCTCCTGCTTGCACCTAACAAATTCTGTCCTATCTAATCTTCTTGCACTCAGAAGGTCCCAGTTTATATTAGGGAAGTTGAAGTCCCCCATGACAACAATTTAATTGCTTTTATACATATCCTTAATCTGCTTGCACATCTGTTCCTCAATGTCCTGGTGGCTCTTGGGGGTCTGTAGTACATCCCATAGGAGTGATTGCATCCTTCCTATTTTTGAGTTCTACCCATATAGACTCAGTTGACGAGCTCTCCGTTAGTGGATGAGCTTTCCATTATGTCCCCTCTGAGTTTGTCCCTCTTAGTAGTGCAACTCTCCTGTCTCTTTTACTACCTCATTTACCTCCCTCTTATTCTTCTCTAAAACATTGGAACAGATCGTAAAAAAGAACAAGGCATCTTGGACTTAATTTCTAATAATCTAGAATGTAATTGCAGGAAAGATTGGTGAAATGTTATGAAGCATTGTTTTGACCACGGCTGGAATACCATGAGCGGATGCGAGCTCCTCACTCTCAGAAAGGCATAAATATTTGTGAGAGGGTGTGGAAGAGATTTACTGCAATAATTCCATGGATGAGGCCTTTGGTTATAAGGGGTTGAGAAACGGTGGTTATTCCCTCTGGAACAGAGGAGGTTACAAGGAGATCCAATAAAAGGTTTCAAAATCTTGAATGCTATAGTGGGTAGAGGGGAGACACAAGAGACTTCAGGTGGGAAATGGGGGCAACAAGCAATCTGCAGGAGGAACTTAAGGGGTCGAGCAGTATCTATGGAGGGAAATTGAAAGTCGATGCTACAGATGGAAACACTATCAGGAGTGAGAGCAGAAAGGGGAGTTGGTCAGGAATAAGGGGAGATGAAGGGGATGGTAGGTGATTAGTGGATCAAAGAGGGATGACAGGTGAAAGGCAGATCAAACCAGGAAGTGGAGGAGAGGAGTACCTGCTCTTAGTCTTTCAAGCTCTCTGTCCACCAAAAACATTAGTCTCACCCCTTCTAGTCTCCCCATTATACTGGTCATCTCCTCTCTTCACTTTTCATCCTAATGCATGTTCGTGATCCGAAACGTCAACTATTCATATCCCCTCACCCCCACAGATACTGATCTATCCATTGAGTTCCTGCAATAGACGGGAACGACTGTCCCCATTGCAGAGGGGGAACAAGGAGAAGCCGACACTGAAATAGATAGCAAAGGTAACCCAAAAGCGACATTGACAACAATCTTTTCTCCGCAGCGAGTGGGCAATGTCTGGACCACACTGCTACGGTCAGTGGTGGAACCAATCCAATATCTATGTTCATTAAGAAAGGGAGGGAACAGCTGGATTGCTCTCACCTTGAACACCTACAAACTTGAAAGGCTGAAATGCCTCTTTCTGAGCTGTATCCAGTCTATAAATCTAGGAAATGAATGGTATTGAAAGCTATGCACCAAGAGCAGGAAGATGGGAGCAGTAAGGATAGCGGCCATCGCTCAGTGAGGACATGTCGGGCTGAATGGCCTATTTCCAAGTTTTAAGGCTCTCTGACCCTACTGGTGAGTATGGGGGTTGGTTTGGGTGAGCAGGAGTCCAGTACAAGGAGATGATCGTTAACAGCTCACTCACCAGTGACAGCAGGAAAAACCTCCCCACACAAGCAAGCATGGATATACAGGACTCCTCCTTGAGAAGGTGATAAGGCTGAAAAGTAGGTTGTTACATTTTTTTTTTAGGGCTGGGATGATTAAGATTTACTGAAATCATGCAGAAAGATAGACAGAGGAAGTCAAAGTCCAAGTCAAGTTTGTTGTCATACTCACAAGTACATCGATGCAATGAAAAACTTACCTCTAGCAGCATCAGGGGCATATAGCACAACGGTAGCGTAGCAGTTAGTGCAACACTATTCTAGCTCGGGGCAACAGAGTTTGAAGTTTAATTCCAGCACCATCTATAAGTAGTCTCTGTACGTCCTCTCTATGGAAAGCATGAGTGTTTGCCGGCTTCTCCAGTTTCCCTCAGAGTCCAAGGATGTATTGGGTAGGTTAATTGGTCATTGTAAATGATTCCCCGATTAGGTTAGGGTTAACCGGATTGTCAGGGTTGCTGGGGAAGAAGGTCCAGAAGGGACGACTCCATGCTGTAATACTAAATCAATAAACATATACTTACATAAACAGGATCGCTCAAGCAGCATTCACAGGAAAAAACATAAATTATACACACAATTTACAAGCAAGAACACAATTAGAATAATAAAAACAAAGTCCACGTTAGTATAATGTCATCAAAGTGGTCATTGTGTTGCTTTACTGAGGCTGTGATTAGTGTTGTTTTGGTTGAAGGGAAGTAGCAGGTTTTGAACCTGGTGATGTGGGACTTCATGCTTCTGTACCTCCTACCCAAGGGTATCTATGAGAAGATGGCATGGCCTGGATGCTGGGTATTTTTGATACACTATTTATTTTGTCATTTATAGTAATTTTTACGTGTCACGAAATAACAAGTTTCATAACATATGTCAGTGATAATGAACCTGATTCCGATTCCGATGCAGCACCTCCTATAGGTACTACTGATGGATATGCTCATGATGTATTGAGCTGAGTCCAATACTCACTGCGGCTTCTTGTGTTCCTGTGCATTGGAGTTGCTGCACCAGACCATGATGTGACCAGTCAGGATACAGTACTTTCAACAGTACATCTGTAGAAGTCTGTTAGAATGTTTGCTGATAAGCTAAATCACCTTAACCTCCTAAGAAATTATAGACACTAGTGAACCTTCCTTGAGATTTCATCTGTGTGCAGGGCCTAGAACAGGTTATGCCCAGGAATTTAAAGCTGCTACCTCTCTCCACTGCCAATTCCCTAATATACAGTCACAGGGAGAATGTGCAGACTCCACAGACCATGCCAGGGATCGTGATTAAACTGGGGTCTCTGGATGTTGTAGATTCTGTTGCTGTACCATCCCATATTTAGACAATCGAACAAAACAAGAGTCATACAGAGATAGTCTAGAGGAAGGCAACAGAAGAAATTGCTATAACAGAGTGACAGCTTGGACTCAATGGGCCAAATGGCCTCTTTTTATCCCATAGCACCCTTTGATTCTTCAAGAGACAATGACACAGGTTATTGACACGGGCGACACAGGATGATAGGATGGTAAAGAAGGTCTAGTGTCTCGTCACTCGGTGAAGTGTTACGCACTTCACATACATTTTGAATTATATTTTGTTAACTTATTGTGGTAGTATTTTGGTTTACCTGCTGTGTGATTTATGCATCGTGGATGCATATTGTTTTGATTGTTTGTATGCATGTATGGTCAGATGACAATAAACTTGAACTTGAACTGCTATGGCACACTTGCCTTAATTAGTCAAGGAAATAATTTCAGTTCAGAAGTTAATTCACAGCTTTATAAATTTCAGTACAGTACAGCATTCAGTTCTGGTTGCCCCTTTGCAGGACGGTTGTGAATGCTTTGGAGAGGGTGCAGAAGTTTTTCAGGAAGCTTCCTTGATTAGAGAACATGTGCCGTAAGGAGAGGTTGGACAAACCTGGGTTGTTGTCTCTGGAATGGTGGAGGCTGAGAGGAGACCTGGTAGGCAGTTACAAGTTTCGGAGTGGTATAGATAGGGTAGACGCCAGAGTTGAAATATCCAATACCAGACAGCATGCATTTAAGGTGAAAAGGTAAGTTCAAAGGAGATGTGCAAGCAAGTCTCTTACACAGAGAGTGTTGGGTACCTCAAATGGGCTGCTGGGGTGGTGATGGAAGCAGATATGACAGGCACTCTAAAAGCTCTTAGATAGGTACATGAATGTGCAAGGAATGAAGGGAACAGCCTGAAGGGATTAGTTTAGTTGGACATTTGATTCCTAATTTAAATAGTTTGGCTCAACATCATGGACTGAAAGGCCTATTCCTGTGCTGAACTGTACGATGTTTTATGTTCTATGAAACAGTGGAATGAGAGAAGTCTCAAAGAGGAAATGACATCTGCAATTCCCAGTGCCAGTAAGGAACCTTAAGGTTTCTTGGTTTGTTGCAAGCCATTAATATAGTGCAACCAGCGACAACAGAAGGATATCAATAAAAATGTAAATGTCTGTTTTAATACATTTATAATGGTTTATATGATAATTCAGTTGCACAGAGCCCCAGGCAACCAAGTGCCGATGGGTAGAGTGAATTGATGGCACAATTTAGAATTCTGCATTAATGAGGCAGTGAATGGTCTGTTGAACCATCTAAAGCCCACTAGAGTTTGTGGAAGAACTCATATTTCTCATCCTGAAATCAATAGGAGTGCTTTGACAAATTTGTTCAGATTTATGACATAAAATTTTGCAAATTATATCCCCAGGAAATATAGCATCTCACATTTACATAAAGCCATGCATTTACAAAGCAACCTTCACAATGTCTGGGCATCCCAATAATGTGTTTTTAAGATGAAGCTATTGTTGAAATGTAGGAAAGGCAGGAGCCTACCTGCGCACAGCAAGCACCCACAACCAGCAATGGGATAACCAGCGTTTAGTGGCAGTTTGTACAGAAGCCAGAAGTCACACTCTATCAAGTTCAGGAACAGCTACTTTCCTTCCTCAGCTTCTTGATCTGCTCAATCCTAACCTTACCTCAGCAATGGGACACCATGAATCACCACTTTCACTGCCAAAGGGTTTCGGCCCGAAACGGCGACTGTACTCTAGTCCATAGCTGCTGCCTGACTTCATGAGTTCCTCCAGCATTTTGTATGTGTTGCACTACCTTGGACTTGTTACTGACTGTATCTCCTGTTATGAACTCCCTTGTTCCAGCCTTCTTTTCTCCCCCTCTTCACTATCTTGTATCATTTACAGTATATATGATCACTTTGATCACTTTGCAATAAAGTGGACTTTTTTGTTCAAGTTATGTTCTTTCTTGTAAAAATTGTGTATAATTTACACTCAGTTTATATTTTTCTTGTGAATGCTGTTTCTCTGATGCTATGTGTCTGTGATGCATCAACTAAGTTTTCAATGTACCTGTGCATACATCTACTTACAGATGTGACAATAAGCTTTTCTATGCTCAAGTATATTGAGTTTGACCTTTTTTGGTGTGTACTCTGTACCTATGTGCTGTGAAGATGCTGTAAGCAAAGTTTTCATTACCACACATGTGCACATGACAATCAGCTCAAGTTGGTTTTAATATAGCTAAAAACCTTTTGGTGCTTCACAAGGCATTCTCAAAAGAACACGCTACATAATGCAGGTGCTCAATAGGTTGGTTGAGAAATAGCTTCAAGGGAGGGTCTCTTAAAAGAGGGAGAAGTGGGGAGGAAGCTAAAGATATGGCTACCATTCTGGAACAATTACAATCAAAGATATGAAGGGTACTAGAAGAAGAGATCATGGAGGGGTGTAGGGGAGAAGGAATGGAGCCCAAAGACAAAACAGCCTGCTTGGTTCACACCGCTTCCATCATCTAAACGTTTATTTTCTCCACCACTGGACAGCACAGTGTCACTGTTTACATTCACCCAGGCTACTCCCACGGCACCTGCCAAAAACCCACCACCTTGAGTACCAAGGAAAAGGGCATATAGTATCATCAGCAGCTGCAGATTCCTCTCCAAGTCTCACACCCTCCTGACTTGGAAATATACCACCGGCCCTTCATTGCCACCAGCTCCATCGTGGAACTCCCTCCCAGGAGATCTGTGGAGCACCTTCAGCAGTGGTCCAAGGATGTTGCAGTGGTCCCTTATTCCTTGGAAAGGAGGGGAATGAAAGGTGACCTTATGGAAATGTTTATAATTATAAGACATAGAGTCACCAAGGACTCTACCAAATATCCACAGGTGTGCAGTGTGACTGGTTGCATCACGGTATGGAGACTGCAATGCACAGGGGTTTTAAACTCAGGCATCTCCATCACAGGCACAGCCCTCCCCACCTCAGAGGACATTTTCAAAAGGCTGTATTGCTTCCATAAAATGACACATTACATGACGTATGTTAGTGATAATAAATCTGATTTTGATAAGGTGGATCCCAGGGTCTTTTTCCCAGGGTAGGGTAGACCAAAACTAAGGAGCATGAGTTGGGGGGGGAGGGAAGATTTGGGATGGACTAGAGTTGCGACACTTCCATTCAGATGGTGGAGGTGAGAATATGGAACGAGCTGTCAGAGGAAGTGGTTGAGGCAGGTGCAATAATATCACTTAAGAAGCCCTTGAATAGGTACATGGAGAGGTGGGATTAGAGGGATATGGGCCAAGTGAAGGAAATTGGGGCTAGTTGGGTCAGCACTGTGGCTAGTTGGGCAGAAGGGCCTGATTCTGTGCAGTACTGTTCTATAAATACATCACCTTCCCGAGGGCAGTTAGGGATTGGTAATAAATAGATGGTGGGGTGGAAATACATCTCTACCAAAGGAGGTGTAAGAAGCTCCTTCCCTCCACTAGCCTGCAGGTTACCCTAGGGCAAGGTGTAGCACCTCTTTAGCCCCCCCTCCCCTCTGATCAGGGTCAAGCGAAGCCATGGGAGCAGACAGTGGTTGGTCAAATGAACAGCTGGTGCATGTCACAAGTCCTGGTTATGAGACCTCTGATACCAGGCTGATAAGCTCTGAAGAGTATTGATAAAGACTTGTGTTATCCATCTTGTAAAGACACTGACCAGAAGAAGGCAATGGCAAACCACTTCTGCAGAAAAGTTTGCCAAGAACAATCATATTCATGGAAAGCCCGTGATTGCCCATATGACAGATAACAAATGAATAAATGCTGGGCTTGTCATTGATGTTAAGATCCTGAAAATGAATACATAAAAATGGATGAAAACCACAAGGGTGAAAATATACTGCACAAACAACAAAGGACAAACGCAACTGCTGCCTAAGACACACTAAGGGTCAGCACAGAGTCCACTTGTATGGGTACTCGAACATAAGTGATTCTGCATATGCCGGAAATCAAAGCTATGCACGCAGAATGCTGAAGGAGCTCAGCAGGTCAGGCAGTATCTATGGAGAGGAATAAGCTGTCGATGTTGCGGGCTGAGACCCTTTATCAGGGCCTGACTGCGTTGCTATGGATACTTGAGATTGAAATGGTAATGCTTAATGTGATTATTTTGATCTACGGTTTTAATAAAACAGAGCCGTTGGACATTGCCTAAAGCTAAGTGAATTCAGAGCTTGTTTATTTTATATTTTAAATAAAAGCAAGGATCAGGAGGGCAGAATTGAACTGATGTCTGTAATTGGACCCCAGGCTCAGACCCACCACTAATGGCATTTGTCTCTGTGTGTTTGGCTCCAGTCAGGATAGGGTACATTTACATTAGTTTGTGCTCTGTTTGTCTGACTCATTGTTTAGCAGTTCAGGAAAGAAAGCTGCATATTTTGTATATTCTTGCTCGATATTTAGTATTGCATTCTCCAGCAAAATTTTCATGTAAGCAAAACAAAGAGTTGGTATTTGGTTTCAGGAAATAGGGAAGAGTACGAGCACCTTGCCTGTTCCGATGGTGCTGAGGTGCAGATGGTTGAGAGCTTCAGGTTCTTATGTGTAAATATCACAACAACTTGTCCTGTCCCAGCCACATGGACATTATAGTTAAAAAAGCACATCTGCTCCTCTACTTCCTCTGAAAGCTAAGGAAATCGACATGTTCCTAGTAACCCTCATCAATTTTTAAAGATGTACCATCCTGTAAAGAAAGAGTTAATTTTGATTCTTCCTTGGTAACTGTGGTGAACTACATATACCTGTCTGGACTGCTCCTGTGACTCCTCCCACAGACCCCTGCTGACTGCTCTTGTGGCTCCTCCCACAGACCCCTGTATAAAGGCGATTGAGGCCTGAGCCCGGCCTCATTCTCCAGGATGTAGTGTTGTTCATTCTTCCAGTCAATAAAAGCCGATATCTCGTTTCTTACGTCTCAGAGTGAGTTATTGATGGTGCATCAGTAACACAATGCGTAACACAAAATAAAAGCTTGTAAGACAAAATACTGTCAGACTATAATGTGAGAATGTTTTGAGAACGTACAAGGGAACAGGTCCACAGCTAAGTTTTAAGAATCAGAATCAGATTTAATATCACAGGCACATGTCATGAAATCTGTTAACTTTACAGCAGCAGCACAATGAAATACATGATAAGTAAATATAGAGAAAAAAGCTGAGTTATGCTAAATATATATAATAGTTAAGTTAAAATAAGTTGTGCAAAAAAAAAGAAATAAAAAAAAGTAGTGAGGTGGTTTTCATGGGTTCAATGTTCATTTAGAAGTCAGATGGCAGAGGGGAAGAAGCTGTTCCTGAATCACTGGGTATGTGGCGTTAACCTCCTTCCCGATGGTAACAGTATGAAGAGGGCATGTTCTCTGTGGTGGGGATCCTTAATGATGGACACCGCCTTCCGAAGACATCGCTCCTTGAAGATGTCTTGGATATGACAGAGTCTAGTACCCATGATGGAACTAACTGTTGTACTAGTCTACAGCCCTGAAAGTAGATCATGCTGAAAAACATATTTGTCTGGGAAGGGGAAAATGGCGAGTCATTTTCCTCACTGGGCACTGTCCCATGGGAAAATCTTTCCAACCTTATTTAAGACAAGGTTGGATAGATTTTTGCATAGTAGGGGAATTAAAGGTTATGGGGGAAAAGGCAGGTAGGTGGAGTTGAGTACACGGTCAGATCAGCCATGATCTTATTGAATGGCGGAGCAGGTTTGTCTGGCCAGATAGCCTACTCCTACTCCTATTTCTTATGTAAATATTAGGGTAAATAGTCTTGAAGGATATAAAAAGGATAATTCTTTGCGCAACTGGGAAATTTCTCTTAGGCTGGGTTACAACTAGTGTTAAGAGTTTGAGACAGAGACAAAGACATTAAGGGAGAGAGGGAGAAAAAAAGAGAGATTGCAAAAGCTGTCACACATCTGCTGTTCCCTCTGGCAGTATATTGTGTAACCTGACTTAGTGATAAATTTTATTTTTTACATAATTCTATTACAGCAATTTGTTATAACCTTTAACATGTGTACAGTGCCTCCTTTGTTTGTGGATACTTCTTGCTGCTGAATCAGAGAAGAACAAGGAATTAATTTTTAAAATATTTTTGTTCCACACGCATCACAGCTTGGTATGACAACAGGTCTGCCCAAGACTGCAAGAAATTGCAGAGATCTGTGAACACAGCTGAATCACCATGTCACCACATCTCAAGCACGGAACTGGAACTTGTTTATTATCGTCACCTGTACCGAGATGCAGTGAAAATCTTCCGCATGCCTTCCATACAGGTCAAACCACACTTGGAGTACTGTGTTCAGTTCTGCTTGCCTCATTATAGGAAGGATGTGGTAGTTTTAGAGAGGGTGCAGAGGAGATTTACCAGGATTAGAGAGTATGCCCTATGAGGATGGGTTGAGTGAGCTTGAGCTTTTCCCTTTGAGCAAAGGAGGTTGAAAGGTAACCTGATGGAGGTGTTAAGATGATAAGAGGCATAGATTGGGTCTTTCCAGGGTGGAAATAGCTAATACGAGAGAGCATAATTTTAAGATAGTTAGAGGAAAGTGTAGGGATGACGTTGGAGGTAGGTCTTTTATACAGGGAGTAGTGAACACTAACACTGGAGAGATCATTAATTCACCTATTCATTCTCTTTTTGGAATGCTGGTGTTTTTGGCAAGGCCAAAGTCAATTGTATTTCCTTACAGCATAGATGGAGAACATTCAGCCCATTAAGTTATTGTTGGCTCTCAGTGCAATCCCATCAATCTCAGTCTTCTGCCCTTTGAGTTATGGGGAGAGTCTGGACTGGGATTGAAGCGAAGGAGGCTGAGGGGTGACCACATGGAGGTATATTTAGTTATTTATTTAGCGATACAGCATAGAACATGCTCTTCTGGCCCACTGAGCAGGGCTGCCCAGCAACTTACCTATTTAACCCTACCTTAACCACAAGACAATTTACAATAACCAATTAACCTACTAACCAGCATATTTTTGGACTGTGAGAGGAAACTGGAGCACCTGAAGGAAACCCATGCATTGAAAGGGCAAATGTATAAGAACACCCCAAGATGTAATAGCTTGGCACTGACAGCTGCGCTAACGTTGTGCCCCAAATATAAAATCTTGTGGAGTAGAAATAAGGTGAATAGTCACAGTCTTTCACCAAAAGTGCAGGAATACAAAACTAGAGGGCAAAGGTTTAAAATGGGTTAAAATCAAAGTCAAAGTTATTGTCATATGCACAGTTGCAATGAAAGATATACTTCAGCAGCTTCACAGGTACATGGTATTAGAGATAGAGCATTCACAAGGAAAATGTAAGTGAAACACAAATTATCTACGCAAGTTTTACAAGAAAGAATGCAGTTAGAACAGAAAAGAGTGAAGCCTACTGTAGTGAAGAGTGGACTACAATAGTATTGCTTGCTGAGGTAATGACTTGGGGTGTGTTGATGAAATGATGATGTGTATAGATAAGATTAATTGTCACAGTCTTTTTTCCCAGGGCAGGGATGTCTAAAATAAGAGTGCATAGGTTTAAGGTGAGAAGGGAAAGGTTTAAAGAGGATCTGAAAGGTAAGCTTTTCGCACAGAGGATGATGGATATTATGAATGAGCTGTCAGAGGAGGTGGTAGAGTTTGAAGTTCAAAGTAAAATTTATTATCAGAGTACATACATGTTACCACATACAACCCTGAGATCCTTTTTCCTACAGGCACACTTAGCAAATCTATAGAACAGTAATTGTAAACAGGATCAATGAACAACAAATTGTGCAAGAGGAAATATAAATAAATAGCAATAAATCGTGAGAGTACAAAATAACAAGATAGAGTCATTAAAGTGAGACCATCAGTTGTGGGAACACCAGAAATAGAATGAGCGTAGTTATACCCTTTTGTTCAAGAACCTGATGATTGAGGGGCAGTAACTGTTCTTGAACCTGGTGGTGCAAATCCTGAGGCACTTCTACCTTCTACCTGATGGCAGTAGCAAGGAAAGAGCATGGCCTGTGTGATGAGAATCTTTGATGATGGATGATGCTGCTTTTCTATGGCAACGTTTCATGAAGATGTGCTCAGTGGCTGGGAGGGCTTTACCCATGATATACTGGGTTGAATCCACTACCTTTGGAGGATTTTCTGCTCAAAAGCATTGGTGTTCCCATACCAGGCCATTATGCAGCCAGTCACCACACATCTATGGATGTTTGCCAAAGTTTTGATGACATGCCGAATCTCCGCAGACTCCTGAGGAAGTAGATGCACTGTCTTGCTTTCTTTGCAATCAGATTTATATGATAGGTCTATGACAGGTCCTCTGAGACAGTCACACCCAGGAATTTAAAGGTACAGGTACAACATTTAAATGAGGTTTGGACGGGTGCAAGGACAGGAAAGGTTTAGAAGGATATGGACCAAATGAAGGCAACTTCAGAAAGGGACATTGGTCAGCATGGATGAGTTGGGCCAAAATCACTGTCTGTGTTACATAACCCTATGACCATGGATTTATCAGAATTAGAATCAGGTTTATTATCACCAGCATGTGAACGTTAGCAAAGCAGTTCAATGCAATATGTAATCTAGCAGAGAGAGGAAAAAATAATAACAAATAAAATAAAACATAATAATAAATAAACAAGTAAATCAATTATATATATTGAATAGATTATTAAAAATGTGCAAAAACAGAAATACTGTATATTGAAAAAGTGAGGTTGTGTCCAAAGATTCAATGGCCATTTAGGAATCAGATGACAGAGGGGAAGAAGCTGTTCCTGAATCGCTGAGTGTGTGCCTTCAGGCTTCTGTATCTCCTATGTGATGATAACAGTAAGAAAAGGGCATGCCCTGGGTGCTGGAGGTCTTTGTTAATGGACGCTGCCTTTCTGAGACACCACTCCCTAAAGATGTCCTGGGTACTTTGTAGGTTAGTGCCCAAGATGGAGCTGACCAGATTTACAACCTTCTGCAGCTTCTTTCAGTCCTGTGCAGTAGCCCCTCCATACCAGACAGTGATGCAGCTTGTCAGAATGCTCTCCACAGTACAACTATAGAAGTTTTTGGGCATATTTATTGACATGCCAAATCGCTTCAAACTCCTAATAAAGTATAGCCGGTGTCTTGCCTTTTTTATAACTACATCAGTATGTTGGGACTAGGTTAGATCCTCAGAGATCTTGACACCCAGGAACTTGAAGCTGCTCACTCTCTCCACTTCTGATCCCTCTGTGAGGATTGGCATGTGTTCCTTCATCTTACCCTTCCTGAAGTCCACAATCAGCTCTTTCGTCTTAAAGCCTTAGAAGCTTTAAGTTCCTGATATCAACACCTCACAGGATCTATCCTGGGTCTAACACAAAGAAGGCATGCCAGTAGTTCTACTTTGTTATGATTTGAAGAGATTTGATATGTCACCAAAGACTTTTACGAAGTTTACAGATGCACAGTGGAGAACATTCTAACAGCTTAGCATGGGGGCTTCAATGCACAGGGCAGCAGAAGGCTGCAGTGGGGGTTGTTGACTCAACCAGTTCCATCACATGCACAACTCCCTCACCACCAAGGGCATCATCAAAAGGCAATGCCTCAGGAAGGCAGCATCTTCTTTAAGGACCATCGTCATCCAGGACATGCATTCTTGTTACTCCCATCAAGGAAGAGGTACAAAGATCGAACACCCATACACCTATACTCAATGATTCAGAAACAGCTTCATCCCCTCTGCCATCACAATTCCGAATGGCCCATGCACCATTTATTAATAATAATTATTAAAACACATCATTATTAATTATTAATCAATACATTTTTACATCTTGCCTCATTGTTATTTTTTGCATTATTTATTTAGTTTTGTAACTTATAGTAATTTTATAAATTGCTCTGTACTGATGCTGCAAAACACCAAATTTTGCAACATATATCAATGATAACAAGCCTGATTCAGATTCTGATTCATCCTCCGTCTTAAATGGGATGAGAAGATAATTGATTCTTTACTGCTGAGTAACAGCATATTGTTAATACAGTATTAGCTCTCTGCCAATATATTGTACTTCCTCAGATCGAATGAAGGGTCTTTGGCCTGTTGCTCTCCCCGCAGATGCAACCTGACCTGCTGAGTATTTCCAGCATTTTCTGATTTTATTATAACAGATTTTCAATTCTTATTCATCAGTTAAGCTGCCAATTAAAGAGTAACAAAGATATCCACGTGTTGCTTACAATAGACTAAAGCAGCTTCAAAACCTCCATCAATAAGCCTGCTAAACATGAGAAGGAGTTGATGTGAATAATAATTAACTGTGCAAGGCTCTATCTACAATAGCAGCATTTCACACTGCTTACATTGAATTTAGATAGGCAAGTTACATAATCAACTGGTACATTTAAACAGAATGAACTGCAAAGCCAAGTACTAGATGCCCAGTTAGAATTTCTTTCCAAATGTTGCTGAGGGGTTTGGGAGTTTTATTTTGCCTTTAAGAATGTTTTTAATTATTTCCTTTGCCTTTATTTAGAGTTGCCTGTCACACCTTTTATGATAGAGTAGAAGGATTTCATGCTTAAGCCTATTCACAGTATTCTAATTGGAATCCTTTGCAAGGGGAATACGTAGTGTATTCGGAGAGCTTTCAGTGAGGGTACTGGAGACACAAGAGACTGCAGATGCTAGAATCTGGTGCAATACACAACGTGCCAGACGCTTGTCAGAGGGGGAGGAAGGAAGTGTCGATGTTTCAGGTCAAAACCCTTCATCAGGTCATCAAGGTTGGCTGCTTTCCCGAGACAGCGGGAGGTGCAGACAGAATCAGTGCAGGGGAGGCCGGTACCGTGTGTGATGGACAGGGCTGTGCTCTGTGTGTTGTTCCAGATTCCAGCGTCGGCAGCCTCTGGTGTCCCCACTCCATGGGTTGTTAAATAGAGGAATAGTGATTGCGGTGAATTAGGGTGATCTGCAGTCTCCAAGAAGTAACTGTGCTACCTTTAATTTGTCTCCTCCTTAGCTGGTCCATTGGCATGGATGGAGATAGGTTTCCAATAAAGCTCTGTGCATCTAGGATGAAGAGTCAAGAGTGGGATCCTCTAACTCTGGGATTTAAGGTGAAGGTGGATGGGTGATTGTTTAATGCTCTGCCTCTTCTGTCCTCCACCTTGGTGCATCCGGAGGGAAAAGCCCGAAGATCGAAGCCCCCATTTGGAGGTCAAAGCCTCTGTCCAGAGGCTGGAGCTTTGTTGTCTGAGAGTCTGGAACCTGAAGTCCTGCCTGTGTGTGTGAGTGGGTACCTGGATGGGTGGGAGATTGGGAAAAGGCTTGTTTTGCTTTTTTGTTTTATTATTCTTGCTCTGCTGGACATTGTGTTCATGCTATGTTAGTGCCAAAGTATGCGACAATACTTGTGGGCTGCCCTCAGCACATCCTCGTTGTGCTGGTTGTTATGGTAAATGATGCATTTCACCGTACACTTTGATGTAGATGAGATAAATAAATCTGATTTGAATCACTCTCCCTGTGGCGCTTGAACAGTTGCAGTCTAATTGCCCGATTTTCAGACGAAGATGCATTGTGATCAGACTGCTCACCAGCTGCTTTAATTTGACTCCAAGATCAATATATACGTTGCCAGCATCAGCATTCAGGAAGAGAATAAACTGTGGCTTTAGTGGGCTGCTTTCTGAACTGAGCTGGCAGATTGTGGGTAAAATGGAGACACAAGAGATTGGAAGTGCTGGAATCTGGATCAACATGCAAAACGCTGGAGTAACTCAGTGGGTCAAGCAACATCTATGGAGGGAAATGGACAGCTGCTGCTTCAAGTTGAGGCCCTCTGTCTGGAATGCAAGAGTAATGGGGAGATAGTCAGTATGAAGAGGAGGGGGAGGGGTGGTGTGAGTTAGGTGGATTGAGGTGAGGGTGTGTTAATGGGCCTGTGGAGTCATGTGGGGGTGAAAGAGTGGATCTAGTGACTGAAGCTGGGAAGTGATTGGTAGGGGTGATAAAGGACTCCAGATGATGGGATTTGATAGGGTTGGAAGGTGGAACCAGATAAGGGAACTGGGAAAGGCAGATGGGAACAGTGAGGGGGGGAGGGGACCCAATGTGAGGAGTGTGTGAGTGATGGGCAAATGGAATGGGTGGTGGAGGGGAGGGGAAGTAGGGTGTTGAAGGGGACAGAGGGTGGGGGTAATTGGTAATGTTTATTATTGTCACATATACTGAGAAACAATGGAAAAACTACTGTTGGTGTGCTATCCAGGTAGATCACTCCATACATAAATACAATGAGGTAGTACCAGAATATCGTGTTACAGTAACAGAGAGGTGAAGTACATCTGGACAAATAAGGTACAAGGGCAATGACAAGGTAGATTAATGGAATGGATAGGCACTTAATCATTAAATGGTTCAGGTCAGGGGAACAAGAATGCAAAAAGACCGCTGTGTCCGAGGACTACAAAGAGTTGATCATGAAACATGGACCCCCACCATTTGCCTTCTCCTAATCAGCAATCTAGTTCATCCGGTTGATAGAGAAGCTTTCTTACTGACGTATCCAGTTTATCTGGAGTGAGCCAAGTCACAGAATTCAGCAATCCCTCATTTCCCTCTGGTAGAGCAATCTGGCCCTTATGTCCTCAATCTTGTTTTCCAGTGACTGTATATTTGCAGACAAGACACTGGGTAGAGGGAGTTTCATACCCCAATGGCTTAGAGTTCTCCCCTCATTGTTCTCTTCTGGCCATAGTCATGCATTCTGTCTGCCTAAAGGTGCTGTACCTGCATTTCTGAGAGTTAAGTATTCCAAGAAGGTTGTGAAATTGCTGGTTTGTAAAGATGGTTTAAAAGTATGTAACTTAAAGGAAAATTACAGGCTGCAGATTGCAGTGACAGTAGTTCAGAAGATGTTTTGTAAGCTGTTGTCGTTTTTCTCCAGTGGTATTTTGCCTGTGATACGCCCAGATCGGACGCTTTCCATTGTGCATCTATGAAAATTGATGAGAGTCATTGTGAACTGAATTTCCTTAGCCTTTTAAGAAAGTAGAAGATTTGGCAAGCTTTCTTTTCCAGAGAGTCCAAGAGGCTGGACCAGGACAAATTGTCGGTGATATTTACATTAAGGACCTTGAAGCTCTCAACCATCTCTACCTCAGTGTCATTGAAATTGACAGGAATGGTTTACTGATCCTCCATAGACTTCTTGGGAGGAGAGTTTGAGAGATTTACCAACCTTTGGGTGAAGAATTCCTTTCATCTCTGACATGGTTGTCCATCCCCTTTCTTTCAAACTGTGATCCATTTCAAGAATTCCCAAACAGGGGTATCAGCATCTCACATCCACCCTGTCAATCTCTTTCAGAACACTGTGTTATATTGCCATTCTAATTATGCCTTCCCTAAAAATGCCTCTCACTATGTAATAGCAAAGTGCTCAACATACCACACTAGCAAGTAGAACATGCAATCAAGGCCACACAGAAGGTTCATTTAGATTCAATAACTTTAATGAGAGGATCCTGTGAAATTGATGGAACGCCCTTTCAGAAAGCTTTTGGCTCTTCCCCTGTGCAAAGGTTAATGGGATAATGAACTAAAATAGTGCTCCCAGCCAATGTGACCTGTACAATCCAAGAAAAGATATCACCAAATATAGTCAGTGCAGAATGAACGATTTCTACAATAGCATGAAAGAGCTCCAGGGAAAAAATAGTAGCTATGTGCTTAATTGAATTATTATTCGACTGCTGGTGAGTGCTATTTTCTTTCATTCCTTTAAATGAAGCATGTACAAAATGCAGCTGGATGATCTATAAAACTAATGTCGGAATGGGTTTTACATGTATTACTTGAAGGATGTAGCCATTGCAAAGTTTAACAGTGCAAAAGTGAGCTAGAGTAACGAGCAGCTGGAATGGCAGCAGTTTGCCGGGGTTCCCAACCTGGGGTCCACAGACCCCTCAGTTAATGGTAGGGGTCCATGGCGTCAAAAGTTTGGGAACTTTTCTATAGGATACTCTGCAGCAACCCATCAGGACACCTCAGACAGCACCTTCCAAACTCAACACCTCTACAAAGTCAAGGTCAATGTCAAGTTTATTGTCATATACACAAGTGCACTTGTGCAATGAAAAATGTGGTGCAGTAACCTCATAAGCACATAGCATCAAATCAATAGCATCCACAACAAAAAATAAACATAAACTATATGCAACTCTTACAAGACAGAACACAATTAGAAGGAAAAATACAAAGTCCACAGCAAAGCAAGAATTAGACTTTTATTATGAAATTTGTTGTTCTACAGCAACAGTGCAAAGACATAAAATTATTATAAATGGAGTGAAAAAAAGGAATGGCAACATCATGTTCATGGTTCATGGACCATTCTGAAATCTGATGGCAGAGGAGTTAAACCTGATTCCTTGAATGTGGGTCTTCGGGCTTCTGTACCTCCTGCCAAATGGTACTAACGACTAAAGGGCATGTCCTGGATTGTGAGGGTCTTTAATGATAGATGTTGCTTTTTGAGGCACTCATCTCTTGAAGATGTCATTTGTGAAGTGGAGGATTGCATCTGTGATGGAGCTGGCTGAGGCTACAAGCCTCTGCAGGCTTTTGAGATCCAGCGCATTGAGTCTCCAAACCAGGGTGTCAGTCAGCATCCTCTCACCATACATTGGTAGAAATTTTTAGAGTCTTTGATATACACCAAAAAGGTGAATCTAACCTATGCCTCTCAACCAATCAGGATCAGGATCAGCCACTTGGCCCCTCATCCTGCCCTGCCCTTTAATAATTTGATTTTAGCATCTGTTCCGCTTTCCTGCTTGGTGCTCATAACTCTTCTCTTAACTCTGTGTATTGATAATTACCTCTTGAGAAGCTACCTTGTTGACCTCTGCAGTCCTTTTGGTGAAGATGGTCTCACACCTTCTGCTAGTTCTCCCACTACTGCTGGGGAAGAAGTTCCAGGGACTTAGACCCAGTAATGGTGGTGTATTTCCAAGTAGGAATGAGCTTGGAGCTGATTGTGTTACACTCTGATGGTGGCAATTTCTATATTACTTGTCGTATCTGGTCAGAGCTTGTCACTGACTTCGGGAAGGAGTGGAGGGGGAAGAGTGGTGCACATGCTCCTGTTTGCATCAACAATGCTGTGGGTGAGTGGGTGAGATGCTCAAGTTGCTAGGAGTAAACATCACCAATATCCTGTCCTGGTCCAACCACATAGATGACATGGCAAAGAAAGTTCACCAACACCTGTACCTCTTTGGAAAGCTCAAGAAATTAAAGATGCCCCCATCG
This sequence comes from Hemitrygon akajei, assembly GCF_048418815.1. Classification (NCBI taxonomy): domain Eukaryota; kingdom Metazoa; phylum Chordata; class Chondrichthyes; order Myliobatiformes; family Dasyatidae; genus Hemitrygon; species Hemitrygon akajei. The sequence continues at coordinate 74,622,555 of NC_133124.1, forward strand.
ATCCTTGCCAATTATTATAGATGCACCATTGGAAGCATCTTATCTGGAAGCATCATGGCTTTGTATGGCTGCTGCTCTGCCTGAGACTTCAGAGAGTTACGGATACAGCTCAGAAGATCACAGAAAAGAGCCTCTTCCCCGTGGTCTACACTACTCACTGCCTGGTAAAGCAGCAGCCAACATAGCCCAAGTCCCCATCCATGCTGGGCATCTCCTCTCTCCCATTGGAACAAAAATACAAAAGCTTGGAAGCATGTACCAAGAGGCCCAAGGGCAGCTTCCGTCTCACTGTGATAAGTTTATTGAATGATTCCCTTGTAAGATAGAATAGTTTCTTGACTTAACAATCTACCTTGTTGTGATCTTGTATATTAATGTCTACCTGCACCTTCTCTGGAATTGTAACACTTTATTCTGAATTCTGTCATTGTATTTCTCTTGTACCACCTCAAAGAACTGTTGTAATGAAATGATCTCTAATAATGGTATGCAAAAAAAGATTTTTTTAAAACTGCACCTTGATACATATGACAATAAATAAACCAATGTGCAAATTTACCAAGGAATACATGAAATGTGCCAGAAACCAAAAGGGATTACAAGAGGATTTGAGTACTAGATTATATACATGGAGCCCTGTTCACCAAGAATATTGTCTGCTCTCTCTACTTAAGTTGGGATATATCTATAAAAGTGGGAGTATAAAGAAGGCCCACTTGATTGAATTCTGGCTTATTGGATTTGTCTATTGAGGAGAGCTAATGTAGGTTGAACATGAACTCTATAGAGTTTAGAAGAGTGAAGATGGGTTTATTGAAACATAACATTTCAATGGACATTGATGGGAGATGCAGGGATGATGTTTCTCTGAACAGTGGTGTTAAAAACCTGATGTCACTGTCTAATCAGGACAGAGAGAAGAAATTTCTTCCCCCTGAGTATAATGAATCTTTGAAATTCTCCGTGAAAGTGAACTTGTTCCTGGATTTTAAGATTCTGAGAGAATCAGGGCTTATGGAATTAGTGAAGGAAACTGGTGCTGAAGTGAAAGATTAGTTGCGATCTTATTGATCAAAGTTCAAAGTAAATGTTATTATCAAAGTACATATATGTTACTGTATACAACCTGAGACATTTTCTTATGGGCATACTCAATAAATGTATAGAATAGTAACTATAACAGGATCGTTGAAAGAGCAGGGTAGAAGACAAGAAACTGAGCAAATAAATAGCAATAAATAATGAGAACATGAGATGGAGTCCTTGAAAGTGAGTCCATTGGATGTGGGACCATTCCAATGATGGGGCAAGTGAAATTGAGTGAAGTTATTCCCTTTTGTTCAAGACCCTGTCAGTTGAGGGGTAGTAAAAACTGCTGGTGCGAGTCTTGAGACTCTTGTACCTTCCACCTGGTGACAACAGCGAGAAGAGAACATGACCTGGGTGGCGGGGATTCCTGATGATGGACGCTGCCCTCCAATGACAGCACTTCATGTGAATGTGCTCAGTGGTTGGGAGGACTTTACCCATGATGTACTGGGCTAAATCCATTATTTTTTGTCAGATTTTCCATTCATGGGCATTGGTGTTTCCATATTAGGCTGTGATGCAGCCAGTCAATATACTCTCCACTACACATCTGTAGAAGTTTGTCAAAGTTTTAGATGTCATGCCGAATCTCTGCAAACTCCTAAGGAAGTAGAGGCAGTGCTGTGTTTCTTTGCGATTGAACATGTGCTGGACCTAAGACAGGTCCGCTGAAATAGAATTGAATTGAAAATACACTTGGACTAAGATGTTAACTGTCCTGTGCTATCAGTAACACCTAGGAACATAAAGTTGCTAGCCCTCTCTGATCCTCTGATGAGGACTGGCTCATGGACCTCTGGTTTCCCTCTTCTGAAGTCTACAATCAGTTCCTTGGTCTCGATGACATTGAGTGAGAGGTTGTTATGATACCACCTATCCAGATTTTCAATCTCTCTCCTATATGCTGATTCATCACACTTTTCATTCAGCCCATGACATTGGTGTCATCAGCAAAATTGAATATGGCTTTGGAGCAATGGTTAGCTACACAGTCATAAGTGTAAAGCAAGCAGAGCAGGAGGCTAAGCACACAGCCTTGTGTGCACCAGTGCTGATGGGTATCATGGAGGAGATGTAATTACCTATCCAAACTGACTGGGATCTACAAGTGAGGAAATCTAGGATCCAATTGTATTGAAGCCATGGTCAGAGGTCAATGCCAGAATGGAAATGAGGGTCCGAATGGTCCATTCTTTCTTCTGCTTCTTATGTTTTTATGTGCAGAACCCAAGTTCATATTTAATACATTTAAGGTGGAGACTTTTCTCCATTGGTTTTCTCCAATGCAGTTAAGAGCTAACTTAACTGAACAGGTGTTCGCTCTTCTGTCCAGTTACTTCTTCATTATCAAGATAAAATGCTCTTTGTAATGGCTGTCATTTGGGATTTTACTGTGCACATTTTTTATTGGCTACTGTGTTTTCTGTTAGGTGGGAGTAACTACTCTTTCTGGAGCCCTTTGTCTGGGTTGTGCTTGTTGGGTTGTGAAAGATGTACCATAAATTAAATGCCTTCTTTTTATGGGAAATAGCTTGATTTGAATAGCTCACACTTTTATCACCTTGCATTTATGAAACCTTTATAACTGGCTACTAATTCTGGGAAGAAATTGATGAGAGTAGTCGTAGCCAATGTGTTATGTGCAGGTGTCAGAAGGGAAGTGCTTTGCATAAGGGCAATTGATCTTTCGTCTTTCCTGTTAACTGCCTCTGATCATGTCTTGTAGAATATCAATATTGTAAACTTTTTAACATTTGTGTAAAATCCCTTGCTGCCTGATATTTTCACAACAGGATGAATGCATTAACTTTAAACAGGTTCAACAACCCTAAGAATGAGAACTATCAGGCTGAAGTCCAGATGGAGTCTTTGTGCTTCATGCACAAGGACGTTGCTGTACTGTTTAACAAAAGAAAAATTAAATTGAAAATGCTGGAAGAAACTCAGTGAGTTACACAGCATCTATAGAAGGAGAAACAGTTAGCACTTCATTTCTGTGACCTTCAGGACCAAGAAAGAGAGAACCAAGTTAGTTTAACTAGCAGAGATCAGAATCAGGATCACATTTATTGCCACCAACTTATATGTAATGAAACTGGTTTTTGCAGCAGCAGTACAGAATAAAGATATAAGGTTACTATAAATTAGAAGACTAAATAGTGCAAATATAAAGCACTAGTGAGGTTTTGTTCACAGCTTCATGGACTATTCAGACATCTGATGCTAGAAGGGAAGAAAGTGTATCTGAATCACGGCATGTGGGTATTCAGGCTCCTCTAGTTGTTGAGGTACTGTGGAAAAACTTGCCTTACGTACTGTCTATGTTGATTATTTCATTACAAAATGCACTGAGGTAGTATCAGAACAAGGTAAAAACAATAATAGGCTGCAGAATAAATCCAAAGAAAGTGCAGTGCAGGCAAACAAAAAAGTAGATTGTGAAGACAAGAGTCCAATGTGATGGTATTGGGTTTGTTGACCATAAAGTTCTAAACTCAGGTGAAGACCTTAAGCCCTATCGGATTTAAGTAACTATGAGTATGCTCATTAAAGGGAGGCTATACCGTAACTACCTAATCTTCAAAGTCTATTTCACTTCTTTGTTTATCCTCCCCATTGAGTTTAGCTGCCAATTGAGTTTAGTAGTGGGTTTCCCTCTCTACCAAGGAGAAATTATTTTCCCTATAGATGCTGCCAGACCTGCTGTGTTCCACCAGCATTTTGTGTGTGTTGCTTGAATTTCCAGCATCTGCAGATTTCCTCGTGTTCCACTAACAAAGTAGTTTAACCATACTATAGTTCATTATCTTCAGTGATAAACATTTAAATTCAAGCAACATTCTTAAAACATGTTTAAAACTCAGAGGACTTCTGTCTTATAAAAGATTTCCAAATTGCAAACAATTTCTAATACACAAAGGATTTCCAAAACACATTTGCAATTCCTATAAGTTAAAAAGACATACAAATGAGCTGCATACGAACTAGTCATCCGTCACTGAAATTCAAGGCAGAGGTATGATCACCCTATGTTTCATACATTCTCTTTGGTGTTACTGATCATTGCAAATAAGCTTGAACTGCTTCCTTCATTTATACCATTTCTTTGCCACTTGGGTGACTTCAGACAATGTGATATTTTTCCAGAGATCTTTTAACACAGACAGTCTAAAAGCTTCTGGAGACAGAGTTCCCAGGTGTCCACTATTAATGCTGTGAAGCTGACTCCATGAATACATAAACTTTCTGACTTGTTAATAAATAGATCACCAGTTCGTGTGCAAAGTGATAATATTAATCTAACCTATCTGCAAAGCTGTTCTTTTAACTTCAAACTAATTGCCGCTTGCTATCTGAGAACTGAAGACTGGTTTCTGTTTATGACCAGAAGCTAAACAAAAAATATTGAATTTAACTTATTCAAAAACATGACTGTGATCTTTACTAGTGGCAGCTACTGTGATTAGCAAGTTCGAGCTTGGCAAATAAGGGCGCCCCGGCCCGAAGACAGTGAATATCTATCACACCAACTTATCATCCCAGGATTGTTCAGTATCTTACAACAACAGAACAGAAATGGTCCTTAGGCTTCGTGTTAAGTGCTTTTGGGTTTTTATATCTTTTACCTGATGGCGGGGGGGTGGAGAGGGGGGGGGGGGTGAAAGAATGGAGAATGTCCAGGGTGGGAGGTGTCTTTCATTATTCTGGCTGCTTTATTGAAGCAGCAAGAAGCGCCGACAGAGTCCAAGGAGCAGAGATTGGTTTCTGTGATGCACTGAGTTGTGTCGATAATTCTCTGCAATTTCCTGTGGTTACAGGCAGAGCAGTTGCTATATCAAGCCATGATTCATGTGCATAGGATATGTACATCAATAAAAATTGGTGAGGGTCAAGGGGGACATGCAAGTTTCTTTAGCCTCCTGAGGAAGTAGAGGCACTGGTGAGCTTTCCTGGCCATGGAGTGTGCGCGGTTGTCTCTGATAGGATGAAATACTGGAAACCTGAAATGAAAATGCTTTTAAAATTCAGCAGGTCAGAAACCATCTGCGGGAAGAGAAACTCAGTCAATGTTTCAGGATGTAGACCCTCTGTCACCCACAAGTTGGTGGGGAAACTCAGTCGGTCAAGCAGCAGCTGTGTGAAGAAAGGAATTGTCAACATTTTGGGTTGAGACCCTGTACCAGTCCTACTTGACTGACTGGCCTCCTCCAGCACTTTGTGTTTAGTGCCAGCCATCTCGTGTGCCTTCTACATGTTTTGCCTATGTTCTTACTTTAACTGCTCACTGATGAGATAACCTGGTTTACAGAACGGCCTTTTGCTCACCTCAGTTTTCTCATATCAAAGAAATCCCCCTCCCCCACCGTCTCTGCAACTACAAAATACATTTGTCTCCTTCTTAGTTCTGAAGGAGGCTCTTCCTCCTGAAACACTGACTCTGTGACTCTTCACAAAGACGGAACATAGAATAGGCCATGATGCTATGTCAGTATGAATCATCAATCTACCCCTTCCCTCATACACAGCCAATAAACCCCAATTTTTCTTTCATCTGTGTGCCTAAGTGTCCCTGATGTATCAGCCTCAACAACCATCCCCTGATACTGCATTCCAGGCACCCAGCAATCTCTGAAAAAAAATCTTACCACTGACATCTCACATAAACTTTCCTCCACACACCTTACATAAATATCCTTCAGCATTGGCTATTGCTGCTCTGGGAAAAGGTACTGCCTGACTTTCAGAATTTTTAAAGCGTTTCCATTTTAGCTTTCTAGCATCTGTAGTTTTTCATTTTATCTTAACTACCTCATTCTTTCATCCCAGCAGAGACAATGCAACAGCCAAGGAAGATGACATTCAAGGAAAGTTTGTTGTCATGACACCGTGTCACTAGGCTCTCTGCCTCCTTCCCATCCTCTGACACATCATCAGCCAGGTCACTAGAGATGAGAGACTATCATTCCACCAGCTGCATCACTGTTCCACCTGCAAAGGCATTACACCTGCTTGCTTTTAAACATTTCAAATCTCAGAGGCTTCAATACCACAGGTTGTAAGTGCTTTACAGGGCTGGAAGGTTATGAGTTCAAGAGTCACTCCAGAGAATTCACTGAGTTCAGTCTGAGTGCGTGAATTGCCCAGGGGAATGCTGTTAGACCAGCTGATATGCTTGACAGGAAATCTGTACTTACAGCCACTATGTACGGGAATATATTAGAAAGCCACAGAGGAACTTCCTTTCAGAGTGTCGCCAGGTATTCATAAAACACAAAGCCACAATTCTATCAATTCACAGTCTTTTTCCCAGGGTTGGGAAATCAAAAACTAGAGGGCAGAGTTTTAAGGTGAGAGGGTAGTGATTTAACCTGAAGGGCAACTTTTAACACAGAGGGTAGTTAGTATATGGAAATGAACTGTCAGAGGAAGGGTTGCTTGGATAGGTACATGGACAAGGAAGGTTTAGAGCAGGGGTTCCCAACCTGAGGTCCATGGACCCCTTGCTTAATGGTATTGGTAAATCGCATTTAAAAAGGTCTGCAACTCCTGGTTTAGAGGCATATGGACCAAACAGGAGGAAATGGGACCTGTTTAGATGGGAACCTTGGTTGGCAAGGGCCTGTCTGTGCTGTATGACTCAATGGTTCTATGACCCTATTGAATAAAAACTTGAGATGCTGGAGGAACTCAGAGGTTGGTCCTTTTTGGAGGGAAATTGATAGTCAATATTTTGGGTTGAGTTCCTTCATCAGGATCAGAAATATCAACTGTCCATTTCCCTCCACAGATGCTGCCTGCTTCTCTGAGTTCCTCTGGCAGATTACTTGTTGCTCCAGATTCCAACACTTTGTCTTTTGTCTCCATTCAACCAGAACACACAGGCACTTGGTTTGTGCCCCTTTCTGCCCTTACCCTATAGGGTAGGTCACTGGTAGGTAACAGTTCATTGGCAATTTGGAGAGAATAGTTTGGAGAAGTAAGGGGAAGGGTACAATTGTTGGTGTTCCTCATACATCCCTACATCCCAAAGACATGCAGCTTTGTCAGTCAATTAGCTCACTATACATGGTCCCTGATGTGTAGGTGGGTTTAGATTCTGGAATAAAATAAATAATGGGACTGATGTAGGATTAGTGTAAATGAGGGGTTAGAGTCAGAGAGTCATTGATAGCATACTTTCCAGAAACAAGCCCTTTGGTTCAACTGGTTCATGCTAAACAAGATGCAAGGTGATTCACGGTCAGCGCGGACTCGGTACAGTGAAGAACCTGTTTCTGTGCGGTATTGCTCCATGACTTTATACTTCAAAGCCAGGTAGATGTGCTTCACTGCTGGGGTTGCTGCAGGAAAGGGTTCGTGTTTTATTGCTTTACAACTTGGAATCACAATGGATTTAATTTGGCTTTTTTGACACTGATCAACAGAAAAAAGACTCTTTCATAGTGAAAACAGATCTCTTCAAAGTGATGGAAGTATAAAATACAAACACAAAATGGTTGATTGCTTAAGTATTCACCCCCTTTAACATGACACACCAAATCATCACTGGTGCAGCCAATTGGTTTAGAAATCACATAATCACTTAAATGGAGATCATCTGTGTGCAGTCAAGGTGTTTCAATTGTAGTAAAATACACCTGTATTTGGAAGGTCCAACTGTGAAAACTACACCGTGAAGACTAAAGAACACACCAAGCTACTCCGCAGAAAGTCAGGAGATGGATATAAGAAAATTTCCAAGTCACTGAATATTCCTTGGAATATGGTTAAGTCAGTCATCAAGAAATGAAAAGAATATGTCACAGCTGTAAATCTGCCAAGAGTAGGCTGTCTTCAAAAACTGAGTGGCGTGCTACCACTGGACTAGTGAGGGAGGCCACCAGGAGACCTACGATAACTCTGGAGGAGTTACAAGCTTCAGTGGCTGAGATAGGAGAGACTGTGCCTACGACAACTGTTGCCCGGGTGCTTCACCAGTCACAGCTTTATGGGAGAGTGGCAAAGAGAAAGCCACCATTGAAAAACTCACATGAAGTCTCAGCTAGAATTTGTCAGAAAGCATGTGGGAGACTTTGAAGTCAGCTGGAAGAAGGCTCTATGATCTGATGAAACCAAAATAGAGCTTTTTGGCCATCAGACTAAGTGCTATGTTTGGTGTAAACCAAACACTGCACATAATTAAAAACACACTGTCCCTACCGTGAAGCATGGTGGTGGCTGCATCATGCTCTGGGGATGCTTCACTGCAGCAGGCCCTGGAAGGCTTGTGAAGGTTAGAGGGTAAAATGAATGCAGTAAAATACAGGGAAATCCAGGAGGAAAACCTGATGCAGTCTGTAAGAGAACTGTGGCTTGGAAGAAGATTTGTTTTCCAACAAGACAATGACCCCAAGCATAAAGCCAAAGCTATACAGGAATGGCTTAAAAACAATAATTTTAATGTCCTGGAGTGGCCAAGTCAGAGTCCGGACCTCAATCCAATTGAGAATTTGTGGCTGGACTTGAAAAGGGCTGCTCACTCATGATCCCCATGCAATCTGACAGAGCTTGAGCAGTTTAGTAAAGGGGAAAAATTGTAGTATCCAGATGTATGAAAATGATAGAGACTTATTCACACAGACTCAAGACTGTAATTGCTGCCAAAGGTGCATCTACTGGCTTAAAGGGAGTGAATATTCATGCAATAAGTTATTTTGTGTTTTATATTTGTAGTTAATTTAGATCACTTTGTAGAGATCTGTTTTCATTTTGATGCGAAAGAGTCTTTTTCTGTTGATCAGTGTAAAAAAAACCCCAAAAAAATCCATTATGATTCAATATTGTAAAACATGAAAACTTCTAAGGGGGAGGTGAAGACTTTTCATAGACACTGTACATCCCTGTTTTATTTTCTGTTCTCAAAATGTGGCCATCAGCATCAGAATCGGGTTTAATATCACTGGCATATGGCTTTGCGACAGCAGTGCAATGCAATACATGATAAGTGTAGAATTAAAACTGAATTACAATAAGTACATATGTATGTATATGAAATAGTTAAATGAAAATAAGTAGTGCAAAACAGAAATACAAAAGTAGTGAGATAGTGTTCATGTGTTCAATGTCCATTCAGAAATCAAATGGCAGAGGGAAAGAAGCTGTTCCTGAATCACTGAGTGTGTGCCTTCAGTACCTACTTCCCGATGGTAACAATGAGAAGGGGGCATGTCATAGGTGGCAGGCATCATTGGCCATGCCACATTTATTGTCCACCCCTAATTACCCCTGAACTAGTGTGGGTTGTCAGGCTTTGTTATGTCCTTCCTGATGGTAGCAGTGAGAAAAGGACATGGCCCAGATGATATGGATTGACAGATGCCACCTTTTTGAGGCAGTGGCAGGGTTGGCTGTGCCCACTACTCTCTGCAGCCTCTTGTGTTCCTGTTGCTGTACCATCCCATGATGGAATCAGAGACTTCCAACGGTGTATCGGTAGAAGATGGTTAGAGTAATTGGTGACATGCTAGATCTCATTAAGCTTCTAAGGAAGTAGAGGTGCTAGCATGCATTCTTCGTGATTGCATCTACATCCTGGGCACAGCACTGGTCATCTGAGAGGTTAAAAATATGGATTTGAAGCCAATGACTTACCAATGAGAACAGGCATGTGGTCTCCCAACTCCCCCTTTCTGAAGTCAACAATTATTTCCTTGGTTTTCTTGCTGTTGATCCTGAGGTTGTTGTGGCATCACTCAACCAGATGTTCTGTCTTATACCTGTCCATTGAATCATCACCACTTGTGACTTGGCCAACTGTAGTGGTGTCATCAGAGAATCTGTAGATGGTATTGGAGTTGTACTAAAGTACCCAGTCGTGGGAGAAGGAAAGTAGAACAGGATCCCTGAGGTGCACTCATGTTGGTAAGCTGGTAAACAGGTAAATTAGTTTTTATTTTAACAGTTTTATGGAATCATTCAAAAGTCTTGTAACTGTGGGATAGAAGCTGTCTTGTGCCTAGTGGTACATGCTTTCAGTCCTTTGTATCTTCTGCTTGATGGGAGGGTGGAGAAGAGAGAACGTCTGAGGTGGGAAAGGACTTGATGGTCAGTATTGAGGCTTAACAAACAATCTGCTGGAAGACCTTAGTGGGTCAAGCAGCATTAATGGGAAGAAAGAAATTGTCAACGTGTTGGGTCAAAGGCTGCATGAGGAAAGGGCTGGGCTCAGTATTGTGGTTTTGTTTTGTTCTAGATTTTATTACTGACCCTCTGAAACAGATTGGCGTGTTCTGATTAAATAACTAGACTGCTATCCTGAGACCTGGACTTTCGTTGCAGAAATGTCCTCTGGGGAATTTAAATTAGACATGGAGTTTAAAGGTAAAATCAATCTCAGGAATGTTGTACATGAAAAACCGGACTGTTGTAAAAAACCCATCTGGTTCACTAACATGCTTGAGGAAAGGAAACTGGCCGCCTTCATCAGTCTGATCAATCTCCTTCAAAATTCAGAGCAGCGCAGTCAATGGAAATATGAAATGAAAAATACCAGCAACATTCAGCAGGTAAGGTAGCATCTGTGGAGAGATGAGTAGATTTAAGCCTTCAAGTTCAAGGCACTTCATTAGAACTGGGAAAGACGGACAAGCAAGTTTGTTTTAATTGGGCCTATCTTTTTCTGAGGCATTTTCTCAGGATTGATGTAAATAGCCCTCGATCCAGTTTGGTGGTGACTAAGAAGGATAAGGTGGGCCCAAGGTGCTAGTTGGTTGGCAGCTTGGGAAATGCAGGGTGATGTACAAGAGGTGATCTTGGAAAACCAAGGTGCAGAGAAATTTCTTCTCATTGGCAGTGGTGAACCTCAAATTCTCTATCAGAGATCTGTGGTGGCTGGATCATTCAAACTATTTAAAGCACCTGGGGGAAATGCCCATGGACATGGGAGAACATGAAAACTCCACACAGACAGCACCTGGGGTTAGGAATGAACTTGGGTCACTGAAACCATGATGTAGCAGCTCCAGCTGTTGCAATCAATGGGCAGTATGGTGGCACAGATGGTAAAGCTGCTGCTTCATAGCTCCAAAGACCTGGGTTCGATCCCAACCTCAGAGGCAAATGTCAATATGTCATTTGAACTTGGGGCACCATGGTAGCATAGTGGTTAGTGCAACGCTATTACAGCTTGGGAAGTCTGGGGTTCAATTCTGATGCCATCTCTAAGGATTCCACCCCATGAACGCGTGGGTTTCTTCGGGGTGCGTGGTTTTCTCCCACATTCCATGGATGTACTGGTTAGTAGGTTAATTGGTCATCGTAAATTGTCCTGTGATTAGTCGAGGTTAAATAAGTGAGTCGCTGGGCAGTGTGGCTTGTTGGGCTGGAAGGGCCAGTTCCACGCTGTATCTCTAAATAAAAAAAATAAGTTAACGGTTCTCATCCAAGAACAGGCAGCCTTTTGATTGGATCCATCACAGTCTGATGTGTAGACTCCAATGCACAGGATCCATCATTAAAGATCCTCACCACCGGACCATGCCTTTTTCTTACAGCTGCCATCAGGTAGAAAGTATGTGCCTCAGGACCCAAGCCTCAAGGTTCAAGAACAGCTATTACTCCTCAACCATCAGGCTTTTGAACAAAAGGAGATAGCTACACTCATTCTATTTCTGGTGTTCCCACAACTGACGTCTCACTTTAATGACTCTTTATCTTGTTATTTCATGCTCTTGTTATTTATAGTGATTTATTTATATTTGCATTTGCACAGTTCATTGTTCATTGATCCTGTTTGTTACTGTTTGATAGATTTGCTAAGTGTGCCTATAGGAAAAAGAACCTCAGGGTTGTATGTGGTGATATGTATGTACTCTGATGATAAATTTCACTTTGAACTTCTGTAATTTTTTGTCTTGCTGCCACAAAACAACAAATTTTACACCAGATGCCAATGATAATAAACATGATTCTGATTCACTGCCAAGATTGTGCTTTTGTCTGGAGGGGTTGTTGGGGTAGGAGGTGGGCTGAGCGAGATGGTCTATAAGGAGGGAGTCAAGGACACGTGAGGAGGAGCTGAAGACAAGACTGGGTGAATGATGGTCCTGATTACTGAGGTGAATGGGTGGGATGGAGTGAATGAATGGATACGGCCAAACATGGCAAGTGGAAATACTTTGGTGGTCTGGACGGATGAGTTGGGCTGAGGGATCTGTTTCAACACTGAATCTACATCTCTATTTGAAAACATAGGTGAGAGTTTGTTATTGACACCTTTATCAACTGATCTATGGGGAAAGTGTCAACTGCCTGTTTCTCTCCTAATTTTGCACACATCATTGCATTTAACTGAGCAGTTTCCAAGAACTATAACACAATTATTGGAAGATGCCGACTCTTGTGACTTGTAACATGGGAGCGGATTACATTTTTAACTTTAGCTTACTGTGCCAACAAGAAGTTGAATTGTCAGAAAACAATTACGGCGATCTGGCTCCTGTCTGCTGTGATAAACATTGCAAATTGAGCCTACTTGCACATATCAAGGTTCGCTACAGGATCCAATTGTTGTCCCTACAACTGGATTTACACTGTTTAATTGACCTGGCTGATTGAAGGGAGCATATGTTAGAATTCATATCTTCAGAGATAACAATATTAGTCCTAAAGCATATTAGCATTAATAACAGCAAGCTGATTGAGAATGCAGTGGTAGGAAACCTTGTTCCTTTCAATTATTTTCATGTCTCTTCTAAATCTAATGATTAAAGTGTAACCACATTTCATGACTCCATTCATTGTCTTGTGTACCCTATGGACATTTTTTTTGTCTTAATGGTCCAGAATTTCAATTGTGTCTTGAGTTATTTTTACACATGAAGCAATTGAATTGCAGAGTGAAATCTATTGGAACAGGAACTGCACAGATTTTGTCACCCTCTTGTAGAAGAGACTTTATTAAACTAGAAAGAATGAAGAAAAGATTTACCAGGATGTTGCTTGGACTTGAGTTACAAGGAGAGTTCACATAGACTAGGACTTTATTCCCTGGAGTGTAGGTGATTGAATGGTTATATAATAGAGATATATAAGATTATGAGGAGCCTAGACAGGGTGAAAACATCTAGTGTTTATTCCAGGAAGGGGGTGCTAAAATCAAGGGGGTTTAGATTTAAGATGGGAGGTGAGAGATTTAAAATGGACATCAGAGAATTCTCCTTCACACAAAATGCGATGTGTATTTGGAATGAGTTGACAGAAATAGTGATCAAGGCAGGCACAAGAGCAACATTTAAAGGTCATCTAGATAACTGAATGGATAGGAGAGGTTTAGAGGGCTATGGATCAAACATGGGTAAATGGGATTAACTTGCTGGGCACATAGTTGGTATAGACCAGTAGGGCTGAAGGACCGCTTTCCCTGCAGTATAACTTTATGATCCTAAGCAAGGGTGAGAGATTTGATAGTGTTGGAGAAGATCATGGCTATTCAAGGCATGTAGATAAGAGGGGAGCAAAGGAACAAAGTGGTCTTATTATTGGTTTACTATTGTCACATGTATCAAGATGCAGTGCAGAACCTAGTTTAGCATGCTATCCAGACAGATCACTTGTAAGTAGATTGAGGTAGTAAAACAAAAAACAGAATGCAGAACATACTGTTGGAGTTGCAGAGGAAGTGTAATTCAGGTAGACAGTAAGGTGCTAAACCATGCTGAAGTAGATTGTGAAGTCAAGTGTCTATCTTATGGTTCTGGTAACCATTCAATATTCCTATAACAATGAGAAAGAAGCTGACCACCACCTCAATTCGTACTCTAACTGACCTTTCCTATTCGGCAAGGCACCTTCCAGACATCGAGTTCTATTGGATCGGTACACTCTGGCGCCTGAACCTCGCCGCTCCGATTCGGCCTTCAGCATGCCACTTCAATCATTGAACCTAGGGTCCTCTTTGCTCTCAGCGGCAGGCCCGGTTCTGTTACGTTGAATTGCATTCAGGTCCAAAGGGAAGTTGCAGAAAATTACTTGTGATGATCATTTGCCAGAAAAAGTATTTGGTTGTTTTGTTCGCCATCTGCCAGAAATCGCTGAAGTTCATTAGTTCCTTCTTAAACCGGATTTCCAACATCCGTGGAATTTCACTTCTGTCTTTATTTCATATTTCCAGCATCTGCTGCATTTTATTTCTCCAGCATGTTTTCACTAGCCCTCTGAAATGACTGCTCACTGCAAGGGTGATTATACATGAGTAATGAATACGAACTGTCGGGAGCATCCACATCCTGTGAGCAAATAACTGACAATAATCAGAGTTCTTGGAACAAGATTAGGTGGAAATGTAACTGAGATAAAGTGTGCAGTCACTATTGTTAATCAGGCCTTTTTCAACAGGTTCTTTGCAGTAGTTCTCACAGTGTGGAATCTCCTATTAAGAAGCTGCAATGTCATCATGAGCTTAACTTCTGCAGAGTTTAAATCACAGCAGATTCCTCCAATAAGATTACTAAAGATTTATAGCAAGGACTCTTCTGCTAATTAAGCCTGTCTGGCAGTTGTCCTCCCACATAAAATGCATTTTCAGCTTTGAATTTGTTATCCCAAAAATTTCCTCACTAATCCATGGCGTGCTGTTCCCTTGGAAGAACTGAAGAACTGGGGTCCCCAGTGCAAATATCTGTGAAGGTAGCAACATAGGTTTAAAGTTTAAAATTCAAAATTCAGAATTAATTTATTATCAATAGTTATTAACATGTACAATTTTGAGATTCATTTTCTTGCAGGCATTTACAGGGAAAATAGCATTTATGAAAAGCTATACATAAACATGGACTGACAAACAATCAATGTGCAAAAGAAGACAAACTGTACAAAAAAAAATTGAGAACATACACGCACACACACACACACACAAGACAAAGGAGCAGAAGTAGGCCATTCGGCCCATCGAGTCTGCTACACCACTCCACCATGAGCTAAACTATTCTCCTGTCTAGTTCCAATTTCTGGCTTTTTTCCCATATCCCTTGATACCCAGACTGATTAGACACCTGTCAATCTCTTCCTTAAAAACCCTCAATGATTGGGCCTCCACAGCTGTATGTGACAACAAATTCCATAAATTCACGACCCTCTGGCTAAAAAAAAATTCTCTTCATCTCTGTTTTAAATGGGTACCCTCTAATTCTAAGACTGTGACCTCTTGTCCTGGACTCACCCACCAAGGGAAACAGCCTTTTCACATCTACTCTGTCCAACCCTTTCAACATTCAAAATGTTTCTATGAGATCCCCTCTCATTCTTCTATACTCTAATGAATACAATCCAAGAGCCGATAAACGCTGCTCATATGTTAGTCCCTGCATTCCAGGAATCATCCTCGTGAATCTTCTCTGAACTCTCTCCAACATCAGCACATCCTTTCTAAGATAGGGGGCCTGCTTTACATGAGTTGTAAAGAGTCCTCGAAAGAGAGCCTGTAGGTTGTAAAATAATTTCGGAGAAGTGGTGATTTCAGAGGAGTTATGTACGCAGGTTTGGAAGCCTGATAGTGTTGGGTAATAACTGTTCCTGAACCTAGTGATGTGAGAATCAGAATCTGGTGATGTAACCAGTTAGAATGCTCTCGTGGTACATCTGTAGAAATCTGTGACATTCCAAGCCTCCTCAAACTCCTAATGAAATGGAACCCCTGTCATGCCTTCTATGCAATTCTATCAAAATGTTGGGCCCTGGGTAGATCTTTAGAGATGTTGACACCCAGGAACTTGAAACTGTTCACCCTTTCCACTGCTGATCTCTCGATGAGATCCAGTGTGTATTCCCCCGACTTCCCCTTCCTGAAATCCACAATAAATTCCTTGACCTTACTGACGTTGAGTGTAAGATTGTTGTTCTTGCTCCTGTATGCCTCCTCTTCACCATCTGAAATCTTCCAACAATAGTTGTGTTATCTGCAAATTTATAGGTGGCTTTTGAGCTGTGCCTAGCTACTGAGTTGTCAACGTAGAGAGAGTAGAGAAGTGGGCTAAGCATGGATCTGTGAGGTACACTAGTGCTGATTGTCAGTGAGGAGGGGATGTTACTTCTGATCTGCACAGACTGTGGTCTCCCGGTGAGGAAGTCAAGGACCCAGTTGCAGAGGGAGGTACGGAAGCCCAGGTTTCGGAGTCTGTTGTTTAGAACTGAGGGTATGATGGTGTTGAACGCTGAGCTGCAATCAACAAACAGCAGCCTGACGAGGTATTGCTGTTGTCCAGGTGATCCAAGACTGAATGGAGAGGCAGTGAAATTTCATCTGCTGCAGATCTATTGTTGCAATAGGCTAAATGCAATGGATCCAGGTTCTTCCTTAGGCAAGATTTGATCTGGCCAATACCAACAGCTCAAAGTACTTCATCACGGTAGATGAGAGTGCAGCTTTGTGATAGTTGTTAAGACAGTTCACCCTGCTCTTCTTGGGCACTGGTATGATTGTTGCACTTTAGAAGCAGTTTTGAACCTCTGACTGCAGCAATGAGTGATTAAAGATGTCTTTGAACCTTCCCACCAGTTGGTTGATACAGGTTTTCAGTGCCCTACCAGGAACACCATAGGGTCTGATGCCTTGTGAATGATTACCTTCTTGAAAGACGTTCTGATGTTGGCCTCTAAGGCAGAGATCACAGGGTCACCAGGTGCTGCAGACGGGTGTAGTTTTATCTCTCTTTCAAAGTGTGCATAAAAAGTGTTGAGTTCATCTAGGAGTGAAGCATCACAGCCATTCATGATGTTAGGTTTTGCCTTGTAGGAAGTGATAGCCTGCAAAACCTGCCAGAGCTAATGTGCATCTGATTCAGTCTCCAACTTCAGTCACAAGTAAGAGAAAGTCTACAGACGTTGGAAATCTGAGCAACACACACAAAATGCTGGAGGAACTCAGCTGGCCAGGCAGCATCTATGGAAAAGAGTAAAGAGTTGATGTTTCAGGGTGTGACCCTTCAGCTGAACTGGGGAAAATAAAGATGAACAGTCAGAGTAAGAAGGTGGGGGAGAGGAGGAAGAAGCACTGGATGAAACTGGAGGTGGGGTGGGGAGGGGTGAAATAAAGAGCCGAGAAGTTGATTGGTGAAAGAGATACTGGGCTAGAGAAGGGGAATCTGATAGGAGAGGACAGGAGAAAGAAAATGGGCAGGAGCACCCAAGGGAGGTGGTAAGGAGGTAATGAGATAAGGTGAGTGAGAAGAAGGTGGGGGTGAGGGGCATTAAAGGAAGTCCAAGAAATTGATATACATGCCATTAGGTTGAAGGCTACCCAGAAAGAATGTAAGGTGTTGCTCCTCCAACCTGAGTGTGGCCTCTTTGTGACAGTAGAGGAGGTCATAGACTCACATGTCGGAATTGGAATTAAAATGGGTGGCCACTGGGAGATGGTGCTTTTTCTGGTGGATGGAGTGTATGTGCTCAGTGAAATGGTCTCCCAATCTACGTCGGGTCTCACTGATATACAGGACTACCTGATTTAGTAGATGACTTCAACAGACTCATAGGTGAAGAGTTGCATCACCTGGAAGGACTGTTTGAGGTATTGAGTGAGCAGGTGTAGGGACAGGTGTAGCACTTGTTCCGCTTGCAAGGACAAGTAGGACAAGTGCCAGGAGGGAGATCAGTAGGGAGGGACAAATGGACAAGGGAGTCATGTAGGGAACAATCCCTGCAGAAAGCAGAAAGTGGGGGGTGGGGGCAGGGAATGATGTGCTTGGTGGTGGGATCCCATTGGAGATGGCAGAAGTTACGAAGAATTATGCGCTGGATGCGGAGGCTGGTGAGGTGGTAGGTGAGGACTGGAGAAATCCTATCCCTGGTGGGATGGTGGGAGGAAGGGGTAAGAGCAGACGCGCAGAACGGAAGAGGTGCAGATGAGGGCAGCGTTGATGGTGGAGGAAGGGAAGCCCCTTTCTTAGAACTTTAATTGGAATTATTTCTTTGCCTTTAAAATAGCCTTCTGTAGGTTGTACCTGGACTTCTTGTATAGTTCTGGATCACCGGTCTTGAATGCAACAGATCCAGCTCTCAGCACACTACGAATTTGCTGGTTCTTCCATGGCGTTTGGTTTGGGTATCGAAGGCTTTTGTACCTCCTGCACAATGGTAGTAGAGAGAAGAAGGTATGGCTTGGATGATGGGGGTCTTTGATGATGGATGCTGCTTTCATGTGGCAGCACTCCATGAAAATGTGCTCAGTGGTGAGGAGGGTTTTGTCTGCGATGGACTGGACTGTATCCATCACTTTCTGTAGATTCATCCGCTGCTGTGCACTGATGTTTCCATACCAGGCCATGATGCAGCCATGAGGTCATTCTTTCCTTGCCCCATCACCCCACCCAAGCTTAAGAACACATACCACACATCTGCATTGTGATATTGCTTCTCCTTTTGTTACTGGTATTGGTTTATTATTGTCTCTTGTATAAAGGTATAGTAAGAAGCTTGCATACAAACCAAATCATTACACAGTGCATTTGTGCTAGAATAAGATTTAAAAAACAATGCAGAATAAAGTGTAAAAGCTACAGAGGAAGAGCAGTGCAGGCAGACAATAAAGTCATAATGAAATAGATAGTGAGGTCAAGAGTGCTAGGTGCTCCGGTACTCTCTCAAAGACAAAGCTGCTGTAAATGATCCCTTAGTGTGGGTAAATAGTTAAAGGAGAACTGAGGACCATGTGGAGTAAGTTGCATGGATGAAGGGGAATTAGGAGACGGGGGAATGGAACAGATGGGATCACTCCACTAGGAATAAATGTAAATCTAATGAAACTAACATCCTTCTTCCGAACCCTGTAAGGTGATCCAATATCAACATCTGTTTGGTAATATTGTTCTGATCCATCCTGGATGCTTGCCATGTTGAAGGTGCTACATAAATGCAAGGAATTGCTGTTTTATTGACACAAACTTTGGGTTGAATACTGAGCATGAGCTGAACTCTGCAACTTGCATAAGTTTGCACACGGAACCATTGTGAACCTCAACTCCAAATGATATTTCCAACACTTCCCGTGAATACACTGACAGTAATAACCACATCGAGGTAAAAATAAATTCACAGATTTGGCCAATGACACAGCCTGTTAGGACCTGCAAGTATGCCATTTCCTGTCTTACATAAAAGGCTTTTGAATGGAACTTACAGGAAACGCCACTGCGAGTCCTGCCTGTGTTTCTTATACGGTCACAGTTACAGAGAAAGAGCAGTGCAGGCTGGAGGAGCAGAATCTCATATTCCATCTCTGAGAAGACTCCAGCCTGATGGCCTGAACATTGATTTCCCTAACTTCTGCTAACCTCTCCCCTGTTTCCATTGACCCCTTTTTTGTTTTCACCCATTTTGTTGGCTCTCTCACTCTGTCTCTTCCTCTTCCCCAGCCTCATGACCTGCCTATCACCTTTCTCTGGTTCCCCACCTCCTTCCCTTTATTCCATGGTCCTCTCTCCTCTCCAACAAGATTCCTTCTTCGTCAGCCTTTACCTCTGCCACCTATCATCTCTCAGTTTCTCAGATCATCTCCCTTACCCATGCATCCAGCTTTCCCCTCACCTGGTCTCACCTAACACCTGCCTGCTTGTACTCCTTTGCCCTGCTCCACACCTGCTTATTCTGGTATCTGCCACTTTCGCTTCCAATCCTGACGAGAGGTCTAGCGGAAATGACGAACGTTTGTTTACCTCCATAAATGCTGTCTGATCTGCTAAGTTCCTCCAATATTTTCTGCATGTTGCTCCGATTTCCAGTATTGCAGTATTTCTTGTGCCAGAGGAACTGAACTGGCCATCGAATCATAGGGAAGTACAGCACAGAAACAGGCCGCACCTAGTCCTTGTTAAAACCTTTTAAAGTGCCTACTCCCATTGACCTGCACTGGGACCATAGCCCTCAATATCCTTACTATCCATGTACCCATCCAAATGTCTCTTAAGTGTTGAAATCGAGCTTGCATAGGCCACTTGTGCTGGCAGCTCATCCTACACTCTCATGACCATCGGAGTAAATGAAGCTTCCTCTCATGTTCCGCTTAATTTTCTCACCTTTCACCCTTAACCCGTGACCTCCGGTCGTAGTCCCACCCAACTTCAGTGGAAAAAGCCTGCTTGCATTTACCCTATCTATACCTCTCATTATTTTTGTATACCTCTGTCAAATCTCGTTTCAGTCTTGTAGGTTCAAAGGTTCAAAGGTCCAATTTAATACACATCCTGAAATGCTTTTTCTTCGCAACCATCCACGAAAACAGAGGAGTGCCCCAAAGAATGAACAGCAGTTAAATGTTAGAACCCCAAAGTCACCTCCAGCTTCCCTCCCTCCTGTGCGTAAGTGGCAGCAAGCAGCAATCCCCCTCCCGCACTGGCAAAATCCAGAGCCCTGTGACCCTAGGCTTCCGTGCCAAACAATGGCTGGTTGTGAAACCCTGAGAGCGGGTTCCATTCCCACAAAGAACCAAGGTCAGCGTGTAACTCCAAGTCAAGGTCTTCGAAAGAACCGTGAAAGGGAAAAATAAAGATATTAAAGATGGAAATAGAGCTGTTTGCAAGATGCAAGCAAAGGAGTCGCTGTTTAGCGCCATCATTACTCCACTCTGCCCCTTGCACGTTCAAACCTCCACAGATGGTCAGGCAACATCTGTGGAAGCAAAGAGGTGTCAACGTTCTGAGTCAAGACATGACTGGTCATCCTCATGCAGGGTCTCAACCTAAAACTTTGACCATGCTTTTGCCTCTACAGATGCTGCTTGGCCCTCTGAGTTCTTCCAGCAGCTTGATCCTCCCCACTGGTCCAACCACATAGATGCAATGGCCAAGAAAGCACCAACAACTCTACACCTTCAGAAGGCTTAGGCTCCCTGTTGAGCCTCGCCAGAGTTTACTGCAGAAAATAACCTTATTGTCCTCCATCTCTTCAAGTGGAATTGGAATTGTCATGTGTACCGAGATAGAGTGAAAACCTTGTCTTGCTAACTGTGTATACAGATCAAATCATTGCACAGAGCTCTGAGGTAGAACAAGATAAAACAATGGAAATACAGAATGAAATGTAACATCTACAGAAAAAGCGTAGTGCACGTAAACAATAATGTGCAAGATCATAACAAGTAGATTGTGAGGTCAAGAGACCATCTTATCATTCTAGAGATGTTATATCAACATGACATTGACATATCAACTGCCTTCAGGGCTTTATGTTGGATTCGGAATGATCTGGTCACTTACCAGTGTGAATCAGTGGCTGAAACTGGTTAAATATAAACAACTGGTTGCAGTAAAACTGACAAGCAAAGCCTTAATAAATGTCAGATTCACATTCCCTGATGGCTTGTGACGTGCTAAGTAATCTGTATGAGTGTTGCTTTGTTCACGTTTGTGTTTAATTTGTGGTGATATATCAGGGTGAGTGACTGTAGCTGAGTTCATGGCCATTGCCAAAAGAAATGCTGAGTGCAGGGGTATGAGTACATTGGCAGAGCAACTAAAGGAAAGATTGCCCCTTTCATTGCCCTATGATGCTCCGATGAGCCTTAAGTGTTAGATTGGATTCTGTTTTGTAATGTGTGAAATAGATTTAGATTAAGATTTATTTATTAATCCCATGTATAAGACCTTAAGAAGAATTAGGTCATTCGGCCCATTGAGTCTGCTCTTCCATTCCATCATGACTGATTTTTTATTTCTCTCAACTTCATTTGCCCGCTTTCTACCCATAATTTTTGACACCCTTACTAATCATAAAAATTTCAACCTCCGCTTTAAATATACCCAATGACTTGGCCTGCACTGCCATTTGTGGCGATGAATTCCAGAGATTCACTACCCTCTGGCTAAAGAGATTGTCTATGTTCTAAAGGGATGCCTCACTATTCTGAGACTGTGCCTCTGACCCTGGACTCCCTGATCATAGGTAACATCTACTCTATCCAGACCTTTCAATATTCAATAGAATTTCAATGAGATCCCCCCCCTCATTTGCTCGAAACATGAACGAATACAGCCTCAGAGCCATCAAATGCTCCTTGTATGTTAACTCTTTCATTCCCAGTATGGTTCTTGTGAACCTTCTCTGGAGCCTATCCAACGTTTGCTCACCTTTTTGATAAAAAGCCCAAAACTGCCTACAATACTCTGATTAAAGCTGGTGATATAGAAGTCTGTATTTGCCACAACAAGCAGAGACATCCCTTGGGGGGAGGCTCACAACTCCAAAGGTACATCACAATTTTATATAGTTAAGATCAGAAGTAGCAATAACTGATACAAAACAATTTCAATAGTTACAATGACATTGCTTCCTTCAATATTTTGGGTTGCCAGTTCTTTCTTTGAATTACATATCCACAGTGACAGACCCCTCTGAATGTTAAAACACCTTTGTGATAAATACTCTAAAAGTTTCTGGGGATAGAAATTCCGGACACCCAAAATTAATGTTGTCAGAGCTATCTCGGAGTACACAAGTATCATAAGTACACAAAAACTATTGATTGCCTATACCTGTAACCATGTTTGATACGCTAAGTGACAACATCCATCTGGTCTGCTAGCTTGCCTCAGTCACAATGGTACAAATAAAGAGTTCATGCTGGCTATTTTGGTACAGACCAATGAATACAACTACATTAAACCATAAGACACAGGAGCAGAATTAGGCCATCTGGCCCATCAAGTCTGCTCCACCTTTCAATCATGGCTGATCCTTTTTTCTCAACCCCAGTTCCCAGCCTTCTCACCATAACCTTTGATGTCATGTCCAATCAAGAACCTATCAATCTCTGCCTTAAATACACCCAATGACTTGACCTCCATGGCTGCATGTGGCAACAAATTCCACAAATTCACCACTCTTTAGTTAAAGAAATTTCTCTGCATCTCTGTTTTGAAAGGGCACCCCCTCTATCCTGAGGCTGTGCCTTCTTGTCCTAGACTCTCCCACCACGGGAAACATCCTTTCCATATTCGAAAGGTTTCAATGAGATCTCCCCTCATCATTCTGAATTCCAGCGAGTACAGACCCAGAGCCTCGTTCCTCGTATGATAATCATTTCATTCCTGGAATCATCCTTGTGAACCTCCTCTGGATGCTGTCCATTGCCAGCCCATCTCTTCTAAGATGAGGAGCCCAAAACTGTTCACAATACTCAAGGTCAGGCCTCACCAGTGTCTTATAAAGCCTCAACATCACATCCTTGCTCTTGTATTCTAGACCTCTTGAAATTAATGCTAACATGGCATTGACCTTCCTCACCACCGACTCAACCTTTTAGAGTGTTTTGCACAAGGACTCCCAAGTCCCTCTGCATCTCAGATTCCTGGATTTTCTCCCTGTTTAGAAAATAGTCCGCACATTTATTTCTACTACCAAAGTGCATGACCATGCATTTTCCTACAATGTATTTCATTTGCCACCTTCTTGCCCATTCTCCTAATCTGTGTAAGTCCTTCTGCAGCCAACCTGTTTCCTCAACATTACCTGCCCCTCCACCAATCTTCGTATCATTTGCAAACTTAGCAAAAAGGCCACCTACTCCATCATCTAAATCATTTATATACATCATAAAAAGAAGTTGTCCCAATGCCTACCTCTTCAGAATACCACTAGTCACTGGCAGCCAAACAGAAAAGGATCCCTTTATTCCCACCTGCTGCCTCTTACCAATCAGCCAATGCTCTAACCATGTTAGTAACTCTCCTATAATACCATGGGCTCTTAAGTTGGTAAGCAGCTTCATGTGTGGCACCTTGTCAAAGGCTTTCTAAGGTCCAAATATACAACATCCACTGCATCCCTTTATCTATCCTACTTGTAATCTCCTCAAAAAATTCCAACAGGTTTGTCAGGCAGGATTTTCCCTGAAGGAATCCATACTGACTTTGTCCTATCTTGCCCTGTGTCACCAAGTGCCTCATCATCACCTCATCCTTAACAATTGACTCTAACATCTTCCCAACCACTGAGGTCAGGCTAAGTGGTCTATAATTTCCTTTCTGCTGTCTTCCTCCTTTTTTTAAAGAGTGGAGTAACATTTGCAATTTTCCAGTCCTCTGGCACCATGTCAGAATCCAATGATTTTTGAAAGATCATTTTTAATGCCACCACAATCTCTAATGCTATTTCTTTCAGAACCCTAGGGTGCAGTTCCTCTGGTATGGGTGACTTATGTACCTTTAGGTCTTTCAGATTTTTGAACACTTTCTCTCTTGTAACAGTAACTACTCTCACCCTTCTCTTTCTTCACACACTACAACATCAGGCACACTGCGAGTGTCTTCCACAGTGAAGACGGACGCAAAATACTCATTTACTTCATCAGCCATCTCCATGTCCCCCGTTACTATTTTCCCTGCCTCATTTTCTAATGGTCCTATATTCACTCCCATTTCTCTTTTACTTTTAACATACTTGAAAAAAATTTTAACATCCACTTTGATGTTATTTGCTGGCTTGATTTTATATTTCATCTTCTCCCTTCTAATGATTTTTTTAGTTGCTCTCTGTAGGTTTTAAAATACTTCCTCAAACTCTATCTTCCCACTAATTTTTGCTTTGTTGTATGCCCTTTCTTTGGCTTTGACTTCCCTTGTCAGCCATGGTTGTGCTATTTTACCATTTGAGCATTTCTTCAGTTTTGGAATACACATGTCCTGCACCTTCTTCATTTTTCCCAGAAACATTGTCATAACATTTGACTTCTGTATATGCAAACATCTCATGGTCATCATTTTGCTAACCGTATCTTTTACTCTGCAATTTTACCTTAATTTTACTGCTTGCAATTTACAATAAAAACTGAAGACTAATTGCAAGATTCCTGACTTATTTATATTTACAATAAGAACTGTCGACTGGTTTTTGTTTGAATTAATATTTGCTCTATTCTCTACCTCCAGAATACACCCTAACATAATCTGGACAATAATCTGTCCCAGGGAGGCCAGACTTTAAGGAGGATCTGATTAATTGGGGAAACAAAACTTTGGATCCCTTTCCCAGTTATTAACCTATAATGTTCTTATCTTTACCTACATCTACACTATCTAATATTCATTAATGTCTATCTACAACATTTTAAGCAGGAAGCTTCCTGAACTTACGTTTAATATAAGAACTGAATCTTGGTATGATCTTGGTATCTTGAATCTGATATGTCTATCCATGGCCTCCTCTACTGTCAAAATGAATCCAAACTCAGGTTGGAGGAACAACACCTTATATACCGGCTGGGTAGCCTCCAACCTGATGGCATGAACATTGACTTCTCTAACTTCCGTTAATGCCCCTCCTCCCCTTCTTACCCCATCCCTGACATAATTAGTTGTTTTCCTGTTCTCCATCTCCCTCTGGTGCTCCCCCCTTTCTTTCTCCTGAGGCCTCCCGTCCCATGATCCTTTCCCTTCTCCAGCTCTGTATCACTTTTGCCAATCACCTTTCCAGCTCTTAGCTTCATCCCACCCTCTCCGGTCTTCTCCTATCATTTTGCATTTCCCCCTCCTCCCACTACTTTCAAATCTCTTACTATCTTTCCTTTCGGTTAGTCCTGACGAAGGGACTCGGCCCGAAACGTCGACAGTGCTTCTCCCTATAGATGCTGCCTGGCCTGCTGTGTTCCACCAGCATTTTGTATGTGTTGTTGTTAACTGAATCTTGGTTCTTGTTTAAGTTAATATCTGCCATATTGAGTTGGTATAAAACTATATGCAGTGTGTAGTGAGACTGTGAGGAAGGACAGGCAGATGATAGGGCAAAACTGCAGTCAGTGAGATGAGTTAAAGCATAATAGGAAGTCAAAATCAAAAAAAGGCAATGAATACAGGACTGAAGGTGTTATATTTGAATGCATGCAGTATATGGAATAAGGTAGATGATCTCATAGTGTAGCTAGAGATTGGCAGGTATGATGTTCTGGACATCTGAGTCGTGGCTGTAAGAAGTTCATAGCTGGGAGCTTACCATCCAAGGATACACATTGTATCGAAAGAACAAGTAAGTTGGCAGAGGGAGTGGGGAGGCTCTGCTGGTAAAACATGAAATCAAATCCTTAGAGAGAGGTGACATAGGATTGGAAGATGAAGCATTCTTGTTGGTAGAATTAAGAAACCACAAGATTAAAAAGACTCTGACGGGAATCATATACAGGCCAGAATGTGGGCTACAAATTACAAGAGGTAGAAAGGCATGTAAAAAGAGAAATGTGCCATTAGATTAGGAAAAACAGGTTTGTGCCAAGAGAGGGAACTTGTGGATACCTATGACATGGCTTTCTAGAGCAGTTTGCGGCTGAGCCCACTAGGGGAATGGCAATTCTGGATTTGCTGTTTTGTAATGATCCACATTTCATTAAGGAGCTTAAGGTAAAGGAACCCTTTGTTTCTTTATGAATATGAGTGATCATAATAAGATAGAAAGTTTGAGAAAGAAAAGTTAAAATCAGACAAATCAAAATTATAGTGGAGTAAAGGGAATTACAGAGGCTTGAGAAAGGAGCTGGCTAAAGTTTTTTAGAAGGGGACACTAGCAAGGATGACAGCCGAACAACAATGTCTGGTGTTTCCAGATAAGATACATTAAAAGAAGAAAAAATATTCTAAAGGGAGTATGAGGCAACCGTGACTGACAAAGGGATTTAAAGACAGCATAAAAGCAAGGAGAGGGAATATGACTTTGCAAAAAATGGTGGGAAGGTAGAGATTTGGGAAGCATTTAAAAACCAACAGAAGGCTGACCTGGGACTTCCGGAAATTCATCCTTGGCAAAAGCAAAGGCAACGTGATAATGAGCAGATAATTTGGTGGTTAATGGAGAAGTAGTGTTGGGTAATAGAATCAACCCCTGATGCAAGGTCACAGAGTTAAACAGCAGAGAATTAGGCCCTTTGTCCTAATTGGTTCATACCAACCAAGATGCATATCTAAACTGACATTTGGCTCATAGCCCTTAAAACTTTCCTCATCCTGTATCTGTCCAAGTGTTGTTTAAATGCTTCCAATGTACCTGCCTCTGGCAGTTCATTCCATATATGAACACCCTTTAGATGAAAATTGCCGCTCAGATTAACTTCTTTCCTCTCCCCTGAAACCACAACCCTGGGCAAAAGGACTGTGCGCATTGATCCTATCTATGGTGTTCATGATTTTGCATAAAATCACCCTTCAGTTTGCTATGTAGCACTGAATAAAATCCAGGCCTGCATTCCATCACTCTATAACTTAGTCCCTTGAGTCCTGACATCAGCCTTGCAAATCTCCTCTGCACTCTTTCCAGCTTAATAACAGCTTTCCCATAACAGGGTGACCAAAACTTAACACAATATTCCAAATACAACCACACCAACATCTGTACCACTGCAGCATAACATTCTAACTTCCGTACTCAGAGTTCTGACTGATCATGTCTTGATCTGAAACACTCATGGTTCTTACCCCTAAAGATGCTGCTTAACCCACTGAGTTCCTCCGGCAGTAGCAAAACAAAAATCATGACAGATGTCAGTGAAGATAAAACTGACTGATTTTGATCTCTTATGCCTTTAAAATGAACTCCCCTGGTTTTGAATAGAAACTTTGCTCTGGGTAATGCTGAGCTTTGTGAGCGTGTTGGAATTTTATTTACCCAGGCAAGTTGTCCATCATGAATTTTCAATTCTAATTCATTTTCTGCATGTGGATGATGTTGACAAAGCAAGTATTTATTTCCTTAACTGCAATGGCCTTTGAGGAAATTTGCGGGGGTGATCACTGCAGTCCTTCTGGTGAAGGCGTCCACAGGGCTGTTGGGGAGGGTGTTCTAGGATTTATATCCAGTGATAATAAAGGACCAGTGGTATATTTCCAATCTCTCGTGGTTCTTAACATGCAGAGGAATCAGGTGGTTCACCCTACCACGTTCACCATTGTTTTGGGAGACTTTAACCAGGCCAGTCTGAAAAAATCACTAAGCAACTACCATCAACAGATCGTTTGCAATACCAGAGGAAACGACACACTGGACCATTGTAACACCACCATCAAGAATGCCTACCATGCTATTCCACGCCCTCACATTGGGAAGTCTGATCACCTGGCTGTACTTCTACTCTCTGAGTATAGGCAGAGGCTGAAGACTGCAGCACCAGTAGTAAGGACCAAAAAGGTATGGACAAGGGAAGCACAGGAACATCGACAGGAATGCTCTGAATCGATGGACTGGACTGTATTCAGGGATTTATCTTTGAACCTGGATGAGTGTGCTGCAGTTGTTACCGATTTCATTGAAACCTGTGTGGATAAGTGTGGGCCTACGAAGACTTGCTGTACATTCCCAAACCAAAAGCCGTGGATGAACCAGGAGGTACATTGTCTACTGAAGGTTAGATCTCTGCCATTCAAGTCTGGCAACCCAGGCCTGTATCAGAAAACCAGGTATGATTTGCAGAGGGCTGTTTCAAGGGTGAAGAGACAATTTGGAACGAGGTTGGAGGTGACATCAGATGCATGGCAACGCTGGCAGCTTCTGCAAGACATTACTTCCTACAAAGAGAAACCCAATAGCATGAATGGCAGCGATGCTTCGCACCAGATGAACTCAACACCTTCTATGCCCCACACACAAAAATGCTGGTGGAACGCAGCAGGCCAGGCAGCATCTATAGGGAGAAGCACTGTCGACGTTTCGGGCCGAGTCCTGACGAAGGGTCTTGGCCCGAAACGTCGACAGTGCTTCTCCCTATAGATGCTGCCTGGCCTGCTGTGTTCCACCAGCATTTTGTGTGTGTTGCTTGAATTTCCAGCATCTGCCGATTTCCTCGTGTTTGCCTTCTATGCCCGCTTTGAAAGGGAGAACACAACTACAGCTGTGAAGATCCCTGCTGATTATTGCCAAGCAGCACTGACATTGACAGTGATGAAATGCTTTGAGAGGTTGGTCATGACTAGACTGAACTCCTGCCTCAGCAAGGACCTGGACCCATTACAATTTGCCTATCGCCACAATAGGTCAATGGCAGATGCAATCTCAATGGCTCTTCACATGGCTTTAGACCACCTGGGCAACACAAACACCTACGTCAGGATGCTGTTCATCAACAGCATCCTGACATCATCAGGCAAATCCAGGGCAAAAAGCAAAAAGAGCCACTTTTCAACATAATTGTATAAGGGCTAAGCGTGTTGTAAAAACAAGCCTGAAGGCTTTGTGTGTCAATGCGAGGAGCATTCGTAACAAGGTGGATGAATTGAATGTGCAGATAGTTATTAATGAATATGATATAGTTGGGATCACAGAGACATGGCTCCAGGGTGACCAAGGATGGGAGCTCAACATCCAGGGATATTCAATATTCAGGAGGGGTAGACAGGAAAGACAAGGAGGTGGGGTAGCATTGCTGGTTAGAGAGGCGATTAACGCAATAGAAAGGAAGGACATTAGCCTGGAGGATGTGGAATCGATATGGGTAGAGCTGCATAACACTAAGGGGTAGAAAATGCTGGTGGGAGTTGTGTACAGGCCACCTAACAGTAGTAGTGAGGTTGGGGATGGCATTAAACAGGAAATTAGAAATGCATGCAATAAAGGAACAGTAGTTATAATGGGTGACTTCAATCTACATATAGATTGGGTGAACCAAATTGGTAAGGGTGCTGAGGAAGAGGATTTCTTGGAATGTATGCGGGATGGTTTTCTGAACCAACATGTCGAGGAACCAACTAGAGAGCAGGCCATTCTAGATTGGGTATTGAGCAATGAGGAAGGGTTAGTTAGCCCTTGGTTGCGAGGCCCCTTGGGTAAGAGTGGAATTCTTAAGAGTGGAATATGGTGGAATTCTTCATTAAGATGGAGAGTGACATAGTTAATTCAGAAACAAAGGTTCTGAACTTAAAGAAGGGTAACTTTGAAGGTATGCGACGTGAATTAGCTAAGATAGACTGGCAAATTGCATGGATGAACTACAACAATTGTTCATCCCAGTTTGGCAAAAGAATAAACCAGGGAAGGTAGTGCACCTGTGGCTGACAAGGGAAATTAGGGATAGTATCAAGTCCAAAGAAGAAACATGTATATTAGCAAAAAAAAGCGGCACACCTGAGGACTGGGAGAAATTCAGAGACCAGCAGAGGAGGACAAAGGGCTTAATTAGGAAAGGGAAAAAAGACTGTGAGAGAAAGCTGGCAGGGAACATAAAAACTGACTGTAAAAGTGTTTATAGATACGTGAAAAGAAAAAGGTTGGTCAAGACAAATGTAGGTCCTTTACAGTCAGAAACAGGTGAATTGATCATAGGGAACAAAGACATGGCAGACCAATTGAATAACTACTTTGGTTCTGTCTTCACTAAGGAGGACATAAATAATCTTCCGGAAATAGTAAGGGACCGAGGGTCTAGTGAGATGGAGGAACTGAGGGAAATACATGTTAGTAGGGAAGTGGTGTTAGGTAAATTGAAGGGATTAAAGGCAGATAAATCCCCAGGGCCAGATGCTCTGCATCCCAGAGTGCTTAAGGAAGTAGCCCAAGAAATAGTGGATGCATTAGTGATAATTTTTCAAAACTCCTTAGATTCTGGATTAGTTCCTGAGGATTGGAGGGTAGCTAATGTAACCCCACTTTTTAAAAAAGGAGGGAGAGAGAAACCGGGGAATTATAGACCGGTTAGTCTGACATCGGTGGTGGGGAAAATGCTAAAGTCGGTTATCAAAGATGTGATAACAGCACATTTGGAAAGAGGTGAAATCATCGGACAAAGTCAGCATGGATTTGTGAAAGGAAAATCATGTCTGACGAATCTTATAGAATTTTTTGAAGATGTAACTAGTAGAGTGGATAGGGGAAAGCCAGTGGATGTGGTATATTTAGATTTTCAAAAGGCTTTTGACAAGGTCCCACACAGGAGATTAGTGTGCAAACTTAAAGCACACGGTATTGGGGGTATGGCATTGATGTGGATAGAGAATTAGTTGGTAGACAGGAAGCAAAGAGTGGGAGTAAACGGGACCTTTTCAGAATGGCAGGCAGTGACTAGTGGGGTACCGCAAGGCTCAGTGCTGGGACCCCAGTTGT
Source organism: Hemitrygon akajei (assembly GCF_048418815.1). Taxonomy (NCBI): domain Eukaryota; kingdom Metazoa; phylum Chordata; class Chondrichthyes; order Myliobatiformes; family Dasyatidae; genus Hemitrygon; species Hemitrygon akajei. The sequence goes on from NC_133124.1 coordinate 74,653,680, forward strand.
TTACAATTTATATTAATGATTTAGACGAGGGAATTAAATGCAGCATCTCCAAGTTTGCGGATGACACGAAGCTGGGCGGCGGTGTTAGCTGTGAGGAGGATGCTAAGAGGATGCAGGGTGACTTGGATAGGTTAGGTGAGTGGGCAAATTCATGGCAGATGCAATTTAATGTGGATAAATGTGAGGTTATCCACTTTGGTTGCAAGAACAGGAAAACAGATTATTATCTGAACCGTGGCCGATTAGGAAAAGGGGAGATGCAATGAGACCTGGGTATCATTGTACACCAGTCATTGAAGGTGGGCATGCAGGTACAGCAGGCGGTGAAAAAGGCAAATGGTATGTTGGCATTCATAGCAAAAGGATTTGAGTACAGGAGCAGGGAGGTTCTACTACAGTTGTACAAGGCCTTGGTGAGACCGCACCTAGAATATTGTGTGCAGTTTTGGTCCCCTAATCTGAGGAAAGACATTCTTGCCATAGAGGGAGTACAGAGAAGGTTCACCAGATTGATTCCTGGGATGACAGGACTTTCATATGAAGAAAGGCTGGATCGACTAGGCTTATACTCACTGGAATTTAGAAGATTGAGGGGGGATCTTATTGAAACATATAAAATTCTAAAGGGATTGGACAGACTAGATGCAGGAAGATTGTTTCCGATGTTGAGGAAGTCCAGAATGAGGGGTCACAGTTTAAGGATAAAGGGGAAGCCTTTTAGGACTGAGAAGAGGAAAAACTTCTTCACACAGAGAGTGGTGAATCTATGGAATTCTCTGCCACAGGAAACAGTTGAGGCGGGTTCATTGGCTATATTTAAGAGGAAGTTAGATATGGCCCTTGTGGCTAAAGGGATCAGGGGGTATGGAGAGAAAGCAGGTACAGGGTTCTGAGTTGGATGATCAGCCATGATCATACTGAATGGCGGTGCAGGCTCAAAGGGCCGAATGGCCTACTCCTGCACCTATTTTCTATGTTTCTATGTTTCTAACTATAGCTCAGCATTTAATATCATCATTCCCACAATCCTCATTGAGAATTTGCAGAACCTGGGCCTCCCTCTGCAATTGGATCCTCGACTTCCTAACTGGAAGACCACAATTTGTGTGTATTGGTGATAACGTATCCTCCTCGCTGATTATCACTACTGGTGCACCTCCTGGGTGTGTGCTTAGCCCACTGCTCTACTCTCTCTATACCCATATCTGCGTGGCTAGGCATAGCTCAAATACCATCTATAAATTTGCTGACGATACAACCATTGTTGGTAGAATCTCAGGTGGTGATGAGAGGGCGTACAGGGGTGAGATATGCCAAATAATGGAGTGGTGTTGCAGCAACATCCTGGCACACAACGTCAGTAAGATGAAGGAACTGATTGTGGACTTCAGGAAGGGTAAGACAAAGGAACACATACCAATCCTCATCAAGGGATCAGAAGTGGGGAGAGTGAGCAGCTTCAAGTTTCTGGGTGTCAAGATCTCTGAGGATCTACCTGGTCCCAACATATCAATGTAGTTATAAAAAAGGCAAGGCAGCGGCTATACTTCATTAAAAATTTGAAGAGATTTGGTATGTCAACAAATACACTCAAAATCTTCTATAGTTGTACTGTGGAGAGCATTCTGACAGGCTGCATCACTGTCTGGTATGGAGGGGCTACTGCACAGGACCAAAAGAAACTGCAGAGGGTTGTAAATCTAGTTGGCTCCGTCTTGGGTACTAGCCTACAAAGTACCCAGGACATCTTCAGGGAGTGGTGTCTCAGGAAGGCAGTGTCCATTATTAAGGACCTCCAGCACCCAGGGCATGCCCTTTTCTTACTGTTACCATCAGGTAGGAGGTACAGAAGCCTGAAGGCACACACTCAGTGATTCAGGAACAGCTTCTTCTCCTCTGCCATCTGATTCCTAAATGGACATTGAATCCTTGGACACTCCCTCACTTTTTTAATATACAGTATTTCAGTTTTTTGCACGTTTTTTAGAAATCTATTCAATATATGTATACTGTAATTGATTTACTTGTTTATTATTATATTTATTTATTTATTTATTTATTTATTATTACTGTTATTTTTCTCTGCTAGATTATGTATTGCATTGCACTGCTGCTGCTAAATTAACAAATTTCACATCACATGCCAGTGATAATAAACCTGATTCTGATTCTGGTTCTGGTTATGATCTTTCAATGGATACACTATGGTGCAGCAAGAATCCTTGATTCGCCCAGTTGAAATATTGATACAGGTTTATTACTGTCACATGTGCCAAGATAAAGCTTGTTCTTATACACTGTTTATACAGATCAGATTAGATCATTAAACAGTGCAATTAGATAGAATGAAATAAAACAATAACAATGCAGAGTGAAGTGTCAGAGCTACCAAAAAAGTGCAGTGCAGGTGAAGTGCAAGGTCATAATGATGTAGATTATGAGGTCAAGTGTACAGCTTATTGTACAAGAAATCCATTCAAGAATCTGCTAACAATGGGGTAGAAGCTGTCCTTGAGCCTGATGGTATGTGTTTTCAGGCTTTTGTATCTCCTGCCTGATGAGGGGAAGGTGCTCAGGATGGGTGGGGTCTTTGATTATGATGACTGCTCTACTGAGGCAGTGAGAGTGTGGACAGAGTCCACAGGGGGGAGGCTGGCTCCAGCGATGTGCTGAGCTGTGTGTGTAACTTTCTGCAGTTTCCCGTGGTCGCATGAAAACCAGTTGCCACATCAAGCTGCTTTGTGCCCAGATATAATGCTTTCTGCAGTGCATTGGTATAGAAACTGACAGCGATCGATGGGAAAGGCCAAGTTTCATTAGCTCTTGAGGAAGTAGGGCTGTTGGTCGTGACATCATCATGGTTTGGTTATAACAGGCTACTGGTGATGTTCATTCCTAGGAACTTGCTCAAACCTGTCAACCTCAACAGCATTGACGTAGACAGGAGCACGTGCACTGCCCATCTTTCTGTCATCACTGACCAGCTCTTTTGTTCTGTTGACATTGAGGGCAGGATTGTTGTCATGGCACCATGTCACTAAGCTTTCTACCTCCTTCCAGCTATCATCTGCAAACTTATCGATGAAGTTAGAAGAGAATCTGGCAACACAGTATTGAGTAAAGTAGGGGCCTGAGGAAACAACCTTGTGGAACACCAATGTTTAGAATAATCTTAGCAAAGGTGTAGCTTCCTATTGTTACTGACTATGGTCTATTGGTCAAAAAGGCCCAGTTGCATTGACTCCCAGGGTCTGGAGATGCTTATGATAATAATATGGGGGGCATTGCAGCATAGCAGGTCACTGCCTGTAAGGAAGTTGTATGTTCTCCGGGTGACTGCATGGGTTTCCTTTCGCTGCTCCGGTTTCCATCCACATTCTAAAATATGTACAGGTCAGGGTTAGTCAGCTGAGGGCATGCAACGTTGGTGCCAAAATCATGGTGACACTTGCAGGTTTCCCGCGCCCCCCCCAGCACCTATTTGGACTCTGTTGATCACTGATGGAAATGAAGAATTTACTCTATGCTTTGTTGTTCCAATGTACAAGCGATGAATAAAGTTGATCTTTATTCTTTATTGAAGGCAGAACTGCAGTCAATACACAATACTGACATAGGTGTCTTTAATGTCCAAACACTCCATGGGTTAGTGTAGGGCCTAAGGCCTCAGAGGTGCTTCTGAAGCATTAAGGGCTCTAGATGTGGAGAGAAACATGGCCTTCAAATCATGCAGAGCAAGATCTCACAATTGGCAAAGAGTTAAGTGACTAACTGACCAGCTAGTTGAGATATTTACAATGACAAAGAAAGTTTAAAAGCGTTTCCCTTCTCCAAGTTAACTCCCAAGAAGGGAGTTAACCTGAAGGTACCTGCTCATCAGTGACAGCATTGCACTCAACTCCGTACAGCATGGTGCTGTAGTGGTTAATTGGCCAGACTGGGAACCTTGAGGTCGGCCCCATGGTGGGTTCAGTGGAATTTAAATTCAGCTTACTATCTGCAATTACAATAACGACTGGTTGTCAGCAGAGATGACCAGAAAACCATTAGACTCTTGTTTATTCTTAGGTTCACTCAGTTTCCTTCAAGGGTGAAAACTACATATCTTCTCCAGACCACCCTGTGTGTTTGACATCGGAATGACCCAGCAAGCTATTCAGTTCAAGGGCAGTCAGGGATGGGCAGTAAGTGCTCTTCCTGATAGTGAAACCTGAAAATGATTAAATGCATATATGTCAAACTCAAGGCCCACGGGCCAAATCCGGCCCGCGGTGGAATTATCTTTGGCCCGCAAGATAATATCTAATTACTATTAAAGCTGGCCCCAGTAATCGAAGCGCCTATGGCGTATGATATGGCCAATGCTGAGTTTATTCAGGTACCAGGTTTTCAGGGGTTTTAGTGTTTATTCGGCAGTCTTGCTCGGCAGTCTTCTTCATAAGAAACGGAATTTGTAAAGTGAAACACTTTGTAGTTATAGCAGAGACTGAGACACATGAGAGCAGGCTGAAAAAACGGAGGCAATGAAAGCTGCGTTCGCACGCGTCCGACTGATCCGGCCCGCATGAAGCTGCATTTTGCTCAATCCGGCCCGTGACCTAAAATGAGTTTGACACCCCTGATTAAATGAATTCTATACAGAGAGATTCAGCCCAGATTTTCTTCTCAGTGTCCTGAGTTAAAGTGTGAATGAGCCAACATCTGTTTGGCCACAATGCAAGGATCACAGATGATCCCAATGTACAAGTCGAATGAAAAAACAGAGCAACCAAGCTGATGGGGAGCTCATTAGGTCAGGCAGCATCTATGGAGGGAAATGGACAGCTGATGTTTTGGGTTGAGGACCCTCAATCTGGGTGAGAATGTCATTGAAGAGAAGGGAGCAGTAAGAGAGGGAGTTGCAGAACTCCTGTCAAAGAGATGGGGTATGGTGGAAAGAGGGAACCTTTTCAAAATGTACATACTGCGAAGAGACTTTGGAGTGGAGCCATAAAGTGAGAACACAAGAGGCAGCAGTCGCCAGAATCTGTAGCAAAATACAAGCTGCTGGAGGAACTCAGCAAAGTGTTCCTCCAGCCATGTGTTGAGACCTGAAGCGTGAACTGTCCATTTCCCTCAACAGAAGCTGCCGGACCTGCTGAGTTCCTCACAAACAAGAGAAAATCTGCAGATGCTGGAAATCCAAGCAACACACACAAAACACTGGGGGATTTCAGCAGGCCTGGAGGCAGCTAGGTAAAGATGTAGAGAGTTAATGTTGCAGGCCGAGACCCTTCATCAGGACACATCAGGGTCTGCATGTGACCACAGGAAACTGCAGAGAGCTGTGGACACTGGTCAGCATACCATTGAATCCAACCCTACCTACACCTCTTGCTGCCTCAGTAAAGCAGCCAACATAGCGAAGGCCCCAACCCACTCTGAGCATTCTCTCTTCTCCCACCCCCCACCATCGGACAGAAGGTACAAAATCAGGTATCACCACAAGCTGAAGGACAATGTCTGTTTCACTGGTATAAGACTATTGAATGCTCACCTAATATGATGAGATGAATTCTTGAGCTCACAATTTACCTCATTATGACCTTGTACATTGTTGTCTACCTGCACTGCACTTTCCCTGTAACTGTAACACTTTATTCTGCTTTCTGTAATTGCTTTTTCATTGCACTACCTCAATGTACAAATGTGGTGGTAATCTGTATGGATGGCATGCAAAATAAAATACTTCATTATACCTCGATACTTGTGAAAGTAGTAAACTAATTTACTAATTTACCAACTTCACTTGCCATTTTTCTGGCCCACTGACCAGGCTAGCTTTTTCCTCTGGATACAGATACTGACAACCATAGGATCACAGAGTCTGAAACAGAAGGAGCCAAGAGTGTGTTTCTGAGAATTCTCAGAGATCTCGTCACATTTCCATCTCATTCACAGCTTCCTACAGAATGAGATACTACAAATCATTCAGATTACTGGCAAGGCAATACAAGGGTAGCAGTGAGCAAACTAATTGCTGTATAATTAAAATGGACAATGAATCTGTGCAGTGGAGTGATCACAGGTTTATTTTCAACTTATTTAAACACTTTCCCAGAAGAAATCAAAACAAAATTACATTTATTATCGGAACGGCATAAGATGGTGTAATCCTCTCTGAAGGGGAATTATTTTACATTAGCAAGCACGACTCCAAGGACGGAAAGCAAAATGCTGCAGATGCTGGAACTCTGAAAATATAAATGGAAGATGACACAAATGCTGAGTTTATTTATGATCTCTCAAGGGGAATGAACATCACAGGCAAGACTAGCCATGACTGTCCTTGCAAACGTGCTATTATGCCAGCTTTTGAACCACTGCAGTGCTTCTGGTGAAGATGTTCCCATGGTGATGCTGAGGAAGGAATCCGAGGGCCTGGACCATTGGTGATGAATAAATGGTGCTGCATTTCTGAATCCAAACGGCAGGTGACTTGGAAGGGATCCTGCAGATGCTGATGCTGCCCTGTACTTGCTGCCCTTGTCTTTCTTGGCGGAAGTGGCCTGCGTGTTATGAGATGCTGTCAGAGAAGCTCTGAGAATTAGTCACAGTGCAGTTTGTAGATGGTGATGGCAGGAGTAATGTGGAAGATTGGGTCCCAAATAACCAAACTACTGTGTCCTGATTAGTATCATAATGGCATGAGGTGTGCATGGAAATGGGGGGTTGAGGCAGCTGATAACACAGATCATTGGCAGCCAAATAACTTGGCTAGCTTTCAAATCTGTTGAAGACTTACATAGAGAGAGCACTACACTACAGAAACAGGCCCTCCAGAAGCAGCTCATCTAGTCTGAGCCGAACTATTATTCTGCATAGTCCCATTAATATGCATCTGAACCATAGCCCTTCATACCCCACCCATCCAGCTACTCATCCAAGTTTCTCTTAAGTGAAGAAATTAAACCCGTGAACACCCTCTGAGAGAACGTGTACACCCTTACCACCCTCTGAGAGAAGATGATCCCCCAGATTCCCCTTACATTTCACCTTTCACCCTTAACCTATGACTAGTTCTAGTCTCACCCAACCTCTATGCATAAAGCTTGCTTGCATTAACCCTATCAAAGCCCCTCATAGTTTTGTATACCTCTATTAACTCCCCCCTCATTCTCCCACACTCTGGGGAATAAAGTCCTAACCTATTTAACCTTTCCCTACAACTCAGGTCAAGTCCTGGCAACAACCTTGTAAATTTTCTCTGTACTCTTTCAAACTTATTGATATCTTTCCTGTAGATAAGTAACCAGAACTGCACAAAATACTTCAAACTGGGAGTCACCATCATCTTATACAACTTCAACATGATATCCCAATTCTTGTACTCAAATGATTTATGAAAGCTGATCTGCCCAAATTGTTCTTTACAAACTTGTCTACCTGTGTCACCACTTTCAAAGAATTACAGATCTGTATTCCCAGATCCCCCTGTCCTACTGTCCAGTGTGTAAGTCCTCTCCTTGTTTGTCCTCCCAAAGTGCAGCAACTCACACGTCTACGTCCTATTCCATCTGCCATTTTTTGGCTCATTTTTCTAGTTGGTCCACATCCCACTGCAAGTTTTGAAAGTCTCCTTCACTGTCCACTACGCCTCCAATCTTGGCCCCAATTATTTCTGAAAATCTCTTACATGATTAGAAAGAATTAAAGATTATAATCTCAAATAATTAAACATTAAAGTATGTTAATTTATTAAAAACAAGCGAACCCCGATACATCTAAAGCACTTAAGAACATAGTGGGTAGAGCCACTGCTTCAGAGCACCTGAAATCTGGGTTCAATTCTGACCCTGGAATCTGTCTGTGTAGAGTTTGTGTGTTCCCCCTGTGCCTGTGAAGGCTTCTCCCAGCTGCAAGGCTTTCTGCCACACCCCAAATATGTGCGTTTTGGTGGATTAATTGGCCACTCTAAGTTGTACCTGGTGTGTTGGAGGAAGGTAGGATTGGACAGAGCTGATGGGAGTAAAGGAGGATTGGTAGAAATGGGTGGTTGCTGGTTGGCATGGTCTTGGTAGCCTGAAGGGCCTTTCTGTGCTGTATCTCTCTCCGACTCTATAATTCTAACACATTTAAACAATTAAAGTATTTAGTCAAATGAAGTTAGTTTAAAGAAAAGCAAACTCTGAAGACTATACAATACAGAAAAAGGCACTGATCACCAACAGCTCATTTTCGTAAATCTCATTTTATTCTCCCCCACATTCCCATCAACTCCTTTAAATTACACCACTCCCGCACAATACATGCAAGGGGCAATCTACCGTCTTCCCACGTCTTAAGAGAGGAAACCCCCGCTATCTCAGGGAGTGCATGCAAATTCCACACAAGCTAATGTTTTATATAGTTGCAACTCCTGTACACACAAGGAACAATTGACTGTCTTAAGAGAGGAAACCCACTCAGTCACAGGGAGAGCATGCAAATCCCACAGAAACCAAAGTTTGATATAGTTGCAACATGACCTTGTTATTCTTATAGTCAATGACATTGACGTATTGGTTTATAATTGTCACATTGATCCAGTGTAAAGCCTGTCTTGCAAACTGTTCATACTTTACTTTTTTATTGTCACCAGACAATTGATACTAGAGCGTACAATCTTCACAGCGATATTTGATTCTGTGCTTCGTGCTCCCTGAAGTACAAATCGAAGTAAATATAATAAAAATTTAAATTATAAATCATAATTAGAAAATAGAAAAGGGGAAGTAAGGTAGTGCAGGTCAGGTCCGGATATTTGGAAGGTACGGCCCAGATCCGGGTCAGGATCCGTTCAGCAGTCTTATCACAGTTGGAAAGAAGCTGTTCCCAAATCTGGCCGTACGAACCTTCAAGCTCCTGAACCTTCTCCCAGAGGGAAGAGGGACAAAAAGTGTGTTGGCTTGGTGGGTCGTGCCCTTGATTATCCTGGCAACACTGCTCTGACAGCGTGCGGTGTAAAGTGAGTCCAAGGATGGAAGATTGGTTTGTGTGATGTGCTGGGCTATGTTCACGATCTTCTGCAGGTTCTTCAGGTCTTGGACAGGACAACTTCCATACCAGGTTGTGATGCACCCTAGAAGAATGCTTCCTACGGTGCATCTATAAAAATTAGTGAGGGTTTTAGGGGACAGGCCAAATTTCTTCAGCTTTCTCAGGAAGTAAAGGCGCTGGTGGGCCTTCTTGGCAGGGGACTCTGCTTGGTTAGACCAAGTCAGGTCATTTGTGATATTTATCCTGAGGAACTTAAAGCTTTTGACCTGTTCCACCTGCGCACCACCGATGTAGATGGAGTCGTGCGGTCCACTACTCCTTCTGAAGTCAACAACCAATTCCTTCACCTTGCTGACGTTGAGGGATAGGTTATTGTCTTCGCACCATGCCACCAGGTTCTTAATTTCCTCTCTGTACTCAGACTCATCATTACTTATCATTACATAGATTATACGGTGCATTGAGGTAGAATAAGGGAAACAATACCAATGCAGAATAAAGTGTTGCAATTTCAGAGTAAGTGCAGTCCAGGCAGACAATAAAGAGCAAGATTATAGCGAGTTAGAATGTCAGAATCAGAATCAGGTTTAATATCACCGGCACATGTTGTGAAATTTGTTAACTTAGTGATTTCAGTAGTGCAACGCAATACATGATAAATACAGAAGAAAATGAATTACAGTTAATATATATATGTATGTTAAGTAGTTAAATTAAGAATAGTAGTGCAAAAACAGAAATAAAAAAGTGAGGTAGTGTTCATGGATTCAATGTCCAATTAGAGAGTGGATGGCAAAGGGAAAGAAGCTGTTTTGCTGAATTGCTGAGTGTGTCCCTCAGGCTTCTGTACCTCCTTCTCCTTCCTGACGGTAACAATGTGAGGTTGAGTCCAACATAACTTACTTGGGAACTATTTAATGGTAGGGGTAGAAGCTGTCCCTAAGCCTGCTGGTGTGTGCTTTCAGGCTTTTGTATCTTTGGCCTGATTGGGGGAGGAGAGGGAATGTCCTGGGTAGTAAGGTCTCAGAAGGGGCCTGTGAAGGCACTCTGGCTAATAGCATGACCATAACTGTTCTGGAACTGCCCTTACTGGTCCACACACTTTAATCTTCCTTTTCATGTCTTTTACCACATACTTTCTCTCAGCTTCCACTGTATCACATACCTTTGCTTCCGTCCAACCTCCCCCCACCACTCAGTCTCTGTATTTCAAAATTCTCATCTTTAAATATTTTCAGTTTTGTTGAAAAGTCGTCAACCTGAAGAGTAATTCTGCTTCTCTCTCCACAGATGCTACACTGGAATGAGTGCCTGGGGAGGGAAGGTAGTGGGGTTTTGGGTGAGATGAGTGGACAAGGGAGTCACAGAGGGCATATCCTTATAGAAAGTAGAGAGGGGAGGGGAGGGGAGGGGAAGATGTGCCTGGTGATGGTTTCCTGTTTTAGGTGGTGGAGCACTGGAACATCTGGACAGAAAAGATACACACAACGGGATGCTCGTTATTGATTAAAGCTCAGCATTTAATACCATCATCCACTCAAAACTAATCAGTAAACTCCAAGACCTGGGCTGCAAGAACCCCTTGTGCAATTGGATCCTGGATTTCCTTTCCTGTAGAGCCCAGTCAGTTCGGATTGGCAAAGTATCTCTTCCATAATTTCCATCAGTACAGGAGCACCACTCTGGTGTGTGCTTAACCCCCTGATCTACTCACTTTACATTTATGACTGTATGGCTGAGTACAGATCCAACACCATATACAAGTTTGCTGATGACACCACTATTGTGGGCTGTATCAAAGGGGGTGATCAGCGTACAGGAGGGATATTGAAAACTTGGCTGAGTGGTGTAATAACAACAACAACCTCTCACTCAAAGTCAATAAGGCCAAGGAACTGATTGTAGACTTCAAAAGAGGGAAGCCAGAAGTCCATGAGCCAGTAATCATCGGAGGATTAGAGGTGGAGAGGGCTAGTAACTTTAAATTCCTGGATGTCACTATCTCAGAAGACCTGTCCTGAACCCATCATATAAGTATAATGCTGAAAAAAAGTACAACAGCGACTCTACTTCCTCAGGAGCCTGTGGAGGTTCGGCATGTCATTAGAAACCTTGGCAAACTTCTATGGATGTGTGTTGGACAGTGTGCTGACTCTTCTCAGCCCAGCTCTGCATCCTATCATTTGTATCCATTGTATCTTATGACAGCTTTCCACACGACCCATAACACCCCCAACCTTCATGTCACCTGCAAACTTACTAACCCACCCTTCCACTTCCATGGGTAGAGCTGCTGTCTCACAGCTCCAGTGGCCCAGGTTCGATCCTGACCTCAGGCACTGACCATACCTGGGGTTTTGCATATGACTATGTAGCTTCCTTCTCTATCCTTCCATATCCCAAAGGTGCTCTGGCGAGTTAATTGCTGAAAATTACAACTCATGTAGATAATCGGCAAACTAATCTGAAAGAGAGGGGGAGAATCAGAATCGGAAGCAGAGTCAAGTTACTTATCACTGGCACAATGCATCTCCTGAGATTCTGTTGCAGGGCTGCAGTGAAATCAGGATAGGGAAATCAGGTTTACACTGTAAGGAAATGGAATGGGATGAATAGTTTAATTAAACCATTCCTTGTTTTTACTTCCTTGGGACATTATGGAGGTTTGCCTTGTTACTGATCACTCCGACAAACTTCCACATATATACTGTTGTTAGTGTCCAGCCTGGTTGCATCAAAGTCCAAAGTTTGAACTAAATTTTATTATCAAATATACAATCCTGAAATTCATTTTCTTGTGGATATACTCAACAAATCTATAGAATAATAACTATAACAGAATCAATGGAAGTCTGCTCAACTAGGATGTTCAACCAGAGTGCAGAAGTCAACAAGCTGTGCAAGTGCAGAAAGAAGACACAATAATATAAATAAATAAGAATTAAATATCCAGAACATGAGATGAAGAGTTCTTGAAAGTGACTCCACTGATTGTGGAAACATTTCAATGACGGGGCGTGAAGTTGTGTGAAGTTATCCCTTCAGTTCAAGAGCCTCATGGTTGAGGGGTAGTAACTCTCTCTAAATCTGATAGTGTGAGTTCTGAGGCTCCTGTACCTTCTACCTGATGGCAGCAGTGTGAAGAGAGCATGTCCTGTGGGGCGGGTGTCCTTGATGATGGATGCTTGTTTTCCTGTGACAGTATTTCATGTAGAGGTGCTCACAGGTGTGGAGGGATTTACCTTTGATAGACTGTGCTGTATTCACTACTTCTTGTAAGATTTTCCATTCAAGGGCATTGGTGTTTCCATACCAGGCTGTGATGCAGTCAGTCAATATACTCTCCAACATGGTGTGGTACAGGAATCTGTAAGTTCTGGAATCGAAGAAGCTGCAGAGACTCTATCCAATAGATCACGGGCACATCCTTCCTTACTATCAGTAGTATCTATAGGAGGTGCTGCCTCAAGGTAACAGCATCCACCATCAAAGATCTCCACAATCTGAACCATGCCATCTTCTTGCAGGTACCATCTGGAGGTAAAGGAGCCCAAGTTCCCACACCACCAGGTTCAGGAACAGCTTCTTCCCTTCACTCATTTGGTTCTTGAAGCAACTGGCAAAACCCTAATCTCTACAGTTTAGCAACACTGTGACCACTTCGATCCCTTTGTACACAAATGAACCTTTTTTTTGTTCTAATTGTAAAACTTATGTCTAGTTTATATATTTCTTGTGAATGCTGCTTATCTGCTGCTATGTGCTTGTGATGCTGCTGTATGTATGTTTTTCTTTGCACCTGTGCATACAAGTACTTGTGCTTATGACCACAAACTCAACTTTGACTTTGACTGTGATCCAGTTGCCACAATCCTCAAAGTTAAGAACTATATAAAATTTAAGACAAACTGCACTTGGGGTATTGTGTGCAGTTCTTCTCACCGCATTATGGGAAGGATGTGGAGACTGGAGAGGATACAGAGGAGGCTTACCAGGATGCTGCCTTGATTAGAGAGTATGAGCTGGTTGGAGAAGTTTGTTGTTTTTGCTAGAGTGCCAGAGACTGAGATGAGATCAGATAGAGTGTTTTTAAGTTATGAGAGGTATAGACATGGTGGACATCAGAATCATTTTTCTAGGCTAGAAATATCAAACACCAGAAAACATGCATTTAAGGGTGGGGGGGCGGTGCGGAGAATGTTTAAAAGTGATGTATGGGGCAATGTTTATTTTATGATGAGAGAGTATGCATTTGGAATGGATAACCAGGGGATGTTGTGGAAACAGGCAGTTTGATGGAGTTTAAGAGTCTTTTAGATATATGAATATAAAAGGTATACTGTACAGGGAGATGGATGATACACAAGAATATGACGGTTATAAATTACATCAAAATCACGACATAATTGTGGGTCAAATGGTCTGTCCTATTCTGTATCGTTCTATGTTCTGTGTTAATTCCAGGGATTCATCATTTATCAAAAATCCTTCTTAGCTGACTTGGAAATATCTTTGCATTCATTCACCTAAACTAGTTTACAATGGTGCTACCGAATACGTGTAACAGCTTACTGGTAGTTCGAAAGCAAAGGAATTCAATTAAAAACATTACTAATAACACTTTTATTGAAGTTTGCAGTGGTAAACTATCACTGCAAACAATGAAGAGGTGGGTGAAAGCGGAGCAAATTTGAGAGACGTGCCCTACTGGTTCACTGCAAAATCCATGCAATTTGAGGTGGGGCCATGCCAGTTGGAGTGAATGATTGGGAGAGGAGAAGATGAGGCAGAGGAGTTCCGAAGCCCATCCAACTAACCTGGGTGCGAGAGTGGGGTGGATCACTGTAAGTGGCGAGCCAGTTTGGAGAGGTTGAGAACTGTTTCTTCAGCAGTAAAGTCTAGGTCCAAAGCTAATTGCTGGGCGGTGCGTTCTAGGTCTGGAGTGATTCACTGTGGCGGAGCCCGGATCCTAATACGAGGCATGACAATTTAAATTGTTTGGACAATTCAAATGCTGGCCTAGAAAGACTGGAAAGGCAGGGTGTTCAGAGTCAGGCAAGGTTGGATTTCTCTGGGTGCTGAACCAATTTGGAGAAGTTGAGAACTGCTTCTTTGGCAGCGAGATCTAGGCCCAAAGCAAATCACTGGGCAGCATATTCTAGGCCAGGAGAGATTCACCGTGGAGGAGACCGGGTCCTAATGTGAGGTTTGATCCACTGTTTGGTCAATTTAAACGCTGACCCAGATAGTCTACAGACTCCTTTCTCTGCAATGTTAAGGCTGTGCGACTGATCCCGGCTGCTGTGCTTCGTGCTGCGAACTTTGACCTGCTAATATGAAGAAATGAATACCGAGACTTTTGGGCCTACTCTGGGCTGCTCTGAGAATTTGGATCTGAGGACTCTTTTTGGTTCGGAATGCCGTTGTTGATGCTAGCTTCTATTTTTCTGCATGATTTGTGTTTTTATCTTACTTTCTCGGTATGCAGAGAGGGGTGGGGGTTGGTCTTTTTTTTAAAGTTGGGTTATTTTGGTCTCCTTGCTTTGCAGCTGCTTGTAAGCAAAAAGCTCTCAAGGTTGTACAATTTATACATTCTTTGATAATAAATGTGCTTTGAATCTTCGAATTCTTTCACCGGGGCTAGGTCTAGTTCCTGGAACTCCCTACGAGAGCACACTGTGGGGGGTCTCAAACAGAATGCAGAGGTTCAGATGTGGCTAAAAGGCCATTTAGGAAAGGACAATAAATGCTGGGTTTACCAGTTACACCCAAGTACTAAAAAAATAGAACATACAATACATTGCCTCTGCTCACACATCCCCAAATAATCTATCTTAGCTTTCTTCTCTCTAAGCGCAAATCAGTGAAAACAGGAATAATAGTTCATATGGAGCAAGAAGTGATGCTGCAGTACATCCCCTAATGTGGTATTTAGAAGTGATATATAGACAGGAGCTGGAAGCATAAACTGCCATGCAAGCTGCAGACCCAGATTGCAAATTATTATTCCTTGTTATTGATGATATAAATCCAGTGCAAATGGTAAAATGTGCTATTTTACAGAGCTCTTGGCTCTTCTGTGTCCAACATTTAGATATGTTGTCTGAGAAGGTCAAGTGATTTATATGGTTCTTTATACCTTGATACAACTAGGCTATTAAATCTGTTTTTATATGCTTGGGTTTTATAATTATCTGCTTGAATATTATCTACATTTTTGCTGTGCAGGGTAGCAACGTATGTTTTTGATGGAACGTCCTCCAGTTTTGAGCTGTGAATGAACTAACTTTGCTCTGCAATATTGTGCTGATATCATCTTAAGTTTGACTTCTGGCTTTACTTCAAGGATTGTGACCTTATTCCAAGCGTGCTCGAAAGCAACAAACCTATTAATCCTTATTTGTCTGTCAACTATTGAAGCATGTGTCGCTCGGGATGTGAAGGTCATACAGCCCAGGCACGTCTCTCCTCCCCTCTGGAAGTATCCAGACAAGGTGCTGCCTCAAGAAGGCAACACTAACTGCCAAGGAAATCCCACCGTCCGGGCCATGTCATAGTCTTGCAGCCCTCATTGGGCAGGAGGCTTAGAAATCAGAAGCCCCACACAACCAGGTTCAAGAACAGCTATTTCTCTTCAACCATTTAGTTATTGAACCATTCATCTGAACCCTAATCGTGACCTCAGTTTCGCAACACTATCACCAATTTGCACTACAATAGAATTTGTTAATTTGTTCTAATTGTGTTTTTTTTTTTGTAAATATAATGTACGTTGAAGTTATATTTTTCATGAGAATGCTTCTGAAATGATACTCTGTGCCCGTGAGATTGATGCAGGTAAACTTTTCATTGCAGCTGTGTACTTGTGCAAATGATAATAACTTTGACTTTGACTCGAAGGTGCAGGAAAGGTTTTCGAACACTTCCAGGAATGAGAAGTTTCACTTCCAGGCTTGGTCGAGAGAAGCAAGGACTGTGAAAGCCGTACACTTAGGTAGAATGGAAAACCATGTTCTGTATGTGCCCACCATCAAGCACCCACTCACACTAATACTGGTTTAATTCTCTACACGCTTCCATTAACACCTACCAGATTCTACAGATCAGATCAGTTTATTATCATCTACGTACAGTGAGGTTCAATGAAAATCCTTGCACGCATGAAGATCTCAGAGTGACATTACATAAGCTAATAATAAATTCAGCAATGAGCTCAAAACAATGGAATGCTGCAGAAATGGCAGTGTAGACTTACAACATTTATTTTATATTCTGTGTATTCTCGAATCTACGTGTCTATGATGCAAACGCAAGCCAGATGCTCATTGTACCTGTACCTTATCACACTTGTGCACATGGCAATAAACTTGATTTGACAGCCGAGTGCCTCATTTGGGAGATTCCTCCATGACTGAGCAGAATGCCCCATCCAAGCTACTGCAGGGGGGGAGGAACTGGAGTGAAAGGGCTCAGGATGGGGCATCTGGTATACGTATATATATTTGGTATATTTGAATATAGGTATGATGTGGGCATCACTGAGTTGTGGTTGAAAGAAGATCACAGTTGGAGCTTAACATTAAAGGATACACAGTGTATTAGAAGGACAGGCAAAAGGCAGAAGGGTGGGGTGGCTCTGTTGTAAAAAAATAAAATAAAATCCTTAGAAAGAGGTGACATAGCATCGGAAGATGAAGAAACCTTGTGGGTGGAGTTAAACTGAAAGGGTAAAAAGACCCTCATGGGAGTTATATACTAGTTATAGAACTAGTATGGGAGTTATATGAGTTATATAGAGGCCTCCAAATAGTAGCCCAGATGTGGGATATAAGTTACAAAGGGAGTTAGAAAAGGCATGCAATAAGAGCAATGTTGCAATAATCATGGGGGATTTCAATATGCAGATAGATAGGGAAAATCAGGTTGTTGCAGGATTCCAAGAGAGGTAACTTGTAGAATGCGTTAGAGATGGCTTTTCAGAGCAGCGTGTTGTTGAGGGGTAAGGCTATTTTCGATTGGATGTTGTGAAATGAACCAGATTTGATGAGGGAGCTTAAGGTAAAGAAGCCCGAGGGAGACAGTGATCAAAATATGATAGAATTCACCTTGCAGTTTTAGAGGGAGAAGATAAAGTCAGATGGATCAGTATTACAGTGGAGTAAAAGGAATTAGAGAGACTTGAGAGACGAGCTGGCAAAAGTTGATTAGAAAGGGACACTATTATGGATGATGGTAGAACAGCAATGGCTGGAGTTTCTCAGGGCAATTGGAATAAGCAAAATAGATGCATCCCAAAGACAAAGAAGCTATTTAACAGGAGGATGAAGCAACTGTAGCTGACAAGGGAAATTAAAGACAGCATAAATGAAAGAGATGGCATATAATAGAGCAAAAATTAGTGTGAAGTTAGTGGATTGAAAAGCTTTTAACATCTAATAGAAGACAACAAAAAAAAGCCATAAGGAGAGAAAAGAAGAAATATGAAGGTAAGCTGGCTAATAATATCAAAGAGGATACTAAAAGATTGTTCAAATATATGAAGAGTTAAAGAGAGATGAGAGAGAATATTGGACTACTGAAAAATTATGCTGGAGTGGTAGTAAGGGGGGGGGGACAAAGAAATTTCAGATGAACTTAAGAATTTTGTGTCAGTCCTCACTGTGGAATACACTAGAAGAATGCTGGATTATCAGAGGGCAGAAGTGTGTGCAATTGCTATTGCTAGGGAGAAGGTGGTTGGGAAGCTGAAAGGTTTGAAAGTAAAGAAATCACCTGGACCAGAGAGACTACACCCCAAAGCTTTTAAAGAGGTAGCTAAAAAGTTTGTGGAGGCATTAATAGTAATCTATCAAGGATCACCGGATTCTGTAATGGTTCCAGAGAATTGGAAAATTGCAAATGTCGTTCCACTCTTTAAGAAGGGAAGGAGTGGGGCAGAAGATAGGAAATTATAGGCCAGTTAACCTCACTTCACTGGCTGGGAAGATGTTGGAGTCCATTATGAATGCTGAGGTATTGAGATACATGGAGGCACATGATATAGTAGGCCAAAGTCAGTCTGACAATTCTGAAGGAATTCTTTGATGAAATAACAGGCAGGATAGACAAAGGAGAGTCAGTGGATGTTGTCCTGCTAGCCTTATAATTTTCTAGATCATCAACAGAGGCTCAGCAATCCCCTCCCTCGCTTTCCACAGTAGCCTGGGGTACATGCCCTCTGATCCTGGTGACTTATCCAACGTGATGTTTTCCAAAAGCTCCAGCATATCCTCTTTCTTAATATCTACATGCTCAAGCTTTTCAGTCATCCCTATAATCGCCAAGATCTTTTCCATAGTGAATACTGAAGCGAAGTACTCATTAAGTATCTCCTCCAGTTCCATACACACTTTTCCACTGTCACACTTGATTGGTCCTATTCTCTCACGTCTTATCCTCTTGCTCTTCATACTTGTAGAATGCCTTGGGGTTTTCCTTAATCCTGTCTGCCAAGGCCTTCTCATGGCCCCTTCTGGCTCTCTTGATTTCTTTCTTAAGCTCTTTCCTGCTAGCCTTATAATCTTCTAGATCTCTATAATTTCCTAATTTTTTGAACCTTTCATAAGCTCTTCTTTTCTTCTTGACTAGATTTACAACAGCCTTTGTACACCATGGTTCCTGTACCCTACCATCCTTTCCCTGTCTCATTGGAACGTACCAATGCAGAACTCCACGCAAATATCCCCTGAACATTTGCCACATTTCTTCCATACATTTTCCTGAGAGCATCTGTTCCCAATTTATACTTCCAAGTTCCTGCCCGATAGCCTCATATTTCCCCTTACTCCAATTAAACGCTTTCCTAACTTGTATGTTCCTATCCCTCTCCGATACTATGGTAAAGGAGATAGAATCATGATCACTATATCCAAAATGCTCTCTCACTGAGAGACCTGACACCTGACCAGTTTCATTTCCCAATACCAGATCAAGTACAGCCTCTTCTCTTGTAGGCTTATCTACATACGGTGTCAAGAAACCTTCCTGAACACACCTAACAAACTCCACCCCATCTAAACCCCTCATTCTAGGGAGATGCCAATCAATATTTGGGAAATTAAAATCTCCCACCACAACAACCCTGTTATTATTACTCCTTTGCAGAATCTGTCTCCCTATCTGCTCCTCGATGTCCCTGTTACTATTGGGTGATGTATAAAAAGCACCCAGTAGAGTTATTGACCCCTTCCTATTCCTAACTTCCACCCACAGAGGCTCCATAGACAACCCCTCCATGACTTCCTCCTTTTCTGTAGCTGTGGTACTATTCCTGATCAACAGTGCCATGCCCCACCTGTTTTGCCTCCCTCCCTGTCCTTTCTGAAACATCTAATGCCTGGCACTTGAAGTAGCCATTCCTGCCCCTGCACCATCCAAGCCTCTGTAATGGCCACAACGTCATAGCTCCAAGTGCTGATCCACGCTCTAAGCTCATCCGCTTTATTCATAATACTCCTCGCATTAAAATAGACACATCTCAAACCATCGGTCTGAGCGTGTCCCTTCTCTGTCACCTGCCTATCATCCCATTCGCACTGTCTCCAAGCTTTCTCTATTTGTGAGCCAACCTCCCTTTCCCCTATCACTTCAGTTCAGTTCCCACCCCCCCAGCAATTCTAGTTTAAACTTTCCCCAATAGCCTCAGGAAAACTTCCCACCATGATATTGGCTCCCATGGATGTTAAGTTCCAACCAAGATCTTCTTTCAATCACATCTCAGTGATGCCCAAACCATACCTATCAGTTTCTAACTGCGCTCCAAGATTATCTACCTTATTCTGTATACCATGTGTATTCAAAAATAACTCCTTCAGCCTGTGTTAAACACCGTTTTCGATTTTTGTCCCCATGTTACACTGCAACTCGTCCAATTGACTGCAATTATGCCCTATCATTTGCCTGTCCTTCCTGACTGTCTCTGTGCACACTGCATCCAGTTGTATACCAACTGCCCCTTCCTCAGCCCAATCTCATACTGCTGCCAGGTTTGTTTAATCCCTCCCCAAACCTGCCCACAAGGATGTTGGTCTCCCTTGTGTTCAGGTGTAACCTGTCCATATTGTGCAGGTCATACCTGCCCCAGCAGAAATCCCAATGATCCAGAAATCTGAGGACCTGTCCCCTGCACCAGTTCCTCAGGTTAAGCTGGTGGTACTGAAAGCAAATGCAATGTGAGCATTCATTTCGAGTGGACTAGAATATAAGAGCAAGGATGTAATGGTAAGCCTTTATAAGGCATTGGTCAGACAACACTTGAGTATTGTGAGCAGTGTTGGGCCCCATACCTAACAAAAGATGTGCTGTCATTAGAGCGATCCAGAAGAGGTTCACAAAAACGATTCCAGGAATTTAACTGTTAATGTATGAGGAATGTTTGATGTTTCTGGGCCTGTACCACTGGAGCTTAGGAGACTGACTGGAGATCTCATTGAAACCTATCAACTATTGAAAGGCCTCGAGAGAGAGTGGATGTGGAGAGGATGTTTCCAATAGTGGGAGAATTTAGGATTGAGGGGTGTCCATTAAGAATGGAGATGAGGAGGAATTTCTTTCGCCAGAATCTGTAGAATTTATTGCCATGAAAGTTGATAGTTTCTGGATCAGCCAGGGTGACAGAGGTTATGGGGAGAAGGCAGGAGAATGTGGTTGAGAGGGATTATAAATCAGCCATGATGGAATGGTGGAGCATATTTGATGGGTGAAATGGATTAATTCTGCTCCTATGACTTAAGGTTTTATGGTCTTATTTGCCAGCATTTAGCTGATAATCTTCCAAACCTCTCAAATCCCCTACCTGTCCAACTTTCTTTTGAAAGTTGTTAATGTACCTGCCTGAACCACTTCATCTGGCAGCTCAGCTCCTTCCACATAGATAACACCCTTTGAGTAAAAACATTGCCCCTCAAGTTCCTATTAAATCTTTCCCCTTCACCTTAAAACTGTGCCCTCTGGTTCTTGTTTCCCCAGCCCTGAGTAAAAGACCAAATGAATTCATCCTATCTATGCACTTCATGATTTTATGCACCTCTCAGTCCCCTAAGGACTACGAGCCTATCTGTCCAGCATTTTCCTGTAACAGTCCCTCAAGTCCTGGCAGCATGCTTGTAAATCATTTCTGCACTTTTCCCAGTTTAATAACATCTTTCCTATGGCAGGGCAACCTAAACTGAACGCAATCATACAAATATGTCATGGAATGTGTACTATGATCTCCCAACATTTATATTCAACTCACTGACTTAAGATTGCCAATGTGACAAATACTTTCTTCACCACCCTGCCTACATGTGACACCATTTTCAGTGAACCGTGTACTTTTTCTTCAAGATCCCTCTTTTCTACAACACTGCCCAGGGCTCCATTACTCAGATTGTAAGTCCTACCTGAATTTGACTTTCCAAGATGCAAATACTCGCACTTATCCAAATTAAGATCCATTTGCCATTCCATGACCCACTCATTCAAAGTCAAAGTAAAATTTATTATCGAAATACATATTTGTTACCATATATTACCTTGAGATTCATTTTCTTGCAGGCAGTTACAGGAAAATATGGAAATACATTAGAATTTACAACCAAAACTATACCGAATCAAAGACTGCCAAACAGCCAAAGTTCAAAACAAGACAAATGTGCAAATAAAAGAAGAATATTTTGAGAACATGATTTGTAAAGAGACAGGTGGTGCTGCTTTAATTAGGCAGCATCCATCATCAAAGACCCTCACCATCCAGGACATGCCCTCTTCTCGTTACTTCCATCAGGGAGGAGGTATAGGAGCGTGAAGAAGCTTTATATATGAAGAGTTTCTTCCCCTCCACCACCGGATTTCTGAATTGTCCATGATCCCTTAAAGACTACTATACTATTCCTCTTCTCCATGTTTACTATTTAAGTATACAACTCTGAAATTTTTCTTCTCCAGATAGCCAGAAAACCAAGAAAGAAAAGAACAGCAGCATGATAATCAACCCTCAAATTCCTCCTCCCCTTTACGAAAAAGAACAAAATGGAACAGGCATGTCTACCCCCAAATCCCCGTCTCCTGCAAACGAGAAGGATTGGGTGAAAAGCACAGAATATAAAGATCTCTAAGACTGTAAAAAAAAGTCTATAGTCTTTTGCTCTGTGTATTTATTTTGTCACTTACAGTAATTTTACATCTCGCACTGTACTGCCACCACAAAAAAAATTTCACATCATATATATCAGTGATAATAAACATGATTCTGGATAAGGAGAAACTTCTTTAGCTAGAGAGTGGTGAGTCTATGGAATTCATTGATACAGACGGTTAAGTCATTGGGGAGGCTGATAGGCTTTTGATTAGTAAGAGTGTTGACAGTTGCAGGTAGAAGGCAGGAGAATGGGGCTGAGAGAGAAAATAAATCAGCCATGACAGAATGGTGGAAGAGACTCGATGGGCCTAAAAGCCTAATTCTACTCTTATGCCCATAGTCTTATGATTCGGAGAATTCTGGGAAGTAGGACCAGCTTAGATGGTCAGCTTGGTTGGTACAGATGAGTTGGACCAAAGGGCCTGTTCCTGTGCTGTATAACTCTGTGACTCTATGCACTCCAGCACTGTTAAAGTGTATAAGTGTTGAAAGATCAAAGCAGCAAACCTAGCTCTGAGCTAACGGTCTCCTGGGAAACAGAGTTCCCAGTTCTTTTGTATGCTTCAATAGCTTAGAATATCTATATCAGGAAGATTTAGAGACTGAGACAGATAGACAGACAGATATGGATAAATTGGTGGTGTATAGATACATAGCCATCTACAGTTTAGAGAGAGTAAGTACACAAGTGGATCTCAAGGTCTTTTGTTCCCTCCTCCAACATTCTGTTCTTTGCTTTTTCTTTTGTACTCAAACCAGCAAGGTTATCTGCATTGCCTGAGCAATTTTTCTCTTTGTTGGAATTCCTCCTTCGCTCTTGCAGTTACAATCCCAGTGATGGGGTGCGAAATGCTGCTTCAAACATTCTCACAAGGCACAGTGCCTGAACGAATAAAGTCCCCCGAAGTTTCAATCAGTCCTTTGTTATTCAAGGCACAGTCAGCAGGACTTCCCACCTAGGCTTACTCAAGATTAGACCAAAGAAGAGATTAAAGTGAATGTGTTTTATTGAATCATGCTATGTCAACGGAAATAAATTTCGTCCACTTTTCGAATTGAATGGTGTTTTCTCAACCCATTGTTAGCTGACTATTGCCAACACATTACAATGGATTGCTAACCTTGACATTCCTGTGTGTTATCGTCTAGAAACTTTGTGTAAATATAGTTTGGTTTTCTCATGCATCTCTGTAGAGTACACAGCTGAATTCTTTGTGGGTTCTGTTATCAGGTATGAGGGCATCTGACAGTCCATACAAGGTCATCTCTGATGTATGTTCCCTGGGAATTCAGTCAGTCGAAAGCTGGAGCTGTGTATGAGCACGGCTACTTGTCCGTACTGAGAGGGGGGAGGTGTGAAGGAGGAAGAATGCAAAATAGAATTAAGGAGACAAAGGGAAGGAATGAAAGGAAGGAAGGAAGAATGAAAAGAATAAGGGGAAAGAGGAGAGATTGAAAGAAAAATTAAAAAAAGAAACTTGAAAGAAAAAGAGTAACAAAGGGAAAAAAGTATGAAAGGAGAAAGAGAACAGAAAGGAGAATGTATGTTTGATTTGAAAGTGATCTAATTAAAATACACTGATTTTAAGAAAATTGGAACTAGGAGCAGGAATAGGCCATCTGGCCATCGAGCCTGCTCCACCACTCAAAAAGATCATAGTTGGCTGATGATCTAGCTGTGGACTCAGCTCCATCTACGTGCATTTTCTCCACAACCCTTAATTCCCCTGCTATACAATCATCAATCTGAAATACACATACTCTGCTTCTATAGATACATGTTTAACAAATCTATTAGAGTTTTTCGAGGAGGTTACCAGGAAAGTGGATGAAGGGAAGGCAGTGGATGTTGTATACATGGACTTCAGTAAGGCCTTTGACAAGGTCCCACATGGGAGGTTAGTTAGGAAGATTCAGTCGCTAGGTATACATGGTGAGGTAGTAAATTGGATTAGACATTGGCTCAATGGGAGAAGTCAGAGAGTGGTAGTGGAGGATTGCTTCTCTGAGTGGAGGCCTGTGACTAGTGGTGTGCCACAGGGATCAGTGCTGGGTCCATTGTTATTTGTCATCTATATCAATGATCTGGATGCTAATGTGGCAAACTGGATCAGCAAATTTGCTGATGATACAAAGATTGGAGGTGTAGTGGACAGTGAGGAAGGTTTTCAAAGCTTGCAGAGGGATTTGGACCAGCTGGAAAAATGGGCTGAAAAATGGCAGATGGAGTTTAATACAGACAAGTGTGAGGTATTGCACTTTGGAAGGAAAACCAAGGTAGAACATACAAGGTAAGTTGGTAGGGCACTGAGGAGTACAGTAGAACAGAGGGATCTAGGAATACAGATACAAAATTCCCTAAAAGTGGCATCACAGGTAGATAGGGTAGTAAAGAGAGTTTTGGGCACTTAGGCCTTTAAAAATCAAAGTACTGAGTATAAGAGTTGGAATTTTATGGTGAGGTTGTATAAGGCATTGATGAGGCTGAATTTGGAGTATTGTGTGCAGTTTTGGTCACCGAATTACAAGAAGGATTTAAATAAGGTTGAAAGAGTGCAGAGAAGGTTTACAAGGATGTTGCTGGGACTTAAGAAACTGAGTTACAGAGAAAGGTTGAATAGGATAGGACTTTATTCCCTGGAGTATAGAAGAATGAGGGGAGATTTGATAGAGGTATGAAAAATTAGGATGGGTATAGATAGAGTGAATGCAAGCAGGCTTTTTCCACTGAGGTTAGAGGAGGAAAAAAAAACAGAGGACATGGGTTAAGGGTGAAGGGGAAAGAGTTTAAAGGGAACATTGGGGGGGGCTTCTTCACACGGAGAGTGGTGGGAGTGTGGAATGAGCTGCCAGATGAAGTGGTAAATTCGGGCTCATTTTTAACATTTAAGAAAAACTTGGACAGGTACGTGGATGAGAGGTGTATGGAGGGATATGGGCCAGGTGCAGGTCAGTGGGACTAGGCAGAAAAATGGTTCGGCACAGCCAAGAAGGGCCAAAAGGCCTGCTTCTGTGCTGTAATGTTCTATGGTTCTATGGTTCTATTCACTAGTCTCTGGGAAAAGCAATACCGCTTCATCTCCGTGCTAATGATTCAGATTCAGATTCAGTTTATTGTCATTTAAAAACCACAAATGCAATGCAGTTAAAAAATGAGACAACGTTCCTCCAGAATGATATCAACAAAGCACATGACAAAACAGACACCACCAGGAAATCCACATAACGTTTGGCAATCCCCAATCCAGAGTCCGGAGAGGCTGCTGCATATTAATATCGCGCTACCGTTTTAGTGTGTTCCCTGGAAAGAAGCCCCAAATTCACCAGACAAAACAAGACCAAAAACTAAAGCTACAAGACCTGCACAAAACCACATAATTACAACATATAGTTACAAGAGTGCAAACAATACCATAATTTGATAAAAAACAGACCATGGGCACAGTAAAAATAGTCCAAAGATGTTAAAAGACTGTAAGTTCAAAAGAAACCACCACACAGTTTCCACAAGTCCCCAGGGTCCCGATAGACTCGTCATCTCACGCCGGTGGCAGAAGGGAATACCCCCGCTCTGGACTTACACTGCGCCGCCCGACTCAGCCTCGCAGACGCAGCACACACTGAAAGCGACCTGACTGCAGCGGACTCCGAGTCCGTCGAACCTCTGAGCCTCCGACCATCCCCTCCAGCACAGCTTCTCCGAGCACCATCCTCTGCTGAGCGTATTAAGAAACCCCCGCCAATGGCCACTGGCAACACGACCCCAAGGACTGGGGGCCTGTTCTTCTCAGCAGAGACCTGGACCTCACAGCAGCAGCAGCAGCAACGAAGAGGGCTTTCCTGGAGACTTCCAGATGTTCCTCCGTGCTCCGTGTTCCCACGTCCGTTTTTCATTAGATCAGGATTGCGCGCGGCACCCCCGCTTAACAAATAACATATCAGCTCTGGAGTGGCTGCTGCAAGCTGCGTTGCGCCTTCATCTTGAACAGAGATCCTGGTCGAGAGATGAGAAATGTGTCATTTCTTGTGACTTTATTTATTCAAGGGCTGTGGGCTTCCCAGGCTGAGTCAGCATTTTATTGCCCTCCCCTAGATGTCCTTGAGAAGTTGGTAGTGAGTTGCCTTCTTGAACTGCTGCAGTCCTTGAGATGTGGGAGTATCCACAGAGCTGTTCTGGAGGGAGACCCAGTGATGGCGAAGGAACAGTGCTTTACTTCCAAGTCGATTGTCTGTGATTTGGAGGGTAGCTTGCAGGTAGTGCATGATGGATGAAGAGAAGTGGAAGGCAGAGGATAGGAAAGATGCAGGTTTGTAGATTCAAGGTGAAAAAGATAGCAGTTGATATGTTTTTGAACTAGCCCTCTCTTCAATCTTTCTGGCCATAATACTGCACCTCATCTCCAACACATTCCCAATAGGTATGGAGCTGATCTACAGGATGAGTGGGAACCCATACATGTGAGGTGATACATTTTGAAAATCAATCTAGTCTATGACTTACACAATGAATTGTAATGCACTAGGAAGTGTAATGGAACAGTGTAATGGAAGCACAAGTGTAGTTTTCTGAAGGTGGTGGTGAAAAATGTATTTAGCATATTGGCTTTCATCAATCAGGACAGTGAGGATAGGAATTGGGACATAATGTTGCAGTTGTGTATGTCATTAGTAAGGCTGCACTTGGAGTACTGTCTACAGTTTTGATTACCTTGTTATAGGAAAGATGTGATTAAACTGAAAAGAGTACAGTAAAGATTTAAGAGGATGTGACCAAGTCCAGAGGGGCTGAGTTATAGAGAGAAATTGGGCAGGCTAGGACTTTAATTTCTTGGAACATAGGAGAATGAGGGGTGACTGAAAGAAATATTTCGAATTATGAGAGGCATAGATAAGGTTGATAGTAACAGTGTTTTCCTAGTTGAATCCAGAATGAGGGTCATAGAGTAATGGACTCTGCCCAATACATATTGTGCACATCCCTTCCCACTTTTGGTAGTACCTACAGGAGGAGCTGCTTCAGGAAGGCAACATCTATTATCAAAGATCCCTACATCTGGGTCATACCGCCATCCTGACGCCCCATACAACCAGTTTCAAGAACAGCTACTTCCCATCAATAACTTGTTTCTTGAACCAGCGGAACAACCCTAATCACTATTTCAGTATGGCATTCCTTTTGTCACTTTCACCATGATGGACTTCATTTTTCTCTTACTCTAATTGTATCCTTTCTTGTTGAAATTGTGCATAATTTATGCATTTCTTGTGAACACTGCTTATATGATGCTATGTACCCATGATGCTGTTGCAAGGAAGATTTTCATTGCACCTGCACATACACGTACTTTGTGTCCTCGGCATTAAACTCTACTTTGACTTCTGGTAGATGGGAGGGGCAAATTCTTAAACCAGAGGAACACGATTATATGGAATGAGCTACCAGAGGAAATGGTTGAGGCCAGTACAATTACAACATTAAAAAAAACACTTTGACAGGTATCTGGCAGGTAAGGTTTCGAGGAACATGGGCAAATGGGCCGAGCTCAGAAAGGCAAATTGGTCAGTATGGATGAACTAGAAAGAAGAGCCTAAGAATTTCTTTATTTCCAAGAAGAAAAGGCAAAGAACATCTGTGGGAGGTGGTTTCTGAATGAACGGAGACTAGGGTATGCAATGTCAGTGAGCTGTACTTATTTCTCACCCCTAGCAGGGCAACAGCTTGGGCATCGACCTTTCTCAAATGTTCCAATGGTCATTGAACGTTTCCATATCTGTGACCTAATGTGGGTTTATGCAATCCAGTGATACTAAAACAAAGATGAGTCATGCCTCTGTCCTAGCCAATATTTGGTTTTGGCTTATTATTGTCACATGTACCAAGATACACAGAAAATCCTGTCTTGCATAGTGCTTATAGAGATCAACTCATTACACAGTGCTACAAACACAAGACAATCTACAGATGCTGGAAATCCAAAGCAACACGCACAAAATGCTGGACAAAATCAGCAGGTCAGGCAGCATTTGTGGAAAAGAGTAAACATCTGACATTTCAGGCCGAGAAACGTCGACTGTTTGCTCTTTTCCATAGATGCTGTCTGATCTGCTGAGTTCCTTCAGCACTTTGTGTGTATTGCACAGTGCATTGAGCTAGAATAGCAACGATGATGCAGAATCGAGTGTAAAAGCTGCTGAAAAAGTGCAGTGGAGGTAAACAATAAAACACAGGATCATAATGAGTTAGCTTGTGAGGCTAAGAGTCCATTTTATCATTCAAAGGTTTGTTAAAGAGTCTGTCGCTGAGCCTGATGGTACCTGTCTCCAGGCTTTAATATCTTTTGTCTGATGAGGGAAGTGAGAAGTGAGAATGTCCAGCGTGAGTGGATTTTTGATTACACTGGCTGCTTCACTGAGTCAGTGAGAAGCATAGACAAAGTTCAAAGTTCAAAGCAAATTTATTATCAAAATACATATATGTCACCATATACAACCCTGAGATTCAGAGACCTTGATATGGACAGGGAGCATGGAGAAGAGGCTGGTTTCAATGATGTACTGATCTGTGTCCACAACTCTGCAGTTTCTTGCAGCCACGTGCAGAGCTGATGCCTTAGCAAACCATTTTGTATCCAGACAGGTGCTCTAGCAGGGTTTGCAAGACATTACTTCCTTCAAAGCAAAACTCAATAGCAAGAATGACAGCGATGCTTCACTACCAAATAAACTCAATGCCTTCTATGCACACTTTGAAAGGGAGAACACAACTACAGCTGTGAAGATCCCTGCTGCACCTGATGACCCCGTGATGTCCGTCTCAGAGGCTCATGTTAGACTGTCTTTAAAGAGAGTGAAACCTCGCAAGACAGAAGGTCCCGATGGAGTACCTGGTAAGGCTCTGAAAACCTGTGCCAACCAACTGGCAGGAGTATTCAAGGACATTTCCAACCTCTCACTGCAATAGGTGGAAGTTCCCACTTGCTTCAAAAAGGCAACAATTATACCAGTGCCTAAGAAGAATAATGTGAGCTGCCTTAATGACTATCGCCTGGTAGCACTCACATTGACAGCGATGAAATGCTTTGAGAGGTTGGTCACAACTAGACTGAACTCCTGCCTCAGCAAGGACCTGGACTCATTGCAATTTGCCTATCGCCACAATAGGTCAATGGCAGATGCAATCTCAATGGCTCTTCACACGGCTTTACACCACCTGGCCAATACAAACATTTATGTCAGGATGCTGTTCATCGACTATAGCTCAGCATTTTATACCATCATTCCCACAATCCTGATTGAAAAGTTGCAGAACCTGGGCCTCTGTACCTCCCTCTGGAATTGGATCTTTGACTTCCTAACCGGAATACCACAGTCTGTGCGGATTGGTGATAATGTATCCTCTTCGCTGACGATCAACACTGGCGCACCTCAGCGGTGTGTGCTTAGCCCACTGTCCTACTCTTTATATACACATGACTGTGTGGCTAGGCATAGTTCAAATACCATCTATAAATTTGCTGATGATAGAACCATTGTTAGTAGAATCTCAGGTGGTGACAAGAGGGTGTACAAGAGTGAGATATACCAACTAGTGGAGTGGTGCTGCAGCAGCAACATGGCACTCAACATCAGTAAGAGGAAGGAACACATACCAATCCTCATAGAGGGGTCAGAAGTGGAGAGAGTGAGCAATTTTAAGTTCCTAGGTGTCAAGATCTCTGAGGGTCTAACCTGGTCTCTGCATATCGATGTAGTTATAAAGAAGGCAAGACAGCAGCTATACTTTATTAGGTGTTTGAAGCGATTTGGCATGTCAACAAATGCACTCAAAAACTTTTGTAGTTGTACCATGGAGAGCATTCTGACAGGCTGCATCACTGTCTGGTATGGAGGG
The DNA here is from genome assembly GCF_048418815.1 of Hemitrygon akajei. NCBI lineage: Eukaryota > Metazoa > Chordata > Chondrichthyes > Myliobatiformes > Dasyatidae > Hemitrygon > Hemitrygon akajei. Next base: position 74,683,748 of record NC_133124.1, read on the forward strand.
GCTACAGTACTGGACTGAAAAAGCTGCAGAAGGTTGTAAATCTTGTCAGCTCCATCTTGGGCACAAGCCTACAAAGTATCCAAGACATCTTTAGGGAGCAGTGTGTCAGAAAGGGAGCATCCATTATTAAGGACCTCCAGCACCCAGGGCATGCCCTTTTCTCACTGTTACAATCAGGTAGGAGATACAGGAGCCTGAAGGCACACACTCAGCGATTCAGGAACAGCTTCTTCCTCTCTGCCATCCAATTCCTAAATGGACATTGAATCTTTGGACGCTACCTCACTTTTTTTAAATATGCAGTATTTCTATTTTTGCACGTTAAAAAAAAATCTATTCAACATATGTAATTGATTTTCTTGTTTATTTATTTTTAATATTTTTTTCTCTCTTCTAGATTACGTATTGCTTTGAACTGCTGCTGTTAAGTCAACAAATCTCACGTCACATGCCGGTGATAATAAACCTGATTCTGATTCTATGGTGCATCAATAAAGAATGGTCAGAGTCAATCGGGACATGCTGAATTCCATCAGCCTCCTGAGGAAGTAGAGGCAATGACATCAATATGGTTGGACCAAGATGGGCTATTTATTCATCAATATTACAAGGACAGGACGTCATTGTGTTCCGATTTGTAAGAACTGTGAAAGGTGAAGTTGACTGCTGTGCTTTCTGGTAAATACACTTCAGAACGTACTGCATTGGATTTGCTTATTAAATCATGATACAGCGGAAATTTTTTCGTTGCATGCCGTTCAGGATCAGGTTTAACGTCTCCAGTGTACGTTGTGAAATTTGTTGTTTGTTCAATTAGATCATTCCATACATAAACACACATAGGGAGTAAAGAGAAAATCAGAATACTGATTATAATTCAGCAGCTACCGAGAATGTGTGCCTTTGTCAGTTTATTTATTTATTTAGTGATACAGCACAGTAACAGGCATTTCTGGCTCAACAAGCCTGTGCAGACTAATTACACCCATGTGATCAATTAGCCTCCTAACCGGTATGGCTTTAGAGTGCAGGAGGAAACCAACATGATCATAGGGAGAACGTTCAAATTCCTTACAGACAGCAGCAGGAATTGCACCCAATTGCCTGTGCTGTTATAGCGTTACCCTAACCATTATGTAATTGCCGTTACAAAGAAGACATGGCAGAACCCCTACTTTCTTATAAGTTTGTGAAGATTTGTCATGTTATCTAAAACTTTGACAAACTTCTCTAGATACATGGTGGTGGAGAGTATATTGACTGGTTGTGTCACGCCTGGTATAGAAACATTGAATGAAAAAGCCTACAACATGTAATACTTGGGACCCAATCCATCATGTGTAAAGCATTCCCTACCATTGGACACATCTACAAGAAGTGCTGTTGCAGGAAAACAGCATTCATCATCAGGAAACCCCACCACCCTGGGCATGCCTTCTCATTGCTGCCATCACGGCGAAAATACAGGAGCCTCAGGACTCACGCCACCTGATTCCGTTATTAGTCCTCAGTCATCAGACTCTCGAACTGAAGGGATAACTTCACTCAGCTTCACTCATCCCCAACACTGAACTGATTCTCCAGCCTAGGGGCTCACTTTCCAGGACTCTACAACTCATGTTCTTGATATTTCTTACTTCTTTCTCTCATTGTATTTGCACAATCTTTGTCTTTTGCACATTGATTGTTTGCCTGTCCTTGTTGTGTTTCTTTGTATTTACTCTAAATGCCCACAAGAAAATGAATCTCAGGGTAGTATATAATGACACATACATACTTTGATAATAAATTTACTTCGAACTTTGAACTGGAGGCAATTTGCAAAAGTACCGGGTAAGTTTTTTTACACAAGGAGTCATGGGTGTCAGCAAACTATTGCCAAGGGTGTGAGCAGATGCAAGGCAAAATTGTAGTCATTTAGACGGACTCATGAATAGACAGAGAATGGAGTGATACAGATCATGTACAGGCGTGCAGTACATTTCAGTGCCTGTGTTCTATGATTTCCCAGATTTCACTCCTCTGGTTGCTTACCATCAAAAGCATATTTTATAATCTCTCACCAGGATTTGGCCCAATTAGTCAACTGTTTATTCCCCTCCATAGATGCTGAGTCTTGTTCTTCTCAGCCCACCACCCCTACTGGGGCATAGGGCACTGACAGCAGCTCGCTGGAGTCCTCTGTCCTGGGCCAGTCTTTCAAGCTGTCCCCAGGTGTAGCCCATTTTCAAATATCTTCCTTCTCCCAGGGAGGAGGTCTTTGGAGCTTCTGTGGGTGTTTCCGTAGCTCTGGGATTTTATGGGATAGGGTTGCTAGCCTCATGCCCAACTCCCTGCCTTTCACGGTCAGTCTTGGATCCGTCCATGGTGGTGTTGACCCTGACCATGGTGGAGTACCTTAAGCATTTTGTGTAGGTTACTAAGATTTCCAGCATACGAGAATCTCTTGTGTTTATGTTGTAAAATCTACAATCTGCACTGTGCACTTGCAAAGTTGAACTGAAATCACATTTTTAGATTTTCTTGCATTAAATAGAAATTTTCTTACTCAAGTGTAACATCCTGCTGTTATTTGAATGTGAAGGTTGGGCTTACTGTATGTTATCAGCTCTCTGCCAGCTTTCACATCAAGACTGCAGATACTTTTCATAAACCAATCATATTTGTGCAAATATTTACCGCTGCTTTTACTTCAAACTTAGTTTCTGTGGAGAGACCGTTTTAATGAGCTGATGGTGCAAGTTTCTTTTAACAGGGTCACTTGCCTTGAAAAACTGTTAAGCTGTACTCCTGACCTAAAGCAGGTCACAATTCCTCTCTCCACCCACACAAAGAGTACAAAGGACAAAGAATGTACACAGCTGGTTGTGATGTGGAATGCAAAAGACTAGTGCAAGCTGATTTGGTAAGAGCTTTCAAAAGGAAACAGGATGGATATTTCAAAGGGAAAAAAGTTTACGGGATTTCAATGAGAGAGCAATGAAGTGAGATTATTTAGTGTAAACAATAGAAATTCTGCAGTCTAGAAATCTTGAAGAACACACACAAAATGCTGGAAAAACTCTGCACATCAGGCAGCATCTATGGAGAGGAATAAACAGTCAACATTTTAGAGTAAGTCTCTTGATCAGGACTGCTTGTGTGGGACTATTAAGTGTGTTCTTTCAAAGATGGTCAAATAGCTTCTATCAAAAAACAGATTTAGTCAGATGAGATTAATTTATTAAACTAGTTTAGTTTCTATTGTCATATATACCAGTATGCAAAGAAAATCCTTGCTCGTATGAAAGTCACAGAGTAAACAGCACATGTGGTAATAATAAGTATAACAATAAATACAATGACAAGCCCAAAACAGCAAAAGACACAAAGACTGTAGTGGTTAATCCCACATCCCAGTTTTTGATCTGTAGAATCATAGAGTTATAGAATACTGCTGCACAGAAACCAGCCCATCGACTTGGCTAGTCAGTGCCGAACTATTAATCTGGCTCGAACTATCGACCTGTACCTGGACCATAGCCTTCCATGCCCCGCCCATCCAAATTTCTCTTAAATGTTGAAATTGAACCCGCATCCATCTCTTCTACTGGTAGCTTGTTCTACACTCTCACCACCCTCTGAGTGAAGTTCCCCCTCATGTTCCCCTTAAACACTTCACCTTTCACCTTTAGCTCATGATCTCCAGTTCTTCTCTCACCCAATCCCAGTGGAGAACGCTTGCCTGTACTTAGTCTTTCTATACCCCTCATAATTTTGTATACCTCTATCAAATTGCCCCTCATTCTTTAATGCTCTAGGGAATAAAGTCTTAATCTATTCAACCTTTCCCTATAATTCAGGTCCTCAGGTTCTGGCAATTTCCTTGTAAACTTTCTCTGCACTCTTTCAATGTTTTTGATATCTTTCCTGAGGGAGGTGATCAGAACTGCACACGATAGTCCAAATTAGACCTGGCTGTGTAGGTCTTACCCTGGCTTGTTCTGTGGACTTGAGGTTGTCAATCTTTATTTGTACGTAAGGTTTTTGCCTTCGTCACCCCTACAAGCAATAAATTCCAGACCCTTTAACACTCAGTGGATTAAACATTTCTCCATAATTTAAATTTGCGAATCCTGATTACTGTTCTTTCTGCCAATGGAAATAGTTTCTTCTTGTATATTCTGTCCATATTATTAAAGAGCTCCAATAAATCTCCCCACAGTAACCTTCCTGAGTGAGAAGACAGAATAGTACAACACTTGGCCCATCTTGAAGCCAAGTTATACTGAATGTCCCCTCTTGTGTCCCACAATCCATATCACTCCATTCCCTTCATATTGATTTATCTAATGTGGCACCACACAGAAGAGGCTCTCTGGCCCTTCGAGCCGTGCTGCCCAGCAACCCCTGATTTAACTCTAGCCTAATCACTGGACGGCCTACAATGACCAATTGACCTACCAACTGTGAGGACCGTGTGAGGAAACTGTAGCACCTGGAGGGAAACCAGGTGGTCACGGAGAGAATGTGTAAACTCCTACAGACAGCAGCAGGAATTGAACCTGGGTCACTGGTACTGTAAAGCATTGTGCCAACCACTCTGCTACTGTGCCGCGTATGTGTCTAGCTAAAAGCCTCTGAAGCTCCCTCAAATTGCCTCTTTCCACTACTATCCTTGGTAATCAACTCCAGGCACCCACTACTCCCAGTGTAAAAAGCCTCCCCCCCCCCCCCCGCCCCCCAAATCTCCCTCTACCTTCAAGGATGTCCTGTGGTGTTTGACACTTCTACCTGGGGAATAAGGCAGTCCGGCCCACCAGGATATATTGGATAACCAAATCAACAGCCACCCCCATACTTTTATAAACTTCTATCAGCCTCCTACACTCCAGGGAAAATAATCCAATTTCTCCTTATAGCACATGCTCTCTAATTCAAGCAGCTTCCTGGTAAACCTCTTCTGAATCTTCTCTAAAGTTTCCACATACTTCCTCTAATGGGACGGCCACACCGATACGTAATACTGCAAGTGCAGTCAAGCAAAGCTCTACACCACTGTATCATGACTTCCTGACCCTTATACTGTGAGGTGAGCTGTGTACTTTACCCTTACATTTGATAAGTACAACACCTCACACTTACACAGTGAATCTAATGGCTGAAAGTTTGATCATACAAGTATCTTGGATAAAATGAGGAAAAGCCCTTCTACTGGCCATCCACTGGTTAAGGACGCCTGAGTTATGGACATCCCGTGTACATATAAATGAGCCACAATAATCAGGGTCTGGGTGGAACTGAGGAGAGTTGGAAACATTGAGTAGACTCACTCATGGAGTTAGTGAGGCAGGTTGGCAGCTGCTCATCTCGCGCCAGCTAGCTCTCTGATTACCGTTGCTTCTGTAACCCCTTTCCACACACTGTTGTTCATTTCCGACTCATGAAAAATTCAGGTATGACAAGCTGATCTCTGGATCAGAACCCAGAAGTTAAGGAAGGTCTGTGGCGTTTGGTCTAGGTGAAGCTTTGTGGACTTCAGTACTAGAAGGAGCTGGGAAATGGATGGGTTTCTTTTTAAAAGCCCTGGCACAGGTTCCATTTATCAAGAAGCACTCCTGTGTTATGTATGTCCATTCTATGAGTGGACATTCAATGGGCTTCCAGTTCAGTGAAGGGACTCTATTGTTTTCTCCAAGCATGAGGGGAAAAAACAAATGATTCCTACAGCCCTATTCGCAGTATCTAAAAGCTCCTTGCAAGCAATATCATCCAGAAGATATAAAATCCTGAAAGCTTCTACTACCAGGCTCAAGGACAGCTTCTATTCCACTGCTGTCAAACTTGACTGGACTTCTCATATGTCGAAGATGCTCTCTTGATATCTCAATCTACCTCACCAAGCTGGAGGCTGTTGGCAGTAGGAAATTTATGGAAGTAGTCTATTACCCTTCTGACCTGGATGTATCCATCACCTGTCAGCTCTTGCTTCACTCCTTTCCCTCTCCTCTTGATACTGATCATCTCCCCTCTAACTTTCATCCATCTTGACTTACGATATCAACTGTCCATTTGCCTCCACAGATGTTGCTGGACACATTGAGTTCTTCCAGCATCTTTTTCTTGTTTCAGATTCCAGTGTCTTGTGTTTCCAATGCCAACACTCAGACCTCTGGGCTATGAAGAAGTTTGGCCTTGTTGGAAATACATTGGAATTGGTTTATTATTGTCACATGTATTGAGATACAATGCAAAGGTTCTGTTTGCGTGCCATCCAAATAGATCATTCCATACGTAAGCACATTGAGGTAGCAAAAGAAAAGCAGAATGCAGAATATAGTATAGTGTTGCAGTCATAGAGAAAGTGTAGTGCAGTTAGAGATTAAAGTTCAAGGGCCACTATTAAGTTGATTGAGAGATCAAGAGTTCACCATTTGTGTATGAGAGGTCCATTCAAGAATCTAATACCAGCAGGACTGAAGTTGTCTGTGATCTCAGTGATATGTGTTCTCTATCTTTTATATCTTGTGCCTGGTGGGAAGGGGGAGAAGAGAGAATGACTTGGGAGGGAGTCATCGACACTGCTTTCACTTGCATCTCCATTTCCTGGAGATCCGCCCTCTTCTCGCTGCCTTAACAGTGATCAAGCTCCTCTTGTCCTCTCCTACCACTTGATGAGCCTCTGCTTTCAGCACATTGTTCTCCTTAACTTCTGCCATCTTCAATGGGATCTACCACCAATCACATCTTTACTTCCCACCCCTACTCTCCACTTTCCACAGTTCCCTCCATGATTCTCTTGTTTATTCACCTCTCCTCACTAATCTCTCTCCTGCCACTTATAGCTGCAAGTGGAAGAAGTGCTGCACCTGTCCATTCACCTCCTCCCTCACCTTCATTCAGGACCCCAAATAGTTCTTCTAGATAAGGCAACACTTCACCTGAATCTGTTGGGGTTGTCTGCCGTATCTGGTGCTCCTGATGTGGCCACCGCTGCAGCGGTGAGATCCAATGTAGAGTGGAGGGACCGCTTCGTTAAACAGCTTCGCTCCATGTGTAAAAAGCAGGATTTCCCAGTGACCATTCGCATTCCAACATGTCAGTCCATGCCTCCTCTTGTGCCACAATGAACCCACTCTCAGGCTTGAGGAGCAACAACTCATATCCAGTCTGGGTAGCCTCCAACTTGCTAGCATAAGCATCGATTTCTCCAACTTCTTGTAATTTTCCCCCTCTACTTCAGTTCCCCTCTCTAGCCCCCTCATACCTCTTCTCTTCTCCTCATCTGCCTATCACCTCCCCTGGTGCCCCTCCTCCTTCCCTTTCTCCCATGATCCACTCTTCTCTCCTATCAGATTCTTTCTTCTCCAGCCCTTTACCTTTTCTACCAATCACCTCCCAGCTTCTTACTTCATCACCCCTCCCCCACCCACCTGGTCTCACCTATTCATCTTAAAGCTTGTATTACTTTCCTGGATCCCTTCTTCTTATTTTGACATCTTCTCCCTTCCTTTCTGGTCCTGAAGAAGGGTCTCAGCTTGAAATGTTGATTGTTTACTTATTTCCATAGATACTGCCTGACCTGCAGAGTTCCTCCAGCATTTTATGTGTGCAACCATTTGCTATTCAGCGATTCATTACCTTGTGGAGATTCACAGTAAATACAAAGAAACACAATAGGGTCAATCAATAACTGCACATAGACACAGAGGGACCAACAACCAATGTGTAAGACAACAAATAGTGCACATACAAAAAAAAAATCAAAATAATAAAATAAATAAGTAAGTAATAAATATTGGGAACATGAGTTGTAGAATACTTGAAAGTGAGTCCATAGATTGTAGAATCAGTTCAGTGTTTTGATTATCCACTGTCGTACAGGAAGGGCAATAACTATTGCTGAACCTGGTTGTGTGAGTCCTGAGGCTCCTGAACCTCCTTCCTGATGGCAGCAGTGAGAAGAGAGCTTTACCCATGATGGAACAGGATGTATCCATGACTTTCTGTAGGCTTTTCCATTCGAGGGCTTTGGTGTCTCCATACCAGGTCAAGGTGCAACCAATCAGTATGTTTTCCACCATGCATCTATAGAAGCTATCAAACTTTTAAATGATATTCCAAATCTTTGCAAACTCTTAAGAAAGTAGAGGCGCTGCTGGGCCTTCTTTATAATGGTACTTACCTGCTGGACCCAGGACAGATCCCCTGAAATGATAATGACGAGGAAGTTAAAGTCATTGACCCTCTCCATCTTTGATCCCTGATGAAGACTGCCTCACGGACCTCCGGTTTCCTCCATCTCTAGTCAATAATCAGCTGTTTGGTTTTGCTAACGTTGAGTGAGAGATTTTTGTTGTGGGACTATTCAGCCAGATTTTCAATCTCCCTTCTATATGATGATTCATCATCGCCTCCACCAGGCCATATTGTTGGAGGTGAATTTTGATTATTGCACATTTCTGATGTCATGTGCTGAACTAATATTGGTTAATAGGAACATCTCACCCAAACATGTTGATGAGGTTAGGACTAGCACTGTGGAGCTCGTAAATATTGTGCAAATTAGTTACAGTACTTGTAGCAGAGCCACAACCTTTCTTTGGAGTTGTCTGCAGGAATTTACTATGATGCTGTGGTGAATACTTGGCTCAGCGTCCAAACACAGAATGTAGAAACCAACAAAAATATTCCAGCATGAATGATTTATTTTATTTGTTGGAACATTAAAATTAATTTCAATAGATATTGCTGTTGGTGACTTTTTAATTTGTGGAAGTAAACAGATTATAGATTAAGTATGGAAATTACTTTGCTGTGAATTCTGAGGGAATGCCTTAATAAAGGTTTTGCACCCCAGTTTGCGTCTTTTGGTTGCAATGACTTCAAGTTCACTGATGAAATGTGAGCTTGTGAATACTTACTAGGATAAAAGTAATAGCAGATCATCTGCCTTAATATTGCAATAAATTAATAATTCCCAATGGAGATTTGTACCTGTCTATGTTGTTAACATCAATGCATTTTCAAGGGGAATTGGGACTGAAACTTACTGAAAGGAAATATCAATGTTAAAGAAAAAACATGTATTTATTCTTAGCTTGGTGGAGAGTGGATATTAAATAAGGAGAAATTTCCTCCATTTAAATACTGGCATAAGTGAAACTAGTATTTTACCAGGATGGTAAAGAAGGTTTAAGACAACCTTGCCCTTATTGGTACGTGAACTAAGTATAGCAGGTAGGAAGACATGTTGCAGTTGTATAAAGCTTTGGTTAGACTGCACTTGTAGTATTATGTGCAATTCCAGTCAAACACAGGAAGTATGTGAAGGCTTTGGAGAGCGTGCAGAAGAGGTTCACATGATGTTGCCTGGTTCAGAGGGAATGACATAAAAGGAGATGTTGGACAGTCTTGAGTTATCTTCTCTGGAGTGCTGGAGGCTGAGGGAAAGCCAGATAGGAGTTTATAAAATCAAAAGATACATACATAGGGTAGATAGTCAGTCTTTATCCAAGAGTAGAAAAGTCAAATACTAGAGACGTGCTTTTAAGGTGATGGGGACAAGTTTATCCGGTAACCCTGTGACCTGTTTCAGAGGGCAATGTTAGGCTGTCTTTAAAGAGAGTGAACCCTCACAAGGCGGAAGGTCCTGATGAAGTACCTGGTAAGGCTCTGAAAACCTGTGCCAACCAACTAGTGGAGTATTCAAGGACATTTTCAACCTCTCACTGCTATGGGTGGAAGTTCCCACTTGCTTCAAAAAGGCAACAATTATACCAGTGCCAAAGAAGAATAATGTAAGCTGCCTTAATGACTATCACCCAGTAGCATTCACATCTGCAATGATGAAATGCTCTGAGAGGTCATGACTAGACTGAACTCCTGCCTCAACAAGGACCTGGACCCATTGCAATTTGCCCATCACCACAATAGTTCAACGGCAGATGTAATCTCAATGGCTCTTCACACAGCCTTAGACCACCTGGACAACACAAACACCTACGTCAGGATGCTGTTCATTGACTATAGCTCAGTGTTTAATACCATCATTACCACAATCCTGATTGAGAAGTTACTGGGCCTCTATCTCCCTCTGCAATTGGATCCTCGACTTCCTAACTGGAAGACCACAATGTGCGGTTTGGTGATAATATCTACTCCTCACTGATGATCAACACTGGTGCACCTCAGGGGTGTGTGCTTAGCCCACTGCTCTACTCTCTCTATACCCATGACTGTGTGGCTAGGTATAGCTGAAATACCATCTATAAATTTGTTGATGTTACAACGATTGTTGGTAGAAACTCAGATGGATATGAGAGGGCATACAGGAGTGAGATATGCCAACTTGTGGAGTGGTGTCGCAGCAACAACCTGGAACTTAACGTCAGTAAGACGGAAGAGCTGATTGTGGACTTCAGGAAAGGTAAGACAAAGGAACACATACCAATCCTCATAGAGGGATCAAAATTGGAGAGAATGAACAGTTTCCTGGGTGTCAGGATCTTAGAGGATATAATCTGGTTGCAATATATCGATGCAGTTATAAAGAAGGGAAGACAGTGATTATACGTCATTAGGAGTTTGAAGAAATTTGGTATGTCAGCAAAAACACTCGAAAACTGTTATGGTCCGGTCTGGAGCCCGCATTCTGGTTCTTGATCCAGTCCGCGGACTCCAGACTCCGGCTCTTGTAGCCGTCCCTCCTTTCACCCTTGAGCCAAATAGTCACACCTGTGGATCATCGTGCCTTGTTTGGACTCAAGGAGGTGCACCTGATGCCCATTGGCTGGTGGTGTATATAGGGGGCTCTGAGACTGAGTGGAGTTGGGTGTTTTCCAGGCTTGGAGTTTTCCTTGTTAAAGATGAATTCTTTGAGTAAGTCTGGCAGTCACCCTGGATCTAGTTCCCTTCCTATCCCTCGCCTCTGTTGGGCAAGTCTGGTGGGGGCTCTGCCCCTTTCCATCCCTGACTGCTGATGTGTTGTGCCCTGTGATCTGCTCAGGCCCCTGTGTTCCTGCCTGGGATGTCTGGGCCCTGCCAAGGAGTTATGTGGCTTGTCCAGTGAACTCCAAGATCCTGCCTTGCCTGAACTCTAAGGCTCTCTGGGAACCCCAGCATCACCTTGAATGTCATGTCCCTCACGCACACCATGGTCTCCACGTCTTGTCTCTCGTTTAGTTGTTCCCGTCCTGCCCCTAGTACTTCGGTGCCTGTGTCCTGCACTTGGGTCCAATCTCCTGTCCCCTTATGACAAAAACTTCTGTAGTTGTACTGTGGAGAGCATTCTGACAGGCTGCATCACTGTCTGGTTTGGGGGAGGGGGCTACTGCACAGGACCAAAAGAAGCTGCGGAGGGTTGTAAATTTAGTCGGCTCCACCTTGGGTACGAGCCTACAAAGTACTCAGGACATCTTCAAGGGTGCCTGGAATGGGCTGCTAGGGATGGTGGTGGAAGCAGATACCACAATGGCATTTCGGAGGCTGTTAGATCGACACATACATGGGTATACAAGCAGATGAAGGGATATAAATCTTGTATAGGCAGAAGAGATTTTGTTTAATTTTATGTTTGTTGCAGGATCATTTCTATGTCTTATGCTCTGTGTTCCTTTGCAAAGTCTGGCTCTCAGGTACAGTCTCACACCTAGCAGAGGAGAGAAGATATGTTTAAACAAGAAAAAAGTCTCACCAGTTCAGGCAGCATCTGCAGGAGGAGGAACTTGGAGTGGAGGAGTCTGAGGAGGGACCATATAGACATATGCAAAGTCATGAGAGGCTTAGACAGGGTAGATAGTAGGAAACTTTCCCCCATAGCAGAGGTCTGAAATTAGAGATTTAGGGTAAGAGGTCAAAGGTTTCCAGGAGACTTCAGGGAGATTCTTTTTTTACCCAATGGGTGGCTGGAATCTGGAACACTCTATCTGAGGGGTGGCAGAGGTAGAGACCCTTACAACATTCAATAAAGATCTGACGCACCCTGGACATTCTCTCTTCTCCCCTCTTCCAGTGGGGTGAAATACCAAAGTACGTAAACACATAGCACAGAAATCAAGGATAGCTTTGACCCAGTGTTATAATGGTTCCCCAGAACGTTAAGGTGGGCTCTGGACCTCACAATCTACCTCATTATGACCTTGCCCCTTATTATCTACCTGCACTGCACTTTATTCTGCATTGTTATTGTTTAACCTGATGCTACCTCAATGCCCTGTAAAATCTAATTGTTCTGTATGAACAGTATGCCACTTCAGAGTTGGTGTGTTGTATGTTACAGGAGGGAGTGCAGAGGAAACTTACATTGCCTGGATTGAAGGACTGGTTCTGGGGAGAGACTGGACAGGATGGGCCTTTTTTCCTGGAGTGGAGGAGGCTGAGGGGATACTGGATAGAGGTATATAATGAAGAGGTGGCGTGGTTAGTTTAACACCAGTGGCCCTGATTCAGTTCTGCTGCACGTCCTCTCCGTGATCGTGTGGGCTTTCTTCAGGAGCTCCAGTTTCCTCCCACATTCCAAAGGTGTAGAGGTTAATTGGTTACATGGGTGTATTTAGGGTTCAGGCTCATTATGCCAGAATGGTCTTTTACAATGTTGAATCTATAAATAGATCAATATAAAATAAAATAAAATGATGAGGCACATAGACAGGGTAGATAGTCAAAACATAAGCATAAGGTGATGGAGGAATTTGTAAAAGTTTTTTTACACAAAGAGTTGTTGAATGTACAGCCAGAGTGCTGGTTGGATCAGATCACTATGAGGTATTTTGACAGATACTTAAATAGGCAAGGCACAGAAGGCTATGGTCCTAATGTGGGCAATTGGGATTAGTGACTATAGGCAAAAGGATGGCCTGGGCGTGGTGGGCCGAAATGCCTGTGCAGCATTATGAATCCAATATTGTTAATTTAAGGCCCCTGGGGCAATGGACGGACCTCTGTACTTCCATTACTACCAGACTGAATAGCCTGTTGAGTAACAAATACCAGCAACCTGAATCAGGATGCCAGTAAATGAATCACAACTGACACCCAAGACAAACAGTGATCAGAAAGCCTATTTTGTGAATGTGAGTCATATGCCATAAGATGCAAGAGCTTTTGATGTCTCTGGGCCTGTATTCAATGGATGAAGGCATCTCATTGAAATCTTTTGGATACTGAAAGGACATGGAGAGGGTGCTTCCATTAGTAGGAGGGTCTAGGATCAGAAAGTACAATCTCAGAATATAGGGACTTCCCTTTAGAACAGAGATAAAGAGGAATTTCTTCAGTTAGAGAGGGGTGAATCTGTGGAATTCATTGCCTCAGAGGGCTGTGGAGCCATGTCATTTAAGGTGGAGATTGATAGGTTATTGATTGGTAAGGTTGAAGGGTTGGGGAGGCATGAGAAAAAATATCAGCCATGATTGAGTGGTTTAACAGACTCATTGGGCTGAAAGGCACAATTCTGCTCCTTCGTCTTGAGGTCTTACACATCTTCCCACATTAGGCTAGGGCTTTTCTCCCTGGAATATCTGAGGCTGAGGGGTGACCTTACAGAGTAATGTTTATATAATCATGAGGGGCATAGTTAGGGTAGATGATCATGGTCTTTATCCCAGGGCATGAAACTAGAAGGTGTAAGTTTAAGGTGAGAGGGGAAAGATTTAAAGCAGGTACTGAGCTGCAAATTTTTCACACAGGGTTGTGGGTATATGGAACGAACAGCCTGAGGAAGTAGTAGAGGTGGGGACATTTACAAACTTTAAAATACTTTTGGACAGGTACATGTTTACGAAAGGTTTAGATAAATATCAACCAATCTTACATGGGCAAATGGGACAAGAGCAATAAATGGGATCAGAGGGATATGGGCTAACACAGGCAAGTGGGACTAGCTCAGATTGACATCTTGGTTGGCATGGACATGTTGGACTGAGGGGTACAAAAAGGCTGGATGAACTCAGCAGGTCGGGCAGCATCCGTTGAAAGAAGTAGACAACATTTCGTGTCGAGACCCTTCGTCAGGACCCGAAACGTTGACCGCTTCTTTCAACGGATGCTGCCTGACCTGCTGAGTTCATCCAGCCTTTTTGTACGTCTTGATTTGACCACAGCATCTGCAGTGTACTTTGTGTTGGACTGAGGGGCCTGTTTCCATGCCAACAACTCCACCATTCCTTATTATATTCCTTCTGCTAACATCTTGCCCACTCTCTTAACCTCTCCATCTCCCTCTGCAGTCTTGTTGTGTTCTCCTCCCAAAACACTACCCACCTGTCTTTGCAGATCCCTATTTGGCTTTGTTATAAGTCAGACTAGGTAAGGACAGCAGATTTTCTTCCAGGAAGGACATTCATGAAGTGGGTGCAATTTATCACAATGTGACCATTATGAGTAAACAAATGACAATTCTCAAGAGAAAAAGAAATCAGATTATTAACTGGTTTTAAATTCTACATTGCTATGGTGGGATTTGAAATCAGGCCTCCACACTGTCGATGGGTCTCTGGGTTACTCATCTGGTAACCTCTCAAACTTCAACAAAACAAATGAGGGAGTGAACAAAGCCAGTGAACATACCGACTGCAAACCCCACAGACAAAAATGTGAGTCCTATTTTAACTTTACTTGGAATAACTTTGCTGTTTTCTAAAGGTTCATGAATTTCTTGGGGACTCTTAATTAGACTGTAAGCTCTTAACTGACTCTTGTCAATTATGCTTTAGCCAGTGAGGACATTTCAGAAACGTGGAAAGCATTAATAAATACTATTGACAACATTGTGATGATTCAGCAATGCGTGAAATGACTTTTGTATGGATATATATTGAGCCAAGCTCTACATCAATGAAATGAGAAGAGGTCCAATTTAAATATCTTTGTGCAGTTCTCGTTGTAAAACCACATAACAGGCTCCAATAAAATACACAATAGAAGCAATCAGTTTTCATCTTTTCATTGAACAAATCAGAAAACAATAATGCCTATGGTTTAAATTGGTGACATTGAAATTATATTTTTAATTTTTCATGCTATGGGATAGAATAGCACTGTCAAGGCCAAAATTTATTATCGTTGAGCATTTCTTCTGGCCAATGTGCTCCCACATTACTGCTGAATAGGGAACTTCATGTTTTAGCCCTAGTGATGATGAAAGAACATACGATATAGAAAAGTACAGCACTTGAAGAGACCCTCCAGCTCACAATGCTATGCTGAGCTACTTAAGCAAATGACACCTAATTAAACGAATCCCTTCTACCTGCAGATGTTCAGCATCCCTCGATTCTCAGCATATTCATCAAATCAGAATCAGAATCAGGTTTAGTATTACTGGCATACGTTGTGAAATATGTTGATTTATGGCAGCAGTACATTGCAACACAGAATTTAAAAAGCAACTGTAATTACAATAAGAAATATAAACTGTGGATTCCAGATAATTGGTCTATAGGTTAATCAGGGCAGTTGCTTATTAAAGACAACTCTTAAAGAACAAAAACTAATTAAGATAGTAGCTGGGATTCCCTTAATTTATTTGAGACATTATGCCGCTTAGCTAAGCTTCAAGTTTCAAGATCCAAGATTCATTTATTATCAAAGAATGTATAAATTACACAACCTTGAGATTTACTTGCTCACAAGTAGCCACAACGCAAGAAACCTGAAAGAACCAAATTGAATAAAAGAATAAAAGTAACAATAAAAGCCCGACATTCGATGTACAAGAGAAAAAGTCCATGCAAACAACAGCATTCCAAACCAAAATTGATTTCTCAGATGCGAACGCTGAACAGCCCAAAGTTGGCCCAAAGCTTTGCTTACCAGTTCGTCGTATTAGCGGGCACATAGCACAGCAGCCAGGGCAGTCTATATAGCCTCAGCACCATGGAGATGACTAGCATGGAGAATAAACCAAATTGGCTCTCATCCTGACCGACACCCTGTCTTTTCAGTCTGCCTGGAGCTGGCATTTAAATTGACCCAACAATGGAACAGTGAAAGGCTCCGGTGCGCATCAGAGAGAAGTGAAGATCGCGGAGAGCAAGTGAAATCAGCTCTTGCCTCTGACCGGGCTGGCATTTAAATGGTATAAACAGCGAATTGTTCCTCACACTAGGACCCAGGAGAGGAGACTTGCTGAACAGTTTCTAACTAGCATCAGTTGTGTGAACTTGTGTGAGTTTGTGTTCAGAAAGCAGTGATTTTTGTCACAGATAGTTGGTGAAAAATAAGCTGTAAGACATCTTAGAATTGTTTTGCTCACTGCAATTTCAAGCATTGTGGCTTGGAGATGGCAGAAATGACCGGAAGTGAGAATGAAACAATTTCACTACTTCAGCAAGTTAGGGACTATAAAGAATTTGAAGGTATTGAGAATCAAACCAAAACCAAAAGCTGTGAATGAACCAGGAGGTGTGTACTCTGCAGAGGGCTAGGTCAGTGGCGTTTAAGTCAGACAACCCAGGTCTGTATAAGAAAAGCAGATTTGACTTGTGGAGGGCTATTTCAAAACAATTCTGAGAGGGATTTGAGGCAACATCGAATGCACGTTAAATCTGGCAAGGTTTGCAGGCCTACAAAGCAAAATGCAATGTCACAAATGACAGTGATGTCGCACTACCAGACAAGCTCAATGCCTTTTATGCTCGCTTTGAAAAGGAGAATAAAACCACAGCTGTGAGAACCCCTGCAGCATCTAGAGACACTGTGATCTCTGTCTTAGATACTGACATCAGGCTGTCTTTCAAGATGGTAAACCCTTGCAAGGCGGCTGGGTCTGATGGAGTACCTGGTAAGGCTCAGAAAACCTGTGCGTGACGGCGGTACTCAAAGACATCTTCAATCTCTCATTGCTACAGTCGATAGTTCCCACCTGCTTCAAAAGGGCAACAATTATACCAGTGCCCAAGAAGAGCAGTGTGAGCTGCCTTAAGAACTATTGACCAGTAGCGCTCACATCTATGGAGATGAAACGCTTTGACAGGTTGTTCGTGGCTAGAATCAACACCTGTCTCAGGAAGGCCCTGGACCCATTGCAATTGCCTATCACCACAACAGGTCTACAACAGACAGACATGATCGCAATGGCTCTCCATGCAGACTTGGATCACCCGAACAATACGATTACTATATCTATGTCAGGGTGCTGTTTATTGACTATAGCTCTGCGTTTAACACCGTCATTCCTACAGTCCTGATTGAAAAGCTACAGAATCTTAGCCTATGCAATTGGATCCTCAACTTCCTAACTGGAAGACCACAATCTTTGCAGATTGGAAATAACATCACTGTCTCACTGACAATCAACACTGGCACACCATAGGGATGTGTGCTTAGCCCACTGCTCTACTCTTTCTATACCAATGACTGTGTGGCTAGGCACAGCTCAAATGCCCTCTATAGATTTGCTGATGATACAACCATTGTTAGCAGAATTTCAGATGGTGACGAGAGGGCATACAGGCGCAAGATATAGCAGTTAGTTGAGAAGTGCCACAACAACAACCTTGCACTCAATGTCAGTAAGACAAAAGAGCTGACTGTGGAACTTCAGAAAGTGTAAGACGGGGGAACACAAACCAATCTTCAGAGAGGAATCTGAACTGGAAAGAGTGAGCAATTTCAAGTTCCTGCATGTCACTATCTCTGAGGACCTAACCTGGATGCAATATATTGTTGCAGCTATAAAGAAGGCAGGACAGCAGCTATATTTCATTAGGAATTTGAGGAGGTTTGGTTTGTCAACTAAAACACTTGAAAACCTCTACAAATGTACTGTGGAGAGCATTCTGACTGGCTGCATCACCCATATGGGGGATGCGGGGGAGGTGGGGTGGGCTACTATCACAATATACTGCAGAAAATTGCAGAAACTTGTAAAATTAGTCAGCTCTATCATGGGTACTAGCCTCCATAGTATCCAAGATGTCTTCAAGGAGTGGTGCATTAGGAAGGCAGCATCCATCACTAAGGATCCCCAACACCCAGGATATGCCCTCTTCTCGCTGTTACCATCAGGTAGGAGGTACAGAAGCCTGAAGGCACACACTCAGCGATTCAGGAACAGCTTCTTCCCCTCTGTCATCCATTTTCCAAGTGGACATTGAACTCGTGAACAGTATCTCACTACTTTTTTATTTGTTTTTTTTTGCACTACTTATTTTAACTTAACTATTTAATAGACATATATATTAAATAGTTAAGTTAAATAGGTAGTGCATATATATATATATATTTAATGTAATTGAATTTTTTCTCTATATTTATTTATCATGCATGTCATGTACTGCTGCCATAAAGTTAACAGATTTCATGACACGTGCCTGTGATATTAACCTGATTCTGATTTATCTTGAATGTTACAATGAAAATGAGGATTTGGAGGATGCATTCATTGATGGCATTGTATGAAAGCTGTCTATTATCTGCACTAGGTGTCTGTGCTGATTTTGTTCATTTACAGTCAGTCAAAAGAACATGGCAGCATGTTGGTTGGTTGTCCTTGTGAACCCCCTGCGGGAGAGTTTTTAAAATGGAAAAACCGTTCCACTCTCTCGACCTTGGACCTCCGGGTACAACATGATTAGTTGTCTCAAGCTAGGGTCTTCCTGGCATTCCATGGACAACTGTGATATCTGCTGTGCCTTGTCATGCTCTTTGCTCTCCATGAAATGTTACAGAATCACCTTCATGGCAGTTGGATCTCACTGTTGAGCTTATCCGCCCAGTCCACTGGAGCTGACTTCACATGGTAGTACAGGAATGTCCCTATTTTGCTAGTACAGGGTATGAGTTCTGCCAGCTACCTGCATCTGGTTTAGCTCACCTGTGGAAGTGTTATACTGGGACGTGGCCGCTGTTGCATGCAAACAGAGACTTGGAGCCACAGGTGAGAGCTGAGTGTCCGGTGGGGGCCAAAGTTGAGTGAACTAGCCCAGACTGGACACTATAAGCCCTTCATCAGGGGTGTGACCCCTCCCTCCACACTCCAAATACTGCAGTGTACACTGGTTGTATTCCTCCATTGATATCTATTTAGTTCAAAGTTCAAAGGAAATTTATATCAAAGTACACCTATGTCCCCGATATTCATTTTCTTGGGGGTAATATCAGTTAATACAAGAAACACAATAGAATAATTGAAAGACCCTATTCAACAGTACGGACAACAACCAAAGTGTGAAAAAAGACCAAACTGCAAATATAAAAACAGAAAAAAAATAATAAATATATAAAAAATAAATATCGAGAACATGAAATGCAGAGTCCTTGAAAGCAAGTCCACTTCAGTGAGAACAATTCAGTGACAGAGTGGATGAAGTTGAATGAAGTCATCTTCTCTGGTTTAAGAGTCTGATGGTTGAGGGGAAATAATTGTTCCTGAAGCAGGTGGGTCCTGAAGCTCCTGTACCTTCTTTCTGATGGCAGCAGTGAGAAGAGAATATGATGTGGATGGTGGTTATCCTTGATGTTGGATGCTACTTTCCTGCAATATCTCTCTGTGTGCATGATGGGGAGGGCTTTAGCTGTGATGGACTGGGCTGTTTCCACTACTTTTTGTAGGATTTTCCAATCAAGGGCATTGGTGTTTCCATACCAGACTGTGATGCACCTAGGCAATATATTCTTCACCACACATCTATAGAAGTTTGTCAAAGTTCTAGACGACTTGCTGATCTGTCACAAACTTCTAAGAAAGTAGAGGTGCTGCCTTGCTTTCTTTGTAACAACACTTATGTGCTGGATCCTGGACAGATCTTCTGAAATAACTCTAAGGAAAGTAAAGTTGCAGACCTATTCCAGCAACACACACAAAGTGCTGGTGGAACACAGCAGGCCAGGCAGCATCTATAAGGAGAAGCACTGTCGACATTTCGGGCCGAGACCCTTCGTCAGGACTAACTGAAAGGAAAGATAGTAAGAGATTTGAAAGTAGGAGGGGGAGGGGGAAATGCGAAGACTGGAGGGGGTGGGGTGGAGCTGAGAGCCAGAAAGGTGATTGGCAAAAGGGATACAGAGCTGGAGAAGGGAAAGGATCATGGGACAGGAGGCCTAGGGAGAAAGAAAGGGGGAGGGGAGAACCAGAGGAAAATGGAGAACAAGCAGAGTGATGGGCAGAGAGAGAGAAAAAATGAGGAGGGGGGAAAAGCTAAATATGTCAGGGATGGGGTAAGAAGGGGAGGAGGGGCATTTACGGAAGTTAGAGAAGTCAATGTTCATGCCATCAGGTTGGAGGCTACCCAGCTGGTATATAAGGTGTTGTTCCTCCAACCTGAGTGTGGCTTCATCTTGACAGTAGAGGAGGCCATGGATAGACATATCAGAATGGGAATGGGACATGGAATTAAAATATGTGGCCACTGGGAGATCCTGCTTTCTCTGGCGGACAGAGCGTAGGTGTTCAGCGAAACGGTCTCCCAGTCTGCGTCGGGTCTCACCAATATATAAAAGGCCACACTGGGAGCACCGGACACAGTATACCACACCAGCCGACTCACAGGAGAAGTGTCGCCTCACCTGGAAGGACTGTCTGGGGCCCTGAATGGTGGTGAGGGAGGAAGTGTAAGGGCAGGTGTAGCACTTGTTCTGTTTACAAGGATAAGTGCCAGGAGGGAGATTGGTGGGAAGGGATGGGGGACAACAACGAATGGACAAGGGAGTTGTGTGGGGAGTGATCCCTATAGAAAGCAGAAAGAGGGGGAGGGAAAGATGTGCTGGGTAGTGGGATCCCGTTGGAGGTGGCGGAAGTTACGGAGAATTATACGTTGGACCCAGAGGCTGTGGGGTGGTAGGTGAGGACAAGGGGAACCCTATTCCAGCTATTATATAAGGGGACCTATTCCACCTCTGATCGCTGATGAGGACTGGCTAATGGACCTCTGGTTTCCTCCTCCTTCATTCAATAATCAGTTCCTTGGTCTTGCTGACATGAGTGAAATGTCGTTGTTGTGGCTGCTATTA
Source organism: Hemitrygon akajei (assembly GCF_048418815.1). NCBI lineage: Eukaryota > Metazoa > Chordata > Chondrichthyes > Myliobatiformes > Dasyatidae > Hemitrygon > Hemitrygon akajei. The sequence continues at coordinate 74,704,679 of NC_133124.1, forward strand.
CTATTAGGAATTATTATAACTGTTAGGAACTAATACACAGTTTATAGTACTGTAATAGCATTGGTAATATTCTGATTTGTTCTGTATTACATTTAAATACATAATTTGTTACTCAGTTAAATGATAGTTTGTCTTTTTTACACCTTTTTAACTATTTTAATGAAACTTTGGCTAATTGGGGCAGCTGCTTAATTGGGCCAAAATATACAGGTCCTGATTATGTGTCCCAATTAACCGGCATCTACTGTATATAAAAAAATAAATTAAATCGGTAGTGCAACATGAGAGATAGAAAAATATGTATAGTGAGGTAGTGAGATCTAGTACATGGGCTCCATTCTGAAATCGAATGGTGATGGGGAAGAAGCAATGAGAAGCAGTCGTGTTCATAAAACATAAGACCATAAGACATAGGAGCAGAATGTCCTGGCTGATGGGGTCCTTAATGATGGTTGCCACCTATTTAAGATATTGCCTTTCAAGGTATCTTCGATTTTTTAGAGGTTAGTTCCCATAATGGATCTAGCTCATTCTGCAACTTTCTGCAGTTTTTCCTGATCCTGTATATTTGGCTTTCCATACTAGACAGTGATGCAACCGGTTAGAATGCTTTCCACAGTACACCTGTAGAAATTTGTGAGTGTTTTTGGTGATATATCAAACTCCTAGTGAAATATAGCTGCTCCTATGCCTTCTTTATAATTGTGTTGGGCCCAGGATCAATCTTCAGAGAATTTGACACCTAGAACTTGAAAATGCTCATTCTTTCCACTGCTGATCTCTCGATGATGACTGGTGCTTTCCCTTGTCTTCCCTTTCCTGAAGTCCACAACTTTGAGTGCAAGGTTATTGCTTCCACACCACTCAACCAGCTGATTGAATACACCTCCTGAACACTATTTGAGGTTTTGCCAACTATTGTTATGTCATTGGCAAATTTATAGATGATGTTTGACCTATGCCTAGCCACACAGTTGTGGGTGCAGAGAGAGTAGAGAAGTGGGCTAAGCACTCATCTTTGAGGTCCGTCACTGTTAGTGAGGAAGAGATGTTATTTCCAATTTGCACTGACTGTGGTCTCCCGATGAGGAAGTTAGGGATCCAATAGCAGAGGGAAGTACAGAGGCCCAGATTAGGAGCTTGTTGATCAATATTGAGGATATAATTCATTTGCCTACTTAAGAACTTCTTCTCGGTATCCACATTGTACTGCCTCTATTGTATTTACCTCGACCACTGCCCTCTCACCCCAGCAACACATTCCAGGCACCCACAACTCTGTGTGTGAAAAACTTGCCCCACATATCTCTTTTAAACATCCTCTGTCTCATATTAAATGTATGCTCTCTGGTATCAGACGTTTCAACCCTTGAAAATAGATATCTACTCTATATTCTATCTATGTCTCTTGTTTTATAAACTTCTGTTGGGTCTTCCATCAGCCTCTGTGCCACTCCAGAGAAAACAACTGAAATTTGTCCAATCTCTCCTAATGATAAGTGCCCTTTAATCCATGAAGCTTCCTGGTAAATCTCTTCTGCAACCTCTCCAAAGCTGCCAAATCCTGCAAGTTATAAATTAATTGGTATTTACTTAAGAAGCAATAAAACTGTTTGTTTTGTGCCCAGAAACAGAATCTCCAAAGCAGAGCTGTGACTTGTGTTAATATTGTGAAAATATTCTTGGTTGAATTAATCATGATTTCAACTTGGATTTACAGAGCGAGTTTGGCACCCAAGCATGTTCAACTGCTTCGTGTCTATTTACCTCATTAATTCCAGAATCCAATTATGGAATCTTGCTAAGTGTTACATTTCAAAAATGCAAGTAATTCTGCAAAAGCTGAAAATCCGGAGTAACACACAATAAATGTTGGTGGAACTCAGCAGGTCAGGCGGCATCTATGGGAAATGTTGACATTTTGGACTGAGACCTTTCACCAGGACAGTATGTAAATGGTTATTGTTAAGGTCAAAGATGAGTATTGTCATATGCACAAGTACATGTATGCAAAGGTGCAGTGAAAAAGTTACAGCAACATAATTGTCATGTCGCATTTTATAAGTAGCATTCACAAGAAAAACATAAATTAAACACATAGTTTTATAAGAACACGATTGGAACAAATAAACAGAGGTTAAAGCGGTCATAGTTTTGTTCATTTCATTAAGAACCAAATGGTTGAAGGGAAGCAGCTGTTTTTGAACCTGGTAGTGTGGAACCTCAGGCTTCTGTAACCTCTGCAAGATGGTAACAGTGACTGGATGGTGGGTATCTTTGATCATTGATGTTGCCTTCCTGAGGCATCGCCTCCTGTAGATTGGTTTTATTAATTAATTGGTTCTATTAATCTTTGTTTTGCATCCAATCCAGAGAGATAGTTTCATTTTAAAAGAACACTGAGGCAATACCAAAAAAAACCCACGAAGATGAGAGGGAAAGACGATGAGCAGATGGGAACAGGTGGGCGGAGGGAAAAGGAAACTGGGTAAAGTGGCCAAGGTGAGGGTGGGAGTTGGTTGAAAGATGGGTGTGTGAAATAACCTTTGTGGATAAGGGGGAAAAAGGGAGAAGTGGAAAGCAGGTCACTTGAAACAAATGGAGGAGGTGTGAGTAACCAGAGACAAACAAAACACTTATTAAGTTGCAAGTGAGTGTTTGTCTCCGATAGGATAAAACCAGCATGACTATGGGGCTAAGCTGTAATTCTATTTCTGTGAGGCATGATCTTGCCGGAGGATCACCTAATGCAGGTTTTCGACCCGAAACATCAAAAATTCCTTCCGTCCCACAGATGCTGACAGACTTGCTGAGTGACTTGAGCAGATTTTGCTGCCCCAGATTGTAGTATTTGCAATCTCCTTTGTTCACGTTCTCCACAATCATGCTTGCCAAGATCATTTCATGCTCTCTGCTTTCCCTCCCAATTTTTCCTTAAGTATTCTCCCACATCTCTTATAAACCACATAGGGACTGACTCATAAGCACCTGTTTGTAGTTAACATATGCTCCAGGTCCCAGCAACTCGAATATTTCTCTGCCTGTAACAAACATCCATTGGTGACATTGACTCCGTTTCCTTGTTGTTTCCTCTTCTTCTCTTTGGGAGCGAATGTTCCCAACCTGACCTGTCAGGCAGATCCTCCTGCTCTGCTTTTCACAGCTTCTGCATTCTTTTGTCCATGTTCTTTCCTTGTAACTTCTCCTGTACACTCATTGTGTACATTGCCTTTCCTCCAGGTTATCCTCATGGCCACACTGATTTTATCATCTCAGAGACATCCCCTCTTCCTCCTTCCCCATAGCTCAGCAAGCTTCTTTTGTCTCCTTCTCAGCTCTGAAGAGTGAGTTTCAACCTGAAACCTTGATTCTGATTCTCTTCCCACAGTCTCGTCCTGCCCTGCTGAGCATTTTTAGCATTTTCAACAAGTCAAAGTTGAGTCATCTGCACAAGTATTTGTATGCACAGGTGCAATCAAAAACACAGTAACATCACAGGCACTTTGTATCAGATTGGCTGCATTCACAAGAAACATAAATTAAACATATATCATACACAATATTTTTATAAAAAGCAACACCACTAGAACGTAAGAGTCCACGCCAGTGCAAAGTAATCAAAGTGTTCATTGTGTTGCTGTGTTGGGTAATGATTAGAGTTGTGCCATTTGGTTCAAGAACCTAATGGTTGAAAGGAAGTAGCTGTTCTTGAACCAGGAGGTAGCAGCCTTCAGGCTTCTGTACTTCCTTGCCCGAAGGTAGCTGCAGGAAGATGGTGAGAATCTGTGATGATGGATGTTGCCTCTGGTAGATATACCAATAGGGGGTTCAGATGTTTCCATGATGTATTGGGAAAAGTCCATTACTCTCTGCAGCTTCTTTCATTCTTATGCACTTTAGTTGCTGTTTCAGACCATAATGCAACCAATCAGGATATATTCAAGAGTACATCTGTAGAAGTTTATTAGTGTTCATTGATGAATGGAACCTCCTTAACCATTTAAGATGCTATAGTGGGTTCATTTCTGTTTTTATTTCAGATCTCTAGCAACTGCAGCAAATATTTGTTTATTCTCACTTGTTTGTCAAGAAGCCAGTATAGATTTGATGGGCAGAATTGCCTCCTTCTGTGTCTTAACAGTATTTGGAATTTTCAAAGTTTTAGAACACCTTGCATAATTTCCTAATTCATTGCAATATTCAATGCAGGAAACATCTACAGGGCAGACACACCAGTGCCATTTTGAGTGATGGGATAGAGTTTGAGATCCCTTTTGGGTTGAAGTCAAATGATTTATCAATACTATTCCATCTCGTGCGGACAACAAAATGTTTGCCATTTCTGTTGAAGAGTGGATTTGCTTTTGTGCACACAGCAGTGAAAGTCAAGGACATGAATGATTACTTATTTTTAATTTGGCCAAATCCCTTTTGTCTGTTGCAGACTCCTGGGACAGAGCTTTAATTGATGCAATATCCTATCCGTCTCTCATGATTGCTGCCTCATCTAAAGTAGAATCAATCTGACTGGTTATCTCTGTTGGGGAAGAATGTTCCATAAAGTAAAGACAAATTCTCAGTCGAGTGACCAACTTGCATTTATATCAGGGGAACATATACGATTCTGAATTGGGAGATTTTAGTTGCTGGTCAGTGTTCACTCAAGTCAGACGGGAAGATTTATGAATTTTGGCCTGGTGTAGAAGTATTCATTATCAAATAGTTTCAGGTTTCCAAAAGCAAGATTTTTTAAAGCAGGAAATATCATAAAATTTGCTAAGACTAGAACAATTTAGTTTTGAGTAAAACATGGATAAACATCAGCTTTCATTAAAACAAAGGAAACTGAGGAAAGACTAATTAGAATCAATGCATCGAACATGATTGTACAGTAACAGGAATTTTGACCACCAATAATCCATTCACACTGATCCCATTTCATTTTCCTCACATTCCCATCATCCCTCTCAGGTTCTACCCCTCACCTACACACTAGGGGCAATCAATGGTGTATCTAAGGTATGGCAGGTATGGCATGTGCCCTGGGCGCCACTTGAGGGGGGGGCGCCACTGAGCAGTTTCTATTAAAGTCAGACAAGCCATCCTCGGATAGTGAAAAAACAATTTTCTTCAGATGTATGATCTGTTTTTGATTATCATGGGTGAGAAGCACTAGGATGGCCTTATTTCAGAGCATTGTGTAAGAAGACCATGAAATGTTTCTTCACGAAGGAGGAGGAAAATGGAGCTGAAGGACAGAAGAGACAAAAGTTGGAGGTGGAGGAAGCCAAGAAGTTGAGCAAGTTCTTCAAGCCCTTCTTTGAAAAGCCCGGAACAAGAAGTTTGACACGTTCCATGGAGTCGCCTGCACCTGCTACAAGTTTGTTAGAATCCGAAGGTGGATCAAGTACAAGTGTGTCACAAGCCGAGGAGGAAGTCCAGTCAGATAAATTCGAGTATGACGAGATTAAGAGCGAGGCTGCCACAGAGAATGTGGACATGACAGGAGGGGAAGGCGACGGTGGTGATGTTGAGTTTATTGATGAGATTGAACCTGACGACGCTGAACCTAGTGAACTGGATGATGTCAAAGAACCTGGAACTGTCATACCAGTAGTGATTGAACAGCATGACATTGGACTTCTGAAGTTCGACAAGGATGCTGGAAAAGCAATTCTGCCTGACACGTTGAGAACAGAAATAATAAAGCTGGGTTCGAAGTATTTCCAGAACAGTGAGGGGCCTTTCCTACCAACAAATAACTGCTCAAAGAACAAAACTTGGTTCAAGAGGAAATTGGGAAATGGTCATGGTGAGGAAGTGACTTGCTCATGGCTGGTCTATTCCCCTTCTAAAAAGTCTGCATTTTGTATCTGTTGTCTTCTCTATTCCCAGTCAGACCATCAATCCTCATTGGAGCAGGAAAGTGGATTCAACCAGTGGAAAGCACCTGAAAGGATTAGTGTTCATGAAAATGCCAAGAATCATCGGGAATGCTTCACACAGTGGAAAGAAATGGAAAGAAATTTAGCTGGAACCAGAGGAGTTATTGACATGGTATTTCAGTCACAGATTGAGAAGGAAAAGCAGAAGTGGCGTGATATCTTGATGAGAATTCTTCACTGCATAAAATATCTTGCGACTCAGAACCTGGCTTTGCGAGGACACGGGAGTCACTTCAGCTAGACAATGACTCCAAAGTGGGAAATTTCCTTGGCTTACTGAAACTACTGGCCATCTTTGACCCTGTCATAAAAGAAAACCTCATTCATTTGGAAAGTCATCCTGGGTCCACGTCTTAGCTTTCACCGGGTGTCCAGAATGAATTCATCCACATGATGGCATCCACTGTTCGCCAGAGTTTACTGAGAAGCATTTGTAAAGCCAAGTACTATGGTCTCATGTTTGACTCGACTCCTGATCAGGCACACCGTGAGCAGATGTTAGAAGTAGTGAGGTATGTGGAAGTTGATTTTGAGAGGGAAACAGTCTGTATTAGAAAGTCCTTCCTTGATTTTATCCAGATAAGTCAGAAGGATGCTGAGAGCTTGGTTGAAGACATCTTGAAACAGCTAGAGAAGGACGAAATGGAGCCACAAGATTGTCGGTCACAATGCTATGACAACACTGCTGTGATGGTTGGACACAGAAGTGGTGTTCATCAAAGAATAAGTGAGAAAAACAACCTGGCAGTGTTTGTGAATTGCGACAATCACTCACTCAACTTGATGGGTGTACATGCAGCCAAGTAGGATACAATGATGGTCACGTTTTTTGGAACCATCAAAGCTCTCTACGTATCTTTCTCTCGTTCAACACAGTGCTGGGAAAAACTCAAAAATGCCGTGCCTGTGGTTGTTAAGTCAGAGTCCGAAACCAGGTGGAGTGCAAGGACAGAAGCAGTGAAGCCTGTCAACAAGTACGTAAAGGAGATACTTCAAGTTCTCCAGGACATGATAGACAATGAAAACGAGACCAGTGAAACAAGAAGTTACGCAAGGCAGCTGTACAACTGCATGTTGAGTTACGATTTTCTGATTTTGCTAGGATTTTGGCACAAAGTACTCATTCGCATTGACCGTATTCAAAAGAGGCTGCAGGATCCTAGCATGAACATCCACAATGCTGCCCTGGATTTGAAAGCCCTCCGAGGTCATTTTTATGATGAAAGAGAAGTGTTGGTCAGTGAGTTATTCAAAGAAGGAGTCGATCTCTGTCAAGAATGGTATATTGAAGTTGAAAGACGTCAGAGACGAAAGAAATGAATGGCTGATGAGAACTCGAGAGACACTGGGTTAACAGCTAAGGAAGAAATGGAAAGAGTCATGAAGGGAACACTCGACTGTATTTACAGAGAAATGGATGAAAGGTTCACTCGTTTGCATGACACTGACGCCAAGTATGGGTTCCTTCTCGATGTATTACAGTGCCGACAGTAATGACCTAAAGAAGAAGTACGAAAATTTGGGCGAATTGTACAGCTCTGATGTTGATGGACAGCAGCTATATGAAGAAATTTTGGATTGCAGACCTTGCTATCAAGGCGGGTCAACATGAAAGTATTAAGACCTGAATAGCTGCTTGAATTTATTGTTCAGTATGGAGATGAAAGCATCTTCCCCAATCTTTGCATTGCTATTCAGATAATGCTAACCATCGCAGTTTCCATCGCCAGCTGTGACAGATCATTCAGCAAATTAAAACTAATACTTTCGTAGTTGAGAGCCTCCATGGGTCAAGGCAGACTGTGATCTTGCTCTGCTGAGTGTAGAAAGAGAAGAAACTGATAAAACCGACTTTGATCATATCATAGACCAATTTGCATCAGTGAAAGCAAGGAAGGTGCAGTTATAATTTTCATGTAGTGCCATAATTTGTTAATTAAAAGATTAACAAGCTTGACTTGTATTTTTGAGCTGATATTATGGTAAAGTTATCTAAAAGATGTGTGTCAGATGTTTGGACAGGAGCGCACTTTCGGTGCTTGCCATAGGTGCTATTTTCCATAGATACACCCCTGGGGGCAATTAACCTACCTAATTGCACTTCTTTTGGGCACTGGAGGAAGCCAGAGTCACACAGTCACAGGGAAAACATGCAGACTCCACACAGACAGCACCTGAGGTCAGAAGAGAACCCGGGTTTCTGGAGATATGAGACAATAGTTTGACCAGCTGCACCTCTGTTCCCTGTGGATTTGTATACTTTCCTCCAGGTACTTTGGCTTCCTCCCACACCTCAAAGATGTGCAGGTTGGTAGGTTGATTGCCCGTTGTAAATTGAGGTGCACTGTATCATAAATGGAATTGGAATTGGAACTGGTTTATTATTGTTACTGTGTTACAGTGAAAAGCTTGTCTTGCATATAGATCGGATCATTACACAGTGCATTGAGGTAGTACAAGGGAAGATAATAACAGCATGCAGAATAAAGTGTAACAACCTCAGAGAAAGTGCAATGCAGAAGACAATAAGCTGCAAGATCATAATGAGATAGACTGTGAAGTCAAGAGTCTATCTTATTATACTAAGGCGCTATTTAGTAGTCTTACTACAGTAGGGTGGAAGATTACCTTCAGCTTGGTGGTAAGTGTTATCAGTCTTTTGTTTCAGTTGCCCAATGAGAGTAGGGAGGAGGGAGAAATAAGTGCCTTAGATAGAATAAATAGGAAGGACCTATTTCCTTTAAATGAGTAGTCAAATACCAGAGGACATAGATTTAATTGGTGGAATGTTGGGGGGAGAGGGGTGAAGATCCGGAGGATGGAGGGTCTGGAACTTGGTGCCTGATCTACAAACACCCCTATCTAAGAAGCCACCATCACTTGCAGTGCAGTGATCTGCAGGACCACTCAACAGGTGCTGGAAGGTAGGATTAGGCTGGGAGGCTCTTTGTTAACCCAAGTCAGAGAGCAATACAGGCCCCATGGCCCAACCAGAGCCCACCCAACCTGTCCCAATTTCCTGCATTTGGTCAAAATCCCTCCAAGCCCTCCCCCTCCATGTGCCTATCCAAGTGCTTCTTAAATGATACATTGTACCTTCCTCAACCACTTCCTAAGGCAGCTAGTCCATATACTCACCACTCTCTGGGTGAGAATGTTGTCCCTCAGGTCCTTTTAAAATCCTCTCCTTTCTCACCCTTAACCTATGCACGATAGTTTTCGACTCCCCTATCTTGGGGAAAAGACTGTTAGCAACCACTTTATCTATGCCTCTCATAATTTTAAACACTTCTACTAGAAAATGTTTTAAAGTTTTAAATGTTTAAGGAACATGTTCTTCTCCTCCGTCATGAACCCATGAACACTACCTCACTATTTTGCTCTCTTTTTGCATTACTTAATTAATTTTTATATATTCATTATTGTAACTTAGTGTAAGTTTTTATGCACTGTGCTGTTGCTGCATAACATCAAATTTCATGACGTACATTAGTGATAATAAATCTGATTCTGATTCTGAATTCGGAAAGGGATAACATAGAACACAGTGGGCTGAATTGCCTCCGGCATCATCAATCTCACTGGCTCTTACTCAGCCTTGGATCACGTGGACAATTAAAATACCTATGTCAGGCTGCTGTTTATTGTCTACCGCTCAGTGTTCCACACAATCATACCCTCAGTTTTAGTCATCAAGCTCCCCAATCTGGGCCTCTGTACCTCCCTCTAATGGGATCTTTGACTTCCTCACTGGGAGATCACAATTAGTGCAAATTGGAGATAACATCTCCTCATCATTCACAACCAACACCGGTGAAGCTCAAGGCTGAATGCTTAGCCGACAGCTCTACTCTTTCTACACCCATGGTAGTCTGGCCAGGCACAGTTCAAAAGCTGTCTATAAATTTGCTGACAACATAACTATTGCTGGCAGAATTTCAGATGGTGATGAGGAGGCGTACAAGAGCAAGATAGATCAGCTGGTTGAATGGTCATGTGGCAACAACCTCACATTCAATGTCAGTAAGACCAAGGAACTGATTGTGGACTTCAGGAAGGTGAAGTTGAGGGAGAACACACCAGTTCTTATTGAGAAATCTGAAGTAGAAAGGGTGAGCAGTTTTAGGTTCCTGGATGTCAACATCTCTATCATGGGCCCAACATATTGATGCAATTACAAAGAAGACACAGCAGTGCCTATATTTCATTAAAGTTCGAGGAGACTTAGTATGTCACCAAAGGCCCTCACAAATTTCAACAAATGTACCATGGAGAACATCTAACTGGTTGCATCGCCATCTGGTATGAAGGGGTCACTGCACAGGGTCCTAATAAGTTTCAGAAGGTTTTATACTCTGCCAGCTCCATCATGGGCACTAGCCATCCCACCATTGAGGACACCTTTGAAAGATGATGCCTCTGAAAGGCGGCATCCATCATTAAGGAGCCCCATCACACAGGACATGCCCACTTCTCATTGCTAACATCAAGGTGCAGGTACAGGAGCTTGAAGACACACACTCAGCATTTCAGGAACAGCTTCTTCCCCTCCGCCATCACATTTCTGAATGGACAATGAACCCATGAACACTATGGCAGTATTTTTCCTCTCTTTTTGCATTACTTATTAATTTAATTTTCTTTTAAATATATATGTTGTAGCCCGGGGAAAAGTACACACTCAGGACAACAACTACTTTTTCAGGTTTTAATTCCTTTATCTGTTTTAGATATTTAAGTGCCAGAAGAGGGACTTAAAACAAAACGAACGACTTTACAATCAGGTCCCGCCGTTACAATCTCCATTTAACCTTCAATCCACACACTCGTGTCTCGACCAATTGCGTATGCAGTATAAAGATACAAAGAAAACTGCACAAAACTAATATGGTACTAATATGGTACTAATACGGTAGTGGCAATTCTACTTGGCTGGTGAGGAACTTTGCAAGTCACGCTATCCAGCGTTGAGTTCTTTACTCATGAAAATCTAAAGCATCTTTCCTCACCATGCCTAGCACCTCGGGGGAACTTGATTCCAACACCCCAACAGCTTCGGTAGCAGAAAACAAAATGGTCTCCCCACTATCCCGCGTGTGCGTAATGAAGTCACCATCTCCAATTAAAGGCACAGACACCTATTCTAGCGTTACCCAGATGAATGCCTAAGTACACTTTTAATGATAATGAATAGCATTCGATGGTCACCTGGTTACATATATTTCTTATTATAATTTATAGTTCGTATTATGTATTGCAATGTTGCCACAAAACACTAAATTTCACAACACATTCCAGTGATATTAAACCTGATTCTGATTCTGAATGTGGTCATGTTTGCAGTGCATCTGTAAACAGAAGATTCTGTTCTCCTGGTGACAGAGTGCATTCTTAGAGCGATTCCTTTAAAGAGGAGGGTCACGTGGTAGGTCTGCTTTTCAAAACTGTAGCGTTAACATAGACGTTCTGTCTGTCAGCTTGCAGTCTTAGCTTCTAAAGAATTTACCATTGATGTAAATGAGCCTCTACCTCTTTATGTGTGTCTCACTGAGTTTGTGAATCAAGCAGAAACCAATCTCTCAAATTCTGGTTGTCTGAAGCTCAGACAACCAGTTGAAGGTTCACGAGAACAGCACGGGGTGGAGTGCATGCAGGTCATCAAGAAACACACATTAATCTAGAATTGTCATAGAAGCAAATAAAGTGGTTGTTGCTTGACTTCTGTTAGTTTTTTAAAATCTTCCCAATCCTTTAGCTTCCCACTAATTTTTGCAATGTCGTATGCCCTCTTGTTTGCTTTTATGCCATCTGTGACTACCTTTGTGCATCATCCTCTTTAGAATGCTTCTTCTTCTTCTTCTTCTTCGGGATGAACAGATCCCGCATCTTCTGAAATACTCCCCAAAACACCAGCCATTGACACTATCACATTGATGCAATGAAGAAGATGGCATGCCAGTAGCTCTATTTCATTATGACTCGAGGAAATTTCATATGTTACCCAAGACTCTTGCCGATATCTATACACTTATGGTGGAGAACATTCTGACTGGTTACACCACAGCCTGATACGGAAGCTCCAACGCGTAGGATCGCAGAAGGTTGGAGCCTTCTCACAGGCACACCCCTCTTCACCACTGAAGACATATTGGTGCCTCAAGAAGGTGGCAGGAGATACTGGTGCCTGAGGACTCACACTCAACAAGGGTCCCAGTTGCAGTGTAGTTAGACAATAAGGGCAAGACGAGTTTAATTGTTCAATGGTCTTCCTGATGGATACAATCACAAAGAAGCTACACCAGCAGGTCTACTTCATTAGGAATTCAAGGACATTTAGTATTACCAAAGACTCTTGCCAATTTCTATACATGTACAGTGGAGAACATTCTGATTGGTTACATCACAACCTGGTATGGAAGCTCATATGCACAGGATCATAGAAGGCCATAGACTTAGCCAGTTCCGTCATGGGCACAGCCCTCTCCAGCATCGAGGACATCTTCAAGAGGTGGTGTGTAATGAAGGTGGCATTCATCAAAAAGGACCCTCTCCAGCTGGGGCACGCCCTCTTCTCATTACTACCATCGGGGAGGAGGAGCAGAAGCCTGAAGGACCACACTTTACAGTCAAGCAGTTTCTCCCCGTCTGCCATCAGATTTCTGAACAGTCCTTGAACACTGCCTCATTATTCCTTTTTATTGCACTATTTATTTATTTGGTAATTTATAGTAATATTATGTTTTTGCACTCCACTGCTGCTGCAGAATAACAGATTTTTTTGGTCATATAAGATGGTGATAATATACCTGATTCTGTTTCATATAAAAGCAGGACAGAAACTGCCCTTGAGCCTGGTTATACGTCCTTCCAGGTTTTTGAATTTTCTACCATTGATGCATCTCCGTCCATTTTCAGGGCATCTGTGCTTACCTCATTTTCCACTGCCTGAACGGAGATAGAGTTCCTCATTTCCATACCTACCACCCCATGAGCCTTCACATTCAACACATTATTCTCTGCATCTTCTGCCATTTCCAAAGGGATCCTACCACCAAACACATCTTCCTCCCTACCTCCCTACCTCCTGCACAGGCTCACGTTTTCATCAGAAAACGACAGACAACCAATACATAATTATATCAATATGAATTCTAAAAAGTGAATGGGAATAGAAGGGTGCTGACCATAACTTACCATGATTCCCTTATCCCTCCTCACTAATCTCCTTCCCAGCACTTATCGCAGCAAGTTGCTGAACTGCTGCAACTGTCCACTCACCTCCCCCCTCAACCCCATTCAGGGCCCCAAGCAGTCCTTCCAGGTGAGGCAACACTCCACCTGCAAATCCCTGGGGGTTTCTATTGTGTCTGCTGCTCTTCTGTATTGGTGAGACCTGTCGTAAATTGGGGGATTGCTTCATTGAGCACCTCCTCTCTATCTGCCAAAAGCAGAACTTTCCAGTGGTCAAACATTTTAATTTGATGTCCAGTGCCGTTCTGACGTGTTGGTCCAAGGCCTCCTCTTGTGCCATGATGAGGCCATCCTCTGAGTGGAAGAGCCTTATCTGTCCCCCAACCTGATGGCATGAATATTGATTTCTCCTTCAGCAAAAAGAAATTTCCCTCCCCCCTCCTCTTCTTCTATTCCCCACTCTGGCCTCTTATCTCTTCTCACCTGCCTATCGCCTCCCCCTGGTGCCTCTCCTCCTTCCCTTTCTCCTGTGGTCCACTATCCTCTCCTACAGCATGAGATCACCAGACAGTGATGCAACCAGTCAAAATGCTCTCCATGGTACATCTGTAGAAATCTTCTAGAGTCTTTGACATACAAAATTCCCTCAAACTTCTGATGAGGCATGGCTGCTGAAGTGTTCCCTTTATCATTGTATTGAAGCAGTGTACCAGGGTGTGGCCACTGTCACAAGCAAACAGTTACTTGGAGCCACAGGTGAGAACTGGGTGGCAGGTGGGGACTAAAGGTGGATGAGCTGCCCCTGAGCGGAGCATGACCAGCCCACCACCAGAGGTTCTACCCCTCCCTGGACACCCCATACACCTGAGGTGAGGGTAGCTGGGGGCCTCCGACTCCGGTGAGATAGGGATATGCCTACTCCAGCATGTGAAGCCAATTCTGGTGGACTGGGCGGATGAGACTAACTACAAGATTCAACGGTCAAGAAGACGGTGCTACAACACTTTGTAGAGAGCAAAGGGCATGACAAGGCACAGAAGGCGTCGTGGATATTAACTGGAGCTGAGGAAGCCTCCAGCCATGACGATTTTTCATACCATTAGACCAAGATTTTTGAGGCCGAGGGAATGGAACTGTCCCAGTACAAAGTGTTTTTCACTGTTATATTCCTCCCGCACAGGTTCACGTTATCGTCGGGAAATGACAGACAACCAACACATAATTATATCAATATGAATTCTAAAAAGTGAATGGGAATAGAAGGGTGCTGACCATAACTTACTGAAGACCAATCACGATAAAACAGTATTAAAATGGCATAAATTAGAAGTATGAGCATGATGAACCTGAGGCATTGGTGTCTCCAATATTCTCATAGTGTGGCAAAATGTAGCAGCTACATCACGTTCTCTATCTGGCTGCCTGAGTAGAATTTTGCATTGGTTGTCTTAATTCGTAAACAGTGGTAAATTATGTTGAAACCCATTGGACCAGAACGTGCATTCTTCCCCATAAATCAGGGTAGTCATCACAGCTGAGCAGCCTAGGACACTGACTAAAAAGTTAATGTGTATACCCACAAATTTTATATGTGATGGCAAACATTTAATTGGCCAGCATTTTGTTTATATGATCTTTATCTCTGTCTTCACTTTATAGAAGCAATTATTTCACAAGCCAAAAAGGCGGATCCTGCAATCGCTTTGCCTATCTCTCCAGCGTGTTATGCATTCATATTTTAGTTATAATCCTTAGAGAATTCAAATCTGTATATTTCCAGTCAATCAATTCTTTTGCTTTCAGCAGCAGTGGGCTTTATGGCTATGATATAAGAAGAATTAACTGTGTGTAAGTATTTTAGTGCTGTATTTGCTAATCTCGAAAGACTAAGCAATATCTTCCACCTTTACTTGTAATAGGTATTATTCTGATACTCTTTGGAAGGCCATAAGACATAGGAGAAGAATTAGGCTATTCGGCCCATCAACTGTGCTCCACCATTCTATCATGGCTGATTTATTATCCCTCTCAACCCCATTCTCCAGCCTTCTCCCTGTAACCTTTCACAACCTTACTAATCAAAAACCTATCAACCTCCACCTTAAATATACCAATAGCATGACCTCCACAGCCATTTGTGGCTATGAATCCTACACATTCTTCACCCTCTGGCTAAAGTATTTTCTCAGCATATCTGCCCTAAAGGGACATTCTTTTATTCTGAGAATATGGCTCTGATCCTCAGTTCTCCCACTGTTGGGAACATTCTCACCATTTCCACTCCCTAAGTCTTTCAATATTCAGTAGGCACGATATGCACAAGTTCATACGTGTACGGGGACAATGAAAAACTTCTTTGCAGCAGCATCACTGGCACATAGCATCTTACAGGCTGCATTCACAAGGAAAACTAATTATAACCTTTTTTTAACAAGAGAGTACACAATTAGAAAAGATGTATTTTGGTGCAGTGTCATGGTGTTGCTAGACTATGATTGTGCACGATAGTTCAAGAAGAGAATGGTTGAAGAGAAGTAACTGTTCTTGAACCTGGTTGTGTGGGAAATACCTCCTGCCCAATGGCAGCTCGGATTCCCGAACTTAGACAAGGGCAAGTTTCTTTCATGGGGTAAGCAGGGGTTATTTCATGTTTTAAGCCACAATATTGTGATTACTTTTGTCTATAACACTCGGGAATATCTTCCTAAAGATGGTAATGGATGGAGGAATTTCAGTGCCCCACATAGAGATCATTAAGAGCACCAAATTTCTTGGTGTTCACCTGGCGGAGAATTTCACCTGGTCCCTCAACACCAGCTCCATAGCAAAGAAAGCCCAGCAGCATCTCTACTTCCTGCGAAGGCTGAGGGAAGTCCATCTCCCACCCCCCATCCTCATCACATTCTACAGGGGTTGTATCGAGAGCATCCTGAGCAGCTGTATCACTGCCTGGTTCAGAAATTGCACCATCTCGGATCGCAAGACTCCGCAGCGGATAGTGAGGGCAGCTGAGAAGATCATCAGGGTCTCTCTACCCGCCATTATGGACATTTACACTACATGCTGCATCCGCAAAGCAAACAACATTATGAAGGACCCCATGCACCCCTCATACAAACTCTTCTCCCTCCTGCCATCTGGGAAAAAGCACCGAAGCATTCGGGCTCTCACGACCAGACTATGTAACAGTTTCTTCCCCCAGGCTATCAGACTCCTCAATACCCAGAGCCTGGACTGACACCTTACTGCCCTATTGTCTTGTTTATTATTTATTGTAATGCCTGCACTGTTTTGTGCACTTTATGCAGTCCTGGGTAGGTCTGTAGTCTAGTGTAGTTTTTTTCTGTGTTTTTTTTTGTGTAGTCCAGTCTAGTTTTTGTACTGTTTCATGTAACACCATGGTCCTGAAAAATGTTGTCTCATTTTTACTATGTACTGTACCAGCAGTTATGGTCGAAATGACAATAAGAGTGACTTGACTTTTCATTACATGTTCAGCAACACATCCACTGCATCAACACAACAACTTACTTGTCGGGGGGGAGGGGGTGGAGAGTGTTTCAACAAATACATGGAAAAATCGCAATCAACTGCCTTACTGGAATTTTAACTGAAGCCTTGTCAGATACTCTACATCTAGCACCTCAGGAAAAATGTCTTTTCAAAGGCTTTCAGCCAAGTACAGGAACAATGATCACAATAGGCGCGATACCCCTATCTGCACTTACAGACACAAGGACAATCTGTGGGGAGTTATGGTGTTAAGTATTTGTGTTTCTTAAGGAGCATTCCAAAGCCCTCTTGCTTTTCTGTTTAAAATACAACCTTCCCAGTAACTCCGGAATATCAGTTGGGGATTGGGGGAGGGGTGTTGGGGTAAGAAACGGGAACAAATGCCACCCGCTCATTGCCTGCTAGCTGGCTGCTCCTATTCTGTCTAGAAGCTCAGGGCGATTGAGTTAATTCACTCACTGTGCGCCAAGCTCAGAGAATCTACTTTACACCTTGCCAATGACAAAGCAGGACTTGCCTGAACACAAGAGTTTCTGCAGACGCTGCAAGTCCAGAGCAACACACACAAAATGCTGGAGGAACTCAGCAGGCCAGACGGCATCCATTCATGGAAACAAACAAACAGATGATGCTTCAAGATGAGACAACCTCTCTCCCACCCTACCACCACCCCACCCTCCCCCGCCACCAGGACTGCCATTGCAAGAGGGGAGAGGAGATAATGACTGGGATGGGTGGGGTTTTTGTTTATGCTTTCTGCTTTACTGAGGCAGTAATGAGTCCTTCTTCATTACTGGTTTCAAATCCTGGAACTCCCTCCACAGATCACTGTGGGAACTCCTTCAATAGAAGAGTAACAGTGGCTCAAGAAATGGCTCTCCCTCTCCTTCTTAAGCGCCATTATATGTGCAATACCTATTTGGATGCCATCAATGCCCATATCCCACAGAGGAATTAAGGAAAATGGTATTTCCTTCAATATCTCCATAAGGCCCAGTCAATCACTCTTCAGATAAAGATGCTTCACTGACAACCCAGTGACTTGATGCCCAAGGTTTGAAGTCCTCTCATAATCCATATGGAACTGTTCAGCAGCTGAGAGAGAAAAAATAAAATCAGCAGGGACCTGCGTGCTCTGGTTTTCACCCATATCCCCAGTATGTGTTGGTTGGTCGGTTAATTGACTATTGTAAGTTGCTCCTGGTGTAAACGAGGATAAGAGAATGAGGGGGCAGTGGACCGGCATGTGAGTGAGAATGGCCACAGGAAGGTAGGTGGAGGAATGGAACTGATGGGATGATTGGTCTCTTGCCAATTCTAATGAATGTGCAGCTGAGTGTTAGATTCAGATGAGTATATTGTCATATATACCAGGGTGCAATGAAATTCCTTGCTTATGTGAAGCTCACCGAGTAAACAGCGTATATGATGCTAATAAACAAATGATAACTGCAGTGAATAGTGCAGAATGTAACACATTCTAAAGCAGTGCAAAGAGAAATGCTGAAGTGACAATTGGGGAGGAAGCATTAAGAAGAGGGACGCCTCACGTCTTAATAAGCTGGTAAGGAAGGCGGGCTCTGTCGTGGGCAAAGTACTGGAGAGTTTAACATCGGTAGCTGAGCGAAGGGCGCTGAGTAGGCTACGGTCAATTATGGAAAACCCTGAACATCCTCTACATAGCACCATCCAGAGACAGAGAAGCAGTTTCAGCGACAGGTTACTGTCGATGCAATGCTCCTCAGACAGGATGAAGAGGTCAATACTCCCCAATGCCATTAGGCTTTACAATTCAACCACCAGGACTTAAGAACTTTTTAAAAGCTATTATTAATGCTTTTTGAGATAGTGATTTAGATGCATATCATTTTTTTTACTGAGTTAAGTATTGTATGTAATTAGTTTTGCTACAACAAGTGTCATTGAATGACGCCAACCTTCTAAGGAAGTACAGTCGACTCTGTGCCTTCCTGCACAAGGCATCTGTGTTGGCAGTCCAGTCTAGCTTCTCGTCTAACTGTACTCCCAGATACTTGTGGGTCTTAACCTGCTCCACACATTCTCCATTAATGATCACTGGCTCCATATGAGGCCTAGATCTCCTAAAGTCCACCACCATCTCCTTGGTCTTGGTGATATTGAGACGCAGGTAGTTTGAGTTGCACCATATCACAAAGTCCTGTATCAGTTTCCTATACTCCTCCTCCTGTCCATTCCTGACACACCCCACTATGGCCGTGTCATCAGCGAACTTCTGCACATGGCAGGACTCCGAGTTATATTGGAAGTCTGATGCGTACAGGGTGAACAGGACCGGAGAGAGTACGGTTCCCTGCGGCGCTCCTGTGCTGCTGACCACCGTGTCAGACCTACAGTCTCCCAACCGCACATACTGAGGTCTATCTGTCAAGTAGTCCACTATCCAATCCACCATGTGAGAGTCTACTCCCATCTCCGTTAGTTTGTGCCTTAAGATCTTGGGCTGGATGGTGTTAAAGGCACTAGAGAAGTCAAGGAATGTAATCCTCACAGCACAACTGACCCCATCTAGGTGAGAGAGTGATTTGTGCAGCAAATACGTGATAGCATCCTCCACTCCCACCTTCTCCTTATACGCAAACTGAAGAGGATCCTGGGCGTGCCTGGTTTGTGGCCTCAGACTCTGTATTATCAGCCGCTCCATGGTCTTCATCACGTGCGACGTCAAGGCAACAGGTCTGAAGTCATTCAACTCTATCTATCTAATGCAAAAGGTAGAATTAGAGGATGCAGAACGTGGCAATGCCACCGGGAAGAGATGTGAAGGAGGTGACTGACAATAGACAATAGGTGCAGGAGCAGGCCATTCGGCCCTTTGAACCAGCGCTGCCATTCACTGTGATCATGGCTGATCATCCACAATCAGTACCCTGTTCTTGCTTTCTCCCCATATCCCTTGACTCCGCTATCTTTAAGAGCTCTGTCTAACTCTTTCTTGAAAGCATCCAGAGAATTGGTCTCCACTGCCTTCTGAGGCAGAGCATTCCACAGATCCACCACTCTCTGGGTGAAAAAGTTTTTCCTCAACTCCGTTCTAAATGGCCTACCCCTTACTCTTAAACTGTGGCCTTTGGTTCTGGACTCCCCCAACATTGGGAACATGCTTCCTCCCTCCAGCATGTCCAATCCCTTAATAATCTTATATGTTTCAATCAGATCCCCTCTCATCCTTCCAAATTCCAGTGTATACAAGCCCAGTCGCTCCAACCTTTCAACATATGACAGTTCCGCCATCCCAGGAATTAACCTCGTGAACCTACGCTGCACTCCCTCAATAGCAAGAATGTCCTTCCTCAAACTTGGAGACCAAAACTGAAAACAATACTCCAGGTGTGGTCTCACCAGGGCCCTGTACAACTGCAGAAGGACTTCTTTGCTCCTATACTCAACTCCCCTTGTTATGAAGGCCAACATGCCATTAGCTTTCTTCACTGCCTGCTGTACCTGCATGCTTACTTTCAGTGACGGATGAACCCACCCAGCTTTGTGTCATCTGCAAATTCGCTAATGTTACTTTTAATCCCTTCATCTAAATCATTAAAGTATATTGTAAATAGCTGCGGTCCCAGCACCGAGCCTTGCGGTACCCCACTAGTCACTGCCTGCCATTCTGAAAAGGACCCGTTAATCCCTACTCTTTGTTTCCTGTCTGTCAATCAATTTTCTATCCATGTCAGTACCCTATCCCCATACCCCCATACCATGTGCTGTAATTTTGCCCACTAATCTCCTATGTGGGACCTTATCAAAGGTTTTCTGAAAGTCCAGGTACACTACATCCACTGACTCTCCCTTGTCCATTTTCATAGTTACATCCTCAAAAAATTCCAGAAGTCAAGCATGATTTCCCCTTCGTAACTCCCTGCTGACTCAGACCGATCCTGTTACCGCAATCCAAATACACTGCTATTTCATCTTTGATAATTGACTCCAGCATCTTCCCCACCACTGATGTCAGGCTAACTGGTCTATAGTTCCTTGTTTTCTCTCTCTCTCCTTTTTTAAAAAGTGGGATCAATCCGGACAAGTGTGAGGTGATGCATTTTGGAAGGACAAACCAGAAGACTGAGTACAGGATTAATGGTCAGTTACTTAAGAGTGTGGATGAACATAGGGACCTTGGGGTTCAAATCCATACATCCCTCAAGGTTGCTGCGCAGGTTGATAGGGTAGTTAAGAAGGCATATGGGATGCTAGGCTTCATTAACAAGGGGGTTGAGTTTAAGAGTAGAGAGGTCATGTAGCAACTACAAATTTCTGGTGAGACCGCACTTAGAGTATTGAGTTCAATTCTGGTCACCTCATTATAGGAAGAATGTGGAAGCTATGGAGAGGGTGCAGAGGAGATTTACCAGGATGCTAACACACACAAAATACTGGTGGAACACAGCAGGCCAGGCAGCATCTATAAGAAGAAGCACTGTCAACGTTTTGGGCTGAGATCCTTCGTCAGGACCCATCGTTAGTAATACTGTAATACTGTAAAACTGTAATACTGGCACTTCCGATTTTCCCTTCTCCTTCTCAAATTGTAGATTAAAACTTGTCATATTATGGTCACTACCTCCTAATGGCTTCTTTACCTCGAGTTCCCTTATCAAATCCGGTTCATTACACAACACTAAATCCAGAATTGCCTTCTCCCTGGTAGGCTCCAGTACAAGCTGTTCTAAGAATCCATCTTGGAGGCACTCCACAAACTCCCTTTCTTGGGGTCCAGTACCAACCTGATTTTCCCAGTCTACCTGCATGTTGAAATCCCCCATAACAACCATAGCATTTACTTTTGCGACATGCCAATTTTAACTCTTGATTCAACTTGCACCCTATATTCAGGCTACTATTTGGGGGCCTGTAGATAACTCCTATTGGGGTCTTTTTGCCTTTACAATTTCTCAGTTCTATCCATACCTACTCTACATCTCCTGATTCTATGTCACCCCTCGCAGGGGACTGAATTTCATTCCTCACCAACAGAGCCACCCCAGCCCCTCTGCCCCTGCTTCAGGAGTCTTACAGCAGTGGAAAAGGAACTGTTCTTGAGTCTGGTCATCTGGGTTTTCAAGGTCCTGAATCCAGTACCAAGCTCAAGATGCAAGGAAATGACCAGGGCGGCAGGCATCCTAGTCATTACGTCCCATGCTTTGCACCGTACTGCTGCTGCAAAACGACAAATTTCAGCAATAATAAATCTGATTCTGATTCTGTTAACCTTCCTGATACAGTGCAGGCTGAAGGTGGACTGGATGGAAGGAAGTGACGAGCCTGAAATGGACTGGGCAGTGTTTACCCCTCTCCGCTGGTCGATGGGAATGTGGGATTAGTGTAGCTAAATGGGTGGCTGATTGTCAGTGTAGACTCAATGGGCCTTAAGGGTATGTTTCCATGCTATATCACTCAAAGACTCGATGGGCGAAATGGCCTCCGTCTGTATTGTGAAAGAAAAATACAAATATATGAGATAATGCAAAGGATTTTCACCATTTTGCAATGCACGGAGTCTTGGAAAAAAATTACAAAATTTAGAGTGGCCACCTGAGAGGGAGATGAAGAGGAGACAGCTGGGAATAATGTACTGGGTGGAATAAATTATATGGAAACAGGCAGTAGGTCATAAAAACAAAATATTTTAATTTAGATAATGCTTCTGTGTAATCTCCAGGGAACCAGAAACATCTCGCTTTGTGGATGGTGTTAAAAGAGCAACAATAATTTAGAGAAAATGCTTCTGTTTTCAACAAATATTTAAAGAATCCCGATTTTTTTGGAATTGCAAGCACATTTTTCATGATGGTACTCAACAAACCAGAATATGCAGGCTACACTCAGGGAGTTTGTTTCTGCTGATCTGGGGTCAGGAGCACAGTTTGGGAATAAAGGGGTGGACAAATCAGAGGAGGGATTTCTTCACTCCGCTGGACGTCAACCTTCAGAATTCTCCACACAGAGGGACGAAGAAGCTCCATCACTGAGTTCATTGAAAACAGAAAGCTAAGCTCGTAGGACTCAATGGACTGAGTTATAGGGGGAGGACGGGCATGGAGGGTAAGAGACTGAGGGTGTTTAATATCACTTGGGACATAGGTAAAGTGAATGCACTCAGTTCTCTTTCCAAGGAGAAGTGAACCAAAAATGACAGGGCTAGGTTTAAAGTGAAAAGGGAAAGATTTCAAAATGACTTGAGTGGTGGGTATAAATTCAAAGTTGAGTTGTTATTTGTGCGAGTGCATGTATGCACATGTGCAATGAAAAGTTTACTTGCAGCAGCATTACAGGCACATAGCATCACATAAGCAGCATTCACAAGGAAAAAGAATTATGTATGAATTTTACTTGAAAAAGCACATTAAGAACAAAAAAGAGTCCATTTTCATGGAAAATGATCTAAGTGATCATAGTGTTGCTAAACTATGGTGGTGGTTAAGATTTTGGCATTTCATTCAAGTATCGAATGGTTAAATGGCAATAACTGTTCTTGAACCTAGTGGTATGGGACTTCAGGCTTCTGTACCTTCTAACCAATGGTAGCTGCTAGAAGATGCCATGGCCTGGATAGTGGGGTCTTTGATAATGGATGTTGCCTTCTTGAGTCAATGCTCCTGTAGATACCACTGATTGTGAGGATGTTGGGGGGGGGGGGGGGTGATATAGATAGATAGATAGATAGATAGATAGATAGATAGATAGATAGATAGATAGATAGATACTTTATTCATCCCCATGGGGAAATTCAACATTTTTTCCAATGTCCCATACACTTGTTGTAGCAAAAACTCATTACATACAATACTTAACTCAGTAATAATATGATATGCATCTAAATCACTAACTCAAAAAGCATTAATAATAGCTTTAAAAAAAAAAAAAAAAGTTCTTAAGTCCTGGCAGTTGAATTGTAAAGCCTAATGGCATTGGGGAGTATTGACCTCTTCATCCTGTCTGAGGAGCATTGCATCGACAGTAACCTGTCGCTGAAACTGCTTCTCTGTCTCTGGATGGTGCTATGTAGAGGATGTTCAGGGTTTTCCATAATTGACCGTAGCCTACTCAGCGCCCTTCGCTCAGCTACCGATGTTAAACTCTCCAGTACTTTGCCCACGACAGAGCCCGCCTTCCTTATCAGCTTATTAAGACGTGAGGCGTCCTTCTTCTTAATGCTTCCTCCCCAACACGCCACCACAAAGAAGAGGGCGCTCTCAACAACTGACCTATAGAACATCTTCAGCATCTCACTGCAGACATTGAATGACGCCAACCTTCTAAGGAAGTACAGTCGACTCTGTGCCTTCCTGCACAAGGCATCTGTGTTGGCAGTCCAGTCTAGCTTCTCGTCCAACTGTACTCCCAGATACTTGTAGGTCTTAACCTGCTCCACACATTCTCCATTAATGATCACTGGCTCCATATGAGGCCTAGATCTCCTAAAGTCCACCACCATCTCCTTGGTCTTGGTGACATTGAGACGCAGGTAGTTTGAGTTGCACCATATCACAAAGTCCTGTATCAGTTTCCTATACTCCTCCTCCTGTCCATGGCCCACTATGGCCGTGTCATCAGCGAACTTCTGCACATGGCAGGACTCCGAGTTATATTGGAAGTCAGATGTGTACAGGGTGAACAGGACCGGAGAGAGTACGGTTCCCTGTGGCGCTCCTGTGCTGCTGACCACTGTGTCAGACCTACAGTCTCCCAACCGCACATACTGAGGTCTATCTGTCAAGTAGTCCACTATCCAATCCACCATGTGAGAGTCTACTCCCATCTCCGTTAGTTTGTGCTTTAAGATCTTGGGCTGGATGGTGTTAAAGGCACTAGAGAAGTCAAGGAATGTAATCCTCACAGCACAACTGACCCCATCTAGGTGAGAGAGTGATTTGTGCAGCAAATACGTGATAGCATCCTCCACTCCCACCTTCTCCTTATGTGAGTGAGCTGCTAGAGAGAGTAGTCGAGGCTGGTATAATAACTATTGTGGTTGTCCATTGTATCTGACAGTGACAGGAAGGCTGTGCAGGATTGTTTTTAAAGTGAAAAAGGTGTTGCACTGGGGCAGTTCCATTCTCTTGACCTTAGAAGTCTGGGTCCAGTGGTACAGAGAAGCGTCACAAACTGGGGTCTTCCTTGGTTACTGTGGATGACCATGATGTCTTCTGTGCCTTGTCATGCCCTTTGCTCTCCACGAAGTGTTGCAGCATCGTCTTCCTACCAGTTGGTTCTCACTGTAGATCTCATCTGCTCAGGCTGCCAGAGCTGACTTTGCATGCTAGGACAAGCATGTCTCTATCTCACTGGGGTATGAGGCCATTGGCAACCTTCACTTGGTTTAGCCCAAAGGTCGAAGCAGCGTACCAGGATGGGCCACTGTCTCATGCAAACAGCTACATGGAGCCACAGGTGAGAACTGATTGTCTGGCGGGGACCAAAGATGAATGATCTGTCCTGGAATGGACACGACGAGTCCCTTCACCAGAGGTGCTTCCCTCCCTGCATACCCCATACACCCCAGAATAACAATATTTATAAGCTATTTGGACAGGTACAGGGATAGGAAAGGAGAAGGATATGGGACAAATACCAGCAGATGAAAGTAGATTAGATGGGCATGTTTGTTTTCATGGATTAGTCAGATGGGTCTGTTTCTATGCTATATAACTTTCTGATTCTCTGACTCTTCTGGACAATGAGGGAACTGAAGGAGATGGCAGTGTGCATGAAAATCAGAGTTATAGAACATTGCCATAGATCCTTCAACTCATCGAATCTGTGCTGACTGTCACCACTCACTTCCATGCTACCAAGCTTGCCTCCCCACATTGCCGTCAGATTCTACCAGTCACTCACACACTAGGGGCGATCTACTGTGGGCCATGAATCCACCAACCCAGACATCTGGGGAAGAAGCTGGACAGCCTAGATCAGGACTGAGGCCAGGTCGCTGGAGCTGTGAAGCAGTGGCTCTATCAGTTCTGCCACTCTTGCCTTGAAGAATAGTGGAGCAGGGAGCAGGAGCTTATCTCTTACATTCCAGTAAAGAAGTGCAGACCTTTGACTTTACCTTTCACCTCAGTGACATATAACATAAAATAATACAGCACAGGAACAGGTCCTTCAGCCAATGAAATGGTGCTGACCTAATTAAGCTAATAATGTCTAATTACATTAATCCCTTCTTCCTTTACAGGATCCATACCTCTCCATTCTCTGCACATTCATGGTCCTGCCTAAGATCCTCTTAAGCACTGCTATCCTATCTGTCTCCACCATCACCTCATTCTCTGTGTTCCAGGTACCTACAATTTCTGTGTAAAATAACTTGCCCTGCACATCACCTTTGAACTTTGCCCCTCTCACCTTAAATATATGCCTTCTAGCATTTGACATTTTGATCCTGGGAGAAAGACACCTTGTCTAAGGATGACCTGTAGCCTAGCAGAGGGAAGGAGCGCCTTACAACCCCTTTGGTATTTCTCCATCTCGCCACCCTTAAGTCTTGACATTCTTGTTATAATGCAGCAACCAGAATTAAATGCAAATGTGACCGAACCAGAGTTTTATAAAGCTGTAGCAAAACTTCTGACTCCTGAACTCTGTGCCTTGACAAACCAATTCAGCCACGATGTGGCTTCGTGACTTGGGATGTCACTGCTTCTATTTAAATACACGGTTGTCAGCATTGCCGCAAGACATCAATGGTGCAAATTTGATTAACACTAAGTTTAAAATTAAATTCGTGAGTCTATCTTCTTGGAACTGGTCTTGTTTATTTTGCAGAGCAGAATGTTGAACCTGGGAAACACTACGAGACATCAGTAGAAGTGTTGGTGAAAATTTATACTACAACACTTCAAATTTATTAAATTTGGAGGTTAATCGGCAGTTTGAAAACAGACTGACATAGATTTTGTTAAGGAAGGAGGTTCCCACAATCCCACCTTCTGGGCCATGCCATCTTTTTGCAGCTACCATTGGGTAGGATAAACAGAAGCCTGAAGCCAAATAGCGCTAGGTTCAAGAACAGTTAACTCCCTTCAACCATTTAGTTCAAGGACTGGCAAAACCCTAATTACTAACTCAGTATAGCAGTCCTGTCGAAGCGTTTCGGCCCGAAACACTGACTGTACTCTTTTCCACAGATGCTGCCTGGCCTGCTGAGTTCCTCCAGCATTTTGTGTGTGTTGCTCGGATTTCCAGCATCTGCAGATCTTCTCTTGTTTGTGATAGCGACACTAATGACATTTTACACTACAATGACCTCTTTGTTGTTCAGATTGCATTCTTTCCTGCATAATTTTGTATAATTTATGTTTTATTTGTATTTTGTGTCTCATTTGCTATGTGCCTGTGATTGTCATGATTACTTACTGACTTTTATACTCAATGTCCTGACTGTTGAAGGTAAGCATGCCATATGCCTTCTTTACCACTGGTGTTGACACTTTCAGGAAGCTGTAGAATTGCACTGAAAGATTCATCTGTACTTCAAATACTTTTCAGGGTCCTGTGGACATGAGGGGTGCCTCTCCTGCATAAGTCATAGGGATATAGATGCATTGAAAGGGGTTGCGTTTGTCCTCCCAAAGTGGACACCTCAGACTTACCCAGATTTTGAGAAAGCTTTCTGGTCCAAAATATTAACAGCTTCTCTTCTGACAGATGCTGCCTGTGACGTGCTGAGCTTTCCCAGCATTTTCTGTTGCATTTGAGTTAATTTGACAAAGTACCTATGTTTCTGACATATCCCTGAGGTTGTGATGAAAGGGGTTTAGAACAATAAGGACTACATGGTTTAGTGAGCCTGCTCCAGCATCCAGCTCAACCCCCTCTCCCCGTGCACATTGTCTCATTCCCCTTTAGATCCACCATTTTCAGCTTCCTGGGAGAGAGAATTCCAAAGGCTCACAATCCCTTACTGAATATTTTTCTTTGTTAAGCGCAGCTTCGTGGCAAGCCAATTCACTGTGAGCTGGATGTTATTAACATTGTGAATGGAGGCAGTTAAGTTAATGAAATGGCATGCTTCATCTTTACTGACGGAATGCCAGACGTTAAGGTGACAGTTTGATCCCCAGAGAAATCCATTTAGACTAGCGAGCTGCATTATCAAGCAATTTGCTTACATCATTCTCTTGATTACCAGCACCTTGCTTTTCTACAGCCCAATTATTGTCAGAGTTTTGTGTACACCACTGAAATAACAGTTGTAATTACTAGTTTCACACTGTTGTTAAACTTTTTGCCCACCCTAACTCTCTTCCCTTTCTGCAGACAATCTCTTTGGAGGCAGATGCTTGAGATGGAGGATGATTGGCTCCCTCTCCAGTTCCTTGGGTTGGGAGAGTGCTGCAGGAACTGTACATAGAACATAGAACAGTATAAGCACAATAGGAGCCTTTCGGCCCACAATATTGTGTTAACTTTTAAACTTACGCCATGATCAATCTAATGCTTCTCTCCTGCATAACCCTCCATTGTTTTTCCATCCATCTGTCTGTCTGAATCTCTTAAATGTCTCTAATGTATTAGCTTCTACCAGCAGTGTGTCTTCACACACTTACCACTCTCCATGTAAAAAACATACCCCGACATCTCCCCAAAACTTTCCTTCATTCACCTGAAACACATGTCCTCTGGTTTTGCCCATTACTGCTCTGGGAAAAAGGTGCTGGCTGTCTACTCAGTCTATTCCTCTTATAATCTTATACAGCTGTATCAAGTTGTTTCTCATCCTCCTTTGCTGCAAAGAGAAAAGCCCTAGCTTGCTCAACCTTTCCTCATAAAGACTTTACTTCTAATCCGGGCAGCATTCTGGTAAATCTCCTCTGCACCCTTTCTAATCTTTCTACATCCTCTAGATGAGGCTGCAGTTTGAATTTGGAGTCGGAATCAGTATTAGTTTATTATTGTCTCATGTCCTGAGGTACAGTAAAAGGCTTATTGCTTACTGTTCACACAGATCAAACCATTACACAGTGCACTGAGGTAGAACAAGGTAAAACAATAAAAGAATGCAAAATAAAGTGTAAAATTTACAGAGAGTATGCAGTGCTGGTAGGCAGTGAAGTGCAGGATCATAACCAGGTAGATTGTAGGTCAAGAACTGATCTTATCTTACTAGGGAATAATTCAATAACCTTATAACAGTGGGGTAGAAGCTGTCCTTGAGCCTGGTGGTATGTACTTTCAGATATTTATATCTTCGGACTGATGGCAGAGGGGAAAAGAGTGGGTGGAATCTTCGACTATTTTGGTTGCTTTACCAAGGCACTAAG
Source organism: Hemitrygon akajei (assembly GCF_048418815.1). Taxonomy (NCBI): domain Eukaryota; kingdom Metazoa; phylum Chordata; class Chondrichthyes; order Myliobatiformes; family Dasyatidae; genus Hemitrygon; species Hemitrygon akajei. Next base: position 74,733,636 of record NC_133124.1, read on the forward strand.
AAGTACATAGATGTTGCCTGATGGAGGGTGGTCAGTTTATGAGATGCCGTCTTCCTTCAAGGGCTTCTGTGTGGATCTGAAGCTCTCAGTGCCTTCCTAATTGCTCCTTCCCTACTGAGTTGTCATGGGCCAGGAACTCTCCTCAGTTGAGGAGGTGTTGCCCTGTTTCCTTGGAGAATTGGAGGGTTAAGGGACACCCGAGAGAAGTTTATAAGATGCTGATTGGTATAAGTAGGGTAGATAGAGTCTTTATCCTAGGGTAGAAATGTCGAATACCAGAAGACATAGCATTAGGGTGAGGTGGGGTGATTGTTAAAGGAGATGTGTGAGTAAGTTGTAGTATGTATTGGTACCAATGCAATAGGTTTTCTGATGTTTTCTGATGACTCTGCCATAGTTGGATGCATCAGCAAGGGAGATGAGGCGGAGTACAGGGCTACGGTGGGAATCTTTGTCACATGGTGTGAGCAGAATCATCTGCAGCTTAATGTGAAAAAGACTAAGGAGCTGGTGGTGGACCTGAGGAGGGCTAAGGCACCGGTGACCCCTGTTTCCATCCAAGGGGTCAGTGTGGACATGGTGGAGGAATACAAATACCTGGGGATACGAATGGACAATAAACTGGACTGGTCAAAGAACACTGAGGCTGCTTACAAGAAGGGTCAGAGCCGTCTCTATTTCCTGAGGAGACTGAGGTCCTTTAACATCTGCTGGACGATGCTGAGGATGTTCTACGAGTCTGTGGTGGCCAGTGCTATCATGTTTGCTGTTGTGTGCTGGGGCAGCAGGCTGAGGGTAGCAGACACCAACAGAATCAACAAACTCATTCGTAAGGCCAGTGATGTTGTGGGGGTGGAACTGGACTCTCTGACAGTGGTGTCTGAAAAGAGGATGCTGTCCAAGTTGCATGCCATCTTGGACAATGACTCCCATCCACTCCATAATGTACTGGTTAGGCACAGGAGTACATTCAGCCAGAGACTCATTCCACTGAGATGCAACACTGAGCGTCATAGGAAGTCATTACTATCTGTGGCCATCAAACTTTACAACTCCTCCCTCGGAGTGTCAGACACTGATGCATCATCAATAACTCTCGGAGACAGGAGGCAAACGATAGGCTTTTATTAGCAGCAAGAGACCACCACACAACATCCTGGAGACTGAGGGAAGAGCAGTGCCGCCAATCGCCTTTATACAGGGGTCTGTGGGAGGAGCCACAGGAGCAGTCAGCAGAGGGGCGTGTCCAGACAGGTATATGTAGTTCACCACAGACACCCTAAGCCAATAGGCTGGTCCTGGACTTATTTCCACTGGGCATGATTAAATTATTATTATTTAACTATTTATGTTTATATATTGCTATATTTCTTCACTATTCTTGGTTGATGCAGCTGTAACGAAACCCAGGTTCCCTCGGGATCAATAAAATATGTCTGTCTGTATGAAAAGGCTGGAGGTCCTGAAGACAAAATATAGGGAGTCAGGTAGAAAGTTGAAAAGCGGGACCTTCTGGAATCTTGCCTATGCCACGTGTCATTAAGGATACAAATAGGATGATTTTGCAGATGAATGCTTAGCAGAGGATTTGGTGCAGAGGGTAGGGTTTCAAATTTCTGGATTGTTAGGGTCTCTTTTGGGGAAGATATGACTTGTACAAAAAGGACGGGTTACATCTGAACTTGAGGAGGACCAATATCTTTGCAGGCAGTTTTATAGTGGAAGCAGTTACAATAGTGGCATTTAAGAGGTTTTTCGATAGGCTCATCAGTATGGTAGGTATGGAAGGAAATGGATCTCTTGCAGGCAGAATTGATTAGCTTAATTTGGCATTGTGTGCAGCACAGACATTGTCTTCCATGTTCAGTAGACTAGTACAGGAGGCCACAGACCAATAGGTCAGAGTGGGTGTAAAATGGGGAACTGATGCAGCAATGCAAAGGTTAAGGTCACCCTCTAGACTGAATGCAGGTTTGCTGCAAACCAATCACCCTACCTGCATTTGGTTTTTCCAGTGCAGAGGAAACCACATTGTGAACACAGATTATACTATGACTGTTCACATCGGCCGCGCCACAGCTTGGGCATGGCATTTATTTCTCATCTTATTTCATATGATCTTATGTTGGTTGCTTGGGCTGGCACAGGAATTATGGGCCGAATGGCCTCCTTCATTGCAATAATCCATGATTCCATAATTGGATAGAACCATTCCTAGTGGTTGAAGAGTTAACTTTCCTGATATTGTGGCCTTAGACAAACTGCGACTGAAATAGTGAATTGCTGCAGTTAAGTTCTTGCAAATGATTCCATTAGCAAGAGAAATGGTGAAGTAGCCAATTATGATGCACCTATAATGATGTTCTTCTCAGGCTGGTAAATACCACTTAACTGATATAAATGATGGATATTTCTTCAACAAGCTGCACATGCAAAACTTTAACAAAGTTTCACGTGGAGATATATGAAAGGTGATTCAACAAAAGCCGAGTCCCTCATGTGAGACTTGAAGAGGATGTAGAACACAAAGACTTAGGTCATAAAATAGAGGGCTAAGTTTACGAACTAGAAGGACCTAGGTTAAGCTGATAAATTAGTTTATTATTATTGAGGTATAGTGAAAAACTTGTCTTACATACTGTTCATGCAATTCAATTCACTACAATAGTGCATTGAGGTGGTACGGCACAAGGGGAAACAACAACAGAATGCAGAATGAAGTGCAACATCTATGGAGAAAGTGCAGTGCAGGTGGACAATAAGGTGCAAGGCATAACAAGATGGATTTTGAGGTCAAGGTTCTATCTTATCATAGTAGGGAACCATTCAATAGTCTTCTAACAGGGTAGAAAACATCTTTGAGCGTGGTAGTACCTGCTTTCAGGTTTTTGATCTTCTGTCCGATGGGAAGTGGGAGCAGGGAGAATGTCCAGAGAGGGAGGGATTTTTGATTATGTTGTCTGCTTTACCAAGGCAATGAGGAGTGTTGACAGAGTGCATGGAAGGGAGGACAGTTTCCATGGTGTGTTGAACTCTGTCCACAACTCTCTGCCTGTTTTACGGTGACAAGTGGAGCAATTGCCATACTGAGCAGGGATACATCCAGAAATGTTACTTCCTATGGTGCATTGATAAAAGATTGGTGAGGTTCCAAGGTGGCATGTCACACTTCTTTAGCCTCCTGAGGAAATAGATGCCCAAATCCTGGAACCCCCTCTCCACCAACACTCTGGGAGCACATTAAGCAGAAAGATTGCAGATGTTAGTGTCATATAGGTCAGGAACAGCCCTTTAAGCCACCATGTCCATATCACCTATTTTATCTATCTAGATTAATCCCATTTATCTGCAATAGGATTGCAGTTTTTTTATATCCTGATGATTCAAGTGCTTGTCTTCTTAAATATTCTGAGAGTATCTGCCTCCATCACCTCTTTAGATGGCAGATTCCCATGTTCAATAATCTTCTGCATGAAATAATCCCCCTCAGATTCAAATAAGCTTCCTATCTTTCACCTTAAACCTACAGCATGTCCTTTTGCCTCAGACACCACTGCATAGAACATAACTTCTGACTACCTGCAGTATCTATCCCCCCTCAAAATTTTGAGGGCTTATATCAGGCCATTCCTTAACCTTTTTTGCTCCAGGTAAAACAAACCCAGCCTATCCAATTTTTCATTATTACCGTAATGCTCCAATCTACGCATTATCTTTACGAATCTCCTCCGCATTGTCTTGAGCACAACTGCATTCAAGGAAGAATGGCCACCAGAACTCAACCAATACTTGAAGTATGGGCAAAGCAATACTTAATAAAGTTGTAACATGAGTTCTTATATTCTATGCCATAGCTGACAAAGGCAAATAGACAGCAGGTCTTCCTGACTACCTTATCCACTGTCCCGTTACCTTCGGGCAAGGTGGTGAAGACAGAATTCTGCATGCTTGCTTTTATTAGTCTGGGCTCTAAGTACAGGAATTGGGACATCATTCTACAACTGTCCAATTGAGACCATCCTGGGAGTATAGTGTGCACCTCAGGTCACCCAGGCATGGGAAGGACAGCAGTAAGCTGGAAAGTGTGCAGAAAAGATTTACTAGGAATGAGTTGGGACTGGAACACTTGCATTATAAGCAGAGACTAGATAGACTGTGAATCTGTTGGGGTCATATACTGTGTCCAGCGCGTGGTCTCTATCAGTGAGACCCGATGTTGCTTGGTAGAATGCCTCGCCGAGCACCTACGGTCAGTCTGCCAGAAAAAGCAGGATCTCCCAGTGGCCACCCATTTTAATTCCACTTCCTGTTCCCACTCCGACATGTCAGTCCATGGCCTCGCTACTGCTGCGATGAGGCCACACTCAGGCTGGAGGAGCAATGCCTTATATTCTGTCTGGGCAGCCTCCAACCTGATGGCATGAATATCAGTTTCTCAAACTTCTAGTATTGGCCTCCCCCACCCCACCGTGTCACTCACCTTTTCCCAATCCCGTTTCCCTCTCTCACCTTATCTCCTGACCTGCCCATCACCTCCCTCTGGTGCTCCTCCCCTTCCCTTTCTTCCACGGCCTTCTGTCCTCTCCTATCAGATTCCCCCTTCTCCAGCCCTTTATCTCTTTCACCAATTGACTTCCCAGCTCTTTACTTCACCCCTCCCCCCTCCCGGTTTCACCTATCACCTACCATCTTGTATTTCCACCTCCCCTCACCCCACTTTCTTGCTCTAAATTCTCACCGTTTTTCTCCAGTCCTGAAGAAGGGTCTTGCCCGAAACATTGACTGTACTCTTTTCCATAGATCCTACCTGGCCTGCTGAGTTCCTGCAGCATTTTGTGTGTGTGTATTGCTTGGATTTCCAGCATCTGCAGATTTCCTCTTGTTTGAGACTAGATAGACTGTGACTGTAGAATGTAAGAGGTTGAGGGGGTGACCTTATGGAGGTTTATAAAATAAGGAACATAGATAAACTGGATGGATGCAGTCTTTTTTCCCAGGGCAGGGGACTCTGAAACTTGAGATTTAAGGTGAATGGGAAATCATTTGCATTTAAAATGGGCCTGAAGAGCATCTTTTCTTATAGTGGGCAAATAGAACGAGCTGCCAGAGGAAGTGGTAGAGGTAGGTATATAACGATGTTTTAAATACATTTGGAGAGGTGCGTGGACAGGGCAAGTTTAGAGGGATATGGGCCAAACACGGGCAATTGGGAATAACTGAGTCAAGATGGATGAGCTGGAGTGAAGGGCCTGTTTCTGCACTGCAACTCTGTGACTCCATGACTATGCACCATGTTCCATCTGTTCATCAACACTCCCCGAGGCCCTAACATTTTCTGCCTGCATCCTACCCTTGTTAGCCTTTCCAAGAGGCATCACTTTGCACTTGTTGGGATTATACTTCATTTGCTATTCTTCCACTCGATGCTTACAGCTTTCAGGAAAGGGCTCACCCTCAGTTTTTTGAGCAGTCTGAGAGGGGCACTAATTATTGGCTGATCCTATTGCTACCCTGATCCTAAACAATGAATAAATGTAGAAAAGCGGGTTGAAGCTGCTGCCAGTGAAAGAAGTTTGTAACAGCGATGAAAGATGGACCAGATGACTATTGTTTGAGAAATAAATATTGACAAGGCAGCTCCTCAAACGTCAGCTGCAAATGTTGATCTATGCTCTGGGCACTCTGGTCTGGTCCTCTACGTTTGTAATTATGCACTGAGGTCCAGAGCCAAATGTCTGCTGATCTGCAGTCCTTCCAGTCCACTCCAATTCAAGCAGCTTCTTCAGATCTCACACACATTTCCATATGGCATAGAAAGAGGCCACCTAATCCATGAAGGTTGTGAGCTTAAGTTCCCAGGAATGAACTGGAAGCAGAAGCCGAGCCCGGTCCAGCCACAAAGACATCACAGCCAAGAAAGCTGGCCAATGCCTCCACCTCCTCAGGAGGTTGAAGAAATTTAACATGTCCCCATTGTCCGTTTCAAATTTTTATCTTTATACCAATTGGTCAATTTATCAATCGAATATTAACTCCCTCCCCACACTGAACATTCTCTCTTCTCCCTCTCCTATCAAACAAAAGATACTAAAGCATGAACACATGTACTATCAAACTCAAGGACTGCCTCCATGCCTCTGTTTTAGACTTCTTAGTTATGGACTTCTTAAACACTAAAGATAAGTTTTTGATCTGTTAATCTCTTTCATTGTGCCCCTTGCATGTTATTTATCTACCTGCACTGCACTTACTCTGATATATTTGTCTATGGAATAATCTGTTTGGATGACATGCAGACAAAAGGCTTTTTCCTATATCTTAGTACACATGACGAAAATAAACCAATTACCAATGTTAGTTCCAACAGAGTGAAACAAGGTTGCTTCTCCATGTTAATTAACTAATTTGACTCAGAAACCGGATGCTTTGCATTACTGGATGGTGGAAGACTGCCAGTGCTCAGAAGAGATGAATTATTCACATGGAATCATAGAAAAGTACAGCACAGAACCAGGCCCTTCAGCCCATCTAGTATGAGCTGAACCATTTAAACTGCCTACACTCATCAACCTGCACAGGGGCCATAGCCCTCCATACACTTACTATTCATGCACTTGTTTGAAATGTTGAAATTGAGCTTGCTTGCATCACTTGCACACCCTCATGACCCTGAGTGAAGAAGGTTCCCCTCATGTTCCCCTTAAACATTTCAACTTTCACATTTAACCCAAGACCCATAGTTGTAGTCCCACCTAACCTTAGTGGAAAAAGCCTCCTTGCATTTGCCCTATCTATACCCCTCACAATTTTGTATACCTCTACCAAATCTCCTCTCAACCTTCTATGTTCCAAGGAATAAAGTTCTAACCTATTTAATCTTTTTTTATAACTCCAGTCCTTCCGGTCCTGGCAACATCTTTGTTAATTTTCTTTGTACTCTTTCAACGCACGAGGCTGAAATTCACTCAGGGCTTCTCATAATCATCTTCTATAGGATGGGGTGTAAGGAAATATTCAACAACAGCAAAGATTCTCACTATCATCTCCAGAAGAATATGGGCAATAAAGTCTTGCAGGCCTCATAATATTGATTTGCTGATTCTTCATTTAGAAAAAGTCACATTCCCACAGAGCTATGGTCAGATAGCTTTGGACACAGGAGACTGCTGATTAGTGGAGCTATAGTTTAAAAGCCCGGACCCAGAAAAAGGTAGTAAATTGATTGTGTGGATATCCAGAGGCTCTTTCACAGGGCTGAAATGGCTAACATGAGGGGGCATAGTTTTAAGGTGTGTGGAAGTAGCTACAAGGGGGATGTCAGGGAGTTTTTCCACACAGGTAGTGTTGGGTGTGTGGAATGCACTGTCAGTGAAGGTGGTAGAGACTGATATAATAGGGTCTTTTAAGAAACTGTTGGATATGTATATGGAGCTTAGAAAAATAGACAGCTATGCAGTAAGGAAATTCTAGGCAGTTTCTAGAGTAGGTTACATGGTTCGTGCAACACTGTGGGCCAAAGGGCCTGTAATGTGCTGTAGATTTTCAAATTTCTATGTTCTAAATTGGAAAGCGGTAAATTAGTTAATTATTGTCACATGAGGTGTGGTGAAAACCTTTTTTTTGGATTCTATCCATACAGATAATTTCATTACAACAGTACATTGAGGTAGTACAGGGGAAAACATGGACAGAATGCACAATAAAATGGTACGGTTGCAGAGAAAGTGCATTGCAGATGGACAATAAGGTGCATGTCCATAACAAAGTAGATTGAGAGATCAACAAAAAGGTGGACCCTTGCACTCACAATCGTCTTCCAACAGCAAGACAGAAGCCGTCTTGAGCCTGGTGGTATGCGCTTCAGCTTCTGTACCTTCTGTGCAAAGGGAGAGGGGAGAACAGGGAATGTCTGGGTGGAAGGGTATTTGATTCATAGAACAGAGTATAGAACAGTACAGAACAGTATGGGCCTTATGGCCCACAATATTGTGCTGACCTATAGAAATGTACTCTAAACTTCTCCCTTCTAAGCAACCTTTAACCTTCCATTTGTCTTACATTCATGTGCCTATCTAAGAGCCTAGTAAATGTTTGCAATGTATCAGCTTCTACTACCACCCTGGGCTGTGCGTTTCAGGAAACTTACTAGTCTGTGTGTAAAATACTTCCTCTGACATCTCCCCTAAACTTTTTCCATTCACCTTGAAGGATGTTCTCTGGTTCTCTGTTGCTACCCTAGAAAAAAATCTGGCTGTTCACTCTGTCTATGCTTTTTTAAATTTTATGCAACTCACATGATGTTAACTCAACCCCAGGACAGAAGCTTTACTTCAAAAAGACCTGCCATTTCTTCGTTCCTTTCAAGCACCTACGTACTGTATCTGTGATGTAGTTTTTCATTGTATCTGTATCTATCTCTATTTGTACTTGTGGCAATAATCATTGGCAAAAGTCTGCACGAAATTGCAGAGAACTGTAGACACAGCTCAGTGCATTACAAAAATCTTGACCCCATCTTGACCCTTACACCTTATTGCTACCTGCACTGCACTTTCTCTCTAACTGTAACTCTATTCTGTTATTGTTCTGTTCTTTGGTACCACGTCAATGTATTTATGTTTTGAAATTATCTTTTTGGATAGTTTGAAAAACGAAGCTTTTCTCAGTGCCAGGGTATGTGTGACAATAGTAAACCAATTCCAATTCTATTTCCATATTCAATAAACTCATCTTATCTGTTTTAGGATTGCCTTTCTATAAGGGGCTTATATGGGGTGGAATTCATAAAATACAGAACATTCTACAGGGGTTTTAAAAGAGTCTTTTTAGAGAGGGGTCCTGCATGTAGCCTTACCCAAGGGAACCCTGTGGAAACAGTGACATAGTAAGTTGCAAGGTAGTCATTGAGAAAAATAAGAGTGGTCCAAGAGTTAAAGTCTCAAATTGGAAGTGGGTTGATTTCAACAGTGTAAGGCACAACCTGGTTAATGTCGATTGGGAGCAGTTACTAGAGAGAAAAGCAACATCAGAAACAGCCTAGAAGAGGGAGGGGTGTGGTGGGGGTGTGTTTGGAGGTGTTTAAAAGAGTTAGTAATGGCAAGAAGCAAAGATGGTAAGATTATGGAACCTTGGTTATCAAAGGAAATGGAAGGTTTGATCAGGAATGAGAAGGAAGTAGATATAAGCACCTGGTCTTGAGTGAATTCCAAGAGAAGTAGGAGAATGCTTAAATTGGGAAGACAGAAAGAGGATATAATATGACATTGGTAAACATAGTTAAGTAAAGCTATGGAGACACAGGGGACTGTAGCTTTTGGAATCTTGGAGCAACACATAATCTGGTGGAGGAATTCAATGGGTTGAGCGGCACCTGTGTGAGGGAAGGAACGTTCGATGATTTGGATCAAGACCCTTCATTGGGACTGAGGGTGGTGAGGGGAGATGGCTGGTATGGAGAGGTGAGAGGGGAGGAGTGTAACAGGGGCCTGAGGTAATTGGTGGAGGTGAAAGAAAATGGGTAGATGCAGGCAGGTAGGTGGGTGAGAGAATAGGGCAGAGTAAGGTGACAGAGGTGGATGACAGATGAAGGCAGACAAAAGAAACTAGAAAATGGAGACAGGAGGGAGGAGCAGAGGGTAAATGTTGGAGGCAAGTTTATGCAGGAACACAAAGCTCCTCTGGGACTGGATTAAGGAGAATCCGTTTTATAAGTATATTAGAAGCAAGAGGCTAGTTCGGGAATCCAATGTCTGATTTAATGTTGGAATAATATTAATCCCAATCAGACCAATAAATATAGGAACAATACAAAGGACTAAATGGGGACATCATTCAAAGAGCCAGTAAAGACATGATGGGGAAACAACCTTTCAATATGCAAAGTGAAATGATTCAAATAAGGACTCTGGCCAAGACTGGATGGGGGAATGTGTGCAGATTATCTGCACCTAATTAATGCTAATTGTTCAATCCCCAGAATGATGGTTCTGGCTCAGTGGAATATGAAACAAATGTGCCAGAAATGTGATTCACCTCCTGTATGTGAAGCAGCTTGATTAGTTTTGGCAAGGATTGATGGTCTGGTTATTTGTAACCTCTGTTTTGGCATTCCTAGCCATTTTCTGTTAATAGCTCCAAACTTCAAGTAGATTCTCAGTTTAGGAACAGGCAAGTTGGCTCTATCAGTCCATACCAGGTTCATGGGTTATGTCCCTCTCCCCCTTTATTATCCCAGCCCTGTTACAATTTTCTTCAGATGAAGGGAATATCTGGAATATCGATTGCTTATTTCCTTACATAGATGTTGCCTGGTTCCTTAAGGTTGTTACAGCCAGGGGTGGTAGTGGGGATAAACTCCCACTACTGATTAAATGCTCCCAATGGTGTGTGTCTCAAATAGCCTCTGACAATCAGGTGCAGCTTCTGGCCTTCACGTGCGTCTCACTACTAATTATTTCCACTGATAGTAGAAGGGGTAAAGGCAGATTACCAGTGCCTTAAAATCAATTGCTTCAGGCAAAAAGGTTTTGTCAGCCATGTTTGGCATCTCACCTAGGAGAAGGAAATCTCTGATTTCAAACCTCCTCAGCTTTGTGGCTATACCCACTTCTGGGGAAAGCTTCAGGAGTAAACCCTGAGAAAAAATCTGGAACTGGAATACTTAAGGCAGTCCTACATTGAAACATAGAACTATAGAACATTACAGCACAGAAACAGGCCTTTAGGCCCTTCTTGGTTGTGCCGAACCATTTTTCTGCCTAGTCCCACTGACCTGCACCTAGAACATATCCCTCCATACCCCTCTCATCCATGTACCTGTCCAAGTTTTTCTTAAATGTTAAAAGTGAGCCTGCATTTACCACTTCAACTGGCAGCTCATTCCACACTCCCACTACTCTCTCTGTGAAGAAACTGCCCCAATGTTCCTTTTAAATTTTTCTCTTTTCACCCGAAACCCATGTCCTCTGTTTTTTTTCTCCCCTAGTGGAAAAAGCCTGCTTGCATTCACTCTATCTATACCCATCATAATCTTATACACCTCTATCAAATCTCCCCTCATTCTTCTACGCTTCAGGGAATAAAGTCATAACCTATTCAACCTTTCTCTGTAACTCAGTTTCTCAAGTCCCGGCAACATCCTTGTAAACCTTCTCTGCACTCTTTCAAGCTTATTAATATCCTTCCTGTAATTTGGTGACCAAAACTGCACACAATACTCCAAATTCGGCCTCACCAATGCCTTATATAACCTGACCATAACATTCCAACTCCTATACTCAATACTTTGATTTATAAAGGCCAATGTAACAAAAACTCTCTTCACAACCCTCTTTACCTGCGACGCCACTTTTAGGGAATTTTGTATCTGTATTCTCAGATCCCTCTGTTCTACTGCGCTCCTCAGTGTCCTACCATTTACCTTGTATGTTCTACCTTGGTTTGTCCTTCCAAAGTGCAATACCTCACACTTGTCTGCATTAAACTCCATCTGCCATTTGTCAGCCCATTTTTCCAGCTGGTCCAAATCCCTTTGCAAGCTTTGAAAATACTCCTTTCAAACCAATGCTGGTCAGTATTGAGTTCAATGCTGACCAGCAACTCCTGTAATGCTGCTGATGCCAAACTGTATCAATCTCTGCCGTTCCTTTGGATTCATCAGCTGCTTGGAGAGAGGAAGCCTTCTATGTGGGCAACAACTTGCTCTCCATATAGTACTGCAAAGGCTTGTGTAGTGGCTTGCGTATCATGTAGACAGCTGGGAGGCAAAGTCCGTGGTTAACCTCAACCAACGGAGGGCTTCAATATCCTGCCTGACCTATTGCTCAAGAATTTTCCAACAGCTGTAGAATCTCTTGTATTTATCCTTCTATTCTCTTACTCCTTTTATACCTAAGATAAGACCAATAAGAAATAGGAGCAGAATTAGGTCCTTCGAACCATTGAGTCTTTACTGATATTCAATCATGGCTGATTTTTTTCACTCCCACATTCTTCCACTTTCTCCCCGTAACTATTAACCTCCTTCTCAACCGAGAACCCATTTATCTCTGCTTTAAATAAGCCCAATGACTTGACCTCCACAGATATGTGTGGCAACAAATTCCACAGATTCACTACCCCCTGCCTGAAGAAATAAATTTATGGTCACATGTACTTCTTCTTCTTCATGTCAGTTCTAAAGGGATGTCCTTTCATTCTACTCTCATACCCTAGAGTTTTTGTCCATACACTCTCCTGCTCAGGCAAAGTCATGTAAGCCTGATTCAGATTCTTATAATAGTGGGATAGAGGCTGTCCTTGAGCATGGTGGTACGTGATTTCAGATTTTTGTAACTCCTGCCTGATGGGATAAGAGGGAAGTGGGAATGGCCATGGTGGATGGGTACTTAATCAAGTTAGTTGTTTCACTGAAGAAGTGAGAAGTGTAAGTGGAGTTCATGGAGGGGATTCTGGTTTCTGTGATGTGCTGAACTGTGTCCACAACTCTCTGCATTTCCTTGTGGTTACAGGCATGCAATTACCATACCTAATGATACTGGGAATGGAGTTCCTCCTGAATTCCTGATAAAGATTTATTATTGCCCATCTTAAACTGACGACCTCCAGTTTTGGACTCTGTCCCAGGAGCAAAAGCCATTCCATTCACACTTAGTCATTCATTATTTTAAGAACCACTCTAATCCTGGTTACAGTTACCAGTAGCAGCAAGATTATAAACCTTTTCGAGTGATGTTCAGTTTATCTTTTAATTCTCCGTCACTCAGGAATATTCTTCATTGGAAAACTCTGTGTTTAATTTATGTTTCATTTATGTTTTTTTTGTGAATGCTGTGTAACTGATGCCATGTGCCTTCAAGTTCAAGTTCAGTTTTAATTGCCATTCAACCATACACATGAACACAGCCAAATGAATCAACATTCCTCTGGGGCCAAGGTGTAAAACGCAGAACCAAGTCACACACAGCACACAGCACATATGATTATGATAGCAGATAATATTGTGTTGTTATATTTCTATGTTTCTGCAAATTCTTCATTATAGCTCTACATTCATGTACAGTGTTTGTGCATATGACAATAAACTTGATTTTGACTTTGATTTTATGGAGTGATATGGAACAACATAGATGAATTCTGGCAGATAAATAATACAGTATTCACTTAAGTAAGTTTATCAGTATAGCTGAATCTATCTAGGGCAAACTCAAAATGTGAATTTAAGAGATTGAATTGAGACATGGGAATGTGCTTTGAGTTTTGTTTTATAATTCAGTGAGATTATGGTTGATCTTTTCATGGGGAAAATAGTAAGACTTTTTTTTAAATGGTGAAGAAATGAAAAGAATTTGTGTTCAGCTGGTGTCTGCAGGGAATAGAATAAATACTTGAAGGGATGAAATTTTACAGGGTGAGGTCGGAAGAACAAGGGACGGTGGACTGATTCGATGACACTAAAGGAGCAGCACTCCATTGGCGGTCACCAGTTTCAAATTTTGGCCTTGATTGAAGGATTTTGTTTTTTTTTGTGTTTGTCCTGACCATTCCAAAGATTCACCTACAAGTACTTTTGCCAGTATTTTTCCATAACCTTCTGAACCTTTCCTATCCACTTAACTTTAAATATTATTCAAGTACTTCAAACTCTTGCTCTGGTAGCTCATTCCATGCAAGATTTCCACTCTATGTAAAAAAAAGTTGCACCTCACGTCTTTCTAAATCTTCCCCTTCTCACATTAAACCTATGCCCTCTAGTTCCTGGGACAATAAATGTGAGTTTTGTCAGTGACACTCATCTCCAGGGAAAGTGAATAAATGAAATAGAGTAATACAGTGGGATAATAGGCTCCTCAGCCAAACCCATCCACAAAGACCACAGTGCCTACCAGTCCAGCCACACTTGCCACGTTTGGCCCACGTCACTCCAAAACCCTCTCATTCACGTAGCTATCTACATGTCCACCAAATGTTGCTACTATACTCACCCCAACAACCTCATCTGGCAGTCCATTCCATACACACACCACCCTACCCATCAGGTCCCCTTTAAATGCTCATGAAGTGAAATGCACACTTCAGATCCATGCCCTTTAGTCACCTAATTATAGGAAGAATGTTGAAGCTTTAGAGAGGCTTCAGAAGAGGTTTTCCATGGTGATGTCTGGATTAGAAAGAATGTCTTATAAGGAAAGTGTGCACGAGTTTGGGCTTTTCTCTTTGGAACAAAGCTGAAGGAGGGGTGACTTTACACAAGTGTATAAGGTGATAAGAGGAATAGATAGAGTGGACAGCCAGCGCCTTTAATCCAGGGTGCCAATATCTAATCCAAGTGGACATCTTTGAAAGATGATTGGATGAAAGTACGGGGGGACATCAGGAGAAGGTTTTTTACACAGATAGTGGAATTGCCGAGGTAGTGGTAGAAGCAGGTACATTAGGGACATTTAAAGGACTCTTAGATAGGCCCATGGACAAAAACAAAATGGAGGACTATGTGGGACAGAAGGGTTAGATTGATCTTAGAGGAGGCAAAAGAGGCCAAAGCTATGTTTTGGGCTGATGTGTTGATCTATGTTCTATGCTTTAGGTTCTATTTTCTATGTTATACAGTATGTTCGTCCCTAGTTCTCCTTCTCCCAGAAAAGTCTAAATGTGTTTTCCCCATTTATGCCTTTCATAATTTTATACACTCCTATATGGTCACCCTTTAGTCTCCTACATTTCAAGGAGAAAACTCCTAGCTTAACCAACCCCTCCCCATAGCTCAGGCATTGAAGTCCTGGTGGCATCCTCATAAATCTTTTCTGTGCTCTTTCAGGTTTAGAGCCAGGGAACACATGTCGCTGACTGTTGCAAGAAATCCAAGGCTGTGATAGTATGTCATTATACTTTCCATGGAAGTCCCATACTGTTAAAGGGCTTGATGGGATAGAGTTATATCAAACGTGTTCAGGAAGTTTCCTTAATCAATATATACAGTGGAGATCCCAACTACTAAGAGTGTGATACTGCATCTTCTGTTACAGAATAGATCGATACTTTATTGATCCCAAAGCAAGTTATAGTGTCACAGTAGCAATACAAGTGTACAGATATACAAATACTAGAAGAGATGTCAGAAAGAATAAGAAATAAGTTACCTCAAACAGTCCAACAGGAGGGGTCATCACTTCTCCAGCTATAGGGTGACTGATTATAGAGTCTAATGGCCGAGGGTAAGAACGACCTTGTATAGTGCTCTTTGGAACAGTGTAGCTGTCTTAAACAAGAGAAAATCTGCAGATGCTGGAAATCTGAGGGGTTTTGGCCCAAAACATCAACTGTACTTTTTTTCCATAGATGCTGTCTGGCCTGCTGAGTTCCTCCAGCATTTTGTGTGCAGTTGTCTTAATCTATTACTAAAAGTGCTCCTCCGTTCAGCCAAGGTGGCATGCAGAGGGTGAGAAACATTGTCCAGAAATGACAGGATTTTCCATAGGGTCCTTTGATCTGCAACAGTCTCCAGTGTGTCCAGTTTGACTCCTACAACAGAGAGAGCCTTTCTTATCAGTTTATTGAGCCTGTTGGCATCACCCATGTTGATGCCTTTGCCCCAGCACACTACCACATAGAAGATTGTACTGGTGACGACAGACTGGTAGAACATGTGAAGGAGAGGCCTGCATACTCTAAAGAACCTCAGTCTCCTCAGGAAATAGAGGTACTCTTAGCTCTTCTTGAACACAACCTCTGTGTTGGTGCTCCACTCAAGTCTGACATCCAGGTACTTGTAGGTCCTCACCACATCCATGTCCTCACCATCAATAGTGACAGGGAGCAGTGCAGACTTACTCTTCCTGAAGTCCCTCACCATCTCTTTCAGCTTACTGATGTTGAGCTGCAGATGATTCAGCTTGTTCCATTTGACAAAGTCTTCCACCAGGGCCCTGTATTCATCCTCACATCCTCCCTTTGTACACCCACCTACTGCAGAGTAATCAGAGTATTTCTGCAGATGACATGACTCAGTGTTATATCTACAGTCCGAGGTATACAGGGTAAACAGGAAGGGAGCCAATACAGTCCCCTGTGGGGTCCCAGTGCTGCTTATAGCCATGTCTGACACATAGTTCTGAAGCTCTGAATGAGACAGGGCAGGTAACAGAAGTTTGTGTAGGGAAACACTTTGCATCCAGTGATCATAATGCCATTAGTTTCAAGATAATTATGGAGAAGGATAGGTCTAGTCCTTAAGTTGAGATTCTAAATTAGAGAAGGGCTAATTTGGTGGTATCAGAAAGGATCTGGAATGTGTGGATTGGGACAGGTTGTTTTCTGGCAAATGTGTTATTGGTAAGTAGGAGGTCTACAAAAGTGAACTTTTGAGAGTACGGAATTTGTATGTTCCTGTCAGAATAAAAGGCAAGGTTAATAGGTTTAGGGTTCCTTGGTTTCTGAGAGATTTTGAGGCCCTGGTTAAGAAGAAGATGAAGGAGGTCCATAGCAGGTATAAGCAGGAAGGAACAAATGATATACTTGAGGAGTATAATAAGTGCAAGATAATACTTAAGAAGGAAATCAGGAGGTCCAAAAGAAGGCATGAGGATGCTCTAGCAGACCATGTGAAGGAGCATACTAAGGGCCTCTACACATATACTACTATAAGAGCAAAAGGATAACAAGGGACAAAATTTGCCCTCTTGAAGATCAGTGTGATTATGTATGTATGGAATTGAAAGAGATGGAGATTTAAAATTTTTTGCATTGTATTTAGATGGGAATTGGACACAGACTCTATAGATGTGAGGCAAAACAACAGTGAATTCATGGACCCTATACAGATTATAGAGAAGGAGGTGTTTTGCTGTATTGAGGCAAATCTTGGGGGATAAATGCCCAGGTCCTGAAACGGTGTTCCCTTGGACATTGTGGGAGGCTAGAACAGAAATTCTAGAGGCCCTAACAAAGGCACTTTAAATATCTTTAACAGTGGGTGAGGTTCAGGAGGATTAGAGGATAGCTGATGTTGTTCTATTGATTAAGAAAAGCTCAAAGAATAAAGTGGGAAATTATAGGCCAGTAAACCCAACATCAGTAATTGGTAAGTTATCGGGAGGTAATCTAAAGGACCATAAATATAAGCATTTGTATAGATAGGGACTGATTAAGGATAGTCAACATGGCTTTGTGCATGTTTAGTCTAACCAATCTTTTCGAGTTTTTCATGGAAGTTGATGCAGACAAGTAGTGGTTGTATATATGGACCTTTGACAGGACCTGTATGGGAGGGTGGTCAATTGGCACTCAAGATAAGGTAGCAAATTGGATTAGACATTGGTTTTGTAGGAGAAGCCAGAGGTGTAGTATATGGTTGCCTCTCTGACTGGAGGCCTGTGACTAGTTGAGTACTGCAGGGTTCAGTGCTGGGTCCATTGTTGTTTGTCATCTTTATCAACAACCTGGATGATAATCGGAAAAGTGCAAGTCTCATTGGGAATGAGTCTTATTTCAGATAATGAAAAAAAAGGAGGTGTACGTCGAGTGGCCATTATTGGAGTGGGGCAATGTCAGGGGTAGACTGGTGCTCAACAGGCTTTGGCAAGCACAAGTGGATGTTGATATGTAGCTAGTGCTGTGAGAGTGGGCGCAGAGTTAGTGGTATGTTCCTTGTGTGAAACGTGGGAACTTTGGGAGACCTCCAGACTCCATTAAGTGCACTGAGCTGCAGCTCCCTAGAGAATGGGTTAAGGAACTGGAGCTGCAGCATGAAGATCTTTGGCTAATGCAAAATGAGAAGGTTATAGAAAGGAGCTAAAGGACAGTAGTCACCCCTAAGTTGCAGGAGGAAGGTACTTGGGTTACTGTCAGGAGAGGGAAAGGCAATAGTCATCCAGTGCAGATTACCCCTGTGGCTGTTCCCCTCATTAATTAGTATATCTCTGGATTGCCACCTGTGCCATGTGCCACGGAGGGTAAGAATAGGATAATTTAGCAGAGGAATGTGTCACTGAGGAACTGGTGCAAGGGGCAGAGTTTCAGAATTCTGGATCATTGGGATCTCTTCTGGAGAAGGTATGACCTGTACAAAAAGGATGTGTTACACCTGGACCTGAGGGGGATCAATACCCTTGTAGGCAGATTTGCTAGAGCTGTTGGGGAGGGTTTAAAGTAATTTAGCGGGAGGATGGCTGAGGATGGGGTAGTTGTTATATAAGTTGACGCAGTGCATAGTGAGACTGTGAGGAAAGACAGGCAGATGATAGGGCAAAATTGCAGTCAGTGGGATATGTTGAAGTGTAAAATAGGGGCAAAAACGAAAAGGGTGATGAATACAGGGCTGGATGTGTTATATTTGAATGCATGCAGTACATGGAACATAAGGTAGATGATTTTGTAGTGCATTGTTTAGCAGGTGCAACGTTGTGGGCGTCACTGAGTCACATTTGAAAGAAGGTCATACTTGGAAGTTTAACATCCAAGGACACACATTGTATTGAAAGGACAGGCAGGGAGGCAGAGATGGTGGGGTGGTTCTATTGGTAAAAATGAAATCAAATCCTTAGAAATAGGTGCTATATGTAGAATCCTTGTGGGATTAAGAAACTCCTACAGTAAAAAGAGCCTGATGGGTATTGTATACAGACTTCCAAATAGTAGCCAGAATGTGGCCTACAAATTACAATGGGAGATAGAAAAGGTATGCAAAAAGGGCAATGTTATGATCGTGATGGGAGATTTCAATATACAGGTAAATCGGAAAATTAGGTTGGTGGGTCCCAAGAGAGGGAATTTGTAGAACGCCCATGAGATGGCTTTTTTGAGAAGCTTGTAGTTGAGCCCTTTAGTGGAAAGGCAATTCTGGATTGGGTGTTATTTAATTTGATTAGGGAGCTTAAGGTAAAGGAACCATTATGAAGCAGTGATTATAATATGATAGAACTCACCCTGGAGTTAAAAGGGAGAAGATAAGGTCAGATGATGTAAAGCAAAATACAGCAGCATTAGATACCGTAGATTCCGGATTATAAGCCGCTACTTTTTTCCCATGCTTTGAACAGCTTTGAACACTGCGGCCTTTACTACGGTGCGGCTAATACATGGTTTTTTTTCATGCCGCCAAAAACATTTTGCCTCATAACAGTAGACCAATAAAATTGATGAGTAGTTCACAGAGGTCCAATGAAATTGTACGATAAATCAAGCGCACTTTCACAATTAAATTATTGTAAATCAGTCATTTGTACTCACCCTCATCAACATGGAAAACACTCGAAGAAAAGCATTGTGCTGCCTTTATGGCAGTTATTTAGTTTATAATATTTTCGCTTAGTAATTCATTTGTTAGTATTTTCTAGTTAAAGTTAGAAGTGTTTTAAGTATATTTGTTTTCTGTACTACATCCCGGGATGCTATGACGTCACATCCGGTTTCGCCGCGTCTTGTGGGAAAATACCGGTTTGCGATAAACGGAAAGGAGGGGGCGAGCGCATTAGACCCGCGCGAAAACGCTGCAAAGCATATGATGCAGCTTTTAAGTTAAAGGCGATCAATAACTTTTCCTGGTAGGCTGCAGTATATATTTTTTTACCAGTCGTTAGGAGATATTGGAATGTTGTTCGTGCACTGTTCAGTAAAAAAGTATACGCAACGTAATTTGTGTGTTACCGATACGTATGTATATTTTAAAGTAGCCGTGTTACAGGCACGGTTTGAAAAAAAGCATTTGCAATATGTATTTGTTTATGTTACCATACGGATTTAATTAAAAGTTAAAAAATCCTCACGTGTAATATCTTTCTGTGTAACTATCTCATATTACAACGTGGGACACCTGCGGCTTAAAATCCGGTGCGGCTTGTACAAGTACAAAATTGATTTTCTTTCTAAAATTAGAGCCTGCGGCTTTTAATCAGGTGCGCTCTGTAGTCCGGAATCTACGGTACTATATATCTATAGTATAGGTACTATACTATATCCTACCTCATAGAATATAGTGTTGGGAAGTCTATGGTCATCCACTTTGGTAGAGCAGCAAAAGCGTAGACTGTTTTCTAACCAGGGAGAAAATTCAAAAATCAGAGGTGTAAAGGGACTTGGGAATTCTTGTGTAGTATTATCTAAAGGTTAACTTGCAGGTTGAGTCTTTGGTAAGGAAGGCAAATGTAATGTTAGCATTCATTTTGAGAGGACTAGAATATAGTAAAACTGAGGCTTTATAAGGCAGTGGTCAGACCACACGGAGTGTTATGAGCAGTTTTGGGCCTCTTATCTCAGAAAAGACATGTTGACATTGGAGTGGGGTTCATGAGAGTGATTCTGGGAATGAAATGGTTAAAATATGAGGATTATGTGATGGCTCTGGGCCTGTACTTGCAGGAGTTTAGAAGAATGATGGGGGAGCTCATTGAAACCTACCAAATATTGAAAGGTCTGGGTAGAGTGGATGTAGGGAGTCATTTCCTCTAGTGGGTGGTCCTAAGACCAGAGGGCAAAGCCTCAGACTAGAGATACATCCATTTAGAACAGAAATGATGATGAATTTCCTTAGCCAGGGATAGTGAATCTGTGGAATACATTGCCACAGGTCGCTGTGGAGGCCAAGTATTGAGCATACTTAAAGGGGAATTTGATAGATTCTTGATTAGTCAGGACATCAAAGTTTAAGGGGAGAAGGGAGGAGGATGGGGTTGAGAGGGATAATAAATCTGCGGTGGAGCAGACTCAAGGGGCTGAATGACCTTATTCTGCTCCTATGTCTTATGGTCTTAAGGTCTTTCTATGAGGTAAACTGGACGAGCAAATTTGCAGATGACAGCAAGATTGCAGCATAGTACACACCGAGGTGGGCTAACAAAACTTGCAGTGGGATCTGGACAAGCTGAAGAACTGGGTTGAAAAATAGCAGATGAAATTTAATGCAGACAAGTGTGAGGTGTTGCACTTTGGGAGGACAAATCAGGGTAGGATTTACGCAGTAATTAGGGCACTGAGGAGTACAGTAGAACAGAAGGATCAGGGAATATAACTCCATAATTTCTTGAAAGTGGTCTGACAGGTAGATAGAGTCATAAAGAGAGCTTTTGGCACATTGGTCTTCATAATTCAAAGTATTTAGTACAGAAGTTGGAATGTTAAGTTGAAGTCGTATAAAATGTTGCTGAGGCCTAAAGATAGAAAAGGTGCAGAGAAAATTTACAAGTGTTTTGCCAGCAGTTGAGGACCTGAGTTATAGGAAAAGGTTGAATAAATTACGACTTTATTGCCTAGAGTGTAGAAGAAAGGGGGGAGATTTGAAAGAGGTATACAAAATTATGAGGGGTATAGATAGGGTAGATGCAAGCAAGCTTTTCCACTAAGGTTGGGTAAGACTAGAGCTTGAGATCATAGGTTAAGGGTGAAAGCTGAAATGTTTAATGGAAACATGAAGGAGAACTTCTTCACTCAAAGGGTGGTGAGAGTGTGGAATGAACAGGCAGTGAAAGAGGTTTATGTGGGTTTCAGCATTTAAGAGGAATTTGGATAGGTACCTGGGTGGGAGGGGTATGGAGTGCTATGGTCCAGATGTAGGTCAATGGGATTAGGCATTTGTCACTAATTTTTCTTGTCATAAAATTTGTTGTCTTGTGGCAGCAGCATAGCACAAAACATTAAAGAAAATGACTAGGCAGATTTCAAAAGGTAAGAGATGAAACTTTGTAGAGAGACATTGGTGTAGAAAATAGAGCCACTGATTCACTGTGTCCACTACCCAAATTCAATCCTGACCTTGAGTCTTGTCTATGTAAAGTTTAAACATTCTCCCTGTGACTGTGTGAGATTCTTCAGGTGCTCTGGTTTCCTCCCATATCCCAAATATATGTGTGTCAGCTTCTATAAATTACCCCTAATGTGTAGATGAGGGTTAGAATCTGGCCGGGACTAATGGGAATGTGGGGAGAACAAAATGCTATCAGTGAAGCATTAGTGTAAATGGTGGTTGGTGGCCAGTAGGGATGGTGGGCCAAAGAGCCTATTTCTTTGCTGGATAACTCATTGAGAGCAGTGAGGGCAGTAGATACAAGAGGCTGAATGCATGTACCACCAGGCTCAAGGACAGCTTCTATCCCATCATTGTAAAGTTATTGAATGGTATGATAAGATGGACTCTTAACCTCACCATCTACCTCACCGTGGTCTTAGCACCTTATTGTCTGCCTACACTATATTTTCTCTGTATCTAACATTTATTCTGCATTCTCTTATTGTTTACCTTTACACTAGCTCAATGTATGTGATGACATGATCTGTATAGATGCAATGCAAAGCAAAGTTTTTCACTGTAGCTTGGTACATTTGACAAAATATGCTAAATTGATATATTATTGTCACCAGTTTGAGACGTGGGAGGAAAGCAGAGGAAGGCCATGCAGCCATAGGGAGAGCGTGCAAACTTCACACAGATAGCACAAGAGGTCAGGACTGAATGCAAATATATCAGCTGTACCATTGTATTGACCACTTACAAGGCAAGGCTCCTTACTAGTTTTTCCCCTCAGCTATATGAGTATAAAACTAGGCAGCATGGGTTTAAATTGAGAGGGGAAGGAATTAAAAGGGACCTGAGGGGCAACTTGTACATGCAGAGGATGATGGGTATGTGGAATGAGCAGGCAGGGAAAATATTATCATTTAAGAAGCACTTGGATAGGTACATTGTAAGGTGGGTCTTTGAGCCATATGGACTGAATGTGGGAGATTGGAAATGACTTGGTGAGCACCAAGGTTGGCTTGGAATGGTCGGGCCAAAGGGCCTGTATCTGCGCTGTATTGTTCTAGGACTCTATGGCTCTGATTCTATCTAAGATTCTTTTTAAGTGGATTGGAACACTTAACTATGATGAAAATTTCCATATTTGTTCAAGTCTTTGTTAAGTTAACCAACTAAGTTCTTTACTCCCAACACAATTTGCATTCCACTGTTCTGAGCTATGATCTCTTACTGTAATTGCTACATCTGTAGTTGGCACATTTTATCTGTGTGCACCTTGTAGCTCACCTGTTTGCACTCACTGCTCGGAATTTTGCATGAATTTACCAGGCACTGGAGAGACTTCAGAGAAGGGTAACGAGTCTCATTCCAGGTCTGCAGGGTATGAACTGTGAAGAAAGATTGAAAGAATTAAATCTTTTTAGCCTAAGTAGATAGAAAATGAGAGGAGACATGATAGAAGAGTTCAAAATAATTAAGGGTGTAAGTAAGGGGGATTCCAACTGCTACTTCAAAATTAATCCATCAATGAGGACACGGGGCCATGGGTGGAGACTGGTTAAAGGGAGATTTCAGACTAACATTAGGAAGCACTTCTTTACACAGCGAGTTGTGGACACATGGAACAAACTATCTAGTTGTGTAATAGTACTTGTTGAGTACTACTAGTTGAGAGTAGTACTTTAACTCAATAGTTATTTCAACACACTATATGAATAGGAATTTGGCAAGCCCTGTTGGGCAAAATGGTCTGTTCTTGTCAACTTTCTAATGTTCTAAATATTCCCCTGTTTGACAACCCGAATTCTTTTTCAATCCACCTGAGTTTCATACTGCTGTAGCACCAAGAAGACTAAAGCACATCACTCTCCATTGAGAATGAGTTTAATGCTCCTTCTGTGATGGATAGGCATGGCGGCCAGTGGAACGGAAGATATGTAAAGCTCTGTATGGTGAGCTCTTGGCAGCCTGATCCACAGATCTTCTCAGACCTGCTGGGAACATATTGCTTCTCAGTATCCAACTGGCTATTATCTAGAAATTGTCAATAAGACTTCAGCAACTCTTGGGATTTTTATCTTATGCCAATAACCAGAAAGATGAGTGCATTGAAGGACAAAGGAATTTTTAACAAAATGTCGTCCAGAACCATGACTAATCCCAGCTGGTACAAATACAAGTAATTAGGATAGGGTCCTGCACAGCAGCAGAGCACAAATAAAGGGCTAATTGGGAGAATGGCATTGCAAGAGTTGCCAAGTGTACCACAAAACTAATTGTTATTGGTTGACAGATGGAAGCAGGGTACGCCACTTGATCTGAAACCAAATGTTGTTTTCCTGGACAGGGTGGAAGCATCTTTGATTTATTGACATCATTAGGCAGTGAGAAAATTCCTGAGGAGTCACCCTGATGTTCCTCTGAATTCTGATAAAAATGACATTGAAATAACAGATGATAGGAACTAAATTTTGCTAAATAATGGCTTTGTGTATTGAGTTTGATGTATTGGTTCATGCAGATAAAATACTCATCCCCTGTGGAAAAGAAGCAGCCTGCCGCTCCCTCTCTATCTCTCTCTTTTGGCCTAAGTTCAAATCCATCAAAAATAAAGCATCTGTTTACTGTAAACCATATTCTAGCCTTGTGACAATATTAAGTAAAGTACACCACAGACAAAAGACAACAGTTTGACAATCCAGCACGGTAACTGAGAGGTTATTTTTAACGAGGGTGTGTGTCAGGAGTGGAAATTATCTCATCTCTCCAACTCTTCAGTATTACAGGACTGAGTCAGAATGTCTGTCCAGCAAATTTCAAACCACATAAAAAGTCAGTGCCCACCATTCTGCCCCTTCCTATAATGTTTCAAAGGCATTACTGTGTAAGAAAAAACAATATAAGAAGGGTGTTGGGATATGGGCCAAACACAGGTAAATGGGATTAGATGAGGTAGGAACTTTGGTGGCATAGATTATTGTAGATGAAAGGTCTTATTTTGTGCTACATAACTTTATGGCCGAATAAACTCTTCAGAATCTCTGAAGTTGATGAGAGGGCAGCAATGTTGGGTTTATAAAACATCTTCTGTTCTTCATCAATATATATTGCTGATAGAAAAGCCTGATAGAATGTACCACCAGGCTCAAGGACAGTTTTTATTCTGCTATTATAAGACTCCTCTATGATAGAGTCAAAAAGTCAAAGTATTATTTATTGTCATGTGCATAAGTACACGTATACACAGGTGCAATAAAACTTTTGCAGCAGCATCGTAAAAGCAGCATTCAGAATCAGAATCATTCATTATCATTGTCTTAAATGACATGACATTTGTTGTTTTGTAGGAGTGCAAAGACATAAAATCACTATAACACAAAAATAGTAAATAGTGCAAATAAGGATTAACAAGGGTTCTTGTTAATGTTAATTCATGGGTCCTTGATCAGTTGAGAAATCTAATGGAGGTGGAAGAAAAGAATAATTACCCATAAATTAAATAAATTCTTTGCAAGAGAGAACACAATTAGAACAAACAAAACACGTCCATTTATTTCAAAATGGCTACGGTTTTGCTAAACTGCCAATGATTGGGTTTCTGCCAGTTGGTTGAAGAAATGAATGGCTGAAGGAAACCCTTGATCTTTCAGTCTGCCTCACAAACCAAGGTCCTTACTGTCAGTCTGCACTGCACTTTCTCAGTACCTGTAACACTATGTTCTGCATTCTGCTATTGCATCTCACTTGGTACTACCTTGATGTACTTTACACATGGAATGGTCTGCCCAGATGACAGGCAGACAAAAGCTTTTCACTGTATTTATTTTTATTTATTATTTATCATTTTTTGGAGATAGAGCACAGTTACATGTTCTTACAGCCCAAGGGGCCCATGCTGCCCAATTGCACAAAAGTATAGCTTACTAATCTGTGCATTGTGGGAGGAAACTGGAGCAGGCAGAGGAAACACATGGCCATGAGGAGGACATACAAACTCCTCACAGACAGCGGCAGAATTGAACCCTGTTCACTGCTGCTGGAATGGCATACTGCTAACTGCTACACTACTCTGCTGCTACATGTAACTGGGTGCATATGAAAATAACCAACTACCATGAATAACTCCTGCTGAATTCAGGAGCCAATGAAGTGTCAACTGCATTGGTGGGGTTGGAGTCACAAAGAGACCACCCAGGGTAATGACAGTAGAATTCCTTCCCTGAACGAGACTCTTGAACAAGATATTGGGGGCGGTGTGTGGAATGAGTAGTTACTACATTCTTGTAATTAAATTATTGCACTTGGAGAAATAACATCCCATATTCCGTTTGAGTAGCCTCTAACCCGATGGCATGCCCATCGATTTCTCCAACTTACTGTAATTCCTTCCCAATCCCACTTTCCACTTTGCCATTCCCCATTCTGGTTATTCTCTTTTTCTCCTCACCTGCCTATCAACTCCCTCTCGTTCTCTTCTCCCATGTTCACTGTCTTCACCTGTTAGATTTCTTCTTCAGATTTTACCTCTTCTATCTATTACCTCCCAGCTTCTCAATTCATACACCCACCTCCCCTTCACTTGGTTTCACCGATGATCTTCTAGTTTGTACTCCTACCCCTCCTGCACCATCTTATTCTGGCTTTTGCCCTCTTCCTTTCCAGTCCTGATGAAGTATCTCAGACTGAAACGTCAACTGTTTATTTCCCTCCATAGACGCTACTTGACCTGCAGTGTTCCTCCAGCATTTTCTGAGTGCTGTTCAAGTTTTTCCAGCATTTGCAGGATAGAGTCATAGAGTCACAGAAAACTACAGCGCAGAAACAGGCCCTTTAGCCCAACTAGCCTGTTCCAAACCACTAATCTGCCTAGTCCCATCAACCTTCACCCAGTATACAGCTCTCCATACTGCTCTCATCCATGTACCTATCCAAATTTCTTTTAAATGCTGAAATCAAAATCACACCCACCACTTGTGCTGGCAGCTCGTTCCACACTTCACCATCTTCTCAGTGAAGAAATGTTCCCCTTAAACATTTCACATTTCACCCTTAATCCATGACTTCTATTTCTAGTCTCACCCAACCTCAGGGTAAATACAAGCAGGCTTTTTCCTCTCTCTATACCCCTCATACTTTTGTATGCCTCTATCAAATCTCCCCTCAATCTTCTACATTTAGGGAATAAAGTCCTAATCTATTCAACAGTTCCCTGTAATACAGGTCCTCAAGTCCCAGCAACATCCTTGTAAACTTTATTTGCACTCTTTCAATCTTATTTACATCTTTCCTGTAGGTAGGTGACCAAATCTGGACACAATACTCCAAAGTAGGCCTCATCAACATCTTATACAATTTCAACATAAAGTTGCAACTGCTGTGCTCAATACATTGATTTATGAAGGCTAATGTGCCAAAAGCTTTCTTTATGACTCTGTTTACTTGTGACACCACTTTCAAGGAATTAGAGATCTGTATTCTCAGATCCCTCTGTCCTACTACATTCCTCAGTGCCCTATCAATCACTGTGTAAGAGTGGGCCCTCATAAAGTGCAACACCTCACATTTGTCTGTGTTAAATTCCATCTGCCATATTCCAACCCATTTCACCTGCTGGTACAGATCCTGTTGTAAGCGTTGATAATCTTCCTTGCTGTCCACAACCCCCCAATCCTGTGTCATCAGCAAATAAGCTGATCCAGTTAACCACATTATCATCCAAATCTCTGATATAGATGACAAACAACAATGGACTCTGTACTGATTCCTGGGGCACACCACTAGTCACAGGCCTCCAGTTAGAGAGGCAACCATCTACAACCAAGCTCTGTCTTCTGTGAAGCCAATGTCAAATACAATTTACTACCTCATCTTGAATACTAAGCGATTGTATCTTCTTGACCAACCTCCAATGCGGGACCATGCCAAAGGCCTTGCTAAAGTCCATGTAGACAACATCCGCTACCACACCTTCATCAACTTTATTGGTACCTTCCTTGAAAAACTCTTTTGAGTCAAAGTGAAAACAGATCTCTACAAAATGATCTAAATTAATTACAAAATATAAAATACAAAATAATTGACTGCATAAGTATTCATCCCCTTCAAGTCAGCATTTTAGCAGCAATTACAGCTCTGATTCTGTGTGGATAGATCTCTAACAGCTTTACACATCTGCACACTGCAAATTTTCCCCATTCTTCTTTACTAAACTGAGCTTTACTCAGCTCAAGCTCTGTCAGATTGTATGGGGATTGTGAGTGAACAGCTCTTTTCAGGTCCAGCCACAAATTCTCAATTGGATTGAGGTCTGGACTCTGACTTGGCCACTCTGGGATATTAACTTTGTTGTTTTAAGCCATTCCCATGTAGCTTTAGCTTTATGCTTGGGGTCATTGTCTTGCTGGAAAATCAATCTTCTCCCAAGTCACAATTCTTTTGCAGACTGCATTAGGTTTCCCTCCAGGATTTCCCTGTATTTTGCTGCATTCATTTTACCCTCTGTTGTCATATTCTTTCCATTTCTCAATGTTTGACTTATCTGTACTTCAAGGGATATTCATTCACTTGGAAATTTTCTTATATCCACCTCCTGACTTGTGCTTTTCAATAACCTTTTTACGGAGTTACTTGGAGTGTGCTTTTGTCTTCATGGTGTAGTTTTTGCCAGGATACTGACTCACCAGTAGTTGGACCTTCCAGATACAGGTGTATTTTTACAACAGTCAATTGAAACACCTTGGCTGCACACAGGTCTTCAAAAACAGATCTCCAGTTAACTAATTTTGACTTCTAAAACCAATTGGCTACACTAGTGATGATTTGGTGTGTCATATTAAAGGAGGTGAATCAGTTATTTTGTGTTTTATATTTATAATTAATTTAGATCACTTTTTATCTTTGACACAAGAGTCTTTTTCTATTGATCAATGTCAAAAAAGCCAGATTAAATCCACTGTGATTCAATGTTATAAAACAATAAAACATGAAAATTTCCAAGGGGAGGAGGTATACTTTTTATGGGCACTGTATATTTACAGTCTCTTAGAATATCTTCGAATAACTTTTCCACTGCTGGTCAGGCTCACTGGCCTACAATTCCAATGGTTATTCTTAGAGTCTTTATTAAACAATGGAAGAACATTTAGCTGCCCTCTGGTACCTCACCTCTGGCTAACGATGTCTTAAACAACTCTGCTAGGGCCCCTGCAATTTCTGCACTAACCTCCTACAGGGTCTGAGGGAACACCTTTATCCACCCTAATTTACTTAAAGACTGCAAATCCCTCTTCCTCTGTAATCTCTATAATGTCTGTGACCTCACTGCTGTATTGCCTCACATCTACAGACTCTGCATCCATCGCCTGAGTAAATACAGATGCAAAATATCCATTTAAGATCCCCCCATCTCTTTCGGCTCCACACTTAGATTAGCATTCTGATCTTCCAGAATACCTGTTTTGTCCTTTGCTATCCTTGTGCTCTTAATTTATCTGTAGAAGCCCTTGGGATTCTCCTTCACCTTGTCTGCTAAAGTTCAAAGTAAATGTTATTCTCAAAGTAGATATATGTCACCATATACAACCCTGAGATTCATTTTTCTGTGGTCATACTCAGCTAATCTGTAGAACTATAACACCGTCAATGGAAGATCAACCAGAATGCAGAAGACACCAGACTGTGCAAATGCAAATATAAATAAGTAGCAATGAATAACGAGAACATGAGCTAAGAAGGTAAAGAGTCCTTAAAGTGAGATCATTGGTTGATGCAAGTGAGTATAGTTATCCCCTTTTATTCAAGCGTCTGGTTGTTAAGGGTTAGTAACTATTCTTGACCCTGGTGGTGTGAGTCCTGAGGCACTTGTACCTTCTACCTGATGGAAGCAGGGAGAAGAGAGCATGGCCTGGGTGGTGAGGATCTTTGATAATCGATGCTGCTTTTCTAGAGCTGCGTTTCATGTAGATGTGCTCAAAAGTTGGGAGGGTTTTTCCTGTGATGTACTGGGCCAAATGCACTACCTTTCATAGGATTTTCCATTCAAAGGCATTGGTATTTCCATACCAGAACGTGCTGGGTCCAGGACAGGTCTTCTGAAAAAGTAACTCCCAGGAATTTAATGTTGTTAATCCACTCCATATCTGATCCTCTGATGAGGACTGGCTCATGGACCTCTGGTTTATCTCTCCTGTAATCTACAATCAATTCCTTGGTCTTGCTGACATTGGGTAAGAGGTTGTTGTTATGACACGTCTCTGCCAGATTTTCAATCTCCCTCCAATATGCTGATTTGTCACCACCTTTGATTCAGCCCACAACAGTGATGTCATCAGCAAACTTGAATATGGCATTGGAGCTGTGCATTACCACACAGTTATAAGTGTAAAGCAAGTAGAGCGGGGGGCTGAGCACACAGCCCTGTGGTGCTCCTGTGTTGATGGAGACTGTGGAGGAGATTTTATTGCCAATCCAAACCGAATGGGGTCTACAAGTAAGGAAATCCAGGATCCAATTACACAAGAAGATAGATTTCCTTCTTATGTGTTCTCTTGCATTTTTAATACTCCTCAAATACCTCATTTGTTCCTGCCTGCCTATACCTGCTCTGCACCTCCTTTTTCTTAACCCAAGAATCAAGTCAAGTTTATTGTCATTTAACTATATACATGTGTACCACAGAATGAAACGTTTCTCCAGACTAGGATGTAAACACAGAACTGCATATAACACACAATAACTCTGGAAAGTAAGAATTAAACCTACAAGTGAATTATACATTATATAAAGTAAAATACATAAATTAAATATTGTGTAAATTAATTAGTATTAACCAAATTAATTAGCAAATTAACCAGTAACACTTTCAATATGATGCGACAGGGATTTCAGAATCCTAATGGCCTGTGGGAGGAAGCTGTTTCCCATCTTGACCGTTCTTGTTTTTATGCACTCTAGACAGGTAGAAAGTCAAAGAGGATGGGGGATGGATGGGTGAATCTTGATAATACTAAGGGCCCTGCATACACAGCATTCCTGATAAAGGTGCCGATGGATGGTAGGGAGACCCCTGTGATCCTCTTGGCCATTTTCACATTCCTTTGTAGGGACTTTCAGCCTGAAGCTCTGCAGCTGCCATACCACAGCAGGTCAGGCAGTATCTAGGAAATGAATAAACAGTTGACATTTTGGGCGGGTGACCCTTCTTCAGGACTGAAGGGAAAGACTCCAGAATAAAAATGTGGAGGGAGAGGAAAGAGGATAGCTAGTAGGTGAGAGGTGAACCCAGGTGGGTTGGAAAGGTTAAATGCTAAAGAAGGAGGAATCTGATAGGAGAGGAGAGTGAACCACAGGAGGAAGAGACCCAAGGGGTGATGATAGGCAGGTGAGAAAATGTAAGAGACCAGAGTGAAGAACAGAATAAGAGGGGATTGGGACTGAATTTCTGCAATTTACATCCTGACAAATGTACAGTAAGGTGTTACTCCTCTACACTGAGTGTGGCCTCTTCTTGACACAAGAGGAGGCCACAGACCAACATGTCGGAACATGAATCGGAATCAGAATTAAAATGTTTGGCCATTAGAAAGTTGGAGCAGAGGTGCTCGATGAAGCAGTCCCCCAATTTACGATGGGTCTCACCAATGTAGATGAGGTCACATTGGGAGCACCAGACACAATAGAGCACCCAAGCATATTGGCAGGTGAAGTGTTACTTCACCTGGAAGGACTGTTTGGGGCCCTGAATGGAGGTGAGGGAGGAGATGAATGGGCAGATGTGGCACTTTGGCCACTTGCTGGAATAAGTGCCAGGAGGGAGATTAGAGGGGAGGGATGCATGGATAAGGGAATATTGGAGAGAGTGACCCCTGTGGAAAGCAGAGGGTGTGGGGGAAGGTTACGATATATTTTGTGGTAGGATCCCTTTGTGATGCCTGAAAAAGTCAGCACCTATCAAAATGGGCCTTAGGCCCATTTTGTGCTGTTTAACTCTATGACTGTTAAGTTGGGTTCTACAGTAATTTGAGATTTAGTTTTCCCCTTATGATCTTCATAAGCAAGAATATGGTTCTGCATTTTCATTGACCAAATCTTATGAGCAGTGGGAGCTGATTATAGTCATGATGATGTTTGCAGCCTTTAATGTGCTGCACATCTCCTCCCTTAATGAGTAATTATGCTGCCGTCAGGCAGTACAAGCAGACTAATGCATGTATTATGCACATTAGTACATGACAGTCTCAATGAAGCTGCAGGATTGTACAACAGATGGACGGAGCCTCAAGTAGCCTGGACAATCTGTACTCTCAACATTAGAGGCTTGCCGTCA
The DNA here is from genome assembly GCF_048418815.1 of Hemitrygon akajei. Taxonomy (NCBI): domain Eukaryota; kingdom Metazoa; phylum Chordata; class Chondrichthyes; order Myliobatiformes; family Dasyatidae; genus Hemitrygon; species Hemitrygon akajei. The sequence continues at coordinate 74,765,684 of NC_133124.1, forward strand.
GTATAACCAATGACCCAACAGCAGCAAGTCACTGGTATGACACCATAACAAACAATTTTTCACTGTGAGAAAGGCCATCCTGCCCATTGTATTCCTGCTCAAAAAAAAGAACACCTTTACCCTACCTCCCCCAGTTCTTTTGTTTGTTTTGTTTCTTTATGAAGGGCAAAGACAGGGTGAACATGTAACATCTCTTTCCCAGGGCTGGGGAATCAAGAGCATACATTTCAGATGGGAGAGAAAGTATTTACGAGGAAAGTTAGGGTGGAAAATGTATGGAATGAGCAGTACATTAACAACATTTTAAAAAATCATTAAAAGGACAGTTTCAAAGGGACGTGGGTCAACACGAGTAAACTGGACTAGCTTAGATGGGACTCTCGGCTGGTGTGGCCATTTGGGCTGAAGGGCCTGTTTCTGTGCTGATTTATTCTATGGCTCTAGGTGAGACCATTCTGGCAATGGCAGCATTGTTGTTCATCCCTAATTCTCCCTGGATTCAGCATTGATCACCCATATGGTGGGGTAGGTTTGAAGGGGGCGAGTGGCCTACTCCTACTCCTAATTTCTTATTTCTTATCCTCTACTTGTTTCTAAATACTAATTTCTTTCAGCTCCATATTCTCACCAGACACTTGATCCTGTTATTCAGATTTAGGTTAGTTTATTGTCATTTACACCAGGATGTAATGAAATTCATTGTTGGCATGAAGTTCTCAGAGTAAACAGTATTCCTGGTAACAATAAGTGCACTAATAAATACATTGACAAGTGAAAAACATAAACAACAGAATGGTGCAAAGATGGTTGTGCAATCTAAAGTATGCAGAAAGAAATGCTAAAATGACAATAGTGGAATAAATGAAAGACGTTGAACGATCACATGCGTTCTGAAGATGCTGGAAATCCAGAGGTATACACACAAAATGCTGCAGAAACTCAGCATGTCCATGGCCTCCTTTACTGCCACAATGCAGCCTCTTTCAGGCCGGAGGATCAACAACCTCATATTCCATCCAAGTAGCCTCCAACCTAATGACAAGAACATTGATCTCTCTAACCTGGTATTTTCCCCCTATTCTCTCTTTTTCCATTCCCCTGTTACCCCATCTCTTCTCTCTTATTACTTCCTTCTGATGCCCATCCTCCTTCCCTTTCTCTCATGGTCTGCTGTCCCGTCCTATCAAATTCCTTCTTCTTCAGCCCTTTATCTCTTCCACCTATCACCTGCCAGCTTTCTACCTCTTCCCCATTCTTCCACCCACCCACCTTCCTTCTCACCTGGCTTCACCTATCACCTGCCAGCTTGTACTCCTCCCCCTATCACTGCCTTCCTATTCTGGCTTCTTCCTCATTTCCAGACCTGATGAAGGGCATGAGCCTGAAATGTTGGCTGTTAATTCCTCTCTATAGGTGCTGCGTTCCTCCAGAATCTTGTGTGTGTTGGAGAGGTAGTATTAAGGGTTTCAGGACGTTGGAGCACCAGCAGGAAGGAGATGTGAAAGGTGATCGATACAGGAACCTGAGAACAGTGGGGAAGAAGCTGTTATCCAGACTTTCAAGCTTCTGTATCTTCTCCCAGAATGTAAATTGCTTTATTATTGTCTCATGTACTAAGGTACAGGTCATTTCTTTACAGCAGTGTGCTGAGGTTGTACAAGTGAAAACAATAACTGAGTGCAAAGTAAGTGTAAGTTACAGAGAGAGTGCAGTTCAGGCAGACAATAAGGTGCAAGGCCATAATAGGGTAGATTGTGAGGTCAAGAGTCCATCTTATTTTACAAGGGGCCCATTCAGTACTCATATAACAACAGGTAGAAGCTGTCCTTGAGCCCGGTGTATATGCTTTCAAGCTTGTGTATCTGATGGGAGAGGAGAGAAGAGAGAATGCTCAGGGTGGGTGCAGTCTTCGATTATGCTGGCTGCTTTACCAAGACAGTGAGGTGTAGACAGAGTCCAGGGAGGGGAAGCTGGTTTCCGTAAACTGCTAAGATGTGTCCACAACACTGCACCTTCTTGTGGTCAAGTGCAGAACAGTCGCCATACCAAGTTATTGTGACAAGAGTCCTGAATGAGGATGTTTTGGACCCAAATGCTGAAGTATCTGAAGCAAGGATCGAGATATGGTATCAAGCTAGATTGAGAACGGAGCACAATACAAATGCTAGATGATAATGCTAGCAGGGCTTATGATTGAGCACCGACCCTCAGTTCAGTTGCTCTTTAAATACTCAATTCTTGGCATCCAAAACACAAATGCCAATTAGCGGGACCATCCTGAACCCTTAAAGGGACCATGCCAGTTACATCTGCTCTGGAGAGGTGAGAACATCTAAATCCTGGAAGATGGTGTGGTTGGGAGTCTCTTGTAACAAGACCTCCTTCCCTACAGCCGACTCCTGACAGCCCTGACTGCTGGGAGAGGCAGCAATGGTAGTTGTGGATAAGAGCCAGACCCAGCACCTCTCCTTGGGTCCGAATCCCTCCCAGTCCACAAGATATTGCTGAACACCCCGAGCAGTATGTGAGTCCAAAAGTTGTCTCATCATGAAGACCTGTTTCCCACTGATGAACCTGGGTGACAGTGGGGCTGATGGTAATGGGGCTAAGGGGATGGGGCTGACAGGTTTTAATGTAGAGATGTGGAAGGTGGGATTGATCTTTAGGGTCTTGGGAGCTGAAGAGTGTAAGCCACTGGGTTTACTTTCCTCAGGACTTTGAAGGTCCAATGAATTTGGGCACAAACTGTCTAGATTACACCTGGAGAGGCAAATCACAAGTGGACAGCCAGTCTTATTGCCCAGGCTGTAAAGCCGGTCCCTATCTTCTCCTTTGGTTGGCCTTGGTCTCCGTCTCTTGCCCTAATCTCTCTTGCAGTGTTGGATGGGATCGTCAGCTGCAGTAACCCCAGCTTCCGCCACCTGTTCCGGGAAGAGAGGTGGAGGATAGCCTAACTGGCACTCAAACTGTGACACCCTGTGCATTAAGTGCTGTAAGGTGTTGTGGCCAACCTCTGCCCACATCAAATGGTTGGACTACTCATCAGGTCTTTCTGAGGCTAGGAATCTTATAGTATGTTCCAAATTTTGGTTAGTCCATTCTGTCTGGCCGTTGGGCTGCTGACGAAACCCAGAGGAAAGGCTTGCTGTTGCCCTTATCAGTTCACAAAATGCCCTCCAGAAATGTGATGCTAATTGTGGATCACGATCTGAAACAATGTCTACTGGGAATGCATGGATCCTGAAGATCTGGTCTAGGACAATTTCAACCATCTCCACCGCAGATGGTAGCTTCACCAAGTCAAAGAACTTGCAGGCTTTCGAAAACCGGTCGACAAGGCACATGACAAAATCCATGGAGACTTGTCCATTCAATGTCTGTAGTGAGATGCTGAAGATGTTCTATAGGTCAGTTGTGGAGAGCGCCCTCTTCTTTGTGGTGGCGTGTTGGGGAGGAAGCATTAAGAAGAGGGACGCCTCACGTCTTAATAAGCTGGTAAGGAAGGCGGGCTCTGTCGTGGGCAAAGTACTGGAGAGTTTAACATCGGTAGCTGAGCGAAGGGCGTTGAGTAGGCTACGGTCAATTATGGATAACTCTGAACATCCTCTACATAGCACCATCCAGAGACAGAGAAGCAGTTTCAGCGACAGGTTACTATCGATGCAATGCTCCTCAGACAGGATGAAGAGGTCAATACTCCCCAATGCCATTAGGCTTTACAATTCTACCGCCAGGACTTAAGAACTTTTTAAAAGCTATTATTAATGCTTTTTGAGATAGTGATTTAGATGCATATCATATTTTTTACTGAGTTAAGTATTGTATGTAATTAGTTTTGCTACAACAAGTGTATGGGACTGGAAAAAAAGTTGAATTTCCCCATGGGGATGAATAAAGTATCTATCTATCTATCTATCTATCTATCTATCTATCTACCTATGGTCTTTCTGAAACAGGTAGGGGGTGAAGGAGCCCTTGTAGTTGGGTATGGGGATCCTTGTTCTGGACCCACTCCTTGCACGCTTGCATATACAGCCGCACTTCCTTCATCATTCCAGGCCACCAATACCTCTTCTTGATAAACTCGAGAGTCCTGCCAATCCATGGGTGAGCTGTCATTCTCGATGTATGTCCCTATTGGAGCACCTGAGACTGGATGGAAGTTGGGGCAAACAGACGACCCAGAGGACTGTTCTTAGCAATCTCCCCTTGCGCTTGAGCCTGCAAACAAGACAGTCGATTCCCCAATGAATTGGCGCTACCAATCCTGCATTGGGGCAAAATGGTGGCTGGCTGCTCCTCTTATTCCAGTTTGATGAATTGGTTGGACAAGGCACCTGGCTTCTGGTTCTTTTACCCTAGCTGATTTTAAAAAAAGTGGTTAAAGAACAAAGACCACCTGGCCTCTTTGGAGTTCAGCCTCTTCACCTCCTGAATATAAGCTAGGTTCTTGTGGTCAAACCAAATGATAAAAGAGTTCTTGGTCCCACTAACCAGTGATGCAATTCCTCCAAAGCTAACTTAATCGCAGGAAGCTGTGGATTCTTGATGTCATAGTTCCTCTTTGCCAGGGACAGCTGCCTGGAGAAGAATGTCCACGTCCAAAAGTGATCGATGAGACAAGATGGCACCTACTCTGATGTCTGAGACGCCCACCTTCATGATGAAGGGAAGGTCCGGGTTAGGAGAAACCAAGATGGGAGCTGTTGTGAGCTGCTGTTTAAGCTCTGTAAAAGTGGCCTTCACTTCAGTAATCCAGACAAAAGGACCCATGGTTTTCTTAATTAGCACAGTCAGTGAAGCTACAATCAAGCTGAAGTTCCTGATGCATCTACGGTAGCAGTTTGCAAACCCCAGGAATCGTTGGACTTATTTGATACTGGATGATAGTGGCCAGTCTCTGACTTTTTGAGTCTTGGTAGGGTCCATCTTGAGATTAGAATACCATCCAAGTAGACGAAGGCATACTTACGTGAATATCCCGAGCATGTCATTTATAAAGGCTTGGAAAATGGCTGGAGCATTCGCAAGGCCGAAGAGCATATAACCAGGTGCTCGTAGTGCTCCCTTGGTGTATTGAATGCAGTCTTCCACTCATCGCCTTCTCATATATGGATCAGATTGTATGCACTTGGAGCATCATGAAGTGGAAAGGGGTAACAATCTTTGGCCATTAGGCGGTTTAATCCCCTATAGTAAATGCATAGCCACAGGCTCCCACCTTTCTTTTGTATACAGAAGAAGCCTGCACTGGCTAGTGAAGTGAATGGCTGAATGAAGCCCATGGCAAGAGCCTCCTTATATACTCTTCCATTGCGCTTCTCTCTAGGCCCAAGAGCACGTATAATTAGCCCCACAGAGGGTAAGTACCAGGCAGCAGGTCTATAGTACAATCATAGGGTTGGTGTGGAGGAACAATGGAGGTCTTTCCTTTGGGGAAGACCTCATCCAAGTCATTGTAGACGGCAGGAATTTCAACTGGTTTGGGTGTTGCTATCTCCTCTGGATCTTCCTTCAAGGATGACTCCTGAGGCTTCCTAGTTGGCAGGGGTGATTCAACAGACCTTAGAATCTTTTTCCTAGGCTCACATAGCTCATTTGTAGAAACAGAGGCCAATTCAAATTCCAAAACCCTATCTCTAGCCTCAGGTGATAGCAGTGAGGCATTACAGATGGTCCTTGCTGCCAGCCCCACCCCCCACCCCCGGAAATAGGCTTGAAAGATCATCATAAAGGAGTCTTTTTCTTCCTTGAGACCTGGCAGCTGGAGTCTGGATTCCTTAAGCTTGGCTGCAAGTCTTCCGGACCACTTGGGCATCTCCTTGGTCCTCGCCTGAACTGGAGATCCCTTTCTCTAGTTCCTAGGTGGTCCTGACTCAACAGTGTCAGGATTTGCACAGTGCCATTGGCTGGAACCTTCTTGTCCATCCTTGAAGGCAGGACCAGGTCTCCAGAAGGTCTCAGGTTACCTTGCACTGAAGGCTGCCGTGCTATTGGTCATTGATCTCGGGAGAGTCTGTGTGGCAGAACACCATGCCGCAAACAAACCCCCCTTTAGAATGACTGGACCAAGCAACGATTTTCCCCTCCCTCCAGTCCATGCTAGGACTGCCAAGGGTACTTGAGGATCGGGGTATCAGTGGCGAGTCATTAATATAGAAACCAACATCTTCCACGTCATCCCCTACCCTCATTTGCAAAACTACAGTCTGTTGCTGGATCTGCCTGGAACCTAACGGGTGAATCTAGGCTGGCAAGGACTGGCTCAACTCTCACAGTGCTATGTCGAACCGACGGGTGCTCTCTAAATCCAGAAAATTACTTTCTGCACCAGAGTCCACAAAAGCCTTCACCTGACTTAAGGTCATACCCCTGGTGAACTCCTCCTTCAGCATAAAACCAGAATCCATGGGGTTGGGAGTGGTGGTTGCTACTGTCATCACACTGGCCAGTCTTTGCAGTTTCCTGACAGTTGCAGCCTGGTACATTCGAGCTGCAGGTGATCTGCTTCTCCACAGTAAAAGCAGCTACCTCGACTCTGACGGTGGGAGAGTCTCATCGGCAGAGAGTCTAGTGCAGCTGACCTGCATGGGTTCAACAGGATCTTGAGCAGGGGACGGCTGATGATGGTCCGATGTTGGGGAGCGAAGCTGCAATGTGTTGGGACCGGGCTCGGGCTGCCTCTCTTCAGCCTCCTCTCACTTCACCAGGCGAATATCGAGGTGGATGGACTGGTCGACTAGAATCTCTAAGATCTGCTGGTTCTCCCAAGGCAAGGGCATCCTTCAGTTCATCTTGGAGTCCGTGGCACTATGGAGTGGCCAAAGCTTCTCTGTTCCAACCACCCTCTTGAACCAAAGTCTGAAATTCAATTGTGTAGTTGGCCGTTGATCTCCCAACCTGTCAAAACTTAATCAGGCGGTCCAAGACTTGGCTGGCTCTGGCAGAGTGATGGACTACCTTCCTCACGGCACCCATGAATTCCTCCAAGTCTGAGCAAATCTCTGACCTATGATCCCAATGCGTGGTGGCCAGCCCAGGGCTCTTCCAGTCAGAAGAGAGTGTGAAAGTTGATAAATGACTACCTGGAGGTTGTGTATCTCCAGGCTCTGTCTGGACCCCTCTCGCTGTGGTTGGCCACAGTGGATGAAAGACTCTGATATCCCACTGGGTCCACACTGGCTCAATCATGCTGTGACGAGGGTCCTTGAAAAGAATGGTTTGGACCCAAATGCTGGAGTACTCGAAGCAAGGATCGAGACACGGTATCAAACCGGATCGTGAACTGAGCACGAAACAAACAAATGATAGACAATAACATGAGTGGGGCTGACGACTGATCACTGGACCTCAGCTCGGGTGCTCTTTAATTACTCAGTCTATGGTCCCCAAAACATGATTGCCAATTAGCAGGACCGTCCTGAACCCTTAAGGGGACCACATTAGCTATCCACGCTCTGGAGAGTCAGAGCAGCTAAGTCCTGCAAGCTGGTGCGGTTGGGAGTGTCTCATAACAGCTATGATGCATAACAGAAGTGGCAGGTAACCCTTACAATACTGTCAGCCTTTCTGAAGGAATGCTCCATGGAGACTGACTGGATGGAAGGAAGTAACAAGCCTTTTTTGTTATAACAAGTTCTTTTTGGGTCTCCATGGAGACAGACATAAAACATTTGTTTAATTTTTCTGTCATGTCTTCCTCCCTCACTTTCATATGATGTAGTTATATTGATTATACTGACAAAAGTTAAAAGCAATTACCAGGAGACACAAGAGATTCTGCAAATGCTGGAAATCTGGGGCAACACACATAAAGCTGAAGATACTCGCGGGTCATGCAGTGCCTATTGAAGGAAATGGACAGTCGAGATTTTGAGACGAGAACCTTCATCAGGACGGGAAAGAAAGAGAAGACATATAAAAGGTGGTGTGGAGCAAGTGATGGACTGGGTGATAGGTGGATCTAGGTGAGGAGGGTGAGAGGAGGGTAAGACACTGGGAAACTAGGTCTGGTGTAGAAGACGGTAGGTGTTGGGTGAAGTGAAAAAGAGCTGAAATTGATAGAATCTGAAACAAGAGGAAAGTGGACAATGGAACTAAGGGAAAGAGGTGAGGAGGGGACTCAGAGGGAGGAATGAGTGGGTAATAGGCAGATCGAGAATGAAGGGGAGGATAAAGAGATGGGATCAGCAAGTTAGTGAGCTGTATGATCACACTGGCTGTGCTGGTGAGTCCCTTACCTATTGGACTAAAGTTAATAGTCATTACAATTTGCTGCAGTTAAGCCAGCTAACAGGGTTCTCAGAGTGATTGTGCGCTTGTGTTTAAAACAAAGAAAATGAAGATCAATTGGAAAGTGTCCAATTTAAATGAAAAATTATGATGCTCACACAAAGAACTCCTCTGTGTTGTAATAGATTTGGACTTTATGGTGCGTGAGGGTCACCTCTTGTACGAGATGAATTGTGAGGCAAAATATTTTCCCCTGCAACAGAAGCTTTGGGATACTTATTCAGTAATCAATACCCTTGAATGATGTACATGTGCTCAGCAGCGAGTGATCTATAGCACCAGCTCCATATTCCTGGCTTTGATAGATGATGGATGCTGTATCTCAACGAATGGCTGAGCAAAAAAAAATTAAATTTCATGTATCTTGCCACCTCTGAGAATTTTGAAATTAAAATAAATCTTTTAAAGCCTTATCAGTCTCACACAAGTCTTGAAACAAGAATCCTGGCTTCCAGAGTCAACCAAAGAAGAGTTGGTTGACAGCTTGATCTCCTTTTCTGTTTGAATTGTCATCTTATTAAATGAAAAATTTCAGATAGATAATGATATTGTGCCGAAGAAGGAACACATCTCTTCCCTTCATGATTAATGCGGTACTATTTCACAATACTGTAGCTGTAAAACATACTGGAAGCTGACTTCCTGTCATTCTGGTATACTGACTATTTCTTTTATATCTATTAAAATTACTGGAAAATAAAGATTAATGCATGGTGGGAATTGTACAGATAAGCCTACTGCAAGCAACTTTGAAACTGATTTTGCAAGTGTTATTGGTTTACATAGAAACATAGAAAACCTACAGCACAATACAGGCCCTTCAGCCTACAATGCTGTGCTGAACATGTACTTACTTTAGAACTTACCTAGTGTTACCCATAGCCCTCTATTTTTCTAAGCTCCATGTACCTATTCCGGAGTCTCTTAAAAAACCCTGTCATATCCGCTTCTACCACTGTCGCTGGCAGCGTATTCCACGCACTCACCACACTCTGCGTAAAAAGCTTACCCCTGACATCTCCTCTGTACCATTTCATTTTGTACCCAACCCACGATGATATTTGTGAAACAAACGAAAGGCATAAAACAATTTTGTTTCTGAAGTAAGCTTAGTATATAGAGCCGGTCACTGCAATTGCCACCATGCTTTGTGCCCACTAAGAATTCTGAATTCCTCTAACTGTGGCATCTCCCTTTTCCTTAATTTCCACTCTTCTGCCATTATCTTCAGCTGCTTAGTCCCTGAGCTCGAGAACATGAAAAAACAGGAGCAGGAGTCGGCCATTTGGCCCTTTAAGCTCTCCTCACCATTCAATATGATCATGGCTAAGAAGAAACACTAATGATTTTTATCTTTCTCTCTTTCTCCACAGATGCTGCCTGTCTAGCTGAGTAGAATCAATTTACTGACTTAGATTATATGAAATTCACTGCTTTGTGGCAACAGCACAATGCAAGGCATTACATTACAATGAATTAAAATTAAAAAAAAAAGCATGGAATAACATTGCAAAAGGAATAACGAAGAGCTGTCCACAGACCATCGATAATTCTGATGGTGGAGGGGAAGAAGCTGATTTTGAATTTTAGAGTGTAGCTCTTCAGGCTCCTGTACCTCTTCCCTGATGGCAGTAACAAGAAGGGGGCATGACCCAGATGGTAAGGGTCCTTAGAGATTAACACGGCCTCATGAGGGATCACTTCTTGAAAGTGTCCTCAGTGGTGGGGAGGGTTGTGCCTGTGATAGAGCTGGCTGTGTCTATAACCCTCTGCAGCCTCTTGTGGTCCTGTGTATTGGAGCCTCCATACCAGGTGGTGGTGTAAACAGCGGAATTAGAATTGGGACTGGAACTGGAATTGGTTTATTTTTGTCACAACTAAGAGGTACAGTGAAAAACTTGTCTTGCATGCTGTCCATACAGATCAATTCATTACACAGTACATTGAGGCAGTACAAGGTAAAATAACAAGAATATAGAATAAAGTGTAACAGCGACAGAAGAAGTGTAGGTAGATGATAAAGTGCAAGGTCACAATGAAAGGAGAGTGTGAGGTCATGAGTTCATCTTATCGTACTAGGCAGCCATTCAATAGACTTATAAGCTATCCTTAAGCCTAGTTGTTCCTGCTTCCAGGCTTTTTTAATATTCTGGTGAGGAGAGAGAATACTTGGTGTGGGTGGAGCGTTTGCTAATGCTGACTGCTTTACAGAGGCAGCGGGAAGTGTAGACAGCGTCCATGGAGGGAAGGCTGGTCACTGTAATACGTTGACAGCTCACTGAACTTGTAGCACAGTTATGGATTGGCATGTACGATGCTGTGAGCATCAGCTGAATCGTGGCTGAAAGAAGATTACAGATGGGAGCTTATCACACACATTGTATCAAAAGGACAGGCAGGTAGGCAGAAGGTGTGGTGTGGTTCTGTTGGTAAAAAATGAAATCAAATCCTTAGAAAGAGAGGACATGGGATCAGAAGGTGTGGGTGGAGCTAAAAAACTGCAAGAGTAAAAGACCCTGATGGGAATTTTACACAGGTCTCTAAACTGTAGGTAAGATATGGGCTCCAGGTTACAATAAGAGAAAATGCATGTCAAAAGAGCAATGTCGCGAAAGTGCAGGGGGATTTCAATATGCAAGTAGATTGGGAAAACCAGGTTGCTGCTGGATCCCAAGAGGAGGAATTTGTAAAATGCCCATAAGATGGCTTTTTAGAACATCTCATGGTTGAACTCACTAGGGGATCAACTATTCTGGATTGGGCATTGTGCAATGAACTGTAATTGGTTAGAGAGCTTAAGGTAAAGGAACACTTAGGAGCCAGTGATCATAATGTGATAGACCTCACCCTGCAATTTGAGAAGGAGAAGCTGAAGTCTGATGTAGCTGTATGACATTGGAGTAAAGGGACTTAAAGAGGCCAGAGAGAAGGGCTGACCAAAGTTGATTGGAAGGGGTTGCTAGCAGGGATGATGGCAGAGCAGCAATGTCTGGAGTTTCTAGGGACAATTCAGAAAGTGTAAGATAACTACATCCTAAAGAAGGAAAAGTATGCTAAAGGCAGGACTACAGGCCAGTTAATCTGACTTCTGTAGTTGGGAAGATGTTGGAGTTGATTGTTATGGATGTGGTGTTGGGGTACTTGGAGGCACATGATAAAAAAGCTGAAGTCAGCATGGTTTCATTAAGGGAAACTGTTGCCTGACAAATCTGTTGGAATTCTTTGAAGAAATAACAAGCATGTTAGACAAAGGACAATTGGTGGATATTATGTACTTGGAATTCAGAAGGCCTTTGACAAGGTGCCACACATGAGGCTGCTTAACAAGTAAGAGCCCATGGTTTTATAAGAAAGATACTTGCATGGATAGCTCATTAGTTGATTGGCAGGAGGCAAAGACTGGGAATAAAGAGAAGCTTTTCTGGTTGTCCCGTGTCTACTAGGTTGGACAAGGACAGACAATTGGTGAAGTTCCTAGGAAAGTAAATCTCTCAATCCTCTCAACCTCAACAGAATTAATATAGAGAGGAGCAAGTGTACTGCTCTCCATCCTTTTGCTTTGCTGACATTGATGGTTTTGTCAGTGTTTCCAGCAACTTCTGTTTTGGTTTCAGATTTGCAGCACCTGCAGTTTTATTTTTTATATATTTTCATTCCTACTGAGATTGTGCCCCTTTTTAAAGTGAGCAGAGAAGGCAGAACTCAGCGTGCTGGAACATGGTGAGTTGGAGCATGATGTTTGCGTGCCTCAGTTGCAGAAGGTGCCTGTATTCCAACCTCACTGGGTACCGTTTTACTGCTGAAGCTGGCAGTGTCCTCTACACAAGTTCTCAGCACTGGGAGCGATGCTTTCAGCAGCTGCCCACATGCCAGGTCTGCCCTCTGCTTATCAACCTTCCTGTCAGTGGAAGCACGTTCTCATTAAAGCTATCAAAGCATTTCATGATTTGCAAACACCCCTGTCAAATCTGCTCTCAGCACGTTCTGTTCTAGCAGAATAAACATCAGCTTTTAGAGTCATAGATCACAGAACCTTTGAAGGATGCAGCACAGAAATGTAATATTATCCCCATATTCCCACCAAATTCCAGCACACAGCTACACACACTAAGGCTCACTTTCAGTGGCAGATGAACTATAAAACACGGAGCTGTGGAGCGTGGGAGGAAACTGGAACAGCCAGAGGAAACCCATGTGGTCCCGGGGTGAGCATGCAAACTCCAAACCGATAGCACCTAAGGTCAGGAATGAGAGCAGGTGTTTCTCACTGTGAGGCAGCAGCTGCACCAGAGCCCCTGAGACCACCTGTCTCGATCTGGGTTAACGCCTGAAAATGCTGGTGAGGTTACTTTTGCTGACTGAGCACACCAGGGTTGACTTACAAAGAGAATCTGGAAGCCCACTGAAACATTAACAGCTGTATTTTCATAGAAGCTGATTGACTCTTACCAGGTATTTGCTGTTTATATGTGATGTCTCCATAATTTTTACAGATACACCATAGAAAGCCTCCTACCCAGATGCATCACAGCTTTGTATTGCAACTGCCCTGCCCAAGACTACACTGAGTTGTGTAAACAGCTCAGCACGACACAGAAACCAGCACCCCCCCACCCCCCACCTTCATGGACTCTATTTACACTTCCAGTCAACATAATCAAGACTCCTTCCATGTTGATCATTTTTTCTTCTCTGCCCTCCCATTGGACAGAAGGTATAAAAGCTTGATATACCACTAGGCTCAAGAACAGCTTCTGACCTGCTGTTATGAGCTTCTTGAATTGACTTCATATGGTAAAGAGGACCGCTTGATCTCTCAGTATAACTTATCTTGGTGCTTGCACCTTATTTGTTTACTTGCACTGCACTTTCTGTAAAGCTTGCTGTTGTTTCTTTTTGCGTCTTGTGGTGCAGCATTTTTTGCCGTTTCCTTAGCATTTGTTTGTTTTATGAGGCCGAGTGGATAGCTTGATGCTCAACCCAGCACAGATGGAAAGCATGCAAGGGGCTGGCTGGATTTAAACACGGGACCATTTGCCTCGAAGTCTATTTACCTGATGCCACTACACCACCGGCGGGCTATAACTGTAAACCTATATTCTGAATTTTGTTTTGTCTTTCTTTTGTACTGTCTCAATGTACTTATTTATGGAATGATCTGGCTGGATGGCGTGCAAAGCTTTTTTTTATTGTATCTCGGTACATGTGACAATAAAAAAGCAATTACCAATTTAATAGCTACTGATCTGATGCTGAGATATATCCTAGGATCCATTGGGACACATAATCAGTGATGTTTCTTGTACTTTCTGAAGGATATATGGAAGTTTGCTGGCACCCAGCCAGCATAAATTGAGGGTATTTAATAATTCCCTCATATAACAGAGACACAAGAATCTGCTGATGCTGGATTCTGAAGCAAAACCGAAACTGCTGGAAGATCTCAGAGGGTTGATCAGCAGCTGAAGAGTCTTGACCCAAAATGTCCACAATTTCTTTCCCACCTTCTGATGCAGCTTGACATGCTGAGTTCCTCCAGCAAGATTTTTTTTGCCTTTTGTAGAATAGCCCCATTGAACAGTGATAAACTGGCACAATGTGATTAAATGTATCTGTTCTTTATTGAGGAAGGAAGTATTTTTATACTGCATCTTGTGAGCTCAAAGCATTATTCCAATCAAGCACAGCACATGGAATCTTAGGATCATAGAGCAAGGCAATGGGCACTCTAACTCACTGAGTCTCTCTCAGCCATCAAGTTCATAGAACATAAAATAGTACAGTACATTACAGCCCTTCGGCCCTCAATGTTGTGCCGACCCTCAAACCCTGCCTCCCACATAACCCCCCACCTTAAATTCCTCCATATACCTGTCTAGTAGTCGCTTAAACTTCACTAGTGTATCTGCCTCCACCACTGACTCAGGCAGTGCATTCCACGCACCAACCACTCTCTAGGTGAAAAACCTTCCTCTAATATCCCCCTTGAACTTCCCTCCCCTTACCTTAAAGCCATGTCCTCTTGTACTGAGCAGTGGTGCCCTGGGGAAGAGGCACTGGCTGTCCACTCTGTCTATTCCTCTTAATATCTTGTACACCTCTATCATGTCTCCTCTCATCCTCCTTCTCTCCTCTCATCCTCCTTCTCTCCAAAGAGTAAAGCCCTAGCTCCCTTAATCTCTGATCATAATCCATACTCTCTAAACCAGGCAGCATCCTGGTGAATCTCCTCTGTACCCTTTCCAATGTTTCCACATCCTTCCTATAGTGAGGTGACCAGAACTGGACACAATACTCCAAGTGTGGCCTAACCAGAGTTTTATACAGCTGCATCATTACATCGCATCTCTTAAACTCTATCCCTCGACTAATACCCCATAAGCTTGCTTAACTTCTCTATCTACCTGTGAGGCAACTTTCAGGGATCTGTGGACATGTACCCCCAGATCCCTCTGCTCCTCCACACTACCAAGTATCCTGCCACATTTACACTTACCTCTTTTTGTTCCCCTTACTTTGATAAACAAATTGGTAATTGGTTTATTTTTGTCACTTGTGCTGAGATATAGTTAAAAAGCTTTATTTTGAATGCCATTCGCGCAGATAATTTCATCACATTGACATAGTACAAGAGAAAATAATAACCTAATTCAGAATAAAGTGCTCCAGTTACAGGGAAAGTGTGGTGCAGATAGACAATAAGGTTCAAGGTCATAGGCAGATTGTTAGGTCAAGAGTTCATGTTATCTTACAAAGGGACTGTTCAATAGACTTATAACAGCAGGACAGAAGGTGTACTGGACCCTTGGTGGTACATGCTGTCAGGCATTTATATCTTCTGCCTGATGGGAGGATGGAGAAGAGAGAAAGTCCAGAGTGGGCCAGGCCTTTGATTATGTTGACGGTTTACTGAGGCAGCGCAAAGTGTAGACAGCGTACTTGGAGGAAAGGCTGGCTTTAGTGATATCACATTTGTGACATTCCCATTTACTCTGCCAGACTGTGTCACTCACCCACACACTAGGACCAATTTACAGTGGATAATTAATCCACTATCCTGCATGCATGTGATGTGTGTGTAATGTAGAAGCCCATGGAGCTGCAGGAAGAAGATGCAAATTGATGCAGGTAGCACTGAAGGTCAGGATCAAATTCATATCTTGAACTGTTAGGTCTAAAAACATGAAAAAGCCAACATGATGTTAACCAAAGTTAACTGGGTAATAAACAATGAGTACAATCGTCAAACTATAGTCCCTTGGTCTTCCTTGTGGTGGTAGCAGGGCCTCTTCTAATAGTAGAGGAACTCCGCAGTCAGACAGCATCCATGGAGGGAGACAAGCAATTGTCATTTCAGACCAAGACCCTTCATCAGGTCTGGAAAGGAAGAGGGCAGGAGCCTGAGCAACACATACAAAACTCTGGAGGTACTCAACAGGTCAGGCAGCATCTATGGAGACAAACTTTGATAAGACTTTGGTGTTGTCAGCAGTTCACAGTTTCGACATTACAGTCTGCAGCGTCACTTTAATTTGAGTTCCCCCGACTTGAGAATAAGCAATGAACTTTCTCTCACCATTGAGAGAGAGAGTGAGCGAGAAGGCGATTACTCTAGTACAATGGGCTCTGACAGCCATATGTGCTACCTCCATGTTCTGATCTTCTGTGACGCTTCAGTTGGCAACAGCAGTGAGGAATTGGGTTGTCCTCAGGGCTGTGTAGGCTGCACCCAGAAGGCACACATCTTTCAGGCCACGCCTGAAGATAACGAAGACGCTAGGTCGCTCGACGAGCTCTGAGAACGAGAACTCACCACCTTGAAGAATAGCAGTTTGTGCAGCAGTAGGTCACAGACTCCAGCCACCTTGAAAAGGAAAGAAGAGACATTAAAATGAAGAAATTAAACTGTTTCACAGATTAACTTGAAAAAGTCACCCTCTGGTGCCATCTTTAACTCCTCCTCCTCATCCACTGCTCATCATCATTATTCAGAAAGTCTGTGAAAGTTATGACAGCCTCTCCCTCAAAACCTAGCTCATACAGTAACTCTGACTGAAGGCATGAGTGTGCTGGTGCTCAGTGATTATTATGCTTATTCTGTATAGTTCTAGTCACCCCACTGCAGGAAAGATGTGCTGGCTTTGGGGGTGGTGCAGAGGAGGTTCACCAGGAATCACAATCCTGCCTGATTTAAAGGCTATAAGGGCAGGTTGGACAAACATAAGCTATTTTCTCTGGACCGTGTGAGGCTGAGGGAAACTGATAGAAGTTTAGGCATAAATAGAGTGGACGGTCAGAATCCTTTTCCCAGGGCTGAAATGTCAAATATTAGAAGACATACTTTGAGGATGAGAGAGGAAGTTTCAGGAAGTGTCGGACAAAACTTTTACACAGAGTGGTGGGTGCCTGGACCAGACTGCCACGGTGGTGGTGGAGGCAGATACGATAGTGGTGTTTAAGAGGCTGTTAGTTAGACAAATGGACATACAGTGAATGGAGGGATATGGATCATGTGCATACAGGAGAGCAGCAGTTTTAGTTTTGGCATGGACATCATGGGCCAAAAGCCTGTGTCCCCCCTCCCCCACCCCGGATGAAGTCCTGACCTTTTGGAGTTTCCAGCCTCTCTCAGTGCTCCACATCCCAAAAACATGCAGTTCAGCTAAGTTAATTGGCTGCTGTAAACTGTAGACAGATCATTCCATATATACAGCAAGTACATTGGGGTAGTAAAATGGGAAAACAATAACAGTAACAAAATACAGAATGCAGATGAACGTGTCAGTGGATGCTTAATGGTCAGCATAGAATCAATGGGCTGAAGGGCCTTATGATATCAGTGCTCTATGTAGTGTGAGCCATCATATGCTATTTAATTAGTACTTAGGTTGTTTAGAAGAAGTGAAACCAGGTAGACAGCTTCAGCTTGAACTGCTGTGAAATGAAGCAGATTAATGTTCTTTATTTACTTCATCACACTGAATCCTTCCCCAGTCTGCGTTCATTGAGACTGAGGGAGATATCATGAGTTCTGTTCAGGTGGGACTGGATATTCTGATTGTGATCCTGGTGAATGTTCAATTGACTGAGGATGAAAACAACCAAGGTGTTTCTTGATGTCTGACGTGTACTATTCAGGTTCCCCGCACTTGTTCAGGTAGCAGAATATAAAGGACATCATGATCTTGGAGAAGGCGCCGAGCAGATTTATCTCTCAATAGTCCTGGGGATAAAGGGAGTTTGTAATGTGCTGCATCTAGAGCATTGTGTACAGTTTTGGTCATCCTGCTATAGGAAAGATGCCATTAAGTTAGGAAGAGTTCAGAAAAGGTTGTTGTCAGGACTTGAGTAACAGAGCTATAGAGAGAGGTTCAGCAAGTTGGGAGAATGAGAGGTGTATGAAGTCAAGATGGGAATAATTAAGGAAAAGGCACATGTTTTGTTTCCCCAGAATTTTATAGGAATCTAAGGGGCAACTTTTTCACCCAGAGGATTGTCATTAAATGGAATTAGCCGCTGGAGAAAGTGATTGAGGCAGGTGCATTAATAACCTCTAAAAGGCAGCTGGATAGGCACATGGATAGGAAAAGTTTAGAGGGATATGGGTCAAGTGGACAGGACCAGCTTGGATGGCCATCTTGGTCAGTATGGATGTTAGGCTAAAGGGCCTGTTTCTGTGCTGCATGGCTCTGTGACTCAAGAAAAGCTGCAGAGTTACCCCTAGTATTCTGACACAGAAACAGGTAACCTGCTTAATGTCACAGTGCTGACTGTGGGAGCTTGCTGTGCACAGATTGACCCGCACTTTTCCCACAAAACAATATGAGAACATAAGGAATAGGAGCAAGCCAGTCGGCTCAACTAACAAAGTGGCAGAGGGACTCAGTGGCAGCAGCTGTGGTGACCTTTTGGGCCAGCACCCTACATCAGGACTGAGAGTGTAGAGGGGGAGAGCCAGGAAAATGATGTGGGAGGAACGTCTAAGAAAGGGGCTGATGGAGAGAGGAAGGGAAGTGAAACTGAGTAAGGGAAGAAATATAGACAGATAGAACCAGAAAGAGGACAGTATGGAATATAGGTAATAGGTAATGTGGTGCTTGGGGGGGGGGGGGGGGGGGGGGGTGGGCGGGTAGGAGAGAGGGATGGTGGTGATGGAAAAGGTGAACAAAGGGGAAGAGAACCTGGGTGGATTAGTGAGTGGGAATGAAACATGAAAAGAATCAATTATTTGAAGTTGGAAAATTCAATGTTCATGTCTCCGAAAGCCATTTGGTTCATCGAGCTTGTTGAGCTGGTCACCAATATCACAGAAGATCTTCTACCTTTGTGCCTCTTACTTAAGGACATAAGTATTAGGGGCAGGAACAGGCTATCTGGCCAATCGAGCCTGCTCCACCAATAAGGTCATGGCTGATCTGGGCATGGACTCAGTTCCGACTACCTGCCTTTTTCTTGTAACCCATAATGCTAACATCTATCTAACTGTGCCTTAAATACATTTAATGACATACACTGTACTGCTTTATTGGGCAGACAATTCCATAGGTTCTCAGAAAAGCAGTTCCTCTTCATCTTCGTCTGAAATCCACTCCCCAGAATCTTGAGGCTAGGTCCTTAGTTTCAGTCTCACTAGCAGTGGAAACAACTTTCTGCCTCTAGCTTGACTATCCTTTTCATAATTTTATATGTTTGTATAAAATCTCCTCTCATTCTTATGAATTCCTGTTACTATGGTCCCAGGTAACTCAATCTCTCCTCATAGGCTAATTTCATCTCTGAAATCAACCTGGTGAATCTCCTCTGCACTGCCTCCAAAGTCAGTATCTTTCCTCAGAAGGAGATGGCATTGGCAACACACAATGACGTTTTTGCAGGCAGCTCACTAAACTACTAGATATACTTGTTCTAAACTATGATCACTGCAATCTGCAGCCTGTAATTGCTCTTTAAGAAATGTACCTTTGAACTGTCTAAACAATTTTATGATCTCCTGAAGGATTTGGAGAATTTGACTTCCAAGAGCGCAGGTACTACCACTGCCAGGGCGGCCTTGCTGAAGGTGGATCTCATCGGAAGATCACAGTCAGTGTGGATCGGAAATAATATCTTCTCACTAATAATCAAGATTGTCGCACCTCAATGATGTGTGCTTAGCCCACTGCTCTATACTCTCTACACCCACAAATGTGTGACTTGGCTCAGCACAAATGGTATTTATAAATTTGCTGATGACACAACTATTGTTGGCAGAATTTCAGATGGTGACGAGGAGGAACACAGGAGAAAAATAGAACAGCTGGTTGTGTGGTGTCACAACAACAACTTTGCACTCAGTGTCAGTAAGACCAAGGAATTGACTGTGGACTTAAGAAGGGTAGCTGGGGAACACACACCACTCCTCTTCAAGGGACATCCTAACCAGAAGAGGAAAGGATGAGCAGTTTCAAGTTCCTTGGTGTCAACAACTCTGAAGATCTATCCTGGGTCCAGTATATTGATGCAATTACAAAGAAAGCACAACAGTGGCTACATTTCACTAGGAGTTTGAGGAGACATGGTGTGTCACCAAAGATTCTCACAAATTTCTACAGGTGTATCGTGGAGAGCATTCTAACTGGTTGCATCACAATCTGAAATGGAGGGACCACTGCACAGGATCAAAAAAAGCTGTTGAAGGTTGTAAACTTAGCCAGCTCCATCAAGGGCACTAAGCTCCCCAGCATCGAGGACACCTTCAACAGGCGATGCTTCAAAAAGGTAGAATCCATCGTTAAGGATCCCCGTCATACAAGACATGACCTCTTCTCATTGCTCCCATCAAATAGGAGGTACAGGTGTCTGCAGACATACACTCAGCATTTCAGGGAACAGCTTTTCCCCTCCACCATCAGATTTCTGAATGGACAATCAATCCATGAACACAACCTTACTATTTTTTTCTCGCTTTTTGTAGTACTTACTTAATTTAATTTTTTATGTATATTTCTTCTTGTAATTTATAGTTTTGAAAAAATTATTATGATTTACAATGTACTGCTGTCACAGAACAACAAATTTCATACAATATGCCAGTGATATTAAACTTGATTCTGCTGCTGATTCTGACTCTGAGGCCGAGAGCAGAAAAGGAACCCATGCTCAATCCATTACTCCACGCTGATTAAAGCAACAAGCCTTACAAAAGCAGAGGCCTGAGAGCACAAAATGAACCAGTGTTCAGCGATGTCTCAAACAAGAGAAAGTCTTCAGATGCTGGAAATCCAAGAAACACACACAAAATGCAGTTGGCCAGGCAGCATCTATAGAAAAAAGTACAGTCGGCGTTTTGGGTCGAGACCCTTCGGCCGGACTCAGCAATGTCTGCCTGCATTTGATCACTTCCCTCTCTCCTCACTTCTACCATCAGGCAGGATCTGCCAGAGAGTTGTGACCCATGCCGCCTGGGTCGTGAGTGGGTGTTGATCTACAGCCTGGACTGGATTCACTTGCCTTAGTGCTGAACTGACTCCGCAGCTGTGGACAGCTCATGTTCTACGTGTTATTTGTTTTCCTTCTTTTAAACTGTTGGCAAGATTATTTCTCTCTTGCACATTGGATGCTTTTCAGTCTTGGGTTTTTCATGGACTCAATTGTGTTTCTTTGTGTTGTGGATGCCTGCAAAAGGGTGAATCTCAAGGTTGCAGTTGATAATAAATTTGAACTTTGGACTTCAATTATGCAGACAGGAAATGTATGCAGCACTCCTCACAAGTATCCCACACAGTTGCAGAATAACCTCCTTGCTAGGTTCACTTCCCCACCCTCAGTCCCAAAATGCTGACCCCCTAATTCTGAGTCTGTGAGCCCCGGTTTGAGACTCTCAGCCTGGAGAAGCATCTTATCTGCGTCCAGCTATTCAATCCCATAAGAATATTATCAACTTCAACAAGTTTGTTTCTCAACCTTTTTAAACTCTAGAGTATAAAGTTCCGGTCTTTTGACTATCTCCTCATAAATCAAACCCACTAACTCAATCTAGTGAATCTTCATTCCATCATAAGCAAGTGCATCCTTTTCCTTAAGATAACCAAACTGTGCACACTATTCCAAGTATGAGTTCATCAAAGCTGCCACAGAATCTCATAAGCTGGAGGCCTTCCCGACAGCAGCAGTGAGAAGAGAGCATAGCCTTCATGGTGGAGTCTTTGATAATGGATGCTGCTTTATTGTGACAGCATTCCTTGTAGATGTGCTCAGTGGTGGGAAGGGCTTCATCTGTGATGGACTGGGCCATATCCACTACTTTTTGTAGGATTTTCCGTTCAAGTTCATTGGTATTTCCATACCATGCTGTGATGCAGCCAATCAATATACTCTCCAACATACATCAAAAGAAGTTCATCAAAGTGATAGATATTAAGCTGAATCTTCACAAACTTCTAAGGAAGTAGAGGTGCTGTTATGCTTTCTGCATAATTGTACTTAACGTGCTGGGCTCAGGACAGGTCTTCTGAAATAATAACACTGAGGAATTTAAAGTTGCTGATTCTCTCCACCTCTGATCCCCTGATGAGAATCAGCTCATGGACATTCGATTTCCTCCTCTTGAAGTCATTAATCAGCTCCTTGCTCTTACTGACATTGAGGAAGAGGTTGTTGTTGTGGCATCGCTCAGCCAGATTTTCAATCTCCCTCCTATATGCTGGTTCATCATCTCCTTTGATTCAGCCTACGATAGTGGTGTCATCAGCAAACTTGAATATGGCATTGGAGCTGGGGCTTAGCCTCTCAGTCATAAGTGTAAAGTGAGTTGAGCAGGGGGCCCAGAGGCTTGTGGTGCACCTGTGCTGATGGAGATCATGGAGGAGATGTTGTTGCCAAGCCAAACTGACTGGAGTCTGCAAATGAGGAATTTGAGAATCCAATTTTACAAGGAGGTATTGAGGCCAAGGACTTGAAGCTTATTGATTAGCTTTGAGGGGGTGATGCTATTGAATGCTGAGCTTTAGTCAATAAAGAGTATCATGGTGTATGTATCTTGAGTGAAGAGCCAATGAAATGGCATCTGTTGTGGACCTGTTGTGCCGGTAGTGGATCCAAGTCACCTCTCAAGCAGGAGCTGATATGTTTCATCATCAATCTCTCAAAACACTTCATCACTGTGGATGTAAGTGCTACTGGACAATAGTCATTGAGACAAGTTACCACTTTCTTCTTAGGCACTGTTATAATTGAAGCCTGCTTAAAGCATTTGGGTACCTCAACCTGCTGAAGTGAGATGTCAAAGGTCTCAGTGAACACTCCAGCCAGTTGATCAGCACAGGTCTTTAGTACTCGGTCAGGTATCCCATCTGGGCCGATGCTTTCTGTGAGTTCGCCCTCCTGAAGGATGCTCAGAGACTGAAATCACAGGGTCATTGAGGGTTATGGGAGTTTGATCTGTTTCCTCTATGTTTTGACAGTCAAAGTGAGCATAGAAGGCACTGAGCTCATCTGGAAGCCCTTTTGTCACCTATGTCGCCTGATTTTACTTTGTAAGAGGTGATAGTATTCAAGCCCTGCCACAGCTGTCGAGCATCCTTCATTAATCAAGTTCAGTCAAGAATTCCCACTTTGACTGTGAGATCGTTCATGGATCTCTTATAACCTCCTTGGTTGCCAGACTTGAATGCCTTTGATCTGGCCCTTAGCAGATCACAGATCTCATGGGGACATACTTGTCTAGGCCTGTTTTTATAAAGTCTGTGACAACCAGGCGTATTCATTCAGATCCACAGATGAGTCCTTAAACACAGCCCAGTCCACCTCCTTGAAGTGATCCTGTGGGCACTCTTCTGCCTCACGCAACACATACAAAATGCTGGAGGAACTCAGCAGGCCAGGCAGCATCTATGGAAAAAAGTGCTGTTGATATTTCGGATTTTCAGTGTCTGCAAATTTTCTCTTGCTTAGGAACATAGAAACATAGAAAGCCTACAGGGCAATACAGGCCCTTCGGCCCACAATGCTGTGCTGAACACGTACTTACTTTAGAAATTGCCTAGAGTTACCCATAGCCCTCTATTTTTCTAAGCTCCATGTACCTATCCAGGAGTCTCTTAAAAGACCCTATTGTATCCACCTCCACCGCCACCACCATCGGCAGTCCATTCCACGCACTTACCACTCACTGCGTAAAAAACTTACTCCTGACATCTCTTCTGTACCTATTTCCAAGCACCTTAAAACTGTGCCCTCTCGTGTTAGCCATTTCAGCCCTGGGGAGAAGCCTCTGACTATCCACACGATGCTTCTCCCTCCGGCGATCACCCATTTTTTGTCCTAATCTCTGGAGCCTTGCTCTTTACCCTCTGTCTGTATGCTGGCAGGAGAAGGACAGCAAAGTGATCGGATTTCCCAAAACTGGGTCTGGCCATGGAACGGTAGGCATTTCTTATCTTTGTGCAACTAAGGTCCAGTGGGAACTCTGGAGCTAAAGGTTATATGCTGATGGTAATTGGGCAGGGATTTCTTCAAACAACAATAGAAGTCCCCGATTATGATCTGAGATATGTCGGGGTAGACTGATTTTGCTTGGTGATGGCAATATGCAGTATCTAAAGTGCTTGATTATAATCGACCACTGGTGGTATGTAAACTCTGGTCAGGATCAAGGACTAGAACTCTCCTGTACATAGAACAATCAGAATTTGATTGTATTCAAGGTCAGGGGAACATGAATGTAGACAGCCCAGTGCATCTGTAGATGTGAACTTCTTACTATTCAGGACATTTACAAAGATACGTGTGTAAAAAGGGCCCAAAAGATCATTGGGAACCCGAGTCACTCCAACCACAAACTGATCCAGCTGCTCCCATCCGGGGAACAGTACTGCAGCATAAAAGCCAGGACCAACAGACTCTGGGACAGCTTCTTCCACCAGGCCATCAGACTTCTTAATTCATGCTGATGCTACTGTATTTCCATGTTATATTGTTGCACACATTATTTATTATAAATTACTATAAATAGCACATAGCGCATTTAGATGGAAACGTAACGTAAAGATTTTTACTCCTCATGTATATGAAGGATGTAAGTAATAAAGTCAATTCAATTCAATATAGGGAGATAGTCACCCCTATCTTACAGGAGGCAAGTAACTGGGTGACTAGGTGAGCAGTCAGAGCAGAGTACCCCTGTGGCTGTTCCCCTCAATAATAGGTATACCACTTTGGATACTGTTGAGGGAGATGGCCTACTGGGGCGGGGGGCTGCAGCAACCAGGTCTCTGGCACCGAGTCTGATGCTTTGGCTCAGGAGAGAAGAGAAGAGGACTGCAGTAGTGATAGGAGATTCCATAGTTAAGGCAACAGAGATGAGATTCTGTGGACATGATACAGAAACCCAAATGGTATCTTGTCTCTCAGGTGCAAGATTAGAGATGTCTTGAATCGAGTCCATAATATTCTAAAGGGGGAGGGTGAGCAGCCAGATATCTTGGTACAAATTGGCACCAATGACAGGACATAGGTGAGGAAGTCCTGAAGGGAGGTTTTATGGAGGTAGGTAGAAAGCTGAAAAGCAGGGTAGTAATCTCTGGATTGCTGCCTGTGCCATGAACCAGTGAGGGTAAGAATAGGAGCATTTGGCAGATAAACGATTGGCTGAGAAACTGGAACTGGGGTTCAGATTTATGGATCATTGGGACATCTTTTAGGGAAGGTACAACCTGCACAAAAGAGATAGTTTACACCTGAACTCAAAGGGGACCAATATCCTTTTGGGCAGCTTTGCTTGAGTTGTACGTGAGGGGGCTGGGCACTGGAGTGAAAGGGTTGAGGATGGGGCAGTTGGAGTACGTGGTGAGACTGATAGCAAGGTCAGGTTGATGATAAGGAAAAATTGCAGTAATGGGACAAATTGCAATGTAAAAGGGGAACAGAATTGAAAAGGGTGATGAATACAGAACTGAAGGTGTTAATTGTGAATGCACGCCATATACGGAATAAGGTAGATGAACTTGTAGCGCAGTTATCGATTAGCAAGTATGACGTTGTGTGCAGCACTGAATCATGGCTGAATGAAGATTATAGCTGGGAGGTTAACGTCCAAGGATACAAGGAAAGGGCAGGCAGGTAGGTAGAGTGTGCAGCATGGCTCTATTGCTAAAAAATGATATCAAATTCTTAGAAAGAAGATCGGAAGGTGTAGAATTGTTGTGGGTAGAGCTAAGAAACTGCAAGGTTAAAAAGATCCTGGGAGTTAAATACAGACCTCCAAACAGTAACAAAGATGTGGGTTAGAAATCACAAAGCGAGATAGAAAATGCATGTCAAAAGGCCCATGTTATAGTGGTCATGAGGGATTTCAATATGCAGGTACTTGGGGAGACTCAGATTGGTGCTGGATGCCAAGGGGGGAATTTGAAGATTGATTGCAAGAGGACTTTTTGGAGCAGGTCGTGGTTGTGCCCATGAGGGGATGAGCTCTTCTGGATTGGGTGTTGTGCAATGAACTGGAACTGATTAGAGAACTGAAGGTAAAGGAGCCCTTAGGGCACAGGGATCATAATATGATAGAATTCACCTGCAATTTGAGAAAGAAAAGCTAAACAACGCACACACTATGTTGGAGGAACTCTGTAGACTTGGCCTGCTGAGTTCCTCCAGCATTTTGTGTGTGTTGCTTGGATTTCCAGCATCTGCAGATTTTCTCTTGCTCATGAAACAAAAGCTAAAGTCAGTTTTTACAGTTATTACAGTGGAATAAAGGGAATTCCAGAGGCATGAGAGAGGAGCTGGCCAAAAGGGATTGGAAGGAGATACTAGCAAGGATGATGGCAGAAAAGCAATGGCTGAAGTTTCTGTGAGAAATTTGGAAGGTACAGGATATATACATGCCAAAGAAGAAGTATTCTAAAGGCAGGGTGATACAACCGTGGCTAACAAGAGAAGTCAAAGCCAACATAAAAGCCAAAGAGAGGGCACATAATAGAGCAAAAATTAATGGAAAATTATAGGATTGGGAAGCTTTTAAAAACCAACAGAAAGCAACTAAAAGAGTTGAAATAATGAAATATGGGAAGGAAAAAATGAAATATGAAATTAAGTAAGCCAATAATAGTAAAGAGGATACTGAAAGTTTCTTCAGATATATAAAGAGTAAATAAGTGGTGAGTGTGGATCTCAGACCACTGGAAAATAATGCTGGAGAGGTAGAAATGAGGGAAAAGGCAGTCCAATTGTATAAGTAATTTGTATCAGCCTTTACTGTGGAAGACATTAGCATTACACTAGGAGTCCTAGAATGTCAGGGGGCAGACATGAATGAAGTTGCCATTCCTAGGAAAAAGGTATTTGGGAAACTGAAAGGTCTGAATGTAGATAACTCACCTGGACCAGGTGGTCTACACACCAGGGTTCTGAAAGAGGTGGCTGAATAGTCGCCTTTCAAGAATCACTAGATCCTGGCATGGTTCTGGAGGAATGGAAAATTGCAAATATCATTGCACTCCAAGAAGGGAGAGAGACAGAAGAAAGCAAATTATAGGCCTCAGTTAATCTGATCTCAGTAGTTGGGAAGGTGTTGGAGGCGATTGTTAAGGATATGATTTTGGGGTACCTGGAGACACGTGGAGGCTGAAGTCAGAATGGTTTCCTTGAGGGAGAATCTTGCCTGACAAATGTGTTAGAATTCTTTACAGAAATAACAACAAAGATAGACAAAGGAGAATTGGTGGATGTTGTGTACAGTATTTCAATTTTCAGAATGCCTTCTGCAAGGTAAGAACCCATTGTATTACAGGAAAGATACTAGCATGGATAGATCATTGACTGGTTATCAGGAAGCAAAGAATGGGAATAAAGGAGCTTTTTCTGGTTGGCTGCTGGTGACTAATGGTGTTCCACAGGGGTTTGTGTTGGGACCGCTCCTTTTTACGTTATATGTCAATGATGGATGACGGAATTGATGACGTTGTGGCCATGTTGGCGGACAATATGAAGATTGGTGGAGAGGCAGGTAGTGTTGAGGAAGCAGAGAGACTACAGAAGGATTGAGACAGATTGGGAGAATGGGCATATGAGTAGCAGATGGAATACAGTGTTGGGAAGTGTATGGTCATGCACTTTGGTAGAAGAAATAAAAGCACAGACTACTTTGCAAATGGTAAGAAAATTAAAAAATCTGAAAAGCAAAGGGAATTGGGAGTCCTCGTGTAGAATTCTTTAAAGGTTAATTTGCAGATTGAGTTCACAGTGAGGAAGGCAAATGCAATTCATTTTGAGAGCACTAGAATATAAAAGCGAGGATGTAATATTGAGGATTTATAAGGCACTGTCGAGGCCTCACTTGGAGCACTGTGAGCAGTTTTTGGCCCCTTATCTAAGAAAAGGATGTGCTGACATTGGAGAGGATTAAAAGGAGGTTCATAAAGATGATTCCAGGATTGAAAGGCTTATCACATGAGGAGTGCTTGTTGGCTCGGGGCCTGTATTCACTGGAATTCAAAAGAATGAGAGGGATCTTATTGAAACCTGTTGAACGTTGAAATGCCTTGATGGAGTGGATGTGGAGAGGATGTTTCCAAAGGTGCAGTAGTCTAAACCCAGAGGAAACAGCCTCAGCATAGAGCATATATGTCAAACTCAAGGCCCGCGGTGGAATTATCTTTGACCCGCGAGATAATATCTAATTACTATTAAAGCTGGCCCCAGTAATCAAAGCGCCTATGGCGTATGATATGGCTAATGCTGAGTTTATTCAGGTACCAGGTTTTCAGGGTTTTTAGTGTTTATTCGGCAGACTTCTTCATAAGAATCGGAATTTGTAAAGTGAAACACTTTGTAGTTATAGCAGAGACTGAGACACATGAGAGCAGGCTGAAAAAACGGAGGCAACGAAAGCTGCGTTCGCACACGTCCGACTGATCCGGCCCGCATGAAGCTGCATTTTGCTCAATCCGGCCCGTGACCTAAAATGAGTTTGACACCCCTGGCATAGAGGAACATCTATTCAGAATGGAGATGAGGAGGAATTTCTTTAGCCAGAGAGTGGTGAATTTGTGAAACCTATTGACACAGGTGGCTGTAGAGGCCAAGTCATTTGGTATATTTAAGGCAGAGGTTGATAGGTTCTTGATTGGTCAGGGCATTACAGGGGGAAGGCAGAAGATTGGGGCTGAGAGGGAAATGGATCAGCCATGATGAAATGACAGAGTAGACTTGATGGGCTTATTTGCCTAATTCTGCTTCTATATGTGGTTTTATGGTACTGGACGAGCCTGAAGATCCCCATTCTTTCCCCCTGCCACCAGATTACTGAACGGTCTACCAGCCCATGAACACTACCTCACTATTCTTCTTTTGCGCTATTGATATCTTTATTGTAACATACAAACATCTGTAATTATTTTTGTCTTTACACTGTACTGCTGCCACAGAAAACAAATATCACGACATGTTTCACTGATAATCAACCTGATTCTTTTTCTTTTTCTTTGTTTCTTCCTCAGTGAAAGGACTTTCGAAGGTATCAAGTTATTGTCCACCTTCCATGGGCTCTAAATTCCTTCACGATAGTTGGTAATGAAAATGTCCAAGTCATTTCATGCCATGGTGTAGGGTAACGTAACAGGAGACAGATAACACATATTGTTCATAATAGAAACTGTTCTACGTAATTCACAAACACCGTCATTGAGTTGTTATGAGACATGGAAAGGATGGTAGGGTACAAGAACCGTGGTGTACAAAGGCTGTTGTAAATCTAGTCAAGAAGAAAAGAAGAGCTTCTGAAAGGTTCAAAAAACTAGGAAATGATAGAGTCTAGAAAATTATAAGGCTTGCAGGAAGGAGCTCAAGAAATAAATTAGGAGAACCAGAAGGGCCATGAGAAGGCCTTGGCAGACAGGATTGAGGAAAACCCCAAGGCATTCTACAAGTATGTGAAGAGCAAGAGGATAAGACGTGAGAGAGACAGGAACAATCTAGTGTGACAGTGGAAAAGTGTGTATGGAACCAGAGGAGATAGCAGAACTTCTTAATGAGTACTTTGCTTCAGTATTCACTATGGAAAAGGATCTTGGTGATTGTAGTAATGACTTACAGGGGACTGAAAAGCTTGAGCATGTAGATATTAAGAAAGAGGATGTACTGGAGTTTTTGGAAAGCATCAAGTTGGATAAGTCATCGGGACCGAACGGGATGTACCGCAGGCTACTGTGGGAAGCGAGGGAGGAGATTGCTGAGCCTCTGGCGATGATCTTTGCATCATCAATGAGGTCTGGAGAGGTTCTGGAGTATTGGAGGGTTGCAGATGTTCCATTATTCGAGAAAGGGAGTAGAAATAGATCAGGAAATTATAGACCAGTGAGTCTTACTTCAGTAGTTGGTAAGTAGATGGAGAAGATCTTGAGAGGCAGGATTTATGAACATTTGGAGAGCCATAATATGATTAAGAATAAGCAGCATGGCTTTGTGAAAGGCAGGTCATGCCTTATGAGCCTGATTGAATTTTTTGAGGATGTGACTAAACACATTGATGAAGTTAGAACAGCAAGGCATTTGACAAGGTACTCCATGCAAGGCTTATTGAGAAAGTAAGGAAGCATAGGATCCAAGGGGACATTGCTCTGTGGATCCAGAACTGGCTTGCCACAGAAGGCAAAGAATGGTTGTAGATGGGTCATATTCTGCATGGAGGTCAGTGACCAGTGGTGTGCCTCAGAGATCTGTCCTGGGACCCTTGTTCTTCATGATTTTTATAAAGAACCTGGATGAAGAAGTGGAGGGATGAGTTAGTAAATTTGCTGATGACACAGTGGTTGGGGGTATTGTGGATAGTGTGGAGGGCTGCCAGAGGCAGGACATTGATAGGATGCAAAGCTGGGCTGAGAACTGGCAGATGGAGTTCAACCCAGATAAGTGTGAGGTGGTTCATTTTGGTAGGTCAAATATGATGGCAGAATATAGGTATTAATGGTAATACTCTTGGCAGTGTGGAGGATCAGAGGGATCTTGGGGTCCGAATCCATAGGGCACACAAAGCTGCTGCGCGGGTTGACTGTGGTTATGAAAGCATACAGTGCATTGGCCTTCATCAATTGTGGGATTGAGTTTAGGAGCCGAGAGGTAACGTTGCAACTGTATAGGACCCTGGTCAGACCCCACTTGGAGTACTGTGCTCAGTTCTGGTCACCTCACTATAGGAAGGATGTGGAAACTATAGAAAGAGTGCAGAGGAGATTTACAAGGATGTTGCCTGGATTGGGGAGCATGCCTTATGAGAAAAGGTTGAGTGAATTCGACCTTTTTTCTTTGGAGCAACAGAGGATGAGAGGTGACCTGATAGAGGTGTATAAGATGATGACAGCATTGATCGTGTGGATAGTCAGAGGCTTTTTCCCAGGGCTGGAATGGCTAGCACGAGAGGGCATAGTTTTAAGGTGCTTGGAAGTAGGTACAGAGGGGATGTCATGGCTAAGTTTCTTACGCAGAGAATGGTGAGTGCGTGGAATGGGCTGCCGGTGTTGCTGGTGGTGCAGGTGGATAAGATAGGGTCTTTTCAGAGACTCCTGGATGTGTTGCATGGAGCTTAGAAAAATAGAGGGCTATTGGTAACCCTAGGTAATTTCTCAAGTAAGGACATGTTCGGCACAGCTTTGAGGGCTGAAGAGCCTGTATTGTGCTGTAGGTTTTCTATGTTTGTATGACATGTCAACCAATGCAGTTACTTTGAAGCTGCTGGAGTTTTAGGGGCAGACCGCGTCTGTATGGTTT
The DNA here is from genome assembly GCF_048418815.1 of Hemitrygon akajei. NCBI lineage: Eukaryota > Metazoa > Chordata > Chondrichthyes > Myliobatiformes > Dasyatidae > Hemitrygon > Hemitrygon akajei. The sequence goes on from NC_133124.1 coordinate 74,796,716, forward strand.
GATCAGGTGGATGAATTCTTGCTGCATGAAACCATGGCGGGCTATAGCAAATTTGGCACTGTCATTGGATCTCTAAGTAGGTCCACTGCAGCCAGTGTGGTGAGTCGACGGGAAGACCCGCCTGCCTATGATTAATACATCACTCTGAAAGCACACCTCTTACAGACTTTCGGACTGTGTAACTCTGAGTGCAGCAAACGGTTGCTTTTCTTGCATGGCCTTGGTGATGCTAGGCTTTCAAAACTAATGGACCACATGCTGTCTCTCCTAGGCAATCACTATCCTTGTTGCATTTATAAAGAACTGTTTATGTAACAGATACCTGATAGAGTTATCACAGCCCTTGCTAGTACGCCCGTGAAGCTTGCTAAAATGGCTGATTGTCTGCACTTAGCCAGGCAGAGGTGTATTGTTCCTCTTCCTTTCCCTGTCTCAATAAGCCCTGATAGCAGAGCCTCTAGTAGACTCACACCTGCAGCTCTGAACCTGTCAACATCAGATCTATGTTTTTACCATTCATGCTTTGGCACGAACGCCTACCATCATGCAGCTTCAACAGTGCCAGTGCATCGGGACATCAGAGGTTTGTGAACGCCGAGGTTCCAGCATCCGGGTCAGCTATTGTTCATTACGAACACCCTTCCATGGCGATGCTTCCTGTGTAAAACAAATGCTGCAGTGAGTGTGCTGCCAGCATCATCTATTGATTATAAGGCAGAGAGTGACAAACCTTCAATGGGGGCTGCCAACGTGGGACGTGTGATGTGTGATGCTCCACTTCAGTGGACGATGCCACACACGGGACTTTCTCTTGGCTGAAGTTGCTAGACCTCTGGTCAATGCAGATTTTCAGTGTGCCAAAGGACTTTTAGTTGCTCTGAAGAACTGCCAGCTTGTGGACATAAAGGACTTTGGGTTGTTACACTGTATCTGCAGTAAGTGCCGCACAAACACTCTGTGTGCATTCACTCGCCTGCTGGGCGAATTCCCAAACCTCACCAAGCCCACATTTTCAACCACAGTTACAAAGTATGGGGCAAGCACCACACGTCCACACTTCAGCAGCCCATACCTGTGTACAGATACTGAACTCAGAAGAGCTGGCCGGTGTGAAGGCCGAGTTTGCTAACGTGGAAACGTTTGGCATTGTATGTAGATTGAAAAGCCTTTGGGCTTCACCCATCCACATGGTCCCTAAGCCCAATGGTGATTGCTGTTCCTGCGGCAATTTCTGCTGCCTTAACGAGGCCACCACCCCCAATTGTTACCCAGTCCCACATACTCAAGACTTGTTGGCACATTTAGCCAGAAAAATATTTTTTCTAAAGTGGACTTAGTCAGGGGCTAAGACAGGTGCCTGTCTTTGCTGAGGATGTTCCCAAAACTGCTGTTATAACCCCATTTGCCCTAATTGAGTTTCTGTGCATGATGTTAGGGCTGAAAAATGAGGCATAGACTTTGCAGTGTTAAAAGACTCCACATGCTTTTCAATCACTGAAGCCAATGTGGGCTGATTATTCGTATCTCTGAATGCAGTTCTACTGACTTTCTCGGCCACCACTTCTCTGCAAAAGCTGCAACACCTCTGCCACTAAAAGTTACTGCTGTGACGGACTTTCACTGCCCCGCACTACCAAAGCACTGCAAGAGATTTTAGGTATGATGAATTTCTATCACCGTTTCACTCCATAAGCTGCTAAACTTACGCTCCCCTTGTATAATGCCTTTAAAGACAATGCCCCTAATCACCTGCTTGAGTTACAGCAGACATGATCAGAGCTCTTTCAAATGCAACCCTACTGGCGCACCTGCTCCCCAGCACACCTATAGCCATCACTACAGACATCTCAGACTGCGCTGTGTGTGCTGCACATGAACAGTTGGCTGGAGGCGTGTGGCAGTCACTTGCCTTCTTCAGCCTGCAGTTCCACCCTCCCTACCACCTTAGAGGAAGTATAGCATGTTTGACCGTGAGCTTTCTGGTTTCTATCTGGTCATCTGCCATTTTTGTTTACCACTAGAGGTTCGGCATTTCACAGCGTTTGTTGATCAGAAACCCTTCGCGCACGCAATGGCCAAAGCGTTAGATCCTTGGTCTGCAGGGTCGTAACGCCACCCAGCCTACATTTCAGAATGCATGACTGACATGCGGCACCTCGAAGGGAAAAATAATGCTGTAGCTGATAGTCTCTCACGGCTGCTGTTGATGCCATACACATCAGGGTTGACAATAGCTACCAATCTAGAGGTCCAGGTTCAAAGGACGGCAGTCTATGGTTGGCTGATGTCAAGTTCGGGAATGCAGAAGTTTTTCTTCTGTGTGAAGTTTCAACCAGTCACCCTCATGCCTTGGTGCCTGCAAACTGGAGACGTACTATTTTCACCTCCATTCACCACCTCTCACATCCAGGTGGAAAGGCTTGACAGAAATTGGTGCCTTTAAAGTTTGTGTGACACAGCATCAGGAAGGACTTGTGAGATCAGAGTGCAGCCTGTGTTGTGTATCAGTGAAAATTAACCATTATGTCCAGGCATCAAAAGTGCTTTTTGAGGTCCCTGAGTGATGGTTGGACCATTGTCGATGTGGACCTGGTTGGTCCTCTTGCCCCCCACCCCCACAATTTCACACATCTCCTTACCATGGTGGACCATGCCACCAGTTTACCAAAGGTTGTCCTCTAGCATTGATGGTGATTGCAGATGTGACTCTGGCATTCATCAACACCTGGGTTACTCAGCTTGACCCAGCATCTGATATTTCTTCCAACCGGAGTTCCCAATTCACATCAGACATCTGGGCTGCAATGGTCCAGACCCTCGATATTAAACTGCATCACATGGTGGTTTATCACCCACACACCAATGGCCCGTGTAACTGGTTTTACCGTTCATTATATGTGGCTTCTGAGGGCCTCCCTGACAGGGATATGTTGGATTTATCCTGTGGGTCCTGCTGGGGCTCAGAATGGCTCCACAAGGGGATCTGCAGCCCTGTTGGTGTAGGGGCAGTTGCTATGGGTGCTGGGCGATTTTATTCTTGATGCCACGACTGCCTGCTGTTACTCCACCCAAATCACGTAGGACTTGAGCTGGACGACTCCTACAAGCTCCAGACGGACTCACAATGCTGGTTATGGTGAATTCTGGAGGGGGCTGTGTAGAGTAATGTGATGGGTGACAGATGACTCACAGTGTACATAATAGAAACTGCCCTACATAATTCACAAACACTGTCACTGAGTTGTTGTGTTCACTTTAAGAGAAGTTGTCTGACGTAATGACGTCAGTGTAAGGCGACTGCTTTTGTTTTGTTCATGATGGAAGTAAAGGGCTGCGGCTTTTGTTAAGCACATAGAACAACTCACGCATGTTTTATTCACAAAATCCTACAATGGAATGAGTCCAATTTGGACAGCAAATTATATATTGAATGTGTTGCAAAAGAATTTGAGTTCAGGAGTAAAGATTCTTTCTTAGTTCACGTAGGGGCCATGAAGAGGCTACTCTCAGAACATTGTCCACATTTCAGTTCTCCCTATCTAAGGAAGTTTGCAAATGCGGGGACAGAGTTCAGGTATTTTGTTGTGGGATGATGGGTTTGTCCTGTGAGGAGATTAGGACTTCCTATCTCTGAGGTTTAGAAAATTAAGAGGTGAATTCACACAAAATCCCTCAAGGAGCTTGACAGAGGAATGATATTCTCCCTGGCACTGTATTTGACAATCTCAAGATAAGGGAGCGGAGGTTCAAGAAAGATGATGAAATGTCTTTGCATGGATCGTGACGAATCGTTAGATACCTCCTCCCTCAGAGGACTCTGGAGGCTAAGCTCCATAGAGCTACAGAGCTATACAGTATGAAATTCCACTTTTCAGCCCACTCCGTCCATGTTGAGCAATTTGCCTGGCTAAACTAGTCTCACTTCCCTTCGGTTGGCCCATATCCCTCTAAACCTCTGGGAGACACAAGACGCTGCAGGTGCTGGAATCTGGAGCAACACACAATCTGATGGAGAACTCAGTGGGCTGAGCAGTCCAAATGGAGGGTTTCGACCTGAAACCTTGACAGATCCTTTTCCCCTCTGATGTTGCTCAACCTACTGAGTTCCTCCAGCAGATTGTTTACTGCTCCCTTTGAACCCTTCCTATCCATGTACCTGACCAAATTTCTTTTAGATGTTTAATTAAGTAGCCATTGAGTACAGAAAAATGTGATCAATACATCTTATTTATTTTGGGAATAAAGTGATATGGAGATAGTGAAGGAAAATGGAGCTGGGATAAGATCGACCATGAAGTTATGAAATAGTGAAAGAGGCATGAGGAGCTGAACGGCCTTCACTAGCTTAAGGCTTCTCCTCTAGGTTCACTGGGGATATTGTGTCCCATCTGTCTACGTGACACACAAGCGAGGGCTGTATGACATGGAGAGCAAGCTGATACCCATGTAGCAGCCTCCCTGGTGCAGTTTGGCACCAGTAGCCAGTCAGTATCAAGCTCATTGCGGAACTGCCTAAGGGACTCCAGCTCTTCAATTTTCCCCGAGTCTTCTTTATGAGGGGGTATAGCTGCAAGGCAGTGGAGGTTAGAGATCAGAGTTTTTCTTCTCAGGAATGAGCTGCCAATCACAGCTGACAAGCCTCATCTGCCTGAAGCGACTGATCTTAAGGCGCCAGTAACCTGCCTTTGCCCCTTCTCCTGTCAGTAGAAACAGTTCCACTGGGCTTACTAGCTAAGCTACATGTGCAGGCCAGGAGCTGAAGCTGGTTGTCAGAGGCTATTTGAGATGCATGCCATTGGAAGCATCTAATAGGTAGAGATTATCCCCACTGCCACCCCCTCACCACCCCCAGCTATAACAACCTTAGTGTATTGCATTCTTATGTTCATACTTGGTGGATCTCGATGAATCATCCATTCCCAATCCCCCATGCTGCTTCCAAATGTGGAGTTATACTTACAGATCTGTGAGTCTCATCGAGTTTCATGCCTCACTGCCACGGGTGTCCAATGAAGCAGATTAAACATATAATAAAGCAGAACGACAACAGGCCTTTCAGCCCACGATGTCAGTGCCAAATGCAATACCAAATTAAATCTTTTCTGCCTACATGTGATCCATATCCGTCCAATCCCTGCATATTTACCTGCCAAACATCCTCTTGAACACAGCTGTGGTATCTGTTTCCATCAGCATCCCTGGTCATGTGTTCTAGGCACCGACCACTCTCTATGTAAAACACTTGCCCAGCACATCTCCTTTAAACTTTTCCCCATCACTGTAAATAATCTGCAAGGTTACATCAAAGGAGCTGGGTTATTAACTAAATGAATGTGGGACTTGCCTATTTGGTCCAAAGGTTTTCATCTTAGAACATAGAACCTGGAACAGCAGAGGAACAGGTCCCTTAGCCCACAACGTCTGTGCCGAACAGATGTCAAATTAAACTAAATCTCTGCTGCCTACACATTAACCATATTGCCAAGATCGGAGAAGAACTCAACCCATCCATCAACCTCCAGAGCTACATATTTTAAAAAAATTATTTCAGACCCATATCACTTCATTCCCTGCATAGACATGTGTCTATCTAACAGTTTCTTAAATGCCATTATTCTATCTGCTTCCTCCACCACCCTTGTTGGCCCAGTTGCCTAATCTTGATTGTCATCAGTTTTGTCACAGGAATACATACCCAAAGATATAAATTCTGTGAAAGTTTTTTTGCAGCAGCTCAGTACATTACAAGCATGACAAACATAAATTAACATGAACTTAATGGTAACAAAAATAACACAAGTAAAAATAAATATGATTCCATTCTATGATTCTTTCTTTGAATGAATCTGATGTTAGTGCCCTGCAAGGAGACAGAACAAATGGACTGAATGGCCTCATTCTGTGCTGAAGCACAAGACTTGGTGTGCTGCTCTTCCTGATATCTGAGGAGATTAACTGAATGTCAGAGCAGTAGCTGGCACTGGAATTTGTAGACACAGTAGTGACCTTTAGCAGACTTGACTGCTGTCCCGGCCGTCCTCCCACTACTGCCCCCGCTCACCACTGCACGGGTTAGTTCTGCTTCAGGAGGTTTTTGAGTGCATGGTATCGCCTCTGCACAGATTTGTTCAGAACACTTAAAAAACACAAACTAGCTCCAAAGGTAGACACCCAATCCACAAGCCCGCCAGCAGCACGGATGCAAATTGAATGCTAAGAGATAAGTTCTTCATCTGCTGGTGGAGATTATGCTCTGGCACTGCAAGGCACTCTTACCTCACAAGAAAAGCCATTTTGTGCATTGACTGAACTTATTAAAATCTATAATGGGTTTGGGCAGATGAGTGAGTTTCAACTGGTGGAATAGATGGTAGATCTTGATAAATTACAGGCAAAATAAGTAAACAATGCCTACTTTTATTGGCTCGCTGTGTACTTCTTACAGATTTATAATTGAGGGTGATTATGGTTAATGACACTAATAATGTTCACTCTCTCTCCAGCAGGACAGTGTAATTTGTATAAAGCCAATTCAGTGTCTCCCTAGGCATGTTGCCCATTACATTTGTGGCTACATTATCACTGCACAGGAAGCATTCGGAAGCAAGAGCCTGCAGCTGGCTAAGTGATTTCATGCTTGTTATATATCAGGAAACAAAAGCCCTATAGTATTCATTGGATTTAGATTGTGGCTGGTTTACCACATTTGGCGAATTATTCATTCAATAGATTTGACAGAACGTGGATCATTTGGGCTTTAAGCAATACATATGCATAAAAAGGCAAGCTACGATTTGACAGGTTTTATGTATATCGAATACAACAAATTGCACATTTACATTTAGAGATGCAATCTGAACTCCTTAATGTGTTGGGAGACAGAGAGCCCAGTGGTGGTGTTAACGTGTGTGAAGTTTTGTGGTCTGGTCTAATGATTCAGAAATGACAGTCACTCACTGTGTACCAGCTGGGGAATTTAAATTTAGTTAATTGAATAAGCTGCAATGAAAAGTTTCATAAAAAGCATGAAATTGTTGGGGAAAAAGAAGTCTTGAACAGCACTCAATAATCAGGATAATTTGTTTGCCTGTCCAATTAGTTTGAATTGTCTTTTCACTTACTAGCTATGCTTCTTCTTGACATGTCTAGGAGCTCCTGTCAGAGCAATTAGCTCAAGTGGGCTTCTAAAGAAGAAGGCTGTGGGTTGACCTTTCCAAGACAAGAGAGTAAAACAACAAAACACATGGGCTGACATTCCTGTGCACTTTCAAGGGGAGTGCTGCATAGTCAAGGGCACTGGTCATTGAGGACATCTTCAAGAGGCAGTGCCTCCAGAAGGCAGCGTCCATCACTGTGGACCCTCACCATCTGGGACATGCTCTCTCCACATTACTACCAATCAGGAAGGGGGACGAGAAGCATAGACAGATTGGACGGTCAACACTTCTTTATAATGGTGAAAATGGCTAATAGGGGATGGCATAATTTTAAGGTGATTGGAGCAAGGTATAGTGGGGATGTCAGAGGTAGGTTTTTTACACAGAGAGTGGTAAGTGCATGGAGCACTCTGCCAGGGCTGGTGGTAAAGGCAGGTACATTAGGGACATTTAAAAAAACTCTTAGATAGGCAACACACACAAAATGCTGGAGGAACTCAGCAGGCCAGGCAGCATCTTTGGAAAAGAGTAATCAGGCCGAGACCCTTCAGCAGGACTGGAAAAACAGATGAGAAGTCAGGCACATGGATGGAAGAAAAGCCTCGGGCTGTGTGGGAGGGAAAAGTTAGACTGACCTTGGAGAAGGTTAACATGTGGACTGAAGGGCCTGCATTTGGCTGCACTGTTCAATGTTTTTTTGATTTTCTATGTAACACAATGACCACCTTGATTATGTTGCACTGAAGTGAATTTTTTTGGTCTTAATTCTACTCTTTCTTGTAAAGATTGTGTCTAACATATGTTTTTTCTTCTGAATGCTGCTGGTCTGTTGCTGCTGTAAGTAAGTTGTTCATTGTACCTGTGCATACATGTACATGCATAAAATAATTAACTCAAACTTAATCTTGGCTTTGACTTTGGTTTGTTTGCCTCCTCTCAGGTGGGTTTAAAGTTCCACAAGCCATCTTTGACAAAGGTTAGGGAGCTGAGTTATCCTGAGATTTGAACTTATCCATCAACTACTAACTCTAAAGATAGGCCGCAATGTTATTGTGCAATCTTGCTGTACTGTTATGTTTGCCTCATTACAGTAGTGCCTTTAAAATGATGAACAGCATAGCTAGTGTAGACAGGCAGTGTCTATTTCCCAGGGTAGAAATGTCAGATACTAGAGGGCATGCATTTAAGATAAGAGTGGGAAGGTTTAAAGGAGGTATGGAAGAATAAGTATGTGGGGCAAGTGATTTTACACAGACAATGGTGATTGCCTGGAACAGGTCACCAAGGATGGTGGTGGAATCAGATTCAACAGCAGGACTCAAGAAGCATTTATTGGCAGGGAATGAAGGATATGCAGGCACTTTCAAGGAGTAAGTGGCCCAAAGAAGCAAACTAGGGATTTAAGAACTGGACTTAGGGTGTCAAATTTTGGATCATTGGGCTCTCAAGTCAAGTCAAGTCACTTTTTATTGTCATTTCAACCATAACTGCTGGTACAGTACACAGTAAAAACAAGACAACGTTTTTCAGGACCATGGTGCTACATGAAACAATACAAAAGCTACACTGAACTATGTATAAACAACATAGAAAAAGCTACACTAGACTACAGATCTACCCAGGACTGCATAAAGTGCACAAAACAGTGCAGGCATTACAATAAATAATAAACAAGACAATAGGCATAGTAGAGGACAGTAAGTTGGTGTCAGTCCAGACTCCAGGTATTAAGGAGTCTGATGGCCTGAGGGAAGAAACTGTTAAATAGTGTGGTCGTGAGAGCCCGAATGCTTTGGTGCCTTTTCCCAGATGGTAGGAGGGAGAGGAGTTTGCATGAGGGGTGCATGGGGTCCTTCATAACGTACCACACCTGTAGCTAAGGATAATTTAAATACCTCTGCTAGGGCCTCTAAAATTTCTTTATTTGCCTCCCACAGGGAAGGAGGTGCCTGTACTGAAGAGATTGTTCGCACAAGAACTGGAGGACAACTAATATCCTAGCGCTGCTCAGATGTGTGTGTGTGTGTGGGGGGGGGGGGGTGGGGGAGGGGGTTAAACTATGGTTGTAGGGGGATGGGAACCAGAGTGCCAGAACAGACAGCAGAGAGGTTGTGGAGACCGACATTGTTAAGATCTCAGACAAAGTCAAGAATCAAAAGGTTAAACATAGTGCGACTAATGTTCTAAGCTGTGTTTATTTCAATGCAAGAAGTTTTGTAGGAAAGGCAGATGAGCTCAGGATTTAGAGATTCTACAGATGTGTTAAGAGCACAAGGATTGCAAGGGACAAAATTAGTTCTTTGTAAGATCAGAATAGTAATCCATGTGCGGAGCCATAAGAGATAGTGGTGATCTTAAATGACCATTTTTGCATCCATAATTACTCAGGACATGGACACAGAGGCTATAGAAGTGAGGGAAGGAAACACTGACTTCATGGACCCTATACAGCAGGTGTTTGTTGTCTTGAAGCAAATTAGCGTGGATAAATCCCTAGGGCCTAACAAGACATTCCCTCGGACCCTGTGGAAGGCAAATACAGAAAATTTAGAGGCCCTAGCAGAGGTATTTAAATCATCCTTAGCTACAGGTGTGGTACTAGAGGATTGGGAGATAGCGAATGTTGTTCTGCATATATTCTGAGGAATCGGATTAATGAGTACTTGTATAGACCTGGACTGATTAGGGATTGCACGGTATCTTGCCATGGTAGGTTGTGTCTAACCAATCTTACAAAGTCTGTCAAAAAAGTTACCAGGAAAGTTGATGAAGGCAAGGCAGTGGACGTTGTCTACATGGAGTTTAGCAAGACATTTGATGAGGTCCCGCATGACGGGTTGGTTAAGAAGGTCCATCAACTTGGCATTCAAGAGGTGGTAGTAAAATTGGATTAGACATTGGCTTTGTGGAAGAAAACAGACAATGGTAACAGATGGTTGCCTCTCCGACTGTAGGCCTGTGACTAGTGGAGTACCACAAGGAATGTTCCTAGGTCTGTTGTTTGTCATCTGTATCAACGATCTGGATTATAATGGGGTTAACTGGATCAGCAAATTTGTAGATGACACCAAGATTAGGGGCGTAGTGGACAACGGCGGGGATCTGGATCAGCTGGAGAAATGGCTGAAAACTGGCAGATGGAATTTAATGCAGACAAGTGTAAGGTGTTGTACTTCAGCAGGACCAATCAGGGTAGGTCTTACATACTGAACAGTAGGGCATTGAGAAGTGCTGTAGAACAAAGGGATCTGGGAATACAGGCCCATAATTCATTGAAAATGGCATCACAGACAAAAATAGCTTTTGGCACATTGGCCCTCATTAATCAATGTATTGAGTACAAGAGATGGAATGTTATGTTCAAGTTGTATAAGATATTGGTGAGACTTAATTTGAAGCATTGTGTGCAGTTTTGGTTACCTACCCACAGGAAAGATGTAAACAAGATTGAAAGAGCACAGAGAAAATTTACAAGGATGTTGCTGGGTCTGGAGGACCTGAGTTATAAGGAAAGGTTGACTAGCTTAGAATTTATTCCTTGGAATGTGGAAGATTGAGGGGAGATTTGGTAGAGGTATTCAAAATTATGAGGGGCATAAATAGGGTAAATGCAAGCAGGCTTTTTCTATTGTGGTTGGGTGGACTACAACTACAGGTCATGAGTTAAGGGTGAAAGGTGAAAAGTTTAAGGGGAGCATGAGGGAAAACTTCATCATTCAGAGGGTCATAAGAGTGTGGAATGAGTTCCCAGTGCAAGTGGTGCATACAAGCTTGATTTCAACATTTAAGAGAAATTTGGATAGGTACATGGATGGTAGGGATATGGATGGCTATGGTCCTGGTGCAGGTCAATGGGAGTAGGCAGTTTATATGATTCCACACAGACTCGATGGGCTGAAGGGCCTGTTTTTGTGCTATATTTTTCTATGACTCTATGCCTTTAAACCACAAAATTCTTCCTTCCACCCTTACAAAATATTGCAATTTATTTTCCTTTTCCACATTCATGGATGTTGTTTGTGTAACAAGAGCCCTGAATATCAGAGGGATTCAGTAACAACTGTGGTGTTGTTCATATGGATGTGTATAGTCATTCTGGAGAGCCAGCAATGGACAAAGACTTTCTTGTTTTATAAAGCTAATTCCTACTGAAAGTAAAATTCATCCTATATCAGCTACTGCTGAGGTCAACACAATTTCAAGTCTCACGTACATGGGAAAATGTACAGGAAACATTCATGGAATGAATTGATAGCTGAAGTATTCACTCTAGCATCATTAAGCTTCAGAACTGAAGAAAGCCCCTGTGAATATTTCTTGACAGGCATCATCCTAAAATACTTGACGGGTCAGCAAATCCTTATAAGGAGTTGCCAAACAAACAGGGTCAACTGGGGGAAATATTGAAGGGTATTCATGAGTGTTGTTTTCAAGAGAGCTTGTGTTAACATAGAACATAGAACAGTACAGCACAGTACAGGCCTATGATGTTGTGCTGACATTTTAACCTACTCCACAATCAATCTAAAACATCTTTCACTCACAGCCAATTACACTCCAATTCTTTTCATCTATGTGCCTATCTAAGAGTCTCTCAAATGACCTTAATGTGTCTGCCACTACCATTACTGCTGGGAGTGCATTCCAGGCACTTATCATTCTCTCTATATAAAAAAAAACTACCTCTGATGTCACTCCTTAACTTTCCTCCAATCACCTTAAAAGTATGCCTTCTCAAATTAGCCATTCCTGTCCTGGGAAAAAGTTGTTGGCTGTCTACTCTGTCTATGCCTGTCATAATCTTATGCACCTCTATAAAGTTGCCTCTCTTCTTCATTTGCTCTGAAGAGAAGAGAAAAGCTTAGCTCTCTCAACCTTTTCTCATAAGGCATGCTCTCTTCCAAGCAGCATCTTGGTAAGTCTCCTCTGCACCCTCTCTAAAGCTTCCACATCCTTCCTGTAATGAGGATATCAGAACAGAACATAATATACCCAGTGTGGTCTAACCAGGGCTTTATACAGCTGTAACATTACTTTGTGGCTTTTGAACTCAATCCCCTGACATGTGCCTTCTTAACTACCCTGTCATCTATGCTTCAATTCTAAGGGATCTATGAACTTGGATCCCAGATCCCTTGGTTCTTCCACACTGCTAAGAATCTTACCATTCACTTAGTACTCTGCCATCAAATTTGGCCTTTTGAAGTGATCACTTCACATTTTTCTGGACTGAATTCTACCTGTCACTTCTCAACCTAGCTTTGCATCCTAACAATGTCCCATTGTAAACTACAACAACCATCGACACTATCTACAACACCACCAACCTTTGTGCCATCTGTAAACTAAATAACCCACCCTTCCACTTCCTCATACAGGTAATTTATAGTGAACATAGCCCAGTCCATCTCATAAACCAGTCTACCTTCTGCTGACTTCATCTACACTTCTTGTTACCATGGGAATGCAGTCAATGCATTGAAAACACCCACCCACACATTCTCTCTTCTGCACCCCCCCATTGGGTAAGGGATACAAAAGCCTGAAAACAGGTACCTGACTCAAGGACAGCTTTTATGCCACTGTTTTGAGACACTTGAAGGCTAAAAAATGGATTTTTTTACTCTTGATCTCACAATCTACCTCGTCATAGCCTTGTTTGTCTCCCTGCACTATACAGTACTCTCTCTGTAGCTGCTATACATATTGTGCTTTCTGTTTTCTTTTTACCATCTCAAAGCTGGAAAGATCTGGCTGGATGACACGCAAACAAAGCTTTACGTTGAGTCTTGGTTCAGGTGACAATCATAAACCAAGATCAAAACCAATATCTTTAACCTTGAGATTGAACCCTTAATCCCTGGAACCAATCTGGTCCCTCACACCCTTCCTAAAGATTCAAAGTTGTTAATGTCATTTCCAGTACACAAGTGTAAAGAAGACAAAATAATTATTAAACCAGTTCCAATGAAGCAGAAATAAACTCACAATAACATAAAGAACACAATAATTAGAAATACTTAAGATAGTGTATATAAATAGATTAATTATATGTCCATAGAAGCACAGGACAGTCTGCATACAAGGTGACAGACAGAAGAGGATGAAGTAGGGTTGATTGGGGGTGTGGCAACAAATTCCACAGATTCACCACTCTCTGGCTAAACAAACAAATTCGTCCTCATCTCTATTCTAAGATGCGCCCGTCTATTCTGAGGCTGTGTCTTCTGGACTTAAGATTCCCCCACCACAAGAAACAAAGAGGCCATAAGACTATAAGACATAGGAGAAGAATTAGGCCATTCAGCTCATCGAGTCTGCTCCGCCATTCCATCATGGCTGATCCTGGATCCCCCTCAACCCCATATACCTGCCTTCTCGCCATATTCTTTGATGTTCTGACCGATCAGGAAACCATCAACTTCCGCCTTAAATACACGCATGAACCTGGGCTCCATCACAGTCTGTAGCAGTGCATTCCACAGATTTACTACTCTCTGGCTATAAAAATTCCTCCTTACCTCATTCTAAAGTGTTGCCCCTCAATTTTGAAGCTGTGCCCTCTAGTTCTGGATACCCCCCCTAACGGAAACATCTGCTCTTCGGCTACTCTATCTAGTCCTTTCAACATTCGGTAGGTTTAAATGAGATCCCTTTACATTCTTCTAAATTCCAGTGAGTACAGGACAAAGGTGCCAAATGCTTCTCCAATGTTAACCCCTTCATTCCAAGAATCATCCTCTGGACTCTCTTCAATGACAACACATCCTTTCTGAGATATGGGGCCCAAAACTGTTGACAATATGCTAAGTGTTGCCTGACTAGTGTCTTATAAAGGCTCACAATATCTCCTTGCTTTTGTATTCTATTCCCCTTGAAATGAATGCCAATATTGCATTTTCCTTCTTTACCACAGATTCAACTTGTAAATTAACCTTCTGGGAGTCTTGCACGAGGACTCCTAGGCCTTTCAATATTCAATAAGTTTCAATTAGGGTCACCCTCATTTTTCTGAATTCCAGTGAGTAGAGGCCCAGAGTCAACAAACACGCCTCATATTACAATCTGTTCAAACCCACATTCACTTTCATTAATCTCCTTTGAAGCTTCTCCAATTTTAACAAATCCTTTCTTAGATAAAGGGCCCAAAACTGCTCACAATACTCCAAATGAGGCCTCACTAGTGCTTTATAAAACCTTAACATCGCATCCTTGATTTTATATTCTAGTCCTCTCAAAATGAATGCTAACATTGCATTTGCATGCCTCATCAATGACTCAGCCTGCAAGTTAAGCTTTAGATAGATAGATAGATAGATAGATAGATAGATAGATAGATAGATAGATAGATAGATAGATAGATAGATAGATACTTTATTCATCCCCATGGGGAAATTCAACATTTTTTCCAATGTCCCATACACTTATTGTAGCAAAACTAATTACATACAATACTTAACTCAGTAAAAATATGATATGCATCTAAAACCACCCTCTCAAAAAGCATTAATAATAGCTTTTAAAAAGTTCTTAAGTAGTTTACTTAAATACATTGAGTCCTAACCCCGGCACTTTAACATATCTTACTCCTGGCGGTTGAATTGTAAAGCCGAATGGCATTGGGGAGTATTGATCTCTTCATCCTGTCTGAGGAGCATTGCATCGATAGCAACCTGTCGCTGAAACTGGATTCTTCAAAAGGATTCCCAGTCTATTTGCACCTTAGATTTTTGAAATTTCTCTCCATTTATAAAATAGGCTACTCCTTCATCTTTTTCTACCAAAGTACATTCCCATACACGTCCTAACACTGTATTCCATCTGCTATTTCTTTGCCCATTCTCCTAATCTGTCTAAGTCCTTCTGAAGCTTCTCTGATCCTCAGAACTGCCTGCCCCTCCACCTATCTTTGTATCTTTCACAAATTGACCACAAAGTCATCAATTATGCCATCCAAATCATTGATATATAACATATAAAGTACTGTTCCCAAAACAGACCCCTATGGAACATCCTGAGTCACCGGCAGCCAACCAGAAAAGGCTTCCTTTATTCCTACTCTTTGCCTCCTGCCAATCAGCAAATGCTCTACCATGCTTACGTCTTTCCTGGGCTCTTGTTAAACAGCTTCATTTGCAGCACCTTGTCAAAGGCCTTCTGAAAATCCAACATTCAGTGATTCAATGATTCTCCTTTATCTATCCTGCTAGCTTTTTTTCAAAGAATTCCAAGATTTGTCTGGCAAGTTTTTCCCTTAAGGAAACCGCTTTGACTTCAGCCTATTTTATCATGTGCCTCCAAGTACCCTGACACCTCATCTTTAACAATTGTCTCCAACATCTTTGGAATGTAATCGATGTAATGTGTATCTTTGGATGTTAAGCTCCCTGCTATAATTTTCTATCAGCCATGATTTAGTGATGCCCACGACATCATACATACCAATATGTAATCTGAACCTTATTTGGTATATTGCATGCATTCAAATATAACACCTTCAGTCCTGTATTCATCTTTTTTGAACTCGTCTGCCTTCCACATTTCAACTCATCTATTTGACTGCAATCTTGCCCTATCATCAGTACGTGCTTGCTAGCAGTCTCACTACACTCCGCCACTGTTAGTAAACCAACTATCTCTTCCTCAGCACTATCACTCCGGCTTCCATCCCCCTGCCAAATTAGATTAAACATGACTGAACAACTCTAGCAAACCTGCCCGCAAGGGTATTGGTCCCCTTGGGTTCTGGTGTAACCTGTCCCTTCTGTACAGTTTTATTTTGGCCATCAGAGATCCCAATGATCCATAAATCTGAACCATTTGCACCAGTTTCACACTTTCATCTGCCAAATCATCCTATTCTTTCCCTCACTGGCACATGGCATTGGCAGCAATCCAGAGATTACTACCCTGAAGGTCCTGTTTTTCAGATTTCTACCTCACTCCCTAAAATCTCGCTTCAGGTCCTCCTCTCCTTTCCTACCAATGTCATTGGTGCCAATAGGTCCAAGACTTCTGGCTGCTCACCCTCCTCCTTAAGAATGTGTTGACCCAGTCCGAGACATCCTTGACCCTGGCATCTGGGAGGCAACATACCATTTGGGTGTCTCTATCACACCCACAGAATCTCATCTCTGTTCCTCTGACTATGGAATCTCCTATCACCACTGCAGTCCTCTTCAACTCTCTTCTTTTCTGATCCACAGCACCAGACTCTGTGCCAGAGACCTGGTCATGTGGCTCTTCCCAGTAGGGCATTCCACCTCAACAGTATTCACAATGGTATAGTTATAATTGAGCAGAATGGCCACAGGGGTGCTCTGCACTGGCTGCCCTTTTCCGTTCCTTCTCCCGACAGTCAGTCAGTTACCTGTCTTCTGCAAACTAGGGGTGACTACCTCCCTGGAGCTCCTATCTATCAGCTTCTCATTCTCTGATATCAGCCGAAGTTTATCAGGCTGCAGTTCCAAATCCCTAACACATTCTCAGAGGAGCTGCAGCTCAGTGCACCTGCTGGAGATGTGCTTATCCAGGAGGCTGGGGGTTTCCCAGAATTCCCACATCTCATAAACAGAACAAACACAGCCCCTGGAGTCATCCTCACTGCACTAATGGCACTCTAACAGACGAGGAATGAAGAATAAAGAAATAAAAAAGAAACTTACCAGATACTTACCTTGCCCGTGCTTGATCTCACCGAAGCCTGATGGGCCAAAGCCACTCCAACACTGGTCCACTCACAACAATGGCCGCTCCGCATGCACCTGTCTTATTTTTATTCCCCCTTTCTAATGAAGCCCGCTCAGTGATTAGTCGCAGTCCAACTTCAAAAAGCTGCCGTGAAGTGCTGCCTTCTTAACCCAGGCAACCTGTTCATATTCTATACTTTCACAGTATGGTCTGGGTCAATTTTGACCCTGCCCAAGAATCCCCTCATAACAAGTGTTTATACCAAATTTTGAACCACAGGTCTACTTAGAATGTATGAATGGCCTATCTCACATTAATAAATAGGTGATTAATCCTTAATTAATGTTTCAAAGATCTAAAATCTATTTCAATAGATATGAGTCAAATTTGACCCGGAACAGCCTCAATGTACAAAAATTTGTAGCACCTGTACAAAAGTATAACAATTTAAAATATTTTCACTTTTGCGCATTTTGGGCCACTTTAGGAAAAGACATCAAATTTTGGCTAAAAAAATGGCATTTAGGGTGTTTTTACTGCCGTCAAATGTCAAAACGGGTCAAATTTGACCCGAACAGTATGTAAAGGTTAATCTTGAGTGTGAGCACAAATGAAAAGGTGGCTCTGTTCTTATGCTCCCGCGCAGTGATCGGTTGCAATCCAACTATATGTGCCTATATGTGCTGTGTGTGACTTGGTTCTGCGTTTTGTACATATGGCCCCAGAGGAACATAGTTTTGTTTGGCTATGTGCATGTGCATGTTTGAATGACAATGAAACTTGAACTTGAACTTGAGAAGTCATGCCGGTGATGGATACTGCACAACTGTTAACATGGAGCAAAGAACAGTGCAACCCATGATCTTGTGCTGATGTTGTTGCCAACTTACACTGAATGTCCTTTACTATGTACCTCCAAATTCATGAGTCCAACCAACTCCCCCAAACTGCCTGCTTCCACTACTACCCCTGGCAGCTTCTTACAGGCATCTACCACTCTCTGAATAAAAAACATGCCCCTTATATAACCTATAAACTTACCCTATAACCTTTGGAATTGACATTTCTACCTGGGGATATGATTCTGATTGTCTGCTGTATCTGTGCCTCTTAAAATTATATCTGTTAGATCCCCTCCCAACCTCTGAAACTCCAGGGAGAACAATTCAAATTTGTCCAACCTGTCACAGTGTAGCAGAGCAGGGGAAGAGGCCATTCAGCCCAACTTACTCAAGCCGATAAAGTTACCTACCTGTTACTTAGTCTGACACAAATACAAGAAACAGATAAACACGCCTGGATGTCTACCCCTTACTGGAGTGGTTGTAGCAAGGCTGGATGAATTGACAGGAAAAGGCCAGAGAGGGAAATATGGGCATCCATTAGTCTCCAGAGACCATGGATTTGCACCTTGGAAAGTTTCCTGGCCAGGATTGTACGGGAGACCGGCAGTTGCCCAAGCTGCAAGTCTCCCCTCTCCACGTCACCGACATTGTCCGAGGGAAGGACAAGGGCTGATACAGCTTGGCACCAGTGTCATCACAGAGCGATGTGTGGTTATGTGCCTTGCTCAAGGACACAACAGGCTGCCTTAGCTGAGGCTTGAACTAGCGACCTTCAGATCACTAGACCAACGCCTTAACCACTTTGTCACACGAGAGAGAATTGATAAATACACCAGTGAATGAGGTGGAAATAAGACCATAAGACTATAAGACCATTAGACATAGGAGCAGATTCAGGCCAATCAGTCCATTGAGTCTGCTCCACCATTCCATCAGGGCTGATTTATTATCCCTCTTAACCCCATTCTCTTGCCTTCTCCCTGTAACCTTTGACCCCTTAATTAATCAAGAACTTACCAACCTCTGTCATAAATATACTCAGTGACTTGGCCTGGGCAATGAATTCCATAGATTCACTACCCTTGGGCTAAAGAAAATTTTCCTCATGTCTGTTCTAAATGGGCATCCCTCAGTTCTGAAGCTGTGCCCTCTGGTCCTAGACACCCCTGCTGTAGGACACATCCTCTCCACATCCACTTTATCCAGACATTTCAATATTTGATAGGCTGCAAAGAGATTCCTATCATTCTTCTAAACTGCAGCAAGTACATGCCCAAAGCTATCAAATCCTCCTCATATGTTAACTCTTTCATATGTGGGATCATTCTCATAAACCTCCTTTGGACCCTCTGCAACATCAGCAGATCTTTTCTTAGAAACTTTCTACTTTGAAAGCTGGCCAACACCATCATCAAATTCACAAGGTTGCTTACTCAGTGTCTCAAGGGATTGATCTCTGGATCTTGAGGCACCGAAAGCTTTGGAGGGCCAGCCTCTTCAAATGCTGCAGGAAAATTTTGAAGAGTTACCCCAGTGCTAGCACTTAACCACCCTAATTCAATTGCTGCAAGTAAGTTACCATAACTATTCTAACGTATGTGTTTTCAGCAGTTTCCTCCACCTTCTTGTGACTTCTGTTCCTTTCCTTTCCAGTCCTGATGAAGGGTCTTGACCCAAAGCATTGACCGCTCATTTCCCTCCATAGATGCAGCCTCACTTGCTAAGTTCCTCCAGCACTTAGTGTGTGTTGTTCAAGATTTCGAGCATCTACAGAATCTCTTGTGTTTCTGATAACTGCATTTATTTTGTAGCATTGTCCAAACATGATGCCTAATTTTAGAGCACTGTAATTTAGTTTCAGTTACATTAGATAATCATCTTAATTCAGTGGAAGTATTTTGAATTTCCAAAATATTATAAGTATTAAATTTTACTAGCCGCAACAGGAATAGCAGCAACTAAAGATAGGCTTAATATTTCCTAGTAGATTCTATCTAAGTTCCATGCACATCAATATAAATTCTAATCTGCACTGCCATTCAATGTTTCCTCATGAATTGAACATAATTTTTTATATATAATGTGATGAGCCTATATCTAGGATGAGAAAACTAATGATGTAGAAATGCATGATATTGTGTAATAAGCTAGACAAATTTCTCCATTCTTCTCAACATTTCTGATCTTTTTATGTGACATTAAATAGCTCTGCATGCTGCCTTTGCGGTTAAATAGGATCAGATGGAAAATCACAGAAGAAAAGGAACTTTATTCTCTATGAATTGGGGCCAATATTGGTAAATTAGTTTATTATTTTCACATGTACCAAATTACAGTTAAAAATTTGTTTTGTATGCCATCCATACAGATTATCTCATTGAAACAACACAATGAGGTAGAACAAGGGAAAACAATAACAGAAGGCAGAATGTAGTGTTACAGTTACAGAGAAAGAGCAGAGCAGATAGACAATAAGGTGCAAGGCCATAATGAGTTAGAATGTAGAGTCAAGGGTCCATCTTACCTATTTTTTTTATATAAAGTCTGAAAGGTCTACCCAGTGACATGTGCCTTCAGAATTTTGTATTTTCTACCCTGTGGGAGGGAGGCAAGAAACATAAGAAATATTTATCTCTCAGACAAACTTCCTGAAAGATTATTCATGCACAATCACTCATTCATGCTGCAGCTAAACAAAACTTTGAAGAAGCTGCATTTGGATCATTTTGTGTGTTTTTGTTTGTCCTGTTACAGAACGGCCATGGAGTCTTTGGAGAGGGTGCAGAAGAAGCTCATCTGGATGCTGTCTAGATTACAGTGTATAGGCCAGGGTTTCTCAACTGGGGTTCCACGGAACCCTAAAGTTCAGCAAGAGATAGTGATTAAAAAAAAACGTTTTTTGAACTTCATGCAATGCGCGATGCTAACGCTTGCAATGGTGGGTAATGTCCAAGCAGCTCCATTGGCAATCTTGTTAGAGGTCTCTCAGCCCAGTTGGCAGTACGCAGTAGCACCATATTTATTTAGTTGAGTGCGGAGGGGAGGACAGTAGGCTGATGAGGAGCATGAAGTGTGTTTTCCGAGCATTGGGTAGACTCTCCCAACTTGGGCTGTGATATCATCCTCTCTCTGTGTAAGATACACAAGGGTATTTTATTAACCCTTACAATTTACAGATATGTTTGACTGTCCATTGTGGCAACTTTTGCAGAGGAGATGTGAGGTGGAAAAGGAGGATCCCAGGCCTAGGCCTGTGGACAATTCTGATTAAGGTTAATGATGAAGAATTACAATCTTCGGAGTCATTTCACTGCACTAGTGCAACAACGGACACAAAGAAAGAGTCCAGCTTTACAATGAAAACTGCTTATCAATGGGTTTTACATAGACTGATGAACCAAGCTGTCCTGTTCCATTGTGCCTAGTCTGTGGCAAACAACTTACAAATGCAGCAGAGGCTTCAGCAAAATTGAAAAGACACTTAACAAATCACAGCCATATGACATGCAAAAGTGTAGATTATTTTAAATAGCTATTGGAATCTCAAAACAAACAATGTAAAGCTTTTGTTAATAAAGTCACAGTCAGTAAAAAGATTCAGGGAGCAAGTTATTTAGTAGCAGAACTGATTACCCAGGAAAGTAAAAGTCACACCGTTGATGCGAACCTAATGATGCCAGCATGTAAAACTATAATGGATAAAATGCAAGGGCAAGATGCAGTACCAGAAATTGAAAAGGTTTCACTCACAAACAGGACAATAAGTCAACATATTGATGACATGTCACATGATGCTGAAGAGGTTTTGTGTGATAAACTGAAAATAAAAACAGCTTCTCTATCCAGGTTGATGATTCAACAAATTTCACCAATAAATGTCATGTTGTAGCATTTGTAAGATTTGTAAATGATGGTGAAATTCAATAATTGTTTTTCTATTGCAAAGAGCTGTCCTAAACAAGCAAAGGCCAAGATATATTTAATGTTTTGTCTTCATATCTGGAAACTAAAGGGTGTGTCTTGGAGAAACTGTGTTGGCATTTGTACAGATGGTGTCCCATCAACAATTGGCTCCATGAAAGGTTTTGTTTCTTTTGTAAATAAAGGAAATCCTGACATTGTCACAGCACGCCACTCTTCACAGAAAGGTGCTGAAGTCAAAAACTCTTGGAGATGAAATGAAAAAAGTTCTAGATGATGCTCCAAAACTGGTTAGCTTTATGAATGTTTAAAAAAACTGTGAAAACCTGGACAGAGAGCACACCAGTCTCCTGCTACATAGAGAAATATGTTGGCTTAGCAGAGGAAAAATTCTCAGCAGGTTGCTTGAGCTGAAAGGTAAATAGCAAAAGTACTTTCAAGAAAACGTTAGGCCAGATTTTGCTGAGTACTTTGAAGATGACGAATGGCTGCAGAAACTAGCCTACTTAGCAGACATTTTTCATCATATGAACCAGTTGAACAAGTCTCTGCAAGGCCCTGGAGAAAATGTTTTGACTTCAAGTGATCAGATTCTTGGATTTAAAAGGAAACTGAATCTTTGGAAAAATAATTTTGCAATAAGAAATATTGAAATGTTTCTACTGCTGCTTGGGTTTGAGAGTGAGGAAGGCTATCATAAAGTCTCAAGAGTTATAGAAAACCACCCGGAAGAACAGCAGAACAAAGTTGAACAGTATTTTCTCTCCTTTCAACACAAGTTAATGACTGGGTGAGGGACCCTTTCTCTGAATCTTCTGCTCAGTCTGAGAACTTGACTTTGAGAGAAGAGGAAGAACTTTGTGAGCTGCACTCTGATCATGCACACAAGATGAGATTTACTGACCTGACTCTGGACAAGTTCTGGATTTCTGTAAAAGAAGAAAATCCTGCTATTCATGGGAAAGCAATGAACATTTTGCTGCAGTTTTCAACTTCTTACATGTGTGAACAAGTTTTTTCTTGTTTAACAAGCACCAAGAGCAAGGATAGAAATCGTTTCATTTTAGTTGAAGGTGAAAGCCATGTGTGCTTATCTCAAGTTTGACCCAGAATTAAGTACTTGTGCAGCTAAAAAGAAGCAGAGGTTTCACATGCTAGGCCTAGATTTGAGCCTGATCATGACACTTAGTCAGAAAATGCTTTTCAAAGTCTTGTAGAAAATTCTGTCTAAGGTTATATTTTCATCATACTGCTTTGGCTTATGATTGTTACTAATATTACTATTTAAGATTGTCAATAAATTTTCATGTTGTAAATAGCATTAATTAAAACCAATTTACAACCTTTATTTAAATTAAATCTACTGAGCCTACTTTTAGAAAAATGAAATCTCATTTTGGCTTAAGCCAGTTATTTAACAGAAATTTATTATGTTTGTCTTATGAGTTTTTAAAATTAATGAAAGAGAAAGAAAGAGATTAATTTCAAGACATGTAAGCTAAGCTTAACTACCTGTTTTATTTTAAGAAAGGTTAGCTAAAAATTCAATCTCTACTCAAAAGAGCACTGACAATTATGTTTGGATTATTATATCTACGATTTACTGATCACGCTAACGTACTGTAGAAGGCATTGAGAGGAAAGTCAACAAGCTCCTGTGGAGGTGGCTGGGGATCCCACCAAGTCCTTCTTCAGTGAGGATTTACAAAAGATCAGGCCAGCTACAGCTCCCATTGTTATTGGTAATGGAGGAGTTCAAGGTGGCAAAGTGTAGAGTTGTGTTAACACTGAGGAGCTGAAATGACAAGCTAATAAACAAAGCAGGAGTCACAACAAGAAAGTGGGCTGCCAACTCGACCACAGACCAGGCAGTAAGCTTCTGCAATTGAGAGACATCATTGACAGCCCATGCCTGGGACGGCAAGGCTTGGCTCAGCACACTTCCAACAATGGGGGAGTGACATGGTCCAGGCAGAGGTACAGAACTGTGAGGTTGAAGAGTGAGTATCAAAAGCAGTGGAGTTGGGGTCTCAGGGTGCCTGGAAAAAATGGGCAAGATCACCCGGGCAGTGCTTTGGTGACTGGAGCCCTTCCACATTTCTTTCCTCCTGAACTTTCTCTCTAGACCATCACAGCTGTGCACCTGGGGGCTGAGAGAAGACCCTAACTGCAAGCTTTGTGGTCAGCGGGGTTCATTGGCACACATACTGTCAGTATGCAAAACAGCTTTAACACAAGAACAGTATAGGTGGCACCATGACAAGGTCCTGCTGTCCCGCGCTGACACATTGGAATGGGAGAGGTATAAAAAGAGATCTGCTGGCAGAGAAGCAAACAGGGCAGTCATCTTCATCAAGGAGAGGGCCAGCCAGTCACATCAAAGAGGCCTAAATCCAACCTGCAGCAAACTGTCCAATCATGGGGGAGGAAGCTGCAGTTCCCAGAGGTGATAGAAGCCACACTTTGCCAGACGTCGTATTGTGGTCCAGCGAAGACAAGAAAATCATTCTGGTGGAGCTCACAGAACCATAGGAGGAAGGATGCGAGGAGGCACACGAGAAGTTATGCAGGGGTTCCCTGAGACCTGAACATTATTTCTACAGTTCTTCAAGGGCAAAAAGGTTGAGAAAGGCTGGTATAGGCTAAAAGAAAGCTTGGACAAACATAGATTGTTATCACTGTTGTATCAGAAGCTGAAAGAACACTTGATAGAAAGTTTATAAAGTTAGGAGAGGCGTGGATGGGGAAGGCAGCCAGAATCTTTTTCTGAATAGAAATGCTGATAATTAGAGAAGATGTAGCTTTAAACTGAGAGGGGGAAAGTTTAAAAGAGATGTATGGGGAATTTTTTTTTAACGAGGAGAATGGTGGCGCCTGGAACGGTCTGACTGGGGCAGTGGTGGAAACAGAGGCAGTAGTGGCATTGAAGAGGTTTTAGATAGGCACATAAATATGCAGGGAGTGGAGAGGTATGGATCATGAGCAGGAAGAAGGGATTTAGTTTAATTTGATATGTACATGGAGAGTAGGGATATAGAGGGCTATGGTCCCAGAGCAGGTTGATGGTAGTAGGCAGTTTAAATGGTTTTGGCATGAACTAGATGGGCTGAAGGGCCTACTCCTAAGCTGTATTGTTCTATCACATTACTATTTGTGAGAGATTGCTGTATACAAATTGGCCTCCTGTACTCCTGTACTACATACAGAGCTAGAGACGACACACAGTCGGTAAGCCGTTTCGAGACTAGTTTATTCAAACTTCGCAGCACTGGCATTTAATCCCTAGTGCCCGCCCTCTCCGGGCGGAAATGACGTCAGAGGTGCATTACCAAAGTCTCTCCCTGCGCGCTGGCTGTTTGTGAGCCGGTTCGCCTGCGCAGAAAGTGGGTCGCCACATAACGCCTCCCCCCAGAACCGGCAATACACCCCCCAATGTCCACAGTCTGGATCAGCCTCTGTTTGGGAGGTCTGCCTCTGCGCCGCGGTGCCTGAACCTCGACCGGCTGCGCCAAGTCCACATGGGCTGGTTTGAGTCGGTCCACCGTGAAAACCTCCTCTTTCCCCCCAATGTCCAGAACGTACGTGGACCCTTTGTTGTTGATCACCTTGAACGGCCCCTCGTACGGCCACTGTAGCGGTGCCCGGTGTCCGCCCCTTCGTACAAACACAAACTTACAGTTCTGCAGGTCTTTGGGTACATGGGTCGGGGTCCGTCCGTGCTGTGAAGTCGGTACGGGGGCCAGGTTGCCGAGCCTTTCGCGTAGCCTGTCCAGGACTGCTGCGGGTTCTTCCTCTTGCCCCCTTGGGGCCGGTATGAACTCTCCCGGGACGGCCAGGGGTGCGCCGTACACCAAGTCGGCCGACGAGGCGTGCAGATCCTCTTTGGGCGCTGTGCGAATTCCAAGCAGGGCCCAGGGAAGCTCGTCCACCCAGTTAGGTCCTCTCAGGCGGGCCATGAAAGCCGACTTCAAGTGACGGTGGAAACGCTCCACTAGTCCGTTCAACTGTGGGTGGTAGGCAGTAGTGTGATGTAGCTGCGTTCCCAACAGGCTGGAGGTGAACTGGGCGCCTCTGTCGGAGGTAATGTGGGCTGGTACCCTGAAGCGTGCTACCCAGGTTGCAATCAGTGCTCGGGCGCAGGAATCGGCAGCTGTGTCGGTGAGCGGGACCGCCTCTGGCCACCTCGTGAACCGGTCTAACATAGTTAGGAGGTACCGCGCTCCTCGGAACACTGGTAGGGGGCCCACGATATCCACATGAATGTGGTCGAACCTCCGGTGGGTGGGTTCGAACTTCTGCAGCGGGGCTTTAGTGTGCCGCTGCACCTTGGCTGTTTGGCACTGCGCGCACGTTCTGGCCCATTCACTGACCTGCTTGCGAAGTCCGTGCCACGCGAACTTGCTGGAGACCAGCTGGACAGTTGTCCTGATAGATGGGTGCGCCAAACCGTGTATGGAGTTGAAAACTCGCCGCCTCCAGGCTGCCGGGACAATGGGGCGAGGTTGGCCAGTAGCCACGTGGCACAGGAGGGTCCTCTCACCTGGGCCTACGAGAAAGTCCTGCAGCTGTAAACCCGAGACTGCGGTCCTGTAACTGGGCATCTCGTCGTCTGCCTGCTGCACCTCTGCCAGTGCTGCATAGTCCACCCCCAGGGACAGGGCCTAGACAGCTGGTCTGGAGTGTGCATCCGCCATGACGTTGTCCTTTCCTGAGACATGCTGGATGTCCATCGTGTACTCGGAGATGTAGGACAGATGTCGCTGCTGGCGAGCCGACCAGGGATCGGACACCTTCGTAAACGCGAAGGTCAACGGTTTGTGGTCCGTGACCGCAGTGAACAGCCTCCCTTCTAAGAAGTACCTGAAATGCCGGATTGCCAGATACAGTGCCAACAGCTCCCGGTCAAAAGCACTATACTTGAGTTTGGGTGGTCGTAGGTGCTTGCTGAAGAGCGCCAGGGGTTGCCAGCACCCCTCGATGAGCTGCTCTCCAGCACCCCACCGACTGCTATGTCGGATGCGTCCACCGTGAGGGCGGTCAGGACGTCCGTTCTGGGGTGCACCAGCATCGCGGCATCTGCCGAGGCTTCCTTGGCTTTAACGAAAGCGGCCGCGGCCTCCTCGTCCCAAGTAATGTCCTTGCCTTTACCCGACATCAGGGTGTACAAAGGGCGCATGATACGGGCTGCGGAGGGGAGGAAACAGTGGTAGAAGTTCACCATACCAACGAACTCCTGCAGGCCTTTGATCGTGTTGGGCCGGGCAAAGTGGTGGATCGCGTCTACCTTGGCGGGCAGAGGTGTTGCCTCGTCTTTGGTAATCCTGTGGCCCAGGAAGTCGATGGTATCGAGACCGAACTGGCATTTGGCCGGGTTGATCGTGAGGCCGAAATCACTCAGGCGGGAGTAGAGCTGGCGGAGGTGGGACAGATGCTCCTGGTGACTACTGCTGGTTATAAGGATGTCATCCAAATAGATGAACGCGAAGTCCAGGTCGCATCCCACCGCATCTATTAGCCGCTGGAACGTCTGTGCGACATTCTTCAGGCCGAACGGGGTGATGAGTGCCGTTTTGGGGATGTCTTCAGGGTGCACCGGGATTTGATGGTATCCCCGGACGAGGTCTACTTTGGAAAAGATTCTTGCTACCCTGTGCAGGTTTGCTGCAAAGTCCTGTATGTGCGGCACGGGGTAGCGGTCTGGAGTTGTAGCCTCAGTCAGTCTGCGGTAGTCGCCGCATGGTCTCCAACCCCCAGCTGCTTTGGGCACGATGTGCAGGGGGGAGGCCATGGGCTGTCAGACCTCCGTACGATCCCCAATTCCTCCATCCTCTTGAACTCCTCCTTTGCCAGGCGGAGCTTTTCCGGGGGGAGCCTTCATGCGCAGGTGTGGAGGGGTGGTCCCTGGGTCAGGATGTGGTGATGTACCCCGTGTCTGGGCATGGCTGCCGTGAACTGTGGTGCCAGAATTGATGGAAAGTCCGCCAGGATCCTGGTGAATTCGTTGTCCGACAGCGTGATGGAGTCCAGGTGCGGGGCCGGCAACTTGGCTTCACCCAGGGAGAACGTCTGGAAAGTCTCGGCATGTACCAGTCTTTTCCCTTGCAAGTCGACCAGCAGGCTGTGAGCTCGCAAGAAGTCCGCCCCCAGGAGTGGTTGGGCCACTGCGGCCAGTGTGAAGTCCCACGTGAACCAGCTGGCGCCGAGCTGCAGCTGCACTGTGCGGGTGCCGTAGGTCCGTATTGTGCTGCCATTTGCAGCCCTCAGGGTGGGTCCTGGCTTCCTGTTGCGGGTGTCATATCCCGTCGGGGGCAAGATGCTGATTTCCACTCCGGTGTCGACCAATAAGCGGCTTCCCGACTGTTTGTCCCAGATGTACAAGAGGCTGTCCTGGCGGCCAGCCGCCATAGTGATTAGCGGCAGCTGGCCCTGGCCCTGGCCCTTGCAGGGCGGGCGACAATGTTGGGCTTCTGTGCCCCACTGCTGGTGGTAGAAACACCACTGTTCACTGTCCTCCTCACTCCTGCCTCTGTGTTGTGTGCGCCCCCCTACCGGGCCTGGTCTGGTCCACTGTTGGGCACGTGGCCTGGTAATCTGACCCGGACGCCACTCTCTCCCTCTTGGCTTTCCACAGCATGTCTGCCCGGGCTGCCACCTTCCGGGGGTCGCTGAAATCTGCGTCGGCCAGCAGCAGATGTATGTCCCCAGGCAGTTGCCCTAGGAACGCTTGCTCGAACATGAGGCAGGGCTTGTGTCCGTCAGCCAGGGCCAGCATCTCGTTCATCAATGCTGACGGCAGTCTGTCTCCCAAACCGTCCAGGTGAAGCCGGCAGGCACCCCGCTCACACCGTGAGAGGCCAAAGGTCCCAATGAGCAGCACTTTGAATGCTTCATATTTGAGTTCTTCCGGGGGCGACTGTATGAAATCCGCAACCTGGGCGGCCGTCTCCTGGTCAAGGGCGCTCACCACATGGTAGTAACACGTGGAATCAGAGGATATCTGCCGAATCTGGAACTGGGCTTCTGCTTGGCTAAACCACACGCGTGGTCGCAGCGTCCAGAAAGTCGGCAGTTTGAGCGAAACTGCGTGAACAGATGAAGAGTCGGTCATCCGTCGGGGTCACCCATGTAGCGATGTGCTACACACAGCGCTGAAATAACGACACGCAGTCGGTAAGTCGTTTCAAACTTCGCGGCGCTGGCATTTAATCCCTAGCGCCCGCCCTCTCCGGGCGGAAATGACGTCAGAGGTATATTACCACAGTCTCTCCCCGCGCGCTGGCTATGTGTGAGCCGGTTCGCCTGCGCAGAAAGTGGGTCGCCACACTCCTACAATACAACAGGATCACATCAATCTGGAAGGGACTTGCCAGTATCATGGATGTCATGAGAACTGCTAATTTAATCTGATTGATAAGTATCTTCTAACCAAAATAAACACGGGATGATTTTTCATGTTCCGCCGCTGGATGTGTGGCTTTTGCCTGGATGCCCTGGTTTCCTCCTTTCCCCCAACACAAAGATATGAGGATTGATTGGTTAATTGGTCACTGTATTTTGTCCTGAGAGAGTTTTAGATCAAAGTTGAGTTTATTGCCAGAGACACAGAAGACTACAGATACTAGACTCTGAAGCAATACACAAAACACTTGTGTGTGATATTGGTTTATTATCACGTGCAAATACATACATATACGTTCTGACACATGTTAGAATGCTGTTTCTGGATTTCAGTCCAGCATTCAACCCTGCTATTCATGTCATTCTACAGATATGCAGTAGAGAGCATCCTGACAGGCTGCATCAATGCCTGATGTGGAAAAAGCACTGTGGCAGGCAGGAAGGTCTACAACAGGTAGTCAAAACTGCTTACTGCATCACTGACACCGGTCTACCTGGCATTAAGGACATATACACAGAAAGGTCCCAGAAAATGGTCAGTATCATAAAGGATGCCACACACCCTGCTGTGGACTGCTTGTTCCACTCCCACTGGGAAGGTGGGGGGGGGGGGGCGGGTTGGGAATTGTATCTACGCCAGGACCACCAGACTCAAAAACAGTTACTTTCCTCAAGCAGTAAGGCTGATCAACAGCCACCCATTAACTCCACCACTAAATTATTTCCAGTCAGTCACCTTATGTACAACCTAATATCACTTTATGGATATACATTCAATCTATGTATATAAGTTATCTTATGTACTTATTTTTTATTGTGTTTTTTTATTATTATTGTGTTCTTTATCTTTTGTATTTTTTGATTTTTTTGTTCTGTATTGGATCTGGAGTAACAATTATTTTGTTCTCCTCAAACCTGTGCACAGGAAATGACAGTAAACAGTCTTGAATCTTGACTGCACAGGTGCAATGAAAAACATACCTACAACAGCATCACAGGCACGTAGCATCAGAAAAGCAGCAATCGCAAAAAACTAAATTAAACTCAGTTTATGCACAGTCTTTTACAAGAAGGAGGGAGTGATTTGAATTGTTCAGGTTGGTTCAAGGACCAAATAGTTGAAGGGAGACTGTTGCGAGTGGGACCTCAGGCTTCTGAACTTTCTGTCCAGCGGTAGCTGTGGGAAGTAGTGAGTTAATGAGAATGTGGGGAGAATAACGCATGTTCAATGTAAATCAGTGCAAGATGTATTCCTGTAAATTTGATCTGCACCTGTGCATCCAACAATAAACTCAAATTTGATGGTCAGTGGCTGTGGGGTCTTTTTCTGTGTAAGTGACTCTATGACACTGCGCAACAGATATTCACAGAATTAATATTTGAGATGAGAGGCCTGTCCAATGATATTGAATGCGGTAGATCAATAGCCTGGGAGAATGTGGAAGGAGATGAACCCATTGGACCATATAAAATACTTAAGAGAGCTTGATGTATTGGATGAAGAGAGATTGTTCCCTGTGGCTTGGCACTCTGTAAATAGAGGTCATAGAATAAGGATAAGGGTTTGTCATTTGGATCAGAGAAACACAATTTTATTCACTCAGATGAGTGTAAACTATTGGAATTTTCAAGTTCAAGATCATTGTCATCTGACTGCACACATATGCTAAATAATCAAACGAAGCTACGTTCTTCCAGACCATGGCGTACCCACAAAACATATATCACACACAGGACATAAAGCAAAAATATCACCACAAATAAGTTAATAAGATATAATTTAAAGCACGGGTAAACAATAAGCAGTAAATAGTAAATAGCTTGTTGTCTTACTGCTGAGACCTCGGTAGTGAAAGGGTATGTTGTAGTTTCGCAGTCTGAGGGGAACCAGTCCGGCGGTCCAAGTGCTGATCCTCCTGTACCTCCTTTGTGACAGTAGTGGGTCAAAGAGATAGTGGATTCACAAAAATGTCACGTACAATGCTCCTGTAAATGGCACAAATAGTGGTGAGGGAGACCCTGAGATGCTGAGACCCTGATGATTGTCTCAGCAATTTTTACAATTCACTGTAGTGTCTTGCAGTCTGATGTCTTGCAGCCTGCATACCACACAATGGTGTAGCTGGACAGGGCATTCTCAATAGTGCTCCTGTAGAAAGCTAAATGGGGTTGAGGAGCCTTGCATATCTCAATCTCTTCAGAAAGTATAGACGCTGCTGTGCCTTCTTGACAAATGAAGAGGCGTTGTAGGTCCAGGTTAGATTATCCATTATGTGCACACCAAGGAACTTTGTGCTGTTCACTCTCTCCACGAGAGCACCATTGATGTGCAATGGTGAGTGGTCAACCTGTGCCTTCTTGAAGTCCACAATCATCTCTTTTGTCTTGTCCATGTTGAGACTCAGGTTGCTGCTCTCACACAGTTTGAAAAGCCTTTCTACCTCCACTCTGTATGCAACTAATTGTTGTTGCTGATGAAGCCAACTGAAGTATCATCAGGAAACTTGATGATAGAGTTTGAACTGGATCTGGCAGTGCTTGAGTCTGTGGATTCACAATGTATGAGTAGGTTTAAGACTGAAATCACCAGATATTAGACCCTGATGGAATCATGTGGTTATTGAGATCAGACAGAAGTGCACAAGGTCTATAATAAAATCTCACTGTGGATCTCATGCAAAGATGTGTTTGGCCAAACTTTGTTCCTAACTTTTATCATGTTCTTATATTACGGAAGATTCCGCAACTTTCCTTCCAACTTTGTTTCCTCTTCCAGGAAATGATGTGGTTTTGGCATTTGAAGGGGGCGGGGGTGGAATTTGACGCCATGGGTAGGGGTGGGTGGGTGGATGGGTGGCAGGGCACTCAATACCGAGAGGCAGAAGACTCAGAATCAAGCTCATTATGACTGACATACGGTGTGTTGTGAAATTTGGATGGGAGGGGCATGGAGGGCTATGGTCTGAGTGCGGGTCAATGTGACTAGGCAGCTTAATGGTTTGGCGTGAACCAGAGGGGCCAAAGGGCTTGCTCTGTGCTGTAGTGTTCTATGACTCTACATTTATTGTTTCATGGCAGCAATACAGTGTGAGACATAAAAATTACCTCAAGTTACAAAAATAAATAAATAGTGCAATAGAGGATGGAGAAGGAGAAGGATAAGGAGCAAAAGGAGAAGATGAATCAGCTCAAATCTGTGTCGCACATAGATTGTGTCATGACTTCCCTTTTCACCTCCTCATGTCCATCACTCATTCATACACATAATAATATTGACATTATAAACCCAAAATTCAGTCCACTAATTGTGTGTTGTCATCAGTGCAATGCCAGAAATAAATAGTCAGCTAATGTCCGGAATCCATGGAGCTAAGTTTAGCTGGTGTGGACAGCACTAGTACAACAAGTCAAGAGGAGAACTGAAGAAAAAACACAATGTGTATTCAGAACATATCCCCTCCTTCAACTCCCCCACCATCCTGAAATTTCACCGTTAGAACAACAGTGGTTCACCCTCACCTTCTCAGTTTGAGATGGGCAATAAAGAGCTATTTCTGAATTTTATGAGGGAATGTAAAATCAATTTTCAGCTTAGAATGATCAGAATACATTAGTTATGCACACTCCAGTTGGGAAATAACAAGAGCTCCTCTGCTGATTTTTTCTTGTAGCATTAGACTTGGTGCTTAGTTGGTTGAAAGAGAAGTGTGAAGGCTGACTTATACTTGCGTATTGCATCTACACCGTAGGTACTGTGTACCCTACACCGTACATATGCCGTACCCTACGCCGAAGGGTGACGTGCACCTCTCCAAAAAGTAACTCGCATGGTGTGGCGATGCAGACCGCAACAACTGTGATTGGTCCGCTTGGTAGCATCGCATTTCCTCCTACGCATTTCCGGTTGCTTCTTCTCCACCATGTCTGTACACTGATGCGCAATAGATGAACCAAATCGTCAAATCTACCTGCCGACATGCGAACATGTTTGAAATGCTTTTCCTCGTCCATGTCTCTTATGAAGAAACTCAACACAGTGGCACAGAAACCCCACCGCCAACTAGCGTTTTGGCGCACACCAACGCATGCTCACTACGGCGTAGAGCCTATGCAGAAGTGAAAATCAGGGCTACGGCGTGGCCTTTACGCACAAGTATAAATCAGTCCTTAGGGACACTTAACAAATTGCATCAGGGCTATTAAAGGTGACTGGACTCACCAAATCTTGGACTCATCAACTTGGGAGTCACTGGCCATCGGATCTCCTGCCTGCATGTGCCTCAGCCTTTCAATTCTTCTCTGTCATTCAATAGAATCATGGCTGATACTCAAATCTAGTCTTCAGTTCTTTCTCAATAATCTTTGATTCCCTTACTGATTTGAATACTATCCAGCC
Source organism: Hemitrygon akajei (assembly GCF_048418815.1). Lineage (NCBI taxonomy): Eukaryota > Metazoa > Chordata > Chondrichthyes > Myliobatiformes > Dasyatidae > Hemitrygon > Hemitrygon akajei. The sequence goes on from NC_133124.1 coordinate 74,830,123, forward strand.
ATTAGATACACCCTCTGCAAATGCACGGCTCTCTGTTTCAACGAGTTTCACTGATAACCTTCAGAGAGAAGAAGTTCTTCATCTGTTCTTTATTATATAATTTTGTATAGTTTAGGTTTTTCTTGTGAATATATTGGCACTCTTGCTACATACCTCTGATGCTGCTGCAAATATATTTTCATTGCATCTGTGCACACAGGTACTTGTGTATATGACAACAAACTTCACTCCCACAGCAAGAGGTCTTTAGTGTATTGTGATTCCAGCATCTGCAGTCTTGTGTGTCTCTCAGATAATAAACTGGACTTTGATTTTGATTTTGAAAAGGGCTCCTCTTATTCTGAGACCATGCTCCCTGGTTCTGGCATCTCCCATGATACGAAACAACTTCTCAGCATTTATCCTCTCTGGCATTTCAGGCATTTCAATCAGAATCATATTTTTTTTAATCATTGTCTCGTAGGACATGAAATTTGTTGTTTTGCAGCAGCAGTACAGTTCAAAGTTATAAAATTTCTAAAATAAATAAACAGTGCATAAAAAAAGAGAGTTCACAGGTTCATGGACCATTCAGAAATCTGACGGTTTGGAATTGTCAAGTGTGGGTTTTCAGACCCCTTTACCTCATCCCCTATGGTAACAATGAGAAAAGGGCATGTCTTGGTTGGTGAGGACCCTCAGTGATGGATGCCACATTCTTGAAGCACAACCTCTTGAAGATATCCTCGATGGTGGGGTGGGCTGTGTCTGTGACGGAGCTGGTTGAGTCTACAACCCTCTGCAGCCTTTTGCGATTCTGTGTATTGGAACCTCCACACAGGCTGTAATTCAACTAGTCAGAATTCTGTCCACATCTGCAGTATTACATATAGTCATAAAGCCATAAACATAGGGTTACCTCGCATGTGAATAGGCCTCATGGGCCTACTCATCCATGCAGACCAGTATGAGCTAATCCCAGTTGCTTGCATTTGGCCCATTTCCATCTAAACCCTTTCAATCCATGTGTAAATACCATTTAATTGTCTTCTATCATTTCCTTTAGCAGCTTGTTCTACATTCCTATAACTCTGTGTGAAGAAAGTGCCTCTCAAGTCCCTTTTAGATCTTTCCAGTCTCACCTTAAGCCTATACACTCCAGGTTTAGACTCCCATACCATGGAAAAATATGATTATTCACCGTATTTATTCACCTGCTGATTATATAAAACTCAGTAAGATCATCCTCAGCCTCCCTCACTCCAGGGGAAACAGATCCAGCCTATCCAATTTCTCCTTATAACCCAAGTCCTCCAGTCCAGCAACATCTTTGTGAATATTTTCTGCAGCCTCACGAACTTAATTGCATCCTTCCTACAGTGAGGGCTCTTATTTTCTAAACCCCAACAAGTGGAGCCCCCAACTTCTTTGACCTTGCAGTTTCCTCCAGACCTGTGAACGTTAAAGGAAACCATAAGGACATATAGAAGCAGAATTAGGTCCATTGAGTCTGTTTCACCATTCAATCATGGCTGACATTTTAAAACTACTTTCCTCCACCTTCTCCACCAAACCATTAAAATAGGCATCCGTTAGTCTCGAGAGACCATGGATTTGTGCATTGGAAAGTTTCCAGGGTGTAGGCCTGGGCAGGGTTGTATGGGAGACTGGCAGTTGCCCATGAGGTGTCTCCCCTCTCAGCGCCACCGACGTTGTCCAGGGGCAAGGGCCGATAGAGCTTGGCACCGGTGTCATTGCAGAACAATGTGTGGTTAAGTGCTTTGCTCAAGGACACAACACGCTGCCTTAGCTGAGGCTCGAACTAGTGACCTTCAGATCACTAGACCAACACCTTAACTACTTGGCCATGCACCAGCAAACCATTAGCTCCATTACAAACCAAGGACCCAGAGCCTCTAAAGCTTCTTGTGGAACAATATCCTTTTTGGATATCTTTCCAATAAGTTCAAAGCTTGGTTCTTGATATTTGACCTGCTCATTGAACAGCTCCCTCTAAGGGAAAGGCCTCTGTGTCGTCAAATAGTGCTGTTGGGATGTCCACAACAAACCAGTCTCTAGTTGCTGTGTACAGCACACATTGTAGATGAAGGGGTCACTGATCAGACTCAGTGGTCGACTGTGAGTTCCACTACCCACTATGAATGCTTGTACTTGGTTAAGAACTCATACAAATTCCTGTACGTTGTCCACAAATCCCTAACAGGGATAAAAAGGTGAAACAGAAATACATGCATGCAAAGAACATATATTTGGTGTATTGGTACAGTGAAAACTTTGTTTTACATGCCATCCATACAGATTTCATCACATCAGTACAAGAAAAAAGTGGAATAATCTGTTACAGTTACAAAGAGAGTGAAGTGAAGGCAGGCAATAAGGTGCAATGCCATAATAAAGTAGATTATGGGGCCAAGAGCATCTTATCATACTAGGGGACCATTTAAAGGTCTTAGAGCAGTTGGATAGAAGCTGTTACATGCTTTCAAGATCCTTCTGTCCAATGGGAAGGGATAGAAGAGAAAATAGACAATAGACAATAGGTGCAGAAGTAGACCATTCGGCCCTTCGAGCCTGCACCGCCATTCTGAGATCATGGCTGATCATCTACTATCAATACCCGGTTCCTGCCTTGTCCCCATATCCCTTGATTCCCCTATCCATAAGACACCTATCTAGCTCCTTCTTGAAAGCATCCAGAGAATTGGTCTCCACTACCTTCCGAGGCAGTGCATTCCAGACCCCCACAACTCTGTGGGAGAAGAAGTTTTTCCTTAACTCTGTCCTAAATGACCTACCCCTTATTCTCAAACCATGCCCTCTGTTACTGGACTCTCCCAGCATCTGGAACATATTTCCTGCCTCTATCTTGTCCAATCCCTTAATAATCTTATATGTTTCAATCAGATCCCCTCTCAATCTCCTTAATTCCAGCGTGTACAAGCCCAGTCTCTCTAACCTCTCTGTGTAAGACAGTCCAGACATCCCAGGAATTAACCTCGTGAATCTACGCTGCACTTCCTCTACAGCCAGGATGTCCTTCCTTAACCCTGGAGACCAAAACTGTACACAATACCCCAGGTGTGGTCTCACCAGGGCTCTGTACAAATGCAAGAGGATTTCCTTGCTCTTGTACTCAATTCCCTTTGTAATAAAGGCCAACGTTCCATTAGCCTTCTTCACTGCCTGCTGCACTTGCTCATTCACCTTCAGTGACTGATGAACAAGGACTCCTAGATCTCTTTGTATTTCTCCCTTACCTAACTCTACACCGTTCAGATATATAATCTGCCTTCCTGTTCTTACTCCCAAAGTGGATAACCTCACACTTATTCACATTAAACGTCATCTGCCAAGTATCTGCCCACTCACCCAGCCTATCCAAGTCACCCTGAATTCTCCTAACATCCTCATCACATGTCACACACTTAGTATCATCAGCAAATTTGCTGATGTTATTCTCAATGCCTTCATCTAAATCGTTGACGTAAATTGTAAACAGCTGTGGTCCCAATACCGAGCCCTGTGGCACCCCACTAGTCACCACCTGCCATTCCGAGGAACACCCATTCACCGCTACCCTTTGCTTTCTATCTGCCAACCAGTTTTCTATCCATGTCAATGTCTTCCCCCCGATGCCCTGAGCTTTGATTTTACCCACCAATCTCCTACGTGGGACCTTATCAAATGCCTTCTGAAAATCGAGGTACACTACATCCACTGGATCTCCCCCATCTAACTTCCTGGTTACATCCTCGAAAAACTCCAACAGATTAGTCAAGCATGATTTGCCCTTGGTAAATCCATGCTGGCTCGGCCCAATCCTATCACTGCTATCTAGTTATGCCACTATTTCATCCTTAATAATGGACTCTAGCATCTTCCCCACCACCGACGTCAGGTTGACAGGTCGATAGTTCTCTGTTTTCTCCCTCCCTCCTTTCTTAAAAAGTGGGATAACATTAGCCATTCTCCAATCCTCAGGAACTGATCCTGAATCTAAGGAACATTGGAAAATGATTACCAATCCATCCGCAATTTCCAGGGCCACCTCCTTTAGTACCCTAGGATGCAGACCATTTGGACCTGGGGATTTGTCAGCCTTCAGTCCCATCAGTCTACTCATCACCGTTTCCTTCCTAATGTCAATCTGTTTCATTTCCTCTGTTACCCTATGTCCTTGGCCCATCCATACATCTGGGAGATTGCTTGCGTCTTCCTTGGTGAAAACAGATCTAAAGTACTCATTAAATTCTTCTGCCATTTCTCTGTTTCCCATAACAATTTCACCCAATTCATTCTTCAAGGGCCCAACATTGTTCTTAACTATCTTCTTTCTCTTCACATACCTAAAAAAGCTTTTGCTATCTTCCTTTATATTCCTGGCTAGCTTGCGTTCGTACCTCATTTTTTCTCCCCGCATTGCCTTTTTAGTTAAGTTCTGTTGTTCCTTAAAAACTTCCCAATCATCTGTCCTCCCACTCACCTTAGCTCTGTCATACTTCCTTTTTTTTTAACGCTATGCAATCTCTGACTTTCTTTGTCAACCACTGTGGCCTCTTTCCCCCCTTTGAATCCTTCCTTCTCTGGGGGATGAACTGATTTTGCACCTTGTGCATTATTCCCAAGAATACCTGCCATTGCTGTTCCACTGTCTTTTCTGCTAGGCTATCCGTCCAGTCAACTTTGGCCAGCTCCTCCCTCATGGCTCCATAGTTTCCCCTGTTCAACTGCAACACTGACACCTCCGAGCTGCCCTTATCCTTTTCAAATTGCAGATAAAAACTTATCATATTATGATCACTACCTCCTAATGGCTCCTTTACTTCAAGATTGCTTATCAAATCCTGTTCATTACATAACACTAAATCCAGAATAGTCTTGTCCCTGGTCGGCTCTCGTACAAGCTGTTCCAAGAATGCATCCCTTAGGCACTCTACAAACTCCCTATCCTGTGGTCCAGCACCAACCTGATTCTCCCAGTTCACCTGCATGTTGAAATCCCCCATAACTACTGTGACATTACCTTTGCCACATGCCAATGTTAACTCCCTATTCAACTTGCACCCAATATCCATGCTACTGTTTGGTGGCCTGTAGACAACACCCATTTGGGTCCTTTTGCCTTTACTGTTCCTCAGTTCTATCCACACAGAATCTACTTCTCCTGACCCTATGTCCCCCCTTGCAAAGGACTGAGTGGATAGACAAAATATCTAGAGTGGGTGGGGTCTCGGATTATGTTTGCTGCTTCACCAAGGCTGAAAGAAGTGTTGAAAGAAGCGTGATGTGTTCAGTTGTATCCACAACTCCCCGCAGTTCCTTGCAGTCACTGGCAGAACAGTTGCCTTACCAAGCAGTAAAACTTTTAGAACAGTTGGATAGAAGCTGCCCTTGAGTTTGGTGGTACATGCTTGCAGGATTTTTTATCTTCTGCCAGATGGAAGAGGGGAAGAAGAGAATATGTTTAGATATTAGGGACAGGCGGGGAACTCATTAATGGATCTTTAAATGTGAGCATGCTGTTTTTTCTGCATCCTTATGTGTGCAAATACTGGCAGCATGAATCAGCAGGAGAGTTGCCTGGTATGCTATAATGTAATAATGTCAAAGAGTCTGGAACATCGAAGACTCTGTGAAAGTTTGAAGTATGTTCCCTTGCAATAAATCACTTCCTTGACATATGTACTGTCTCTTAATGCCTAGAGTCATAGAAAGTTACAGCAGGAAACAGACCCTTTAGTCAACAGAATCTATGCTACGATCAAAGCAATGAAAAGTATTGCAGTATCTTCAGCCCATGATGCTTTGCTGATCTTCAACCTACTCCAAGATCAATCTAACGGTCTATGCACTTACCAATCTCTGTATAAAACCTACTTGTGACATCCCCACTATAAATTTCTCCAATCACCTTAAAATTATTCACTCTTGTATTAGCCATTTCTACTCTGAGAAAAAATGCAGGCTGTCCACTCTATCTAGGCCTTTTATCATCTTATTAAGTCAGCTCTCATCCGTCTTTGTTCCAAAGGAAAATGTTTAGCTCATTCAACCTTTCCTCATAAAACAAGCTCTCTAATCCAGGTATCATCCTGGGAGATTAACCACCCAGTAATCCTACACTAATCCATTTTTCATTCTTTCCACTTTTTTTTGTGTGGTCCCAGATCCTACCAGCCATCTGCAGACTAGAGCAAATTTACAGTTGTCAATTACCTTACCAGGGCCTTTGGGATGTGGAGAGAAATGGAGGACCTGGAGGAAACCCAGAGAGAGAACACGCAAACACAGAAATATGACTAACTTAGTTGGCATGATTGAGTTGGACTAAAAGTCCTGTTTTGATGCTGCATAACTCAACAACTCTATGACTATAATGGACCGTGGCTGGGTAACATTTTTTTTTCATACACATTTATTCTGTAACTATTTGAAAACAATAAAAAAAAAGTTAAAAAAAAAAATGGACCGTGGGAGGCAGCTTCAGCAGGCGGACTGCTTGTCAATGGATGGCAAGTTCAGTTTCAAAGTGAGCTGGAGTCATAGAACTGAACAGCAGCGAAACAGGCCTTTCAGCCCATTGAATCCATGCTGACCATCAACCAATGTCCACACTAATCCTATTTTAGTTTTCCCTCAATCCGATCGACCCCCACAGATTCTGACGCCTACTTTGGCCTTAGTGGCCGATGTACCTATCAACGACATACCTTTGAGATATAGGAGTAAATGGGGAAAATCCATATTGTGACACACAGAATGTGTAAACTCAACAAAGGCGGTTCCAGAGGTCAGGATCAACCTCAGACCTCTGGCAGCATGGCAGACTCACTGTACTGCTGTTTTGACATTCCAACAGTAGAGCTATATAAAATGGAAGATGGGCCACAGGGGGAAGATTGTGTATGGTTCTGGTCACCAGGGATGGCATGATAACAACAGAGAGGGGAGGTTTGCAAAAACTGGAAAACTATAGCAACAATGAGAGACTGAAGATGTGGTTGTGAGATGTTTAATTGAAGTGTATAATATTGTTATACACCTCAAATAAATCTCTTTTCCACCTCATTGAAACAAAGGAGATGGAAAAGAGATTTGCTGGAGGTGTACAGCATTGTGAAAGGTCTGGATAGGGAGAACAGGAAATAGCTCTTTCCTTAAATAGAGAGATCAGCATCTTGGGGATAGAGATTGGAATTCAAGGAATTAGGAAGAAGATAAGGATAATGTGTTTCAGTAAATTGCGTGCTTAGAGCTGGAAAAGGTGGCAGAAGGAGAGTCTATGGCTCATTTATAAAGTTGAGGAGCCATATTGCAGTACTGCAGTGGGAGCTAAGAAGTGGAAGTAGCTGGAAAGGTCTCTTTTTTCTCTCAGAAGGCTAAGGGTATTCCTTAGAATGATTGTTCCTGATGACTCCCATTAATTTTGACAAGTGTCCAATGGAAAGCATCCCATTCAGATGCATTACAGCTTGGTATGTCAACTGCTCTACCATTAAAATTGCAAAAATTGTGGACACAAGTCCAACATGAAAACCAACCTCTCCTTCATTGGCTAAACCTTTCCTTCTTGCTGCCTCATCCAACTCCATTCATCCAACCCCTGTCAAGGATCCTTCCAACCGCAATGATTCTCTCTTCTCCCCCATCCCATCAGACAGAAGATACAGAAGTTTGTGAACACACATCACCAGACTTAAGGGCAACTTCCGTTCCACTGTTAGCAGACTCTTGAACAGATCTCTCATACGTTAAAGATGAACACTTAATTTCCCAATCTACCTTGTCATGGCCCATGCACCTTATTACCTTCCTGCACTGAACTTTCTCAGTGACTGTAACTCTACATTCTTCATTCAGTATTCCTTTGTGTTACTTCAATATACTTATGTATGGAATGATGTGTTCAAATGGCATGCAAACAAAACTTTTCATTGTATCTCAGTACATGCAAGATCAATACCAATTCCAATTTTTGGCAGGTGTGAATGCAGTGGCTGAACAGCCTCATTCTCTGCTCTAAGTGCCTGTGCCTCTATAATTGAACACTATAGTATTGGGCTACCTAAGAGTAACTAACACTGCAGGTGAAACATCCTCTTTTATCCCCCTTTTTCACAGGAGGTTTATTCAGTGATTACAGCATCACAATACTACAATACCACAGCATTCCTGATTCATATTGTTTGCAATCAACACCATATAGATATCTCTAACCAAAGAATGCACTTGAGCCCACCAGTTCCAGAAATTCCCCATTGTACACTTGGATTCCACATTCCACATTCCAAAAGCTGGAAATACTCAGCAGCATCTGTGGCAGGAGAAATGTTAATGCTTCTTGTTGATGACCTTTCTTAAGAACTGAGGAATGATGTAATTAAACTCTGCACTGGAAAAAGCAGAAGTTCTGCTAACTTTCAGCGAACAGGATTCCAGGTGTATAGTTTCAGATACGGCATTCTGGATCAGAACAAACACAAGGCATCAAGACACATCTCCCTCTCCCTGCAGTGCTTTTTAAAGTCATTTTCGAGTCATTTAAAATCAAGTGATGGACAAGGTCCGCTTATTAAAAATTATTACGTTTTTGTGATTATCTCATATTCAGCTGCGTTGAGTGATCCCTCTTAAACATCAGGAAATAATTTTTAATTGAAGTGTAATAAAGTAAATGAGTCCTTCTAAAACGTTGCCCGGCCAACTGATTCATAAAAGACTTAACCTTTGCCATTATGCTAACGAGTTTGAGCAGCAGAGATTGAACCATATCATCACTTAGAAAATTAGTGTAATGTTGAACAGAATTTGCATTTTGATGTCTAACGGTATTCAGAGACTTTCTCCTTCACCTCTGCACCATCTTTCATTATAAACCTTTGTGTGGGGGTAATGGGGTTACTGAGCAGCTTCATGAAGTCATAGAGTCATAAAGCACAGAAATAGGCTCATCAACCCAACTTGTCCAATACTATAATTCCAAGCAATTCATCACCAAACCCTGGACCCTGGGAGTCAACACCTCCTTTTCAAATGGATCCTTGACTCTCTGACCAGCAGACCGCAATCAGTAAGTCAGACAGCAACACCTACACCACAATTATTCGAAACACTGGTGCTCCACAAGGTTGTGTCCTCAACCCCTACTCTACTCCCTGTATGCTCAGGTTTGTGTGGACAGATTCAGCTTTAAGTCCATCTACAAATTTGCAGATGATACCACCATAATGGGCCATATTTCAAATAATGATGCCTTAGAATACAGAAGGTGATGGTAACATGGTGTCATGACAACCTTTCCCTCATTGTCAACAAAGCAAATGAGCTGGTCATTGACATCATAAAAAGGGATGTGCACATGTTCCTGTCTTTATCAACAGTGTCGAATTTAAAATAATTAAGAGCTTCAAGTTCCAAGGAGTGAGCATCACCAATAGACTGGTCCAACTACATAGACTCCATGGTGAGGACAATTGACTAATGCCTCTACTTCCTCAGGCGGCTGAAGAAAATTGGCATGTCCCTGTCAATCCTTACCAATTTTTATCAAAGTACCATGGAAAGCATCCTATCTGGATGCATCACTGTGCATGTGACTGCAAGGAACTGGACACACCAAGGAAACATACATCTCCACCATGGATTTATCTATACATCTCTCTACCTCAGTAAAACAATGAACATAACAAAGATCCCTCCTACCCCACCCATTCTCTCCCTTCTCATTGTGCAGAACATAATAAGAACTAAAAGCACATACCAACAGGCTCAAGAACTACCTTCAACCCCACTTTTATACGGCTATTATATTGTTCCCCAGTACAATAAGTTGTATTCTTGACCTCACAATCTACCTCATTATCATCACGCACCTTATGGCTTACCTGTGCTGCACTTTCTCTGTAGCTGTTAAACTTTATTGTGCATTGTTACTATTTTATCTTGTTCTACCTCAAAGCTCTGTAATGATAGGATCTGTATGAACATTATGCAAGACAAATTTTTCACTGTATTTCACAACATGTGATAATAATAAACCAATTCCAATTCCATTTTCAATTCCAAAATATCTATCCTATCTGGTCCCATTCGCCTGCATTTGGCCCTTATCCTGTTAAACCTTTCCTACCCATCCATCTGTCCAAAGTGGAAAAGGAGAAGTAGAAGAAAGAACCTGATAGGGACCTGATGGGAGAGGAGAATAGAGGAAGGAGGTAATGAGAAGAGGGAAGAAACCAGTGTGAGCCCTTGTCTCTGGCAGCTCGCTCCATAGACAGACCATCTCCTATTTAGAAAAACCTGGCACAAAATAAACCTTACATCATCTAAGTCTATGACTACTAGTTTTAGATTTCCTTACCCTGGGAAAGAGACCATAACCATCCATAATTCACCATATTTATGTCCTTCAAGATTTTGTAAACCATAGTAAAGTTACCCTTTCGTCTTCTGAGGTTCAGAGAAAAGAGTGACTGACAATCCAGTCTCTCCTTATAACTCAAGTCCCCCAGGTTCTGGTAACATCCCTGTGAATCTTTCAGCTTTGTGAGGGAGGGTCGCACTGTGGGAGTTGCAGTACCAAGGGAACATCACATAATGGGAGGAGTGGCACTGAGGGAAGGTCCCGATGGAGTACCTGGTAAGGCTCTGACAACCTGTGCCAACCAACCGGCGGGAGTATTCAAGGACATTTTCAATCTCTCACTGCTACAGGCGGAAGTTCCCATTTGCTTCAACAGGGCAACGATTACACCAGTGCCTAAGAAGAATAATGTGAGCTGTCTTAATGACTGTCACCCGGTAGCATTCACATTGACAATGATGAAATGCTTTGAGAGGTTGGTCATGACTAGACTGAACTCCTGCCTCAGCAAGGACCTGGAGCCATTGCGATTTGCCTATCGCCACAATAGGTCAACGGCAGATGCAAACTCAATGGCTCTTCACACAGCTTTAGACAACTTGGGCACCACAAACCTATGTCAGGCTGCTGTTCATTGACTATAGCTCAGCATTTAATATTATCATTCCCACAATCCTGATTGAGAAGTTGCAGAACCTGGGCCTTGGTACCTCCCTCTGCAATGGGATCTTCGACTTCCTAATGGAAGACCACAATCGGTGCGGATTGGTGATAACATATCCTCCTCACTGACGATTAACACTGGCATACCTCAGGGGTGTGTGCTTAGCCCACTGCTCTACTCTCTATATACACATGACTGTGTGGGTAGGCATAGTTCAAATATCATCTATAAAATTTACTGACGATACAACCGTTGTTGGTAGAATCTCAATTGGTGCCAACTAGTGGAGTGGTGTCGCAGCAACAACCTGGCTCTCAACATCAGTAAGACCAAAGAGCTGATTGTGGACTTCAAGAAGGGTAAGACGAAGGAACACATGCCAAACCTCATAAAGGGATGAGAAGTGGAGAGAGTGAGCTGTTTCAAATTCCTGAGTGTCAAGATCTCTGAGGATCTAACCTGGTCCCAACATATCGATGCAGTTATAAAGAAGTCCAAACAGTGACTATACTTCATTAGGAGTTTGAAGAGATTTGGCATGTCAACAAATACACTCAAAAACCTCTATAGATGTACCGTGGAGAGCATTCTGAGAAGCTGCATCACTGTCAAGTATAGGAGGGGAGGTTACTGCACAGGACCAAAAGAAGCTGCAGAGGATTGTAAATCTAGTCAGCTCAATCTTGGGTACTAGCCTGCAAAGTACCCAGGACATCTTCAAGGAGCGGTGTCTCAGAAAGGCAGTGTCCATTATTAAGGACGTCCAGCACCCAGAGCATTCCCTTTTCTCACTGTTACCGTCAGGTAGGAGGTACAGAAGCCTGAAGGCACACACTCAGCGATTCAGGAACAGCTTCTTCCCCTCTGCCATCTGATTCCTAAATGGATGTTGAACCCTTGAACACTACCTCACTTTTTTAATATACAGTATTCCTGTTTTTTGCACTTTTTTAATCCATTCAATATATGTATACTGTAACTGATTTACTTATTTATTATTATTATTATTTTCTCTCTGCTAGATTATGTATTGCATTGAACTGCTGCTGCTAAGTTAACAAATTTCATGTCACATGCCAGTGATAATAAACCTGATTCTGATTCACACTGTGGGAGGGGCAATACTGAGGGAGTGTCACACCCTGGGAGGGGCATTACTGAGGGAATGTAACACTGTGGGAGAAATAGTATTGAGAGAGATCACACTGTGGGAGGGGCAGTAGTGCAGAAGAGTCACACTGTGGGAGGGGCAGGAGTGCGGAAGGGTCACACTGTGGGAGGGGCAGTACTGAGGGAGGGTCACAATGTGGGAGGGGCAGTACTGAGAGAGATCACACTGTGGGAGGGGCAGTAGTGAGTGAGAGTCACACCTTAGGATGGGCATTACTGAAGGAATGTCACACTATAAACTCAGCTTTGATTTCAAGCAGTGCTGCTAAATGGGATTAGCATGATGAATAGCTGATCAGGAGTATGGACATGATGGGCTGAAGGGCCTGTTGCTGTGCTGTATGCCCCATGAAGTGCTAACTCCGTCTCTAACTCCATCTGCTGAGTTCCTCCAGTATCTCTAACTACATCTGTGCTTCCAACAGAGAAGAATTGACTCACATTTCCCAGATACATTATCGTACAAAAGCTAAGTTGCTGGAGGGGATTTTGAACCCACAACCTTTTGACTCAGAGTGAATAATACAGGCTTGAAATGCTTTCACAAGCCTTGTTTGAGCCATGCTCTGACTACAACTATGTCTGGGTGTTTTCACTGCTCTTGAACTAGGATGGGAGACAGGTGACTATTTTCTCTTCTGGCCCACTTTCAATATAAAGCATTTATTTATTAGATTTTCCTCTTAGGGTCTGTGTTGTTAAATTACTTTAACTAGAATGTGGCCCCTGTTATAGGGAGCATAAAACAGTTTAATTAACTATCACCAATGTAGTGTAAAAGAATGTAATTGAACTGAAATTAAACAGTGTCTTTACGAATAAGTGACATGTTCACAGCTGACTGCCTCCAGTCCTTTGAAGTGGCTACTTTCATGTTCTTGGTGACTGCGAGCCTGACTTGTTCTATTTTCTTTTCCTTCAGTGACAATAGAGGTTGGAGAGAACAAAAGAATAGGGTGGCTACAAGGACTTTTGATTAAAGCACCCCATAGTCCTGAAATTCTCTTGTAAAGAGGGTGTCGAATTTGCCCTGGCTCACAGAGGTCAGTCCCCACTGCACAAATATGGATACATGTAGTTGCCTCTGCACTCTTGATTTATGATATTACACAGTCTAATAATCCACTGGAAAGCCTACAGGAGCTGCCAGGGTTTCTGAAGAACTCCTGCTTCAGAATCAATCACTGCACACAAATAACAGCCCATCAAAAGCTGACAGCCCACTCCCTAAATCCAAACTGATTTGACTGTGCAAGGCAGCCCTGTATTTCCATAATCTTTTAAATGAGACAGAAGTCATGGAGTTAACACTGAGAAAGCATAGGTTGCCGTCAAGTGATTCGCTTTTAAAATAGGCAGTCTTTTGCCTCCCCTTGCAAGCAGATTTATGATTTTGATAAGCATTTTCTCTGATTGCTTCATGTGTCAGACAAAGACTTTGCCTTCAGAACTGAAGGCAAACAGCAGAATATTTTTTAGCTTTGAAAAGACAATAAAAACAATCCTCAGTAAGCTGCAGATATGTTTTTGATGCTAGACTTGTGTCTAATCACTCAGGCAGATGCTTGGTTTACTGTGGCCCATTCTGATGAATTGATCTATTTCAGCTCCAGGCTCGTGAATTTGTAACTGACTGAATCAACTCATCGGTAACAAAGGAATCTGCCCAGGTTTGATCTGAGAGCCTGGTTCATGGTTCAGCAGTTACCAGGAGGGATTGAAAGAAAGAAGCCGTAAATAAAAATGGTTTTATAATACATCAGTGGCCAGGGACTCTGAGGTTTGAAGCCTCGTATGACCACGGAGGTCAAGTCCCATTTCAGTGCCGAGGAAGTGCCATGCAGCCAGAGGAGGGATTGCACCGTGGGAGGGGCAATACTGAGGAGGCATCACCTGTGAAAGGAGTGCTACTGAGGAACCATCACACTGTGGGAATGGCGGGTACCGAAGGGGCTTCTCATTGTTACAGGGGCAGCACGAGGAGTGTCATACGGTGGGAGGGACTGTACTGAAGTGTGTCGTACTGTGGGATGGGCAGTACCTAGGGTGTGCCCCTCTGTGGACGGGCCAGTATTGTGGGCATGTCCCATTGTGGGATGGGCAGTCCCTAGGGAGTGTCCCTCTGTGGGCGGGCCAGTATTGTGGGCATGTCCCATTGTGGGATGGGCAGTCCCTAGGGAGTGTCCCTCTGTGGGCGGGCCAGTATTGTGGGCATGTCCCATTGTGGGATGGGCAGTACCTAGGGTGTGCCCCTCTGTGGATGGGCCAGTATTGTGGGCATGTCCCATTGTGGGATGGGCAGTCCCTAGGGAGTGTCCCTCTGTGGGCGGGCCAGTATTGTGGGCATGTCCCATTGTGGGATGGGCAGTCCCTAGGGAGTGTCCCTCTGTGGGCGGGCCAGTATTGTGGGCATGTCCCATTGTGGGATGGGCAGTCCCTAGGGAGTGTCCCTCTGTGGGCGGGCCAGTATTGTGGGCATGTCCCATTGTGGGATGGGCAGTCCCTAGGGAGTGTCCCTGTGGGGGGGCAGTATTGTGGGCATGTCCCATTGTGGGATGGGCAGTCCCTAGGGAGTGTCCCTCTGTGGGCGGGCCAGTATTGTGGGCATGTCCCATTGTGGGATGGGCAGTCCCTAGGGAGTGTCCCTCTGTGGGCGGGCCAGTATTGTGGGCATGTCCCATTGTGGGATGGGCAGTCCCTAGGGAGTGTCCCTCTGTGGGCGGGCCAGTATTGTGGGCATGTCCCATTGTGGGATGGGCAGTCCCTAGGGAGTGCCCCCTGTGGGCGGGGTATTATTGTGGGGATGCCCCATTATGGGAGGGACTGTAAGGAAGTGTGTCACATTCTGGGATGGGCAGTACTTAGAGAGTGCCCTGTGTGGGAGGGGCAATATTGTGGGCACGCCTCATTGTTGGAGGAATAGTACTGAAGTGTGTCACACTGTGGAATGGGTAGTATCTAGGGAGTGCCCCATGTGGGCAGGGCAGTATTGTAGGCACACCTCATTGTGGGAAGGACTGTAAAGTGTGTCACACTGTGGGATGAGGGAGGGGTTCTGAGGGAGTGCCTCACTTAAGAGGTGCTCATACTTGGAGAAAATGTTAAGCAAGCTGGTGTAAAGGACTGGTTACAACCCGCACTGCTACTATTAACTATTCGCTTGAGCTTCTTACAGTTCTCCCATCGCCATCTCCCATTTTGTTTTTCTTGTCTGCATTGGCATTCATCCTAAACTGAGATGTTTGTGTGCTCTCCCATCCTGCTCATGGGGAGAATAACAATGTAAAGACTGGGAGAAACAGACTCAAAATCTGGAGGGCCTCAGCAGGTCGGGCAGTGTCTCTGGGGAGCAATAAACTGTCGGTGTTTTGTGCTGAAACCATTCATCAGGACTGGAAAGGCAGAATAATAAGGTGATCTCTTAGGGGAAGGTGTACAAACTGGCAGGTGATAAGTAAAGCTAGACGATGGGGAAGGTAGATGGGTGTGGGAGGGAGGATGAGCTGAGAATCTGGGAGGGGATAAGTAGAAAGATAAAAGGATAGAAGGAATTTGATAGGACAGGAGAGTGGACTATAGGAGAAAGAGAAAGAGGAGGGCTCCAGAGGGAGGTGATGGGAAGGTGAGGAGAAGAGAGGGGATTGAGCAAGAATGGGGAATGGAGAAAGGGAGCACCCCATCTACATTCTTCTCCGTTTTCTATGTTCTATGTTCTACTCCCTTCCTTTCCAGCCTTGATAAAGGATCTTGTAACAAAACGTTGAATGTTTATCCTCCTTTATAGATTATGTCTGACCTACTGAGTTTCTCCAGCTTTTTGTTTGTGTTGCTCTATGTAGAGTAATTAATATTTCCATAATATTTGAGTAATATTGTAAATATTTTGTTTGACTAAGCATTCTTTACTATTTACATAATTAATTACAGGTTATGTGTAAAAGTATGCAAAGGGCATACACCGTTATGCCTCACTAAAGTAAAACAAAGTAGACATGTTTTCCCTGGTTGTCGTGTTTTACTTCTGAATAGATTTTGGAGTAACAGTAGCAGTGAGGAAGTTTTAAAATGAACCTGAGCTGGCTACCTACTTGTTGAAGCACAGTGGGACATTCAAGTTAAATAGTACAACATGTTTTCCTCTTCGCAAAGGGAGAGAGACAGTCAAGTTTAAAAAAGGCAGAAAATGGATGAAATTCATGGGTTTGTGAACAATGAGTTCTGGATGATAATAAGAATAACAAATAAATGCAAAATTGTCTGGCTATGTTGAAAAGCTAGACATGTTCAATTTCACAACAGATAACTGGGTGATGGATACTGAATGGATTGAGCAGAATTCTAAAGCAAATGAAATAGCCAATGAATAGAGAGTGCCAGTTTTGCTGAGTGATAATAGATGGAAAAGTAGACAGTCTGCTTAGAAGTTTGACTGCTCCAACCAAACCAGCTGAAATGTGCTTTGTTGAAATTGTGAAAGTAATGCAGAAACATTTAGAACCCAAACTATTGTTAATTGTTGAATGCTTTAGATTTCATAAGCAGAATCAAAAGAAAGGAGAGTCTCACGTGGCTGAATTGAAGGAATAGTCTGAGTATTGTCAATTCAGTGATGGGATTAATGATGTACGCCGAGAATGTTTAGTTTGTAAAACTTACAAGAAAGCATTCAAAAACAGCTCCTATCAGAAGCACGATGCACATTTAAAAGAGCAGTTGAAATTGCTGTATCAATGGAAACAACAGCTAGAGACAAAATTGAGCTGCAGTCGGGAATGAAAGTGAGTGTGAACAAAATTGCAATGTAGAAACAGAAGTCATCTTTGCTGAATAAATTGTGTTACTGTTGTGGCAGGAGCTCACATACACTAGACTTTTGCAGGTTTAAAGGTGAATTTTGCAGAAAATAGAATAAAGTAGGACACATACAAAGAGCAATTCAGACAGACAAAATAAATGGATTGCACAGGGAAGAGAAAAAGCAAAAAAAGTCAAGTTGAAGTTTTAAAAACAGTTTCAACATCTGCATGCTATTGCAAAAATCTGATAATGATGAGAGTGACTCAGGACAGAATAGCCTGGAGATTTAAAATGTGAAAACTAACAATACATAAGCAATATATTAGCTTTCACCTGAAGGTGAATGACAAATTAATTAAAACTAAATTGGACACTGGCTCGGCTGTTTCAGTCATTCCACAAAATGAGTTTGAATGGCATTTCAAAGATACTGAAGTGAAGCCTGCAGATATCCAACTAAAAACTTATGCTTGAGAAAAGATAACTTCTGTGGGAATGACATTTGTAACAGTAAAATACAAAAACCAACAAACCGCATTGAGTTTGTAAGTGGTAAAAATAGGAGGACCAGCACTATGGGACCATGATTAAATGAGACAACTACAGCTTGATTGGAAATCCATCCACCATTTCTATGACACATTCCCTGCAATGAAATCAACTGAAAACAAATTAAGAAAGGTACTGGATGATGCCACAGCTGTGTTCAAACTGGCACTGGAAAACTCAAACATAGTGTCAAATGAAAATGCCGCACTCATGTTTTAAAAAGCCCATCCAGTTCTTATACCATCTGTGATAAAGTAGCCAGTGAGCTAGATTACACGGAGGCTGAAATAATTCATTCCAAGGTTGAGTGGAGCTCTTGAGCAACATTAGTGGTCTCAGTAGCCAAGTAGAATGGTTCTGTCATGTTCTATGGTGATTTTGAAGTCATCATCAACCCAGAACTGAAAGTAGATCAATATCTTCTGCTCAGGATAGGGCATATCTGCAAATCTTTCTGGAGAAAAACACTTCAGCAAAGTGGACTTAGTTGAGGCCTACCTACAGATATTGATGGAAGAAGAGTCCAAAGTGTTTCTCGCCATAAATACTCACAAAGGGCCTTATTGCTATAATAGATTTATTTTTGGAATAGCATCTACACCTGCACTCTGGTAGAAAACCATGGACCAGGTGCTGCAAGACTGCCCACGCATTCAGTGTTACCTGAAAGAAATTATTGTTACCGGTAAGGATGACAAGGAACATCTCCAAAATCTCAAGACAATGTTAAAAAAGATCAGAGGTTTATGGGCTCAGTGCACAACATGACAAGAGCAAATTCTTTAAACCAAGCATCACTTACTGTGATCACACATCGACACACAAGGATTACACAGGTGTGTTAAGAAAATTTAATCAGTGGTGGATGCCCCAAGGCCAAAGGGCATGTCAAAATTATGGTAATTATTAGGATTTATCAATTGCTATAACAGGTTTCTGCCAAATGTGGCTACTGTTCTCCACCCCTTGAACTCGTTACTATAGATTGGGAAGAAATGGCAATGAACAAAGCAGTGTGGGTGGCTTTCCAAAAGGCAAAGGAATGGTGATGTCAAACACTGTACTCATACATTGTCCAGTGAAGCTTTCCTGTGATGTCTCGCCTTATGGTGTAGGTGCAGTCATGTCACATGTTACAAGTGATAGAAGTGAATGCTTTTGCATCATATTCCCTCACTGCTGCAGAGAAAAATTACACACAGATTGACAGAGAGTCCTTGAGTCTGGTTTAGGTTTTAAAACATTTCAACCAGTACCTGTATGGGAGAGAGTTTACCCTCAACTCTTTCAAACCTCCGAAGGGTATTATACTAACAGCAGCAGTACAAATGCAGAGATGGGCTCTTGGAGGACGCAATTACAAGTTCGAATTCAAGAGGAAAAATAATCATGGAAGTGCTGTTGGATTTCCCTGTTTACCCCGGAAAAGGAAATACCTGAAAAATTTACAAAGGACCACACTCCTTTTGATGTATTTTCCGTAAAGCAAATCAAATGTCTGTCTATTACAGAAGAGATGATCCAGAGAGAAATCAGAAAAGACCCACACACTGTCTCTGGTCTACACAGAAAACCAAAATGGCTGGCATGTACAGCAGAAATTCCAGTTCCCCCTTTTTTACCAGCACCAGGATGAACTTGCCCTTGATGGGGGTTGCTTTATATGGCAATTGAAAGTTGTTGCACCATCCAGGCTAGGAGAGAGCTGATGTGTTGGAGGAGCGACATGCCAGTCATCCAAGTGTGGTCAAAATGAAAGCATTGGCTCAAAGCTTTGTCTGGGATTGACCAGCAGATTGAACAGCTTGCCGTGCACTGGTTGGGATGCCAACAACCTCTCCCTCAATGTCACAAAAACAAAGGAGCTGGTTGTGGACTACAGGTGGAATGGAGACAGGCTAACCCCTATTGACATCAATGGATGTGGGGTTGAGAGGGTGAACAGCTTTAAGTTCCTCGGCATAAACATCACCGAGGATCTCACGTGGTCTGTGCATACTGGCTGTGTGGTGAAAAAAGCACAACAGTGCTTCCTTCACCACAAACAGTTGAAGAAGTTTGGTATGGCCCCCCAAATTCTAAGAACATTCTACAGGGGCACAATTGAGAGCATCCTGACTGGCTGCATAACTGCCTGGTATGGGAACTGTACTTCCCTCAATTGCGCGACTCTGCAGAGAGTGGTACGGACAACGCAGCACAGCTGTAGATGCGAACTTCCCATAATTCAGGACATTTATAAAGACAGGTATGTAAAAAGGGCCCAAAGGGTTATTGGAGATCTGAGTCACCCCAACCACAAACTGTTCCTGCTGCTACCATCTGGAAATGGTACCACAGCATAAAGGCCAGGATATATTTCTATGTTATATTGACTATCCTGTTGTACATAATATTTATTATAAATTACTATAATTGCACACTGCACATTTGAATGGAGACATAACGTAAAGATTTTTACGCCTCATGTATTTGAAGGATGTAAGTAATAAAGCCAATTCAATTCAATTCAATTCACATCCAGAATATGCCAAGAGCAGTGCTTTTCCATCATGGGAATAGACTGCATTGCCCTGGCAGAAGATTCATGTGAATTTTGGTGGACCATTCATGGGCTGAAATTTCTTGGTGGTACGGATGCAGCTACAAAGTGGCCTGAAGTGTTCTCAATAACCTCCACAACAGCCTCTCACACTGTTGATGTGCTGTTGAAGCCTCTCCTCAAGGTGTTCCAGAACATTTTTTCAGTGGCAATGGACCACATTTCGTTGTGGAACAATTTAAGTCATTCCTGAAAATGAATGGAATAAGACATAGTACATGTGTACTGCACCACCCAGCCACGAATGGCTTGGCGGAAAAGTTGATCCAGAGTATAAAGAATAGACTGCGAGAAATGTCAGAAAAGCACACTTCTCTGAATCAGAAGCTCACCATATTGCAATACAGTACGCTCCAGAGCCAACAACTCACCAGCTACGTAATTCCTGGGTCGTCCTTTGTGCTCAAGCTTGGATCTCCTCAAACCCAATCTCAGAAGAGTATGTGGTGCAAACTCCTGAGACTAATTGAGGACTCCTCGAACAAGGAAGTTCAATGTTTCACTCCTGAACAAGCAGTCCTGGTGAGGGTCTACAGAAGCAATCTATAGTGGGTGGTGAAAAGCTTAAGGACAGAACTGACCATTCTCCTACACAGTGGAGATTGTGCTTGACGTCATCTAGAGACAACACCTTGATCAATTAAGAAGAGCAGAGTCAATTGTTAGAGTGGAAATCTGTCCAAAGCTGTCAGAACCATTTTTGGCAAGCTCAAAGACAACTCCTACAACCACCACGGAGGAGGCTCAGAACCTGAGGATGCATCAAGTCACAAGTCTCACTTACCAAACAGAGTGATCTCCTTCGTTAGGAAGACATTATCCCACAAGAGTAAGAAAGCCTCCACAGCAATTAAATCTCTAGGCCTGAATGGGGCAAATTAAAACTTACTATGCTGTGAATGTCTCGATAGCAGTTGTATTACTGAGCAACCGAATATAGTTGAGATGCATTCTTCGTTGAGTTGTAGTTTATAACTAATCAGGCAGAAGTGTAGTATATTTAATATTTCAGTAATGTTCAAGCAATATATTTGATTAATCATCCTTTGTTGTTTGCATAATTCATTACAGGTTCTATTTTAAAGTATGTAAATGGCATATGTGAGTGCTTCACTAATAGAAAACAGAATAGACAGGCTTCCCTGAGCTCTTGTCTTTTCCTTTTGTTTAGTTTTTGGAGCTACAAAGCATAACACATTAGATTTTCAGCATCTACAGAATCTGTTGTGTTTATAAGGAGTGGGAACAGAGAGACCATTTGAACATTCAAGCCTATTCTGCCTGTTTATCAGATCACATTCAAGAGGCTGTTGGAAAGAAGCATATATATCCATGGAATAGACAGATATGGATCATGTGCAGACAGAAGGGATTAACTTAATTTGGAGTCATGCTCAGCAGATATATCTTGAGCTGAAGGGTCTGTTCCTGTACTGTACTGTTCCATGTTCTACGTTCACTTTTCCTGCCTGCATCCTGAACTCTCAATTCTTTATTAGCTGACAACCTGTCCATCTTTGCTTTCAATAAACTCAAGAACTCGTCCCCATGTCTCTGACAACCCTTCAAAAGAAGCAATTTCTCCTGGTCCCTGTCTTAAATGGGTATCTCTTGTTTTGAAACTCTGCTTTTAGATTCCCATTTTGGGGAATATTCTCTCAGAATCCACTATGTTAACCTGATTTAGAATCAGAATCAGATTTATTACACTGATGTATGAGATGAAATTTGTTGTTTTGCTGCAGCAGTACAGTGCAAAGATATAAAATCACAATAAATTACAAAAATAAATAAATAGTGCAAAAATAAATTATGAGGTATTGTTCATGGGTTCATGGATCATATAGAAATTTAATGGCGAAGGGGAAGAAGCTGTTTCTGAATCACTGAGTGTGGGTCTTCAGGCTCCAGTACCTCCGCCTCAATGGTAGAAATGAGAAGAAAGCAAGCCCTGGATGTTGAAGGTTCTTAGTGATGGATGCCAGCTCCCTAAGGCATTGCCTCATGAAGATGTCCCCAAAGCTGGGGAGGGTTATGTCTGTGATGGAACTGGCTGCATTTACAACCCTCTGCAGCCTCTTGTGGTCCTGTACATTGGAGGCTCCATACCAGCTTGTGACTCAGTCTGGGTGCTGCCTTGCAAGAATGTCCCTGTTGTCATTCCCACTGCTCCTTGGGTGAAGTCACTTCTGTTTCAATTCTGGCTTGAAAACAGAAAATGTTAGGAACACCTGGCAGGTCAGGCAGTATCATTGCATTTTTAATTTCAGATGTCCACAGCATCAGCCAACTTTTCTTACATTGTTTGCTGAATTCCCTGTTGAAGCTTACCACACCAAAGTAGCACAGTGGTGCAGCCAGTATAGTCACCAACTCATAGCTTTGGAGACCTGGATTTGATCCCAACCTCAGGTGTGGTCTGTGTGCAGTTTATGCTTTTTCCCTATGACCCTGTGGGTGCTCTGGTTTCCCTCCACATCCTAAAGATACGGGAACACAGGAGACTGCAGATGCTGGAATCTGAAGCAACAACTAATCTGCCTGAAGAACTCAGTGGGTTGAGTATTTGGAGGGGAGAGATGGAATTGTTGACATTTCAGACAGCCCCTTGTGTTCTTGCTTAGCTCTCTCCAGCAGCTGTTTCCACCCTGCACCTTCCCCTCTCCTCAACTTTGTCTTCAGAGGAAAGGTCGAGCAAGCTAGGGCTTTTCTCTTTGGAGAGGTGAAGGATGAGAGACAACTTGATGTAGTTTCATATGGTTCTGAGAGGCACAGATAGAGTGGACAGCCATAATTTCTTTCCCCAAAATGGCACTGGCCCATACCGCGGATGTCCATTTGAAGTGAGTGCAAGAAAGTTTAGTGGAGATGTAAGAGGCAGACATAGAGTGGTGGGTACCGATTGCACTGCCTAGAGTGGTGGTAGAGGCTGATCTAATAGGGACATTTAACAGTCTATTAGATAGGCACATGAATGAAGGAAAATTTGTGGTTAATGGGTATTGCAGAGGGAAGGGCCAGACTGATCATGAAGTAGATAGATAGATAGATAGATACTTTATTCATCCCCATGGGGAAATTCAACTTTTTTTCCAATGTCCCATACACTTGTTGTAGCAAAACTAATTACATACAATACTTAACTCAGTAAAAAAATATGATATGCATCTAAATCACTATCTCAAAAAGCATTAATAATAGCTTTTAAAAAGTTCTTAAGTCCTGGCGGTTGAATTGTAAAGCCTAATGGCATTGGGGAGTATTGACCTCTTCATCCTGTCTGAGGAGCATTGCATCGATAGTAACCTGTCGCTGAAACTGCTTCTCTGTCTCTGGATGGTGCTATGTAGAGGATGTTCAGAGTTTTCCATAATTGACCGTAGCCTACTCAGCGCCCTTCGCTCAGCTACCGATGTTAAACTCTCCATACTTTGCCCACGACAGAGCCCGCCTTCCTTACCAGCTTATTAAGATGTGAGGCATCCCTCTTCTTAATGCTTCCTCCCCAACACGCCACCACAAAGAAGAGGGCGCTCTCCACAACTGACCTATAGAACATCTTCAGCATCTCACTACAGACATTGAATGACGCCAACCTTCTAAGGAAGTACAGTCGACTCTGTGCCTTCCTGCACAAGGCATCTGTGTTGGCAGTGTTGGCTAAGTAGGTTTACTTAGGTCAGCACAACATGGTGGGCCAAAGGGACTGGACTGTGTTGCTTATGTTCCGCTAGCTTCATCCATCTTTGTTTATCTCCCTCCATCTATCATCCACCAGCCATTCTCGCTTAGCTCCTTCCCATCCCCTTCCCTCCATTCTCTTCCCCTTCCCTGCCCTCTCCTACCTGTCATCTTTCCCCCTGCTCAGCCCACCAATTACTAAGATCCCTGTCTCACCCTTTCCCCTCTTCCCTCGAGACACAAGATGCTATAAACTTTGAGCAACACACACAAAATGCTGAAGGAACTCAGAGGTCTGGCAGCATCTGCAGAGGGAAAAGAATAATCGATGTTTTGGGATGAAAACCCTCAAAAGGAGTGGGAAGGAAGGGGGCAGAAATCAAAATAAAAGGGGTAAGGAGTGGAAGAAGTACTATGGTAGGTGAGACTAGGTGAGGGGGAAGGTTCCCCCCTTCCTTTCCAGTCCCGATGAAAGGTCAGAGCCAAAATGTTAGCTGTTTACTCCTGTCCATAGGTGCTGCCTGACCCTTTCTTCCTTACACTGATCATTTTCCGTCTCCACTCTCATTCCTGAAATGTCAGCAATTCATTTATGCCTGCAGATGCTGCTCAACTCTTTGAGTTCTTCCAGCTCCCCAAGACATGCGGGTTGATAGGTGAATTGATTACTGTTAATTGCCTTCGAGTGTAGATGAGAGGTAGAACCTGAGAGGATTTGATGTGAATGTGCGTTGAAAAACTTGGGATCCGTTTCGGATGGGTATGAATGGTCAGTATTGACTCAGTGGGCTGAAGGGTTTGTTCCTGTGCTGAATGAGAAATCAGCAGTATCTCTATAATAATAAAAAGAAGGGAAGGTGAGTGAAGGTTTGATAAAGTAAAGCAGACTAAAATAATTTGTGTATTGGACAGGTTAAGTAAAGAGAAACTGGAGTGCTCAGATTTAAGGTGATGGGAAAGAACCTGAAGAATTGGAGATGTGTGTTAGACAGGATGAGTTGATTCTGGAAAGCAATCACAGATGGAATTGGAACAGATTCAATTTTTAAACAAGGATAAATACTTCTATATGAGTAAATGAGGGAGACATAACTGTAAGGACAAGGAATTGGGAATAAAACACTATCAATGATGGAACTACATCCCTCTCCAATATCTGTAAGGAGGTACTGCTCAAGGAGGCAACATCCACCATCAGTGATCCCTGTTATCCGGATGATGCCATCTTCTTGCAGCCACATTGGACAGGAGATCCAGAAGCCTGAAACTCCACACCATCAGGTTCAAGAACAGCTACTTGCCTTCAACCATTCAGTTAAATGAACCAACCAACACAAACTAAACACTACAGTATAGCAACACTATGACCACTTTGCACAGAAATTACTATTTTTGTTCTAATTGTATTTTCTTATCAGTGGATGTGGAGAGGATGAGTGATTATGCAGAATGTTTGAAGTTAATAACTCATCGGGGTGATTGATAAGTTTGTGGCCTAAGGTAGAAGGAGATGTGTTATTAACTTCAAAATTTCTGCATAATCACTCAAAGAGTTGACCTGCATGTGCACGTAACAGGAGTTGTATAACTCATCTCCTTCTACCTTAGACCACGAACTTATCAATTACCCATCTGTGGACACTTTCTGGAGGTCCAAGATCCATTTGCTCCATGACTGCTGGACTAAGTGTGTAAATGTAGGAGGGGACTATGTTGAAAAATAAATGTGCTAAGTTTTCTAAAATTGACTCCTTCTACCTTAGGCCACGAATGTATCAATCACTCCTCATACATAAAATGCAGAGATTGATGGATTCTTGATTGGTCACGGCATGAGGGGATATGGGGAGATTGGTGTTGAGAAAAAAATTAGATCAGCCATGATGAAATGGCAGAGCAGATTTGATGGGCCAAATGGCTTAATTATGTTCCAATATCCTATGATCTTATGGTCCAAAATAATTTATGTTTTTCTTGTGAATGTTGCTTATAGGATGTTTTGTGTTTGCAGCAACTTTACATTACACCTGTTCATACAAGTGACAATAAAATTGACTTCATCAACAAAAGATCCTCTGGAGTAATTCAGGAGGCTGATCTGCAGCTGTGGGGAAAAGGAAATGTCGATGTTTCATGTTGAAAATCCTACAGCAGGACTTTCAACCCGACACATCAACAATTTCTTTCCCTCCCACAGCCAGTGCTAGAAACAGGGAAAGACAATGTGGGAAAAACTCAACAATCCATGCAGCATACATGGAAACAAAAACAGAGTCAATGACTTATGTCTGAGACTTTTCTTCGGAACTGGGAACAACAGGGAAAAGTTGAGCTTCAAAATTTCAAAATAAATTTATTATCAAATACAATCATCCTTAGATTCATTGTCTTGTGGGCATACTCAATAAATTCTTTGAATAATAATCAGTGAAAGACTGCGCCAACATGGGTGTTCAGCGAGTGTGCAGAAGACAACAAACTGTGTAAATAGAAAAAGAAATAATAATAATAAATAAGCAATAAATATCGAGAACATGAGATGATTTTTTCTTTTGGTGGTTCTCCATTGTGTCCGACGATGACAGGAAAACTGTGCAGGAAAGTTTTTAAAGTGGAAAAGCCATTGCACTGGGCCAGTTCCACTCTCTCAACTAGGGTCTTGCTTGGTTGCAGTGGATGAGTATGACGTCTTCTGTGCCTTGTGATGCCCTTCACTCTCTTTAGAGCATTGCAGTGCCACCATCCTGGCCATTGGATCTCATTGCAGGTCTCATCCACCCTGTCTGTGGGAGCTGACTTTGCATGCTAAGAAGGTATGTCCCTATCTCAGTGGGGTATGAAGCCGTCACTACCCTCATCTGCTTTAGCCCGCCTGTCGAAGTGGTGTACCTCCGAGCGGCCACTGTTGCAGGCCAGCTACTTGAAGCTACAGGCGAGAGTTGACTGGCCAGTGGGGACCAAAGCTAGGTGAACTGTCCTGGAATAGACATGACAAGCCTCTTCACCAGAGGTGCTCCCCCTCCCTGGACGTTCCATAAAATCCACATGAGATGAAAAGTCCCTGAAAGTGAGTCCATAGGTCGTGGGAACATTTCATTGATGGGGCAAGTGAAGTTGAAGAGAGTAGGAAGAGTTGGAGAAAGGGAAAACAAGAGGGATGGTAAAACAATTTGGAAGAAAGACCAATTGCATTGCTTGTTGAGACAGTTTAATAGGCTGAATGGCTTCTCAGTGTTCTGCCATCCAATGACCCAATGTTATGATTGTAATAATGTTTCAAGAGAGGAGGAGCCTTCGTAATGTTTCCCAGTCTAGCTGAGTGCCATCTGGTAGCAGTAGTGTTGTGCTCCACCACAAGCTGTAACCTAGTGGACCAGCACACCTACCACGCTACCATTGGTGTCAGACCAGGGGACCCACCTTGACCTGGTGAGAGCAGGAGGCATGCTTAGAGCAGCATCCAGTATACCTCAGAGAGAGGGCTCAGCCTGGTGAAGTTACAAGATAGGACTTGCCACACAATATCAACTGCATGTCATAGACAGACCAAAGTGGCCCTGCAACCAATGGATCAGATCTGAAGCTCCACTGTCCTCCCACATCCAGCTGTGAATGGTGGTGGACAATTAAACAGCTCACAGGGGGAGAAGGGTCCAACAATGTCCTGATTCTTGATAATGGGGGAAGGCCAGCGTTTCAGTGCAAAAAGGAAAGGTGAAGCATTTGCAAGAATGATCTAGCTTGACATCCTCCAGTGAACACCCCCCCCACCCACTCCCAGCACACTAGATAACATTCTTCAGCCAATTTGAATCGCTCTATGTGATATCGTGAACTGGCTAAAGGCATTGAATACAGAGAAGGCTCTAGACCCTGACAACATTCTAGCAATAGTACTGAACACTTCTGCTGCAAACACTAGCATCTACCCAACTGTTTCTCCAGAAGAACCCCTCACACTCTCTACATTTTTCTGCTTCTCATTAATTATCGCAAAAATTTCAATCAAATCACCTCTTAACCTAAATTCACTAGAGTGGAAGAGAGTGCTTTGCATCTATTATGGAGTTATCATGATTAATTAGTGGATGTTGTTTTTTTTCAAAGGCTATTATAGTTAATTAATAGAGTAGTTTACCTGTTGGAGGCTGGCTATCAGTATGGCGATGGAAATTCAAACCCATCATGGTAACTGGGAAATTTAAACTCTTTTGATAAAGTAAATTTGAAACTATTTGCCCCACCTCTTCCCAAAGCTGTACAAATTCTTTCCTTTCTGATACAAAGTATTGTATGTAATTAGTTTTGCTACAACAAGTGTATGGGACATTGGAAAAAAGTTGAATTTCCCCATGGGGATGAATAAAGTATCTATCTATCTATCTATCTATCTATCTATCTACTGTTGGTATGACAGGACAATGGCTGTGCATAAGGAATCACTCCTTTTCAGATTGATTTTTTTTTACAGTGTTGGTAAGGCCAGCATTTATTGTCCATCCCTAGCTGTCCTTGAGAAGGTGGTGGTGAGCTGCCTTCTTGAATATGAGGAAGGCTTTCCAGGACACGGGCATATAAAGGGTTGATGATGTACTTCCAAATCTGGATGGAATGTGAGTAATTGGTTTATTAAGGTTGCACGGGCTAATGTAGAGTGAAAAGCTTTGTTGTGTATGTTGTCCATACAGGTCATTTCATCACATTACTACATTGAGGTAGTACAAGTTAAACAATAACAGTGTTACAGGTATAGAGAAAGTGCAGTGTAGGCAGTTAATGAGATGCAAGGTTACAATGAGGTAGCTCTTGAGGCGAATACTCCATCTTATTGTACTAGGTACTGTTCAATAGTCTTATAACAGCAGGATAGAAACTGTCATTGAGCATGGTGGTCATGTTTTCAGGATTCCAATTACGATGCCTGATGGGAGTGGGGTATAGAGGGAATGTCTGGGGTGAGTGGAATCTTTGATTACATTGACCTGGAGGGGAACCTGCCAGTGGAGGTGTTTTGATGGTACTAATGTGAGTCTGGGGGATGTTGGAGATGCCTGGGTACGTAAATATGTACACCTTGAAGGTGTTTGAGTGCTGATGGTGTTTGGGTTGAGGGTGGTGGATGATGCCCCTATATCTGGCAAATTGAGTTTACGCTGGATTGTTCTTAAAAACCTAGCCCTTCACTAACATCAACAGAAAAACAAATCTGGCATCCTCAAACAGACCAGGTTATCTGTGATTCCGGAGTATGGGATCCAACAATCCTCCTGGGTGAGGGGCAATGAGGGATGGGGAATAAATGCTTGCCTTACACAAAATGCTGGAGGAGCTCAGCAGGTCAGGCAGCATCAATGTAAAAGAGTAAACAGTCTATGTTTTGAGCTGAGATCCATTTTCAGGACTGGAAAGGAAGGGGATAGATGCCTGAATAAAAAGGTGGGGGGATGGAAAAGAGGATAGCTAGAAGATGATAGGTGAAGCCAGGTGGGTAGGAAAGATTGAGGGCTGGAGAAGAAAGAATCTGATAGGAAAGGAAAGAGGAAAATAGAAGAAAGGGGAGGAGGAGTGATCCATGGGGAAGTAATAGGCAGGAGAGAAGAAGTGAAAGGTCAGAGTGGGGAATAGAGAAAGGGGTGGGGGGGGGGTATTTGGTCACTGGAAGGAGAAATCAATATTCTTGCTATCAGTTTGGAGGCTACCCAGATGGAATATGGTATGTTGCTCCTCTATCCTGAAGATGGCCTTCTCTTGGAGGGGAACCTGCGAGTGGAGGTGTCTCAGCTTGGCACAAGAGGAGGCCATGGATTGACAAGTTGGAATGGGAGTCAGAACTAAAATATTTGGCCACCAGCAAGTTGCGCTTGTGGTGGATGGTGCACAGGTGCTTGATGAAGCAATACCCCAAATTATGACAGGTCTCACCAATGTAGAGGAGGCCTCTTTGGGAGCACTGGACACCATAGGTGAACCCAGCAAATTTGCAGGTGAAGTGTTGCCTCACCTAGAAGGACTTTTTGGGGCCCTGACTGCAGGTGAGGGAGGAGGTGAATGGGCAAATGTAGCACTTAGGCCATTGTAGGGATAAGTGCCTGGAGGGAGATTAGTGGGGAGGTATGAATGGACAAGAGAATAGTGGAAAGAGTGATCTCTGCGGATAGTGGGGTGGTGGGGGAAGATGATGAGCATATGTTTAGTGTTAGGATCCCTTTGGAGATGGCGGAAGTTGTGGAGGATAATGTTGGAGGCTGATGGGGTGGTAGGTAAGTACAAGAGGAACTCTACCACTATTATAACAGCGGGACGATGGGGTATGTATGTGACCTCTGTCGGTCATGGTCGACCATGGGTACTGCGCCTCTGTCAGTCACTGGTCTGTGGCCTCTCCAGGGTGCAAGCCAGGGCAGAGTTGATATGGAGATCCGTCTGTTGCCCATGCAGTGGGACCCCTCCCCCCATGCTGGTGACAGGTCCAAAGGAACGATGAAGGTCGATACAGTTTGGTGCCAGCATCATCGCAGGAGTTGCCGTGCCGGTGCTGGGTACAGCAGTCAGCCACCTTCGGGACTCCGACTCCGGATCTTTCCTTGGGGTTTACTCCCAAAGCCTTTCCCATGAGTGGGTATAGCCACAAGGCAGCGGAGGTTTGAAATCGGAGTTTTCCCTCTCCTAGGTGAGCTACCATCCGTGGTTAACGAGACCCAACTGCCCAGAGCAACTGGTTTTAAGGTGCCAGTGGCCAGCCTTTGCCCCTTCTCCTGTCAGTGAGAACAACTCTGCCACGTGAAGGCCAAGCGTTGGACTTGGTTGTCAGAGGCTGTTTGAGACGCACGCTATGAAGAGCATTTGTTTAGCAGTGGGAACTCATCTCCACTACCACCCTTTCAGCTATGACTACCTTTGGAGCTGACGATGAGGTAAGCATGAATGTATGCGAAATGGAGGAGATGTGGGTGAGGGCAGCATCAATAGTGGAGGGAGGGAAACCCCTTTCTTTGAAGAAGGAGGACGCCTCTGATGTCTTGGAATGGAAAGCTGCGTCCTGGCAACAGGTGCAGTGGAGGCGAAGAATCTGAGAAAAGGGAATAGTATTTTTACCAGAGATGGGGTGGTAAGAGGTACAGTCGAGGTAACCATGGGAGCCAGGAGGTTTATAAAAGACGTCAGGTTGACATTTTGTCTCCAGAAATGGAAACAGAGATCAAGAAAGGGGAGGGAGCTGTCAGGGATGGACCAAGTGAACTTAAGGGCAAGGTGGAAGTTAGAGGCAAAATTGATAAAATTAACAAGCTGAACATGGGTGCCTGAAACAGCGCCAATGTAATTTTCAGTGTAGTGGGTGAAGGGTTAGGGAGTATAATCAGGGAAAGCTTCGAACATAGACTGTTCTACATAGTCGATCATAAGACAGGCTTAACTTGGGCCCATGTGGCTGTCATGGATACCGTTGGGGTTTGGAGAAAGTGGGAGGAGCTGAAAGAAAAATTGTTCAGCATGAGGACCAGTTCTGCTAGATGAAGAAGGATGGTGGTGGAGGGGAATTGGTTGGCTCTTTTGTCATGAAAGAAGTGGAGGGCTTTGAAGCCTTCCTGATGAGGGATAGAAATACATAGGGACCGAACAACCATGGTGAAGGTGATGAGATCAGGCCTTGCTGTTGATTTATGGACGGATAGATAAGGAAACAGTTTCTCCTTTACATACTGGGTTCAGACTCACCAATCTCCTCCAATGTCTCCACGTTCCCTGCCCTTCACTTCATTTAATATTTTCAGTGAAGGAATATAATGATGAAACCTACTTTGAATCCAAATTTATTAATCAGTTCATATTTTCACAGATTAGGATAAATAAGTTGTCCTTCTGGTAATTTTAAGAGGATGAGGAAGTTATTTATAAATCTAAAGATTGTCCCTTCTGATGTTTTATAGCCTTGCTCTATAAAACCCAGTACAGTTAAGTAAAACTCCTGTTTCTATAGCATCTTACCTGACTTCAGAATGTCTCGGGTGCTTCACAGCCAATGAAGTACAGTCACCCTTATGTGCCGAGCAAGCTTCCATGAGTGACTATGTATGGACAGCCAAATCATCTGTTTCTATACTGTCGGAAGAAAGACAAACTTGGCCAGGCCGACAGTCTATTGAATTGTGTACATCCTCGGGAGAGAAGGCACAAATTAATAAAAGTGAAAGGCAAACATTATTACTCAGAGAGAACAGAAAGATTAATATTTCACATGAGTGTTGGTTCTCTTTAGCTACTGCCAAGGGTCAGCCAAGATTTTTACACTTGCATCTTTTGAGAGGAGCAATGAGCTTGCAACTTTCTTACTCGAGGTGTGAGTGTGACTGCTACCACACCTGACATCCTTGCTGTGTGCAGCCTCATCTATTTATCTGTCCGCGTGTGAGGTTGTGAAAAGGCTGGACAAAAATAGCTGGAGATATAAGAGATGGCAGATGATGTAATCTAGAGTTTAAAAAAAAATCCTCAGCATGCCAGACAGTGTTATTGCACGGTCTCGACCTGAAATGTCAACCAAGACCTGCCTACACAGATTTGTGAATTCAGTTATTACTGTCACAGATACTGAGGTAGAGTGAAAAACTTTGTTGTGCATGTCAGTCCATCATAGGCAAAGACATGGAGTGCTGCCACAAGAAAGCAGTATTGATCATCGAGGACCCCACCATCCAGGCCACGCTCTCTTTTCGCTACTGCCATCAGACAGCAGGTTCTACGTCACCAGGTTCAGGAACAGTTATTACCCTGCAACCACCAGGCTCTTGAACTGGGCTTCCAAACTTAAATCATCACTACTCTGACTGATTCTAAACCCACAGACTCACTTTCAAAGAATTGTTACAACTCGTATTCTCAGTATTTATTTATTTGCAGAATTTGTCGTCATTTGCACTTTGGTCATTTGTCAGTCTTGGTTCATAAATATTGTATTTGTTTATTTTCCTGTAAATGCCTGCAAGAAAATGAATGTCAAAGCAATATATGGTAATATATATGTCCTTGATAGTAAATTTATTTGGAATTTGAAGTTTTGTTAATGCATTGAAGCAGCCTAAGGGGAAACAATAACCACAAATCAAGTGAAGTTCCAGTTACAGAGAACATGTGGTACAGACAGATAATATGGCACAAGGTCATGATGAGGTAGATTGAGGTAAAGATTCCATCAAAAAGATCATTCGATAGTCTAATACCTGACCTTGCGTCTGGTGGTACGTGTTTTCATGCTTTTGTATCTTCTGCCTGATGGAAGGAGAGAGAACCGAGAATGCCTTTGACTTTGTTGACTGCTTTACCAGAGCACTGAGAAGAGAAGATAATGTCTGGGAAGGGGAGACTGGTTTCTCTGATGTGCTGACCTCAATTCCCACCTCTCTGCAGTTTCTTGTGGTCTCAGGCAGAGCAGTTGCAATACCAAGCTGTAATGCATCCAGATAGGATGCTTTCTTCGGTGCTTCTATACAAATTAGTGACGGGCAATGGGAACAAGCTGAAATTTTTAACCTTTTGAGGAAGTAGAGGCACCGATGTACTTTCCTGGCTATGGCATCTATATGGTTGGAGAGGACTCCAAAATATCTTGTGGAATCAAGTTTGGGTTTTTCTGGGAGCTGTTGTCAGAATGGAACTAGACTAGAACAAGCTAAAAGATTCAATAATGAAAACAAGTGGATGTTAAGCAAAAATGTAAACAGCATCTGTGAACATTTAACCTAAGGTGAAGCAGGAATTCTCATTGCAACTTTTCTTGGTGAACAGAAGGAAGCTACGAACTAATAAAAAAAACACAGAATGTTTGCAGCACAGGAGCAGGCCACTCATCCCCTCGAGCCTGTACTGGATCTACATGAGAGAAATTTAAGTATTCTTTGGAATGAACTTAGTGAAGCTACAAGATAGACCAGAAGCACAACTGACAGCAGACACTGGAACCCAGAGATAAAAGGAATCTATTGGAGTAACTCAGCAGGTTATGCAGTATCTGTGGAGGGAAATACAGTCAATTTCTGTGCCAAGACCCTTCATCTGGACTGCATAATAGAGGGGAGATAAAGAGGTGGAGAGATGAGGTGTGGCAGGAGCTGACAGCTGATGGGTGGATCCAGGTGAGGGGGGGAGAGTGGGAATAGTGACAGAGACTTTGAGGTATGAGGTGGAGGTGACAAAAGGCTGAAGATGATGAATTCTGATAAGAAAGGAAGGTGGAAAATGGAACCAGAGAATGGGGAGGACAGATAGGAACCGTGGGGAGAGGAGACCCAGTGGGAAGAGTGTGTGGATGACAGACAGGTCGAGTTGGAGGAGGTAGGTAAAGAAACAAGGTGATGCAGGCTGGGTTGGGTTTAGGAGGAACTGGGTAGATCAGAATCAGGCTTGATTGAGAGGCTTCCTAGGTTCATTTTGATCCCACTTAGTCTCATGTCATCTATTCTTGGCTCCTCGATCAATGGGAACAATTTCTCCCCATCAACTCAATCTGCTTTCTTCCTGGTTGTAAAACATCTTTCTCAGATCCCTCTTCTCTAAGTGCATCCACATACTGGAGTCAGTCTTCCCTGGAATTATTTGGTAACTCCTTCACAGTTGAGTGCATCCCACCCTCTGCAACCCCCTTAGGATTAGCAAACATTTCATTTGCCCATTTTCTTCCTACGTAAGACTCAGCAAGGGATTTACCGGCACCGTTTTGTTCTTAGCAAAGATGCTAAATCCTGGATGTGACGAGTCTTGCCATCACGGCAGCATTCTATCAAATGTGGCATGTAAACATTGGATAAAACAGAATCTCATGAGTATCAAAGCTGACATTGTGCTCCAAAGTCTAGTATCACTTTTCTAGTTTGCCTGAAACATTCATATTCTCCCATTTTTATTGTCTAATTTTCACCAGCTGTAACTTAGTGCTTTACAATTCCAGACCTCTAGGCCAGAGAAGTATTTAATTGAATTGGTTTATTATTGTCACATGTACTGAAATGCAGTGAAAAGCTTTAGTTTGCATATGCCATTCAGACAGATCATTCCATACATAACACATTGAGGTTTCCAGGCTATTGACTGGAATTGAGAGTGTCAGTTATAAAGAAAGTTGGACAAACTTGGCTCATTTTCTCGGAAGCATTGGAAGCTGAGGGGTGACCTGATAGAAGTCAAACACGTAAAGGGTAGGTAGGGTCATTCCACAGTATGGAAACATCCAATACCAGATGGAATCCTTTTAAGGGGAAAGTTTAAAGAGGTGAGACAGGTTGTTTTTTTTGAGACCAGTGGGTGTTTGGAATGGACTGCTGGGGTTGGTAGTGAAAGTGCACATGATAGCAACAATTAAGAAGCATTTAGACAGACACAAGAACAGGAAGGGTTTGGAGGAACAAAAATCATATGCAGAAAGATGAGCAAACACGAGGAAATCTGTAGATGCTGGAAATTCAAACTATAAATTCAAAATATAGATGCTGCCTGGTGTTCCACCAGCATTTTGTGTGTGTTGTTGCAGAAAGATGAGATTAGTTTACATTGACATCATGGTCAGCATAGACACAGTGGGCCTGTTCCTGTACTTATACTGTTTCCTGTTCTATTTACATGCCTGCTGGTGGTTAGCAAAATAAAATTAGGATAACCATGGTTTGGAGGATAGTTGGTACCATAGAGGGCCTGAAGATGGGAATATTAAAATGAAGACACTGCAAGTTTCAGTTACAACGCTGACCTTGGGAGTGTGATCAGGTAGACCGATGCTTGTTTTCCGAAAGTAGAGAGTCTGCTCTCCTCTGAGGAAGGTAACAGATGATCCTGGTAGCATTCCTCCACAGGATTCCTCACACAGAATCAAAGTGCCATAGCAGCTCATAAATCAGCCAATGGATTTTAGTCAGGGCTGCCTCCCTGAGTGAGAGTTTGCCTGTCCAATTAATCAAGGATTTTAACATTTCACTTAAACTCCACAGGAGATGCTGGCATCCTGATCACAAGCAATGCATCATTTTTAGAATGTTGGTATCCCATCCCAACTCAAAACAAAATGTACTAGTCTTGGAATGAGGTAAAAGGATGATTGATAAAGTTAGACTCTTCCTCTGAGGAACAGATGGAGGCATAAACTGTCAGGGGATTTTACTGCTGTCAAAGATAAAATTGAAAATTTATTATTTTTATTGACATATTATTGACATATACCAAGATATAGTGAAAACTTTGTTTTGCATATTAATCATTACAGATCATTTCAACACATCAGTGTATCAAGGGTAAACAATAACAGAAGGCAGAATAAAGTGTTACAGTTACAGAGAAAGTGCAGTGCAGATATATGGGAGTGTGGAAAGCTATGTAGATTGCAAGGTCAAGAGCTTACCTTTATTATATAAGAGGTCCATTCAAGGATCTGTTATCAGCAGGATAGAGCTGTCCTTGATCCTGGTGGTAAGTGTTCTTAAGATTCTAGTATCTCCTGACTAATGGAATGGGGGGGGGGGGGGTCCTTGATTTTTGTCTGCTTTACCAAGA
Source organism: Hemitrygon akajei (assembly GCF_048418815.1). NCBI lineage: Eukaryota > Metazoa > Chordata > Chondrichthyes > Myliobatiformes > Dasyatidae > Hemitrygon > Hemitrygon akajei. Next base: position 74,866,483 of record NC_133124.1, read on the forward strand.
CTGCATGAAGTGCAAACAGAGTCTGTAGACTAAAGGGTAGTTTATGTGATGTGCCCTCAACTCCAATTTCTAGTGGTTCTGGGCAGAGAGGTTTCAAAGTTCAAAGTAAGTTTATTATCACATACTACCTTGAGATTCATTTTCTTGCAGGCATTTATGGGGGAAAGAAATACAATAGAATTTATAAGAAACTATACATTAACATACAAAAACTGGCAAACAACAAGCTGCAAATAAAAAAATATAACACTGAGAACATGAGTTGTAAAGAGTCCTTGACAGTTGCCATACCAAGCTGTGATGCATTTGGATAGGATGCTTTCTTGTGGGTCACAGGGTTGGCACCTAAAACCTGCAGCTTCGAGAAGTGGCAGATGTGGCTTTTACATTTACTTTATGCCTAGGTTAGTGGTTGGAGACTCATGACTTGTAGGCCTATGGATCCGTGCTGAAGGTGGGATTAGGGTGAAGAGCTTTTTATGGACCAGCCTGGGCATCAATGTGTAACAAGTTTTCTCTGTAATTTCAGAAACAGGTTATCTAGATAAGATGACCTCTGGTGAATCCACGAGAAGTTTAAGTGAAAACTTTTTATCCCAATAACCATGGGAATGGAGAGGTGGGAATGTGAAGTGCACTCCTGCAGGAATAGGGCAAGGAAACAGGAGAAATTAGTTTGAGGGGAAGCTGAATAAATGCAGGGAAGAAAGGGAATGCAAGAAAATGAACCTCATGGTTGTAAATGATGACACATGTACTTTGATAATAAAATTATTTGAACTGTGAAATGATGGAAATACTTTATTCAAAAAATGCTTAAAACTTTAAATATTCCCAACATCTGATGTTATTTTCTGTGGAGCATATGTACTTTTTTGATCAGTAAGCATGGAATTTACTTGAAGCTTTTAAGTCTCAGTTTGGGCCTCAAATGGAGAATACTCTGGAGCGAACTTTGGGAAGAGTTCAGATTCAGATCTGAATTCAGGTCCACATTCATTTATGTGAAATGCATCATTTGCATTAGCAACCGACACAACCCGAGGATGTGCTGGGGGCCACTCGCAAGTTCACCATGCATTCTCATGCCCACAATGTTCAGCAGAATCACACAAGCAACAACCCTTTGCCAACCCACTCACACACAGACAGGGCTCCAGTCCCAGGACAGGCTGCCCCTGGGCCCCCGATCTCCAGTCCCTAGCCTGGACTTGCATTACCAGAGACTGACGTTATCGGAGATGGTGCTGAGGCAATCCACTGGAATCTATGGTCATTCACAAGCAGCCAGTGATTCACAATGGATGGACTAGCTTCTAGAGGGTGCCGCCTCGGAGCCCTTTATTTTTCTTTACAGTTTAATGATGCCAGCAGCAGTCACAGCAGAAGGGTCTAATGCAGAATTGGTGCTCAAGTAGCATTGCTTCCCAGGGACAAGCTACTACAGGAACCATGTCCAGGGGTGGCAGTACAACGCCTTCCCCAGGGGAGCAGCAACGTGGGGTCAGCTTACTGCTCCTCCAAAGACGGTGGGGGTGAGAAGCCTGACTTGGTCTGGGCTAGATCACCAAACCTTCGGAGTCCCCAGTCCTGCTGCCGGCGTTGCTGTTGCAGGCCGACCTCTCCTCCTTGTTCATCAGCCAGATGTTGTACTTTTACCACTACTCCATCAGCTCCCAGCCCTGGCTCTGGATCTCTGGATCTGTGTGCTCAGTCACTCAGTCGGCTTCACCAGCTACTGGCAATGGCTTTCCAGAGCTCACTGTCTGTTCCATCAGCACACCTCCCACCATACAGTAAAACTTGTGGCTGGGATCCTCCCCCAGTACTGCCCTGTCAATGGATTATTTCATTGACTTAAGATCAATGGATTTAAGATCCATTGATTGGATCTTGAAAAATGGATTTAAGATCCATTGATTGAATGGATTTTCTACTGCTAGATGACAATTGAGGCAAATAATTGATCAATTAAAAAAAGGATATTGATTCAATTTTGATTAAGCTCCTGCTAATGAACTAAACATTGATGTAACAGAAAGAAAACAAAAGTTTTAGCTGAACTTGTTAACGAAAACTGGTATTTCTGTTGATTCAGTAGCTGCTGATGGCTACTGGTATAATGAGGGGCCAGAGATGAAGTGCATCCTGTCTTTAGGTTCAGTAACCAATAGAGAACCCCAGACACTCTAGTGACTCAGTCTATAGCATGGAAGCTGGAAAGTACTGGCTGCCTGTTGAATTAGCTGTTGGCATGAATTAGCTCAACAAGGTCTTAGACATTTGCCTGACAGGTAATGGAGGCATCTGCAGCAGAAGGACTTTGCAGTACCAGGTGACCATGGCTCTTATGAAAACCTACCTGTTTATTCATGCCTCTTGGAAGGAATTCCACTGTCCTAGTCAGTAAGTGACTCTAGACCCACCTGTGGCAAGAATTTTATATGCATTTTCACTTTTTTCAGTTCTGATATATGATCAACATAGACCAGTACAGCACAAGAACAGACCTTTTGGCCAACAATATCTGTGCTGAATGATGCCAAATCAAACTAATCCTTTCTGCCTGCACATAATTCATACCCCTTCCATTCCTGCATATCCATGTATGACAGCCTCTTAAATAGCATTATCATATCAGCTTCCACCACCACATCTGGGAGCTTATTCTGAGCACGCACCACTCTCCTTCTCAAATAAAACTTGCCCCACACTTCTTTAAACTTTCATCTTGCATGTATAGCCCCTGGTATTTCACACTTCTACCCTGGGAAAAAGATTCTGTCTACCCTATCAATGTTATCCCAAACATTAAATTTCTCTCTCCACAGACCTGCTCAGTTTATTCAGCATTTTCCATGCTCAGTTCAATGGACATAGAAATATTGTGAGGATTTTAAAGGCCATAGATATTTTCTCTAGTAAAAAAGATCCAACATTTCCTGACTGCCCTGGCCAGGACAGCCTGTCTGTTAAATTATGCTTTGGGAGACATTTGGAACTGAGAGACTTGTTTGCTGGTCTCTGAGGCAGCTGGTGAGGTACATATGGGATCAGAGGATGCTTTCACAGGAGGTGTCTAGTAGGACAGGTGTGAGGTGGTGCCTTCCTTCTGCCATAAATACATTCATTCTTCTACTTCCAAAGCATGGCCTTGAAGTCCTCAATATCATCGAGAACACTCCTCCAGCTCTCTGGATCGTGGCAGCAGTTTTCTGGGATGTTGCATTTTTTCAAGGAGATATTAGCAGATCTTTGAATATCATTATTCTGGTAATCTCTCTCCATGAGAGAGCTCTAGATACAAGGTTTGTTTTCGGTTGCAGGTGTAACACATGGGAATGACTTGGCCTGCCCAGTGTAGGTAATATCCTCCTCATCGCTGGAGATGGTGGCCTTGGAAAGGACACCAACAGTGTTTGTTGTCTTAGAATGTAGAACAGTACAGTTAGGGAACAATGTTGAGCCAACTGAATTAAGCCAATGATTCCTAACAAGATTAACCCCTTCTGTCTGCACATTTATGTTTATAAAACGTAGAACACTACAGCACAGTACAGCCCTTTGTTATTGTGCTGAACTTTAAATCTACTTCAAGATCAATCTCTCCTAACCCTTCATTTTGTTATATCCATATAGCCCTCTTAAAGTTCCTTAAATGTCTCTAATGTATCTGCCTCTACTACCTCCCCCAGCAGCCTGTTCCATGTACCAACCATTCAGTGTGTGCGTGTATATGTATGTGTGTATATACTTTCCTGCAATCACCTTAAAATTATGTCCCATCACATTATCCATTTCTGCTCTGGGGAAAAAGTCCCTAGTTATCCACTCGATCTATACCTCTTATCATCTTGTACACCTCTATTAAGCCACCTCTCATCCTCCTTCCCTGCAGAGAGAACAGCCCTAGCTCACTCAACCTGTCCTTTTCATAGGCCTCCATTCTCTGCACATTCTGGTGTTTGTCTCTGAAGCTCTATTACACTGCTTTACCTCCTTCACCACCAACCCTGGCAGTGCATTCCAGGCATTTACCACTCCGTGTAAAACAAAAAGCAATTTGCCCTGCACATTTCCATTGAACTATACTGCTCTCCACCTAAATACAAATCCTTTGGTACTCGACATTTTGACCACAGGGAGCAGCTCATAAACTATCAGTCCTCCCTGAGAGGATTTGGGGGATTTTTTATGTATTCCAAATTTTCTCTTTCCTCCCTCTCCTTTCGTTTGCAAACACTTAATTTCTATCTCTCCTTGTGTTAATGTTCACAGATGATGCTCACTAGTCCTGTTATTTAAGAGTTTTGTTGCAATTTGCTTGTGAGAAGGAAAGGGAATGTAACCTCTTTCTCCTTGTTCCCTTTTATCCTTCTCAAAAAACAACAATGTTTATCTTACATAGGGGAAAGGGGGTCAGCGGATTCATGCATTTTTTAAAATAGTGACTTTCTGTAAGGAAAGAATTAAATTTGAGTCCTCCTTGGTATATACTAAAATGTGGAAACACAAAATGGAAGTTAGTTAGACAAAGGGTATTGGTCTGGGGTGTGGGAATGTTGGTGGAAAACATGTTGGCCTGGGCAAGTATTAGAATAAAGTGAGTGAAAAGGAGTGATTTCTTTGTGCGAGGAGGGATCTTCATTTAGATTGTGTTGCAAATAGTGTTCAGAGCAGAAGATAGAGACAAGAATGTCAAGAGTTGGGGGTGGGGGGGGGGGGGGAAGAGAGAGAAAGAGACAGGAAAATCTGTCAGACACTTGCAGTTCCTTGAAGCACCATATTGTGTAGTGACTAGTGATTGGCTGATAAATATTTTTTGTCTCTTTTGCTACTTTATTTCTTTCTGTATTTTATTCTTTCATCAACTCTAATAAAGTAATTTCCTACAACCTTTAACATGTGCACAGTGTCTCCTTTGCAGATATCTTTTGCTGTTGAATCGGAAAAGAACAAGGAATGAATTTTAAAATTATTTCATTACACTTGCTGCTTTCTGTTTAATCAGAAATGAAACCACACATTTATCACCCAAGGGGTGTCATTGCCAAATGATTCACGGTTATTGTCATATTGTCAAAGTCATTGTCAACTCATTCACCATGGAAATTCTACAACTAATATCTTCAAAACAAGTTGACCCCTTGGGCAAAATCACCCAAAGAAGAACATCCACCAGAAGTTCTGGAAAATAAAGATTACTTCCCATGTCTCAGAACCTACTTCTTGGTAAAGGCAGACATCAGAATCAGATTCGAGTTTGTTATCCTGATGTGCTGTACATCATTACATCTGATGTTTTCGGCAGAACTTAAATGCAAGACATAATTTGCTATAGGTTACAAAATCAATGAATAATACAAAAGATAAATAGTGAGGTAGTGTTCATGGGTTCATGGACCATTCAGAGATCTGATGAGGAGAAGAAGTTATTCTTAAGACATTGAGTGTTGGTCTTCAGGCTCCTGTACTTCCTCCCTGATGCTGTTGTCCTCACTATCTGGGACATGCCCACTTTTTGATACTACCATCGAGGTTAAGGTGCAGGAGCTTGAAGACCCACACTCAATGATTCAGAAACAGCTTCTTGCCCACAGCCATCAGAGTTCTGTATGGTCCATTAACCATTTTTTCCCAATTTTTGCATATTTTTTATATTTTTACTGTACTGCCACACAAAACCAACAAATTTCATGTCCTGTAAGTCAATAGTAATAAATCTGATTCTGATTGTGCCTCAACCCCATCTTCTGGTATCTCATTCCATACACCCGCTACCCCTTGTGTGGAAAGAATCACCCAATTTAAATCTCTCCCCACTTTCACCTGAAACCTATGCCCTCTTGTTCTTTTTTTCTTTTACCTGGAGAGAAAAAACTGTATACATTCACTCTCATGTTTTTATGCAATTCAATAAGATCACCTCTCAATCTCCTAGACACCATGGAGTAAAGTTCAAAGAAACCACAGAATTGAGTTTATTACATCAAATGACACTGTATGTCATGAAATTTGTTGTTCTGTGGCAGCAATATGATGCAAAAGCTAGAAGTTACTTTTCATTACAATAAAAATAAACAGTGCAAAGATGGTGCTTATGGATTGTTCAGAAATCTCATGTTGGATGGCAAGAAGCTGTTGTTCCTGAATCATAGAACGTGCATCTTCAGGCTACTGTTCACCACCCACCTCCCCCCACTTTGGTAGTAGTGAGAAGAGGGCATGTTCCAGGTGGTGAGAGTGCTTGGTGATGGATGTTGTCTTATTGAACCACTGCCTTTGAATATCTCCTCAGTGATGATGAGGGTTGTGTCTGTGATGGAGCTGGTTGAGTCTACAACCCTCTGCAAACTCTGTGCATTGGAGCCTGTATACCAGGCTGAGATGATCTCTACCATACATCTGTAGAAGTTTTCCAGAGTGCTGGCTTATCCAACCTCTCCCTAGAACTCAGGCCCTTGAGTCCTGACAGCATTCTCACAAATCTTCTTTATAGTCTTTCCAGCTTAAATAAGATTAAGAAATTAGTCATGGAGATGTACTACATACACACAGAAACAGACCTTTAGGTGATTCTATCCATGTTAACCAATGCACAGTCAGTCTGGGGAATCAGACCACATTTCCCCAGGGTTTTGTTAATGAGTCAATGTATTTCATGATCTGCCTATATGGCACAGAAAGGTAGTTTTTCTCTGCATCTCAGTTCATAAATCAGGACCAATATCAATATACAAAGCCTACTATTATTCAGAACTTCCTGTTGGCACCTCTTTAATAATAAATCCTAGAATTTTTTCTGCTATTGATGCTGGGATAACTATAGTTTTTGTTTTCTCCACCCCTCTCTGAAATAGTGGGATTACTTTTTCCAACATATCGGAATCATTCTGGAACTTATGAAATTTTGGAAGGGGTTAGTGGGATGACTTTGCTCCTTTGATTAGCAATCGTTGTTGGGTGGTGTGGAAGAATATGACTTCTGTTTTGCAGTTACCTTGACAATTCCATCAAACATGCTGAGTTCCAATGTCATCAGTACATCAAAGTGAATTCCAGTCACAAAGTGGAATTGTCAGGGCAATATAATGGATCGCTTATTCATCTCTCTCAACTTTCAGTCTGTCTCCTGCCCGTTTGCTTTCACCAAAGCTGGTGACTAATACCCTGTCTGGCAGAAATATGAAACTATCCAATCTCTGCAGCTACACTAAACAACTGTGTTCATCAAAGTTACAGATGCACCAGTTTCTTTTGGCTAACAGATGTCTTTACATGGAAGGATATCTGATAACACTCACTCAATAAGGACAAAATAATAAACAAATGCTCATATTTTACAGCTTGCTGAGGCATTGAAACAACTTCAGACTGAGAACAGGTAGGAAACAGTTCTGCCTTTTGAGTGTTATTGCTATTGATTTTGTTTTACTATTGTCCCATTACCAATATACAGTGAAAAGCTTGCCCTACATGCTGTTCATACAGATCAGTATGTTGATGTATATTAAGGTAAAACAATAACATTGCAGAATAAAGTGTAAAAGCTGCAGAAAAAGTGCAGTGCAGGTAAACAATAAAGTGTAAGATCATAATGAGATAGATTGTGAGGTCAGGAATTCATCTTGTCATAGAAGAGGCCTGTTCAAGAGTGATAACAATGGGGTAGAAGCTGTCCTTGAGCTTGACAGCATGTGCTTTCAGGAATTTGTAATTTCTGTCCACTGGGAGAGGGGAGAAGAATGAACGTCTGGAGTGGGTGGGGTCTTCAGTTATGCTGGCATGCAGTATAGGAAGTTCTGTGTACAAACTGTCAGGAACGGGGGCTGGATGGACCCAAACGCAGGATGCAGACACTGAAGTACTAGGGGGAGGACAGGATGGGGATGCCATGGCATGTAAGGGTTAATGCAGGCGGGGCTGGATCCAAGAGTTCAGACGAGGCAGGCAGGCAGATCCCACGGTTCGGGGCGGGCAGGCAGATTCCTTATGGCGGGCCGCAGGGATCCCGGGCAGGGCTGCCTCCCAGGCGGGAACACAGAAGCCTGGGCCAGTCACGGACACCTGGGCAGGTGCGGGGCCCAACCCTTAGGGAGCAATAGGTGGAAGGGGCAGAGCCCCTGCCGGGCAGTGGCAGTCCAGCCGGATCTGCCCGACAGAAGCAACGGGTAGGAAGGGGCAGACCCCCTGCCGGGCAGCGGCAGTCCAGCCGGACCCGCCCGACGGAGGCAACGGGTAGGAAGCTGGGTCCAGGGTAAGCAGCAAAACTACAGTGATCCACCGGGTACATTGGTAAATTGGGAAAGGCAACCGACAGCGTGGCAGTGCAAGCAAGGAGAATAAGGCGGAACAGCGGGACCAGCGCACAGGAGAGAAACAGGGGAACAAGATCAACTGAATAGAGCATATACAGAACAGTCCAGAAACCAGGGCAGAGCAGGATTCCAAGCAGGGCAGGACAGGATTCCAAGCAGGGCAGAACAGGATACAGAACAAAACGACCACCAGCCTGGTCTCTGTCCCACGGCCCCTTATAAACACCTGCAGCCGAATTGGCCACTGGTGTGCCTCCTTGATCCAGGCTGATCTTAACAGGCTCAAAGGGGCCGGGAGGGACAGCTGCAAGACCCGGAGCCTGGAGCACTTGGACCGGATCGAGACCCGGAACGCGGATTCTGGACCAGACCGAACCCTGACACAAACCTAAACTTAACTGTATGCAAATTTGAACACAGAACACTATTGGAGGTAACACACACAAAATGCTGGTGGAACGCAACAGGTCAGGCAGCATCTATAGGGAGAAGCGCTGTCGATGTTTCGGGCCGAGACCCTTCGTCAGGACAGATGAGTGGAGGTTCTGTGTGCAAGCGTAAAAGTCCCATCTCCTGTCAGGACTTGTCTGTTGAGTGGGAGATTGTAGAATGAGTTGGACACTGTTCCTTCTGGACTTTACACACCAATTTTAAGAAAAGAGCGGAGCCTGTAGGGACTTGTCTATGGAGTGGGAGATTGCTTGGGTTATTAGCAACTTAGCAAGAGCCAATAAAAAGAAGTGAGATCAAAGTCCAAAGTAAATTTATCACCAAAATACATTGTTCATCTCCGTGATTGAATGCCTGTGTAAGGTGAAAGTGGAGCTGCCATTGTGGAAGTGGAAGGGTTTGGGTTGACATGCAGAGGCTAAGGATGCTAAGTCTTTTGGAATCTTTTAGTTGATTGGAGACTTAATCTTAAGAAGTTAGGGCTAAAGGTATGACAAGCGTAGATAGGATAGTAGTTAAAGCAGTGGAATGCTCCTCCTGACAGGGTACCTAACCATCTCCATGATGACTACATCTGCAGGAAATGCATCCAACTTCAGCTCCAACTTCATCCAAGGTCAGGGAAATGGAGCTGGATGTACTCAGGACCAAACAGGGGGCCGAAATCCTCAAGGATGAGATTTTACTGAGGTGGTCACACACAGAGTGCAGGCTTCAGAGAGTAGATGGATGACCACCTGGAGAAATAAGGGGAGTAAGCAGACAGTGTAGGGTTCCCCTGTGGCCATTATCCTCAGCAACATGTAAACACCTTTGGATACTGCTGTTGGGGATGGGATGGGGTGTCCAATCAGGGCACAGCAACAGCAGTCAGGCCAGTGGTACTGAGACTGGCTCTGAGAAGAAACAATAGTGATAGGAGACTCGATAGTTAGGGATGGACAGGAAATTCTGTGGCTGTGAAAGAGACACCGGGATAGTGTATTTTCACCCATGTGCTATGGTCCAGGTTGTACCGGGGGAGGGAAAGCAGTCAGATTTCATGGTGCACATTGGCACCAATACCATAGTTAGGAAGGGGGAAAAGGTCCTGCACAGTGAGTATAGGGAGTTAGGAAAGATGCTGAAGAGCAGGACCTTCAAGGTAGTAATCTCTGCCTTACTCGCAGTGCCGTATGCTAGTCAGGGCAGGAGTAGGATGATTGCACAGGTGAATGAATGGCTGAGGAACGTGGAGGGGGCAGTATTTCAGGTTCTTGGATAACTGGAACCTTTTCTGGGGCAAGGGTGGCCTGTACAAGAGAGACAGATTACACCTAAACTGATCGGGAGATTCACTAGTGCTGCTCAGGAGGGTTTAGTTTGGCAGTGGGATTTGAACCAGAGCACTGGGTCAAAAAGTGGAGGGATGGACAGGAAAGTAGATTTCAGGGCCAGAAAAAACAGACAGGAGCTAAGTAAAAGATACTATAAGATGGATAGTTTGAAGTGTGTGTATTTTAATGCTCGTAGTATTGGGGTAATGATGATGAAATTACAGCATAGATCAGCACATGGGACAATAATGTTGTGGCCATTACAGAGACTTGTTTGAGAGAGGGACAGAAATGGGTGCTTCATGTTCTAGGGTTTCAATGTTTCAAAAGAGATATAGAACAAGGCAAAAGGCGTGAGGGAGTTGCACCACCAATGAGGGACAATACCACAGCTACACTCCGAGGGGGTCATAATGGAAGTCTGTATATTGGTGGAACTCAAAAGTAGGAAGGGTGCATCACTCCGATGGTATTGTACTATATACCCCCACCCCTGCCAATAGTCACCAGGACATTGAGGAACACATATGCAGGCAGATTAAGGAAAGGTGTAAAAGCAGTAAGGTTGTTATCATGTTGGTTGTTCACTTTCCCTAATATAAACTGGGTCCTTCCGATTGCAAGAGGTTTAGGTGGAGCAGAATCTGTTAGGTGCATCCAGGAGGATTTGTTAAATCAATAGTCCAACAAGAGGAGGAGCAGTACTGGATCCGATATGGGGTAATGAGCCTGGCCATGCGACCAGGCCAGTTCAGTGGGTGAGCAGTTAGTGAACAGTGACCACAAGTACTTAAGTTTTAAGATAGCTATAGATAAGCATACGTATGGACCTTAGCAAGAGATTATTAAATGGAGCAGGGCAAATTATGAGAGCACTAGGCAGGGACTAGGGAGAGTTAATTGGGAACAGCTCTTTTTGGGAAAGTTCATATCTGATGTGGAGGGTGTTTAAAGAAAATCTGAACTCAAGTAAGGAATTGGGAAGGTCAAGAAGGGACATGGAAAGTCCTTGGAAAATAGGATTAAGAATAATTCCCCAGGCATTCTATACATACATCAAGAACGAAAGGATAAATAGGGAGAGTGTAGGACCACTCAAGGATAAGGGGGGTGGGTGGGCAGGAGCATTTGCTTGGATGCAGAGGATAGTAGTGAGGTCCTTATTGAGTACTTTAAATCAGTATTAACCAAAGAGAAGGATGTGGAAGATAGGGACATCAGTATTGAGCGTATTGATATGCTAGGGCACTTTGAGGTAAAGAAGGAGGTACTGTTGGGTTTTGTAAAGAACATTGGGTGGATAAGTCCCCGGGTCCTGATGGGAATTACCCTCGGCTGCTGAGAGAGGCAAGTGAAGAGATTGCTGAGGCCTTGACCAATACCTCGGTGTCCTCGATATCCACAGGTGAGTTCCTGGAGGACTGGCGAGTTGCAAATCAGAATCAGAATCAGGTTTATTATCACCAGCATGTGAAGTGAAATTTATTAACTTAGCTGCAGCTAAGACAGAAAAAAAATAAAAAACATAATAATAAATAAACAAGTAAATCAATTACATATATTGAAAACATTAAAAGTTGCACAAAACAGAAATACTGTATATTAAAAAAACAGTGAGGTGGTGTCCAAAGATTCAATGTCCATTTAGGAATCGGATGGCAGAGGGGAAGAAGCTGTTCCTGAATCGCTGAGTGTGTGCCTTCTCCTACCTGATGGTAACAGTGAGAAAAGGGCATGCCCTGGGTGCTGGAGGTCCTTAATAATGGACGCTGCCTTTCTGGGACACCGCTCCCTAAAGATGTCCTGAGTACTTTGTAGGCTAGTACCCAAGATAGAGCTGACTAGTTTTACAACCCTCTGCAGCTTCTTCTGGTCCTGTGCAGTAGACCCTTCATACCTGTCAGAATGCTCTCCATGGTACAACTATAGAAGTTTTTGAGTGTATTTGTCAACATGCCAAATCTCTTCAAACTCCTAATAAAGTATATCTGCTGTCTTGCCTTCTTCACAACTACATTGATATGCTGGGACCAGGTTAGACCCTCAGAGATCTTGACACCCAGGAACTTGAAGCTGCTCACTCTGTCCACTTCTGATCCCTCTATGAGGATTGGTATGTGTTCCTTCGTCTTACCCTTCCTGAAGTCCACAATCAGCTCTTTCGTCTTACTGACATTGAGTGCCAGGTTGTTGCTACGGCACCACTCCACTAGTTTGGCATATCTCACTCTGGTATGCCCTCACGCCACCACTTGAGATTCTACCAACAATGGTTATATTGTCAGCAAATTTATAGATGGTATTTGAGTAATGCCTAGCCACACAGTCATGTGTATATAGAGAGTAGAGCAGTGGGCTAAGCACACACCCCTGAGGTGCGCCAGTGCTGATTGTCAGTGAGGAGAATACGTTATCACCAATTCGCACAGACTGTGGTCTTCTGGTTAGGAAGCTGAGGATCCAACTGCAGTTTCGGGAGGGATGGTATTAAATGCTGAGCTATAGTCGATGAACAGCATCCTGACATAGGTGTTTGTGTTGTCCAGGTTGTCTAAAGCTGTGTGAAGAGCCATTGAGATTGCGTCTGCCGTTGACCTATTGTGGTGATAGGCAAATTGCAATGGGTCCAGGTCCTTGTTGAGGCAGGAGTTCAGTCTAGTCATGACCAACCTCTCAAAGCATTTCACCACTGTAGGTGTGAGTGATACCGGGCGATAGTCATTAAGGCAGCTCACATTCTTCTTCTTTGGCACTGGTATAATTGTTGCCTTTTTGAAGCAAGTGGGAACTTCTGCCTGTAGCAGTGAGAGGTTGAAAATGTCCTTTGTACTCCCGCTAGCTGGTTGACACAGGCTTTCAGAGCTTTACCAGGTACTCTATCTGAACCTTCTGCCTAAAGACAGTCTAACATCGGCCTCTGAGACAGAGATCACAGGGTCATCAGGTGCAGCAGAGATCTTCACAGCTGTAGTTGTGTTCTCCCTTTCAAAGCGGGCATAGAAGGCATTGAGTTCATCTGGTAGTGAAGCATCACTGCCATTCATGTTATTGGGTCTCACTTTGTAGGAAGTACTATCTTGCAAACCCTGCCAGAGTTGCCATGCATCTGATGTCACCTCCAACCTTGTTCAAAATTGTCTCTTCACCCTTGAAATAGCTCTCAGCAAGTTATACCTGGCTTTCTGGTACAGGCCTGGGTCGCCAGACTTGAAAGCCACAGATCTAGCTTACTGCAGACGATGTACCTCTTGGTTCATCCATGGCTTTTGGTATGGCGATGTGCAGTAAGTTTTTGTAGGTACACACTCATGCACACAGGTTTTAAGGAAGTCGATAACAACTGCAGCATATTCATCCAGATTCAAAGATGTATCCTTGAATACAGTCCTGAATGTTGTTCCAATATTCAAGAAGGGAGCCAGGGATAATCCTGGAAACTGTAGACCGATGATTTTCATGTTAGTGGTAGGGAGTTACTGGAGAGAATTATTAGGGGTAGGTTTTATAAGCATCTGGGACAACCATGGCCTAATTAGGGTGTGCCAGCTTGTCTTTCTAACGTAATTGTTTTTGACAAGGTGACAAGGTTGATGGATGATGGTAGAGTTGTGCATGTTGTCTACATGGATTTTAGTATGATAGTTGACAAGGTTCCTCATGGAAAGCTCATCCAGAAGATTAAGATGCATGGGATCCATGGCGAATAGGCTGTTGGGATTCAGATCCGGCTTGTCCATGGAAGGCAGAGGGTAGTGGTCAAAGGGATTTATTCTGGCTGGAGGTCTGTGATTAATGGCATTCTGCAGGGATCTGTACTGGGACCTCTTCTGTTTGTCATGTTTTCAAATGACCTAGGCAAAAATGTAGACGGGCGAGTTAGTAAGTTTGCAGATGAGACGCAGATTGGTGGTGGTGTGGATAGTGTAGATGACTGGCAAAAACAGTGGAATATAGATCAGTTGCAGATGTGGACTTTGCACAAGAGAATGGGTCTGACATTAAGCATCTACATAACTGGTCCTCCACCAATCTGCCCCCGTAGCACATTTCTGAAAACAAGGTTGACTAGAAAATGGGAAAGATGGGCCATTTCCCACATTTTGGGAGGCATTTGTCAGGGAAGGAGTGCATTGATCATGAGATTTACACCTGCCTCAAATGCATCACGATCGCCTTCAACCATCCGAGCAGAAAAGTGTTAGAAATTCTTTGAGAGACACAGACCCTTCAGTCTATGAATCTGTGCTAACAATCGCCATTTACACCAATTCTACAGTAATTCCATTTATTTACTCACCCCACATTCCTATCAACTCACTTACAGATTCAATACTCACAGAAACATGAAGCCCCACACCATCAGGTTATTGTTTTTCCATTCTTACTACCTCGAAATACTTGTTTTTTGAAAAAATCCTGTATGAATGGCATACAAAACCAAGTATTTTAGTATATGTAACACCAATAAATCAATTCCAATTCCAATTTCAAGCATAGCTACTTTCCTACAACCACGTGGTTCTTGAATTGACCTGCACAATGGTGAACCTTCCTCAGCAATGAAACACTACAGGCCACCTCTTGCACTACCATGGACTTGCCTCTCATTGTGTGTGTTTATTTTTGCAATATCCTGTTTTGCATCATCTTTTAGTCTTTACCGACTTATGTAATGTATGTCCTTGTATTATTTGTAACTACTTGTCTGTAATGCTGCTACAAAAAGTTGATCATTATGTCTGTACTTGTGCACATGACAAGAAACTTGAGTTGATTTAATGTAAAGCTGGAACTGGATTAATACAGAGACCCAGAGGGTTGTAGGGCTGAAGATGACTTCAAAGCTAGGAAGGAGGCAAGACCATGGAAGGATCTTGGGAGAGGGGGAGGGGAAAGGATACAAACTTCAAAATCACTGCATTGATTAAGTGAAAGCCAGAATTGATCATGAAGCATGCAGATGATGAATGGGTGGGACGTCACGTCTCAGGGAATGGTGGAAGAGTTCTGGATAATATCAGTTTTATGGAATGTAAACTGCAGTTCGGGGAATTGGTTGGAATAGTCAAGTCTGCAGATTAGAAGGGCACAGACAAGGGTTACAGCAGCAGCTGGTGTAGGATGGTACAGGGCTGGAAGTGGACGGAGAATTGGAAGATCAGCTTCCAGCACAGTCTGAAGCAGTCTCAGAACATCAGAAGCAATCAAGTTCAGTGAATTGCCACATGTACACATACAGTGAGGTATAGGTGCAATGAAAAACTTGTTTCTAGCAGCATCACAGGCACAGACAACACACAGAATATAAATTAAACATAAGTTATACAAGATAGAGAAGTAAAAGACTGCAAGAAAGGGCAAAATGAGAGATAGATCCATGGCAGAGCAAGGGGTGGTCCATGGTGTTTGTTACTAAGATAGAGTTAGGGTACAGACAAACACAGAATATAAATTACATATATATCATACAAAAATTACATCACTGGGTAGAAATATCAAAAACTTTGAGGCGAGAGGGGGAATGTTTAAAGGGCATCTTTTTTTCAAACAGAGCAGTAGGTGCCTGGAATGTACTGGTGTCCATTTTGGGGTGGTGGTGGAAGCAGATATAACAGTGGTGTTCAGGAGGCTTTCAGATAGACACATGAGTATACAGGGTTGGAGGATGCAGCAGAAGGGACGGTCATTTTAAAGAGCATGGACATTGTGTGCAGTTCCTCTGCTCTGCTGTTCTATGTCCTAATTAAAGAGAAGTGCAGGGTAGTGGCAAAGGTGGCTCATAGTGTTTAGTCCCTTGTGCCTGCTCCACTATTCAATTGGATCATGGCAGGTCATTTTCTTGCAGCCAGATAATATAAAGGTACATTCAGCAATGGGATAGAAGCTGTCTTTGAGCCTGGTGGTAGGTGCTGTAGAACTTTTGTATCTTCTGCCTGATGAAAAGGAGGAGGAAATGACTGGGCGGGGAGGGGGAGGCTTTTTGATGATACTGGCAGTGAGAAGTGTAGGCAGAATCCATGAAGGGAGATGGTTTGCTTGATGGACTGAGCAGTATTATCAGCTCTGTTGTGGGTGATATTTACACCAAGGAACTTTAAGATCTCAACCTGTTCATCCTGTGGAGAGTAGGTGTACTTTACAGGAAGAGTGCTCCTCATTGGCAGTTCTTCAGGGAGCATTGGTAACTGACAATCATAAGGTCAGTTGGAGGGAGCAATCAGAATCAGGTTTAATATCACTGATGTATGTTATGAAATATGTTGTTTTGCAGCAGCAGTACATGTATTTTTAAAAAACTATAAATTACAATAAGAAATATTGACGGTAGCAGTGAGAAGAGGGCACATCCTGGGTGTTGGGGGTCATTAATGATAGATGTTGCCTTTGTGAGACATCTCCTTTTGAAGATGTCCTCAATGCTGGGAAGGCTAGTGCCCATGATGGAGCTGGCTGAACTTACACCTTTCCGCAGCTTTTTCCGATCCTGTGCAGTGGCCTCTCCATCTCTGAAGGTGATGCAACCAGTTAGAATGCTCTCTGTAGAAATTTGCAAATGTCTTTGGTGACGTTCCAAGTCTCCTCAGACTCCTGCTGTCACGCTTTCTTTGTAATTGCATCAATATGCTGGTCCCAGATTAGACCTTCAGAGATGCTGACACCCAGAAACTGATCCTCAATGAGGAATGGTGTCTGTTCCCTCGACTCCCCCTTCCTAACGTCCTCAATCAATTCCATGGTCTTACTGACACTGAGTGCAAGGTTATTGTTGGAAAACCAGTGGTCACTGTTTCAAAGGATACAAGCTTTTCAACTGGGTACAGAGGTGGGGATCATCACAGAATAGAGAATAAGCTTTGAGACTTTGAATGGAGGTTTTGAATCTGTAGTAGAGTCAGGAGCCTGTATAAAAGGATGATATTTAATCTTTTCAGTTTGGCAACAGCTGAAAAATACTTTCTGTTGGAATTTAGGAATAATCTCCAAAACCATGGAAAGAATGTATTGCAAAATAACAGTTGGTTTACTGCTAGAAAAATGGATAACAATATGCAGAAGATAATGTTACAGTACAGAGAAAGTACAATGGGACATAGACAAGTAAGGTGCAAGGTTCACAATGACATAGATGGGGAGACCAGGAGTTCATCTTCAGTGCATGCGAGTCTGTTAGCAGTGAGATAGAATCTGACCTTCAGGCTGGTGGTATGTGTCTTCTGGCCTCTATCTTCTGCCTGGTGGGATGGGAGGGACAGGGGAAAATGACCAAAGTGGGAGCAGTTCTTGGCTGCTCTCCTGAGATAGCAGGGAGTGTAGAAGGACTCAGCAGAAGGAAGGGTGGACTTGACTGGGTTCAGAATCAGCTTTATTATCACTGACATATGTCCTGAAATGTGTTGTTTTGTTGCAGCAGTACAGTGCAATACATTACAAACGGCTATAAGTTACAGAAATAAATAAATAGTGCAGAAGACCCTCACTGGGTCTGTGCAGCTGCTTGCTAGCTCAGAGTAGAGGGCATGTTTTAATTGCTTGGCTCAAGTCTCACAGGAGAGATAGATAGTTGGGGGTGATCTGTGTAGGTTTAGCAGCAGTGTCCTTGGAATTTTCCAGCAGAGAGAAGTGCGCAGCCAGGAGACGAGGCGTGAGCCCATGGTCATCTCCATTTCTTGCCAATCTTGCCAATTAAAGCGTTGATGAAGATTGAAATCATCGAGACGATAAGTGCAAGGTGAGCAGGTGTTCAGCGCCATCTACCAACCTCTTGCTCGCTGCTGCTGGAAGAGGGTGTTTGGGTGTGATAGTCTCTCTTGCCCTTTTATCCACTGGCCTGGAGGAAGGTCCCTGCGTTTGAATGGTCTCTCTCTCTCGCTTGATGCTGCCAGAGGATGGTGCCTAAGTCCTGGTTCTTGTGCGAGGTTTAATCGATGTGGTTTGTGGATTGGACTCTGTAATTCACGTTATGATCTGATTCTGGTTTCTGGTCACTCCTTCTTTTGTTGCTATTTTGGGTGATTTTGATCGAGGTGGACTGGCTCTGTGGCTGAAGTTAATGAAAGACATGGAGCTCCATTTAGTTGATGTGCCTGGACCGATTGGATGATTTGTTCTTTAGTGTTTCATGTCCTGTGTTGTTTGCTTGCTTTTTTTGCCATTTGTGTGATTTATTCTTTTTTTTTGTCTGACGGGGGTTTGATGTTTTCCTTTAAACAGGTTCCATGACTTCCCTTTCTTAGTTTTGTGACTGCCTGTGGGAAGATGAATCTCTGGGTTATATACTGCCCACATACTTTGATAATAAATAAATGTACTTTGAAGGAGGAACCCTTGCAAAGCACCAGTCCTGATGGCGTACCAGGTGGGGTGTTGAAAATATGTGCCAACCCACTGGGGGGAATGTTCAGGGGCATCCCGAGTCACTCACTGCTGCAGCTGGAGTTTCCAACCTGCTTTAAAATGACGACAATCATTCCAGAGCCCAAGAAGAGCAGGGTGAGCTGCCTAAATGTCTATTTCCCTGTTGCATTCACATCTACTGTGATGAAGTGCTTTGAGAGGTTGGTCTCAGCCAGAATCAACTCCTGTCTAAGCAAGGTCCTGGATCTCCTGCAACTTGCCTACCTATAGCAGATGCGATCTGACTGGTTCTCCACTCAGCCCTGGATCACCAGGACAGTAGCAATGCCCACGCCAGGTTGCTGTTTATTGACTACAGCTCAGTGTTCAGCACAATCATACTCTCAGTTCTAATCAACAAACTCAGATCTGAGCCTCTGCACCTCCTTCTGCAACTGGATCCTTGATTTCCTCATTGGGAGACCACAGTTGGTGCAGAGTGGAAATAACCTCTCCTCTTTGATGACAATCAACACTGGCAAAGAATTGATCATAGACTTAAGGAAGGGGAAGTTAAGGGAACATGTACCAGTCCTCATCGAGGCATCAGCAGTGGAAAGGGTGAGCTGTTTAAAGTTCCTTCATGTCAACATCTCTGAAGATTTATCCTGGGTCTGACATATTGATGCAATTACAAAGAAGACACAATGGCAGCGATATTTCCTTAGGACTTTGAGGAGACTGTATGTCACCAAAGACTTTCACAATTTTCTACAGGCGTATGTGGAAAGCATTTGAACTAGTTGCATCACAATCTGGTATGGTGGAAAAAGCTGAAGTGAGTTGTAGACACAGCCAGCTCCATTGTGAGCACCAGCATCCGCAGCATCGAGGACACATTTAAAACGTGATGCCTCAAGAAGGTGGCCTCCACCATTAACAACCCCCATGGCCCAGGACACGTCCACATCCCATTGATCAAGGAGATAAAGGAATCTGAATGTTTCAGGAACATCTTCTCCCTTTCCATCGTTGGAATGGACAATGAACCCATGAACACTACCTCACTTTATTTTGTTCTCTTTTTGTAATACTTACTGAACTTTTTTGTATATATTTCTTATTGTAATTTATAGCTATTATGCATTGCAGCTTACTGCTGCCACAAAACAACAACTTTCTTGATATATGCCAGTGATATTAAACCTGATTCTGATTCTGACATAAGGATATATGCTTAGCCCATAGCTCTACTCTCTATATGCTCACAAACATGTGGCTAAGCACAGTTCAAATGCCATCTATAAATTTGCTGATGACAGCACTGTTGTTGGTCAAAACTCAGTTAGCAAACAGGAGGCATAAAGTAGTGAGATAGATCAGCTGGTTGAGTGATGTTGCAACAGCTCAATGTCAGGAAGAGCAAGCAATTGATTGTGGACTGCAGGAAGGGAGAGTCAGGAGGACGCACACCAGTTCTCATTGAAGGGTCAGTGGAGGAACCGATGAGCAGCTTTGAGTTCCTGGGCATCAACTTCTCAGAGAATCTGTCCTGGACCTAACACAGTGATGTAATCATGGAAAAGGCATCCAATGGCTCCGCTAGGGAGTGTCCTACAGGGGTTGCTTAGAGAGTGAATTTCAGAGATTAGAGATCAGCACTTCTCCCAGTGGTTAGAATGGGGGTGCTCAGTCAGATTCAATGGATGAGCATATAGTTCATGGAGAGCTGTAGAGCTGAAGGAGTCTACCGAGATGGGGAAAAGGAGACCTTAGGTATGAGTTACAAATATTGGCAGAGCCTGAGAGGACCTGATAGGAGTTTATAAAATTGTGATGCGCATAGATTAAGTAGACAGAATATTTTTCCCGGGGTCAAATATTAGAATAAACATGTTGGATTCCGGTAAATTGGTCCACTGGTTAATTAGGCAGCCATTTATTTGGGACAACTCTTAAAGAACAAAAGCTAATCAAGAAAATAAATGGAATTCCCTTTATTTATTTGGGACATTATGTTGCTTAATTAGGGGACTGTTGCCAAACAATTTCCAACTAACTTCAATCACGTGAATTTGTGTGGCTGTTAGAAACTACACCATGCTAAAAGCAAGCAGTTTTTAAATAGCACTAGTTGCACATGATTGTGTTCAAAAAATGACTTTTGTCACTGATAGTCAGAAAGTAATAGGTGGAAAGACAAATTAGAACAGTTTTGCTCACTGTGGTTTCAAGTAGTCAGGCTAGAAGATGCCAGAAGCTATTTTAATACTATATAGTTAGGAACTATGAAGTATTTGAAGGCATCAGCAACCATCTAGAATGTTGCAATGGAAATGAAGATTTGGAGGATACAATCATGGAAAGCATTGTATGATGGCAGTCTGTTGGTTGCAATGGAGATCCATGACTTCTTCTATGCCTTGTCAAGTCCATCGCTTTCCACAAAGCGTTGCTGAATCGCCCTCATGGCTGTTGGACCTCACTGTTGATCTCATTTGCTCAGTCTGCTGGAACTGACTTCATGCGCTAGGGCAGGCAATTCCTATTTCACCTGGGTATGAGGCCCTCGGTGAGGTAGGGGATCTGCCTATCCCAGCGTGTGAAGTCTGGCCATGGCAGATTGAGCGGAAGGGACCAATTAATGGTCTAACGGTCAAGAAGGCAGGCCAGCAGGTGTTTGTGGAGTGCTAAGAGCACGACAAGGCACTTAGACGTCCTGGTCATCCACTGCAAGAGGTGGTGATTGCTTTAAACTCACCTGGCAGAAGGCAAAGGCAAATCACTGCTGTAACCTGCCACGAACATGATTTCCCAATATGGCGTGGAGGGAAATCGTCCACCAACTGGAAATTCCAGATGCGACCTAACAACGACAATGAGGCCTGCTGGCAACCTTCACCCTGTTTAGTCTGCCTGTGGAACTGAGGTACCAGGTCACATGCAAACAGCTACTTGGAGCCACAGGTGAGAGTTGAATGTCCAGTGGGGAGCAAAGGTGAGTGAGCTGCACCAGAATAGACACAACAAGCCCTTTCAGCAGAGGTGCTACCCCTCCCTGGACACTCTGTACATGGCAATGTATGCTGGATGAATTCCTCCATCAACAATTATTACATGGTACTGTAGTACTATTTATGTATTCTAATTCGTTTTCTATTTCATTTAAATACATGATATGTTATTCAGTTAAATGGTAGTTTTTCTTTTTTATACTTTTTTTAACTACTTCCATAAAACTTTGGCTAACTGGGACAGATGCTTAACTGGGCCAAAATGTACTCATCCTGAGGTGGCCCAATTAATCTGAATCCACTGTGCATGCATTTAAGGTAAGAGGGGGAAATTTAAGGAAGATATGTGGGGAAGATTTTTACATAAATGTTGTTAGGTACTGCCAAGGGTGGTGGTGAAAGTGGATATAATAGTGATGTTTAAGTGGCTGTTAGATGGACACACTAATATGCGGGGAGTAGAGGGGTTAGATCATGTGCAGGCAGAAGTGTTTAAGTTTACTTTGGCATCATGTTCAGTGCAGACATTGTGGGCTGAAGGGCTCATTCCTGTGCAGTACTATTCTATGTTCTATATAAAAGGACAGGAATTTTAAATTCAAAGAATTGCTAGACCAGGAACAAGTGTGAGTCACTGAACACAGGGACAGTGAGTGGGTGAGCTGGGTTTGAAGGCCAACAATTCTGAAGGAAGGGAAGTTCACAGAGAATGCAGGCAGAGTGGTTGGCTAGGTAGTCGGGTGGTTGGGGGTGAACAGCTCATCACAGGCCCCTTTGGTGCTGATGAGCTTTCTTGAGCTCCGATTTCTAAAGAGTTAAATCTTGTTCCGGTGTGAGCATTGAGGGCACTGTGTAGCAGAGACAAAGATCTCTATGTTTTTTCCCCTTTGAAATCCTAGCAGACTAGCTCAGACCAGAATAAGAACAAAACACCAAAGTTCAGTACAAGCACACCTGACCGATTTCTTTGTGAGGGAAAAAAAACTACAATTCAATGATCGACTCTAATTATTCTGGCTTGATGATTCCATTCCAAGTCTGATAGCAGTGCTGGGATTCAAATTACTTGCAGTTCTCGTACTGAATTAATGGGGGCATTTTCGGTAAACATGCCTCCAGATCATTTCTATAGAAGCCTGAGACTATGAACTTAGTCATGCACAGAAGAGAGGCTCTTCTGGATGAACATTCAAACCTTAGTTCCAGTACCACGTTACTGACGGATTGTGCCTTTGTTCAGACAGTATGTGGCTGATGCATTGTTTTCTTTGATTCTTTCTAAGACTCATGCATCAGAATCCCTTACATTGTGCGTGTGGTTCTCCTGGAAACACACACACACGCGCGGACCCTCAGGATTGGTGAGAAGCGAACTACAGACTGGCTGAAAGTTGAAATATTTATGGGGGAACTGAAGGGGGACTACTTAAGAGTTCTCGGAAGGTGGTGCCAGTGTGGAGCAAGCTGCCAGCAGAAAAGGTGGATGTGGTTCAGAGGTGACATTCAAGAGATGTTTGGATAGATACATGAATGAGAGAGGTATGGAGGGTTATTTTTGAGAGTAGGTAGATTGGACGAGGCAGAACAGATTAAATGGACTGAAGGGCCTGTTTCTGTGGTATAGTGTTCTTTGTCGCTATACAGAGAAGCATATGCAGACACATACAGATACACACATACATACAACTGAAACAGACCCTTTGATCCCCCATATCTATGCTGACCATAAAGTATGAATTGATATGAATCCTATTTACAAGCAGTTGATCTATAGCCTTACTGATTATCTATATAATTCAAAAATCTTGTGAAAGCCTCTGTTTCTACCATCGCTTCTGGCAGAATGTCTCTAATTCCAATAATTTTTTAGGTGAGAGGTTTTCTTCAAATCCATTCAAAACCTTCCATCCTGTACCTTAAACCTGTGCTCCCATATTTTAGACTTCTCTGCTGTGGGGTAAAGTTTCTCGTGATCTAATCCATCTGCAACCCTTGTCACCTTCATGCAAATCCCTTCTCAGGTCTCTCCATCCAAGGAAAACAAACCCACCCTATCCAGCCTCTCGTCATATCTAAACCTCTCTGTCCAGGCCTCAACCTGGTGAATTTCCTCTGCATCCTCTCCAGCACAGTCACATTCCTCTTGCAGTGTGGTGACTAGAACTCCAGCTGTGACCTAACTAATGTCTTATAATGATGTCCATGTTTTCAGATTCTATGCAGTGGTTAATAACGAGGAAAGACCAGACAGGCAGGGTCTGTTCTTCCTGAGACGACATGGGGAAGGCACATGAGATTATGAGAACTCTAGATAGGGTAGACAGTAAGAAACTTTCCCCCATATCAAACGTAGCTAAAATTAGAGGACATGGATTTAGAGTTGGACGTCAGAAATGAAATCAGATGGAGGACCTCCTTCACTCAGAGTGGTGAGAACCTTGCATACACTGCTGGAGAGAGATTTTAAAGCTCATTATCAAAGTATATATATGTCACCATACACAAACCTGGGATTCATTTTATTGAGGGCTTACACAGTAAATACAAACAACACAATCCAATCAATGAAAGATCACACCCAACAGGACGGACAAACAACCAGTGTGCAAAATCAAAGAATCATAGAAATCTACAGCACATTACAGGCCCTTCAGCCCACAATGTTGTGCCAACCATGTAACCTACTCTAGAAACTACCGGGTACCTAGAATTTCCCTAGCATATAGCCCTCTATCTTTCTAGGCTCCATGTACCTATCTAAGAGTCTCTTAAAAGACCTTATTGTATCCACCTCTACCACTGTTGCTGGCAGTGAATTCCACGCACCCACCATTCTCTGTGTAAAAAAACTTACCTCTGACATCCCCTCTGTAACTTCTTCCAAGCACCTTAAAACTATGTCCCCTTGTGTTAGCCATTTCAGCCCTGGGAAAAAGCCTCTGGCTATTTACACCATCAATGCCTCTCATCATTTTATACACCTCTATCAGGTCACCTCTCATCCTCCATCGGTCCAAGGAGAAGAGGCCAAGTTCACTCAACTTGTTCTCATAAAGCATGCTCTCCAATCCAGGAAACATCCTTGTAAATATCCTCTGCACTCTGTCTATAGTATCTACATCCATCCTGTAGTGAGGTGACCAGAACTGAACACAGTACTCCATCTGGGGTCTAACTAAGGTCTTATTTAGCTGTAACATTACCTCTCAGCTCTTGAACTCAATCCCACGGTTGATGAAAGCCATCACACCATACGCCTTCTTAACAACACTGTCAACCTGCGCAGTAGCTTTGATTGTCCTATGGACAGTGACCACAAGATCTCTCTGATCCTCCACACTGCCAAGAGTCTTACCATTAATATTATATTTTGTCTTCAGATTTGGCCTTCCAAAATGAACCACTTCACACTTATCTGGGTTGAACTCTATCTGCCATTTCTCAGCCCAGTTCCACATCCTATCAATGTCCCACTGTAACCTCTGACTATCCTCCAGACTATCCACAACACCTCCAACTTTTGTGTCATCAGCAAACTTACTAACTCACCCTTCTACTTCCTAACCAGATCATTTAGAAAAATCACAAAGAGGAGGGGTCCCTGAATAGATCGTGGTGTGGGTCTTGAGGCTCATGTACCGCCTTCCCAATGGCAGCAGTGAGAAGAAAGC
Organism: Hemitrygon akajei; assembly: GCF_048418815.1. NCBI lineage: Eukaryota > Metazoa > Chordata > Chondrichthyes > Myliobatiformes > Dasyatidae > Hemitrygon > Hemitrygon akajei. Next base: position 74,891,586 of record NC_133124.1, read on the forward strand.
ATGACCTGGGTGGTGGGGATCCTTGATGATGGATGCTGCTTTCCTGCAACAGCGTTCCGTGTAGATGTGCTCTATGGTGGAAAGGTCTTTACCCACGATGGACTGGGCCATATCCGCTGCTTTTTGTAGGATTTTCCATTCTCTACTTTTTGTAGGTTTTTCCATACCAGGCTTTGATGTAACTGGTCTGTACTCTCTCCACCACACATCTATAGTTGGAAGCAGAGTCACTGGCAGTGTTTTTGAGGTGTCTAAACGATCAAGTAGTGAAGACTATAGGCCAAATGTTGAAAGATGTGATGGTGCCCACTGGTCAGGGTGTATGGTTTGGGCCGAATGGCCTATTTCTGCGTTATATGATTCAATGAGTCCATGAAGGCAAGCACCGTGAAAACCTGAATCATCACCTTACATACCTCAGCTTTCACAGTTCTTGGACTTGCACATTTAGGGCCTGCTGTTCCTATCATTCTCTGTGTATGTTCTAACATTATTATTTCTTCCAAAGTGGATCGCCTCACACTTATCAGGGTTAAATTCCATCTGAGATTGTCTTACTCATTGTATTTACTCAGTAACATTGTACTGTAGCCTTTAAGTACTTTCCTTATGTAGCCCTCAGGTTTGGCCAGCATGAGCTTGTGTAGGGGAAGACAGCCTCTGGTCCAGCCAAACTGAGAAATCTCGTCTGGTGGATGCTGCATGATGTGTTTCCCAGTTACAAATCCGCACCATAAAATATCAGACAGTACATTATATGCAATTAAATGGTTGAACTTTATAAATCTTAATCTGACTATAGGGTTAGTAAAGAAATTTTAAAAAGGGCCCATTTTAATGAAACAGTCTAAAGTGCACGTTGGAGCTCACGGTTCCATCCATTCGTTCCTCATCGACCTCCTCCGAGTGTTGCTGACCCCCGGACCCTCTCTCCAAGTCCACTCTGTCCGGCAGTCTACCAAGTAAATGAATTAGAGTAAGTATATATGTATATTAAATAGTTAAATTTAAAAATAGTAGTGCAAAAACAGAAATAAAAAAGTGAGGTAGTGTTCATGAGTTCAATGTCCATTTAGAAATCAGATGGCAGAGGGGAAGAAGCTGTTCCTGAATTTCTGAGTACTGTATCTGCCTTCAGGCTTCTGTACCTCCTCAGATGGTAACAAGCATGTCCTGGATGATAGGGGTTCTTAATAAAGGATGCTGCCTTTCTGAGGTACTGCACCTTGAAGATGTCTTGGATACTACGAAGGCTAGTACCCACGATGGAGCTGACATCTTTCTGTGTAATTTTACAGCGCCAGTGATGTCAGTCCAACAGTAAGATGGAAGTTGTTTCTCGTGGTTGTCATGTAATACATTGTACTGTTGCTGCTAAGTTAACAAATTTCATGATATGCCAGTGTTATTAAACCTGATTCTGAGTTGGTTTAACCCCATTCCCCCTCTCTTTATTCTCTTGAGCCCCTGCAAGTTATTCTGTCTCACATATACCTGTCAGCTTCCCTTCTTACCATGAGAGCAGACTACAGCATCTGGAGCAGAGGGGTAGGGGTAGTCGGAGAGGGGGATGACCCACATAACTATGAGGAGAGTGTAGATTCAGCATCCCCAAGTTCGGAATCAAACCCTGGTGCCTGGGCAGCAGTCAAACATGAATATCTTTTTGCAGGTAGTCATTGGCAGAGAAGTGGCAGATTGAGGCTAATCTGGCCAAGAGTAGGACGTTGCAATTTGTAAGATCAGCTGATCTGTCCAGCGTTGCGAGGATGATCGGTGAGGCTCGAGGCCGTGGATTCCTTTTGGGGGAAATTGAGGCTCACGGGTTACTCTTTTCTGCTGTTTTTAAGCAGTTTGATCAGGGTGATCAATGCAGACTGCAGTTGGCTAGCAGCACGGAACCGAACTGAACTAAGCTGAATACTCTTGCACTCCTGATTTGATGTTTGATGTTCCACGTCTTGTTCACTCGCTATTTACATAATTTGTTCTTTTTTTGCGCATTGGGCGTTCGATGTTTTTTTTGAACGGGTTCCATGGTGTTTCTTTGTTTCGTGGCTGTCTGTGGGAGGATGAATCTCAGAGTTGTATTCTGTGTACAAACTTTGATAATAAATGTATGCTGTATCTTTGAATGTAGAATACTTAACAGTGCTGATGTACAGAAGGATCTTGGGGTTTTAAAACATAGCTCTACAAAAGTGACTGCACAGGTTGATAGGGCGGTCATGAGGCTTACGGCAGTATGCCTGTCCTTATTATTCACAGCACGATATGCAACGTAGGTGGCATGGTAGCACAGTAGTTAGTGTAACACTTTACAGTGCCAGCTGTAAGGTCATGTTTAAATTCCCGCTATTGTCTGTAACAAATTCACATGTGGAGTGCAGAGGAGATTTACAAGGATGTTGCCTGCATTGGAGAGCATGCCTTATGAGAATAGGTGGAGTCAACCTGGCCTTTTCTCCTTGGAGTGACAGAGGATGAGAGATGACCTGATAGAAGTATATAAGATGATGATAGGAATTGATTGTGTAGGTAGGCAGAAGCTTTTTCCCAGGGCTGAAATGGCTAACACGGGAGGGCATAGTTTTAAGGTGCTTGGAAATAGGTATGGGGGGATGTCAGGGGTAAGTTTTTTTACACAGAGCGGTGGGTGCGTGGAAAGCACTGCCAGTGATGGTGGAAGAGGCGATACAATAGGGTCTTTTAAGAGCCTCTTAGATAGGTACATGGAGCTTAGAAAAATAGAGGGCTATGTGGTAGGGAAATTCGAGGCAGTTTCTAGAGTAGGTTACATGGTTGGCACAACATTGTGGGCCAAAGGGCCTGTAATGTGCTGTAGATTTCTATGATTCTATGTTCTCTCCGTGACAGTATGGGTTTCCTCCACGTGCTTCGATTCCTCCCGCATTCCAAAGACAGACAGGTTAATAAGTTTTAGGTATTCTATATTGTCACTTGCGAGCTGCTCCAACACATCTCAGACTGTTTTGGATGTTGATGCAAACAATGCATTTCACTGTATGTGTCAATGATTTGATGTACAAAAGCTAATCTTTTTAAGATCTTTAATCTTCAGTGAAGGAACCTAGTCCAAGAGTCAGGAAATTATGGTGCAGCTTTATAAATCTCTGGTTTGGCTGAATCTGTTATTTTGCGTTCAGCCAGCATTCAGTTCTGGTTGCCTCCACTATAGAAAGGATGTGGACGATTTGGCGAGGGTGCTGATGAGATTTACTAGGATGGTACCTAGATTAGAGGGTAAGCATTAAAAGGAGGGGTTGGCCAAAAACGGGTTGTTTTCTCTGGAGTGACAGAGGCTGAGGGGAGATCTGATAGAAATTTATAATGTTATGAAGGCATAGATAGAGTAGACAGCCAATATCCTCAGAGTTGAAATGCCTAATACTAGAGGGCATGCCTTTCAGATTAGAAGGGCGTAAATTCGAAGAGATGTGCACGACAAGTTTTTAACGTAGAGAGTTATGGATGCCTAGAATTTGTTGCCTGGGTGTAGTGGAGGCAGACATGATAGAGGTGTTCATGAGACTCCTGGATAGGCACATGAAGGTGCAGAGAATGAAGGGATATGGACAATATTTTGGCAGAAGAGATTAGTTTAGTTTGGCACTTAATTACTACGGTAGTTTAATTAGTTAGGCATAACATCGTAGGTGGAAGGGCCTGTTCCTTTGTTGTACTCTTCCATGTCCTATAGAGTCATACAGCAGGGAAAACAATCTTCCTTAGTTACAGATAACGTTAACGTTTTAGATTCTGAATTTCAAAGTTTTATTGTGCGTCATAGACACTACTTACTCAGGGTTTCCAGTTGCACCCAGTTCCTCTATTGTTAGCTGAGTGGGAGTGGGAGGAGGATGTGAGCGAGGTGGGGTTATGCAATTAGTCCATATGATCACACACAGCCTACACTTCACAGAGAAAGATTTACAGCTGTTACCACCTAGTGTAAACACCATGGAAACACTTCCATTTTTGGTGGCTTCTTTCACATAGACACAAAAGATTCTGCAGATGCTGGAAATTCGAGCAGCACTCACAAAATGCTGGAGGAACTCAAAGTTGAAAGTTCTACGTAAATTTAAATATCGAAGTACGTATACATCACCATATACTACCTTGAGATTTGTTTTAATGCAGGCATTCACAGTAGAGCAGAGAAATACAACAGAATCGATGAAAATCTACAAAGACTGAGAAACAACCAATATGCAAAAGAAGACAAACTGTACAAATGAATATAAATAAAAAACTCAAAGAACATGAGCTATAGAGTCCTTGAAAGTGAATCTATAGATTGTGGAATCTGTTCAGCGCGGAAATGAGTGAAGTTATCTACGCTGGTTCAGAAGCCCGATTTGTTGAAGGGTAATAACTGCTCCTGAACCTTTTGGTGTGGTACCTCCTTCTCGGGAAGAGAGTACAGGCTGAGTGGTGGGCGTCCTTGAAGATGGATGCTGCTTTTTTTCAGCAGTGCTCCTTGTAGGTGTGCTCACTGGCGAACTCAGCAGGTCAGGCAGCACCCATGGAGAGCAAAAAGCAGTTGGTATTTTGGGCCGAGACACTTCATCAGTACGTGATAGGAAGGGGGGCAGAAGCCAGAAGGATCGGTTCTTATCAGGCTGTATAATTGCATATCTAATGTACTTTTGAAGCGATGGTCCGTGCTGCATTGCTCTGAAATTCTATGACTCTAGCATCCAATGATTCAATACTGGTAACACTTCTTATCTTGCAAGTATCAGAGAGAAATCTGTTTTTCTAGAAGTTATTAAAAAGTCAGTATGAAGTGATGTTGCAGATGGATTTTAATTCCTGCTGAAATGACAATGCATATCACACTGCTGTTGAAACTCCAGATATCACAACCGTACACTTACTATCCACATAGCTTTGTTCATTATTCTTTCTCCTCCCCTTCTCCATGACAATTACATCAGAAATTGCTTCTTATAACTCACAAAATAAGTTCGCATGGTTTGCTCCTAGTGAAAGTATGTTACTTATTTATTTTATACCATATTTTGCAAATCCCTTCATGATGTTTGCCTTCTTTATCTCTGTAGCATCCTCCTGCCTTACAACCCTTCCCGGGTCTCTGCGTTCATTCAGTTCTGACTTTTTAATCCGTCCCGTTTCCTGGACTCCACTATAGTCACATCAGTGTCCAGCTGTCAAGGCCATTAGCTTTGCAATTCCTTCTCTCAGCTTCTCAAACTCTCTGTCAACCACGACAATGAACCTTAAAATCTACTTCTCTAATGTAAGCTTGAAGACGCAAACTTCCAGGCCCAACAACAGCTTCTATTTTGCTCCTTTAAGACTTTTGAATGGACCTCTTGGAAGATAAAGATGGACTCTTGATCTCACAATGTACCTTGTTATAGCCTTGCACCTTATTGTCTACTTGCAGTCCACACTTGCTCTGTAAATATAACACAACATTTCCGCATTCTGTTATTGCTTTTCAGTTTGTATTATTTAAATGTAATTTTGATTTGAAATATCTGAATGGATGGCATGCAAAAATATTATTTATTTATTTACTTTTATTCAGTAACATGATGTTCGGGCCTAATGAGCCCTTGCTACCACATACACCCATGTGACCAATTAACTTACTAACCCGTACATCTTTGGAAGAAACCCTGTTACAAGGGGGGTGTTGAGAGCGGACCCAAGTGCAGGACACAGACACAGGGGTAGTATAAACAGAACTGGGTTTATTGATAGTTACTATGAAGGCCAGGGAGCAAGGACAAAATGTCAACATGGACGTAAACGCTGGATAACAAACCGGTAAAACCTGGACTAGGACTTGGACTCAGACTCGGGACTTGGATCTCGACTCGGACTGGGAACTTGGATCTCGACTCGGACTGGGAACTTGGATCTCGACTCGGACTGGGAACTTGGATCTCGACTCGGACTCGGGACTTGGATCTCGACTTGGACTCAGGACTTGGATCTGAACTGGGTTTGGACTTGTGATTTGGATCTTGGCTTGGACTCGGAACTTGGAACATGGATTGGAGCCTGGAACTGGAACACAGCTTGGAGCCTGGAACTTGGACTAGGACCACAAGCCTGGACTTGGACTAGGATTTGGGCAATGAGGAGACAGAATACCCAACTCGGAGTAGCGGCAAAGGGCCGGACCTACTCAGCTGGAAGGATTTGGACAACAAGGAGACAGAACCACACAACGACAGACCATTCGTAGCTAGGCTCAGAGTGGCCTGCAACACTCAGCTGGACAGCAGGCTCTCGACTTGACCCCAGGAACTTGACTTGACTCTGGCTCAGAACTTAACTTGGGCTCGGAACTCGACTTGACTCCGGCTCGGTACTTGGCTTGACATGACTTGACTTGAGCTTGGAACTCGAATGGACTTGACTCGGGGTCGGAACTTGACTTGACTTGACCCAGGAACTGTGGATGACAGGCTCCTGACTCGAGACAGTCTCAGCTGGCCACAGAAACAAAAGAATTCGTACTTTACTCGGAGCAGTGGCAAACAGCTGGCAACTCAGCTGGACATGAAAACAACTGAGTTCACTAAGCAGCCACAGGCACCGAAGCAACTAGTGTCCACGAATCTTGGCGGTCCCGGGGTGAACATAGCCGCAGTGGCTACGGTGAGATGACTTGTTTCTGGTGACGAACTTCTGGTGATGGTCCAGCAAATCTCCGCTGTAACCCGGAGACTTTATGTCGCCAGTATGAAATGAAGATCAGGTGCCTTAATCAAGGCACCCAATGGAACACGGGGAAAAGGAAATAACTCGAATGAGGAATCCATGGACTGGACCGTGACAAATCCATGTGGTCACACGGAGAACTCCTTACAGACTGCAGTGGAGTTGAAACCAGTTCACTGGTGCTGTAAGAGTGTTATGCTAACCACTATGCTACCATGCCCCCTAATGTGACATAATATAGTAATTACTAATTAGGGAGCAGACATTATCTCCATGTTGAAATATGCTGATGTTCATTCATCATCATGGGTTCTAAATCTAGGAACTCCATCCACAATAGAACCTTCACCAGAAAGATTACAGCAAGTCAAGAACATAAAACATATTCTTAGAGTTTAGGAGACTGAAGAGTGACCAGGTAGGAATTATATGATCCTGAGAAACATAGACAGGGAAAATGCACACAATGTTTATCCCAGTAAAGACTAACTCAAAACTAGGAGGCATAAGTTTAAGGAGAGAGGAGAAAGGTTTTTAAGGGACCTGAAGAGCAACTTCATGCAGAGGGGATATGAAACAAACTGCCAGAGAAAGTAATTGAGCCTAATAAAGTTTATAAAACATATGGATGGGTACATATACAAAGGAGATTTAAAGGGATATGGGGGGAAACCCAGGCTAATGAGACTTTTACCTTGGTTGGTGTGGATGAGTTGAGTAGAAGGGTTTATTTCCATGCTGTACAACTCTGATTCTATGACTCTTAGAAAGTAGCTCACCACCACATTCTCAAAGAATGTTTGGGGAATAGAGCAACAAATGCTATCACTGCCAGAGATGCCTGCATCCCATCCAAAAGAACAGGAGGCCATTCAGCCCTAATCCATCACTCAATAGGTTCTTTTCCTTCCTGAACAGGGCAAATGTTGAAATGTTTACTCTATTGGAAGAGTCTTGGATAAGGGGACATCGCACAAGGTGAGGAGCAATCCTTTACAAATGAGTTATGTGGGATCCTCTTCTCACAGAGGGTGATGAATCCCTGGAATTCTCTCTCCCAGAGGACTGTAGAGGCTAGATTATAGAGGTAGTTAAAGAAGAAGGGGATAAGTGAAAGTCTGGGAAATTGAGAGTAATGGGGGAACTGGCACAGATGAAGAGATGAGATCAGGTCTGATCGGCCAAGATCAAATTGAATGTTGGGGCAGGTTTGAGGGGCCAGGTGGCCTACTCTCCCTCCTATTTTCTCGTGCTCTAGTGAAATGTGAACCCCGGCACCCTCTCTGTAGATGCCACCTGACCACATTAGGTATTCTAGTGTTTCTTTCATTGTATGTCAATCTTTTAGCAATAAAACCCTATATTACCACACCTGACTCTCCCTCTCTGTTTCTTTCCACATATTTTGTGAAGATCTGTATTTCTTTAAATCCTCCACCTTTTTTTTAAAATCATTTTAAGCAGTAATTTTGGAATTCTCCTTTCGATTATGAGGGGTAAAGCATACAACTGTGCAGCTTTATTGCTCAATGCCTCATTAGAGACAGGCTATCAGAAACTAATCCAAGACGATCAATTCAATTAAGGTTATCCTCCCAAGGTGTCATTCTACTGGACATACGTATGTCAGAATCTTTAATTTTCAGCTGTCAATTAGGCTGATGAAAGCAGAACACCAACTGCAGTCCACACTTTGCTTTCCACTGGTTTCCAGGTCATGGCAAGGACACCTTGCTTGTTAGCTGCATTTGCAAGACTACAGCACATGAATCAATCCACTTGTCTGTAATCTTGACAGGTTTACAACTCATTTAAGCTTGTGTAGAATGTGGTATGAAAGTCCCGAGTCTTAATCTGGTCCCTCAAGCTCCAAACCAATTGGCAAAGCACTGGAAATCTTGAACTTTTTGAATATAATCACTAAGTGGCTCCTTAAAAAAACTTGTTTCAAAGGTTTGAAAAGATCTCAATGTTTGAAAGACAAAGACAAAGAAAAGAGAACAGTAGCATGTTGTGTCTGGGTTGGCTCTTTCCACTTGAAGCCTATAACAAAGGATTGGAGAGTCAAGACATGTGAATACATCTCTGACCTTTGTTGAGCTGGTTTTACTGGCATTTGAGAAAGGAATGTTGTTGGGAAGAGGCGGAGATTCAGAGGGGAATTTTCCTGCACCAGAAAGAAATAGTCAGAATGGATGAGAAAGTCAGCCAATGGCATCCAAAGTCACTCTGCTCATGACATATCTCTGCAATGGGAGATACAACTTTTAAAGAGGAGAGCACTCTGCAAACAGTCAAACTGATTCTCCCACTGGAGTACAGGAAACTAATCACAAATCCTTTGTTCCGCTGTTAGAACAACAACCTAACTCTTAACTCTTAAAGTCAGCAAATGAAACAGATGACTATTGATGTAAGGAAGCAGGGAAGTGACCATAAAACAGAATTGCTGTAGGGATTGTCCACAGCTTCAGGTTCCTTTGGGTCCATATTACCAGCAACATCACCTGGTCCTTCCACACTAATGTGGTCATCATGAAAGTACATAAGAAATAGGAGTAGTGGTTGACCATTTGTCCTGTTAAGCTTGCTCTGCCATTCAATAAGATCATGGCTACTGGACTCAGCTCCACTAACCCACCTTTTCCACATAGCCCTTTATTCCCCTGCTCTGCAAAAGTCAGTCTAACTGTGTCTTAAACATATTTTATGAGGTAGTGTCTACTGCTTCCCTGGGCAGAAAATTCCACAGATTCACTGCTCTCTGGGGAAAAACAGTTTCTCCTCATCTCCATTCTAAGTCTTTTCTCTTGAATCTTGAGGTGATGTCCCCTAGTTCTAGTCTCACTTACTATTAGACGCAACTGTTTGGCCTCTATCTTATCTATCACTTTTGTAATTTTATATGTTTCTTTAAGATCCCCTCTCATTCTTCTGAATTCTAGTAAACATAGGTCATCGGACATAGAACATTGAACAATATAGCATATTACAGGTCTTTTGACCCGCGATGTTGTACTGATGTTTTAACTTACTCTAAGATAAATCTAATCCCTTCCTGCCGCATAGTCCTTCATATTTCTAAAATCCAGGTGCCTAACTAAGTTTCTTAAGCATCCCTAATATATCTGCTTTTATCATCCCTCCCGGCAGCGTAATCTGTACACTCACCACTCTCTTTTTAAAAAGCCTACCTTTGACAACCCCCCTATACTTCCCTCCAATCATCTTAAAATTATGCCCTCACATTTAGTTAATCTATAGACATTAGTAGCCATTCCCACCCTGGAAAAAAAAGTCTCTGGCAGTCCACTTGAACTAATCCTCTCATCATCTTGTACACCTCTATTAGGTCACCTCTCATCCTCCTTTGCTCCAAAGTGAAAAGACCTAGCTCGATCAACCTCTCCTCATAAAACACGTTCTCTAATCCAGGCAGCATTCTGGTAAATCTCCTCTGCACCTTCTCTAAAGCTTCCACCTCCTTCCTATAATGAGGCAACCAGAATCGAATACAATGCTCCAAGTGTAGTCTAACCAGAATTTTATCGAGCTGCATCATTACCTCAATGCTCTTGAACTGAAACGCCTGACTAATGAAAGCCAACACATCATAACCAACTTGCAGTGAAGCTTTGAAGGATCTATGGATGTGGACCCCAAGATCCTTCAATCCTCCACACAGTGAAAAATTTCTTTACTTTGGCCTCTTACCACTTTTCCTCAACTGCCTGCCAACTCCCCGGTGCCTCTCCTGCCCTTTCTCACATGGTCCACCCTGCTCTCCTATCAGATTCCATCCTCTCCAGCCCTTTACCTTTCCCACCCAACTGGCTTCACCTATCACCTTCTAGCTAGTCCTGCTTACCATCTGCCCCCACCTTTTATTCTGGCATCTTTTCCCTTCCCTCCCATTCCTGAAGAAGGGCCTCGCCCTAAAACATTGACTGTTTATTTATTTCCTTTGATGCTGGCTCCCTTCAACATTTTGTGTGTGTTGCTCTGGATTTCCAACATCTGCAGAATTTCTTGTGTTTAAGAATTTCTTTGTTCAGGATTAATGGCAGGATTCTTAGTAGTGGCAGGATTTTTAACATAGAGTCCCAGGCAACTCAAACTCTCTTGATAGGTTATTCCCTATTATCTCCTGAATTAACCTGGTGAACCTCCTCATCATGGTCTCCAAAGTCAGTATATCTATCTTCAAGTACAGAGACCAGAAATGCATGAGGACTCCAGGTACTGCCTTGCCAGTACCCTGTACAGTTGCAGCATAACCTCCCTGATCATAAATTCACTCAAACCTCTATGGATGGACTGTAAAACGTATCTTGACAGGCTACACCTCAGACTGGTGTGTCAACTGCTCTGCTCTGGACTGATGGAACGTGCAGAGAGTGGTTAACACTGTCTAGTCTGTCACAGGCTTCACTGCTGCCTTCCAACCAATCTATCTTCACAGTGCATTGCATCAGTGTGGTAAACCATGTATATCTGTCTGGACACGCTCCTCTGCTGACTGCTCCTGTGGCTCCTCCCACAGACCCCTGGATAAAGGTGATTGTGTCTCTTCTCCTCCCACAGTCATCCAGCATGGACGTGATCCATTTTGCTGCTAATAAAAGCCTTTCAGTACTTACTCTACTTCCAGTCTACAGCGCCTTACAGGCCTTTTGGCACACAGTGTTGCATTGGCCTTTTAACCTACTCTAAGATCAACCTTCACTACCTCATAGCCCTCCATTTTTCTATCATCCATGTATCTATCTAAGAGTTACTTTAATACCCTAACAAAACCGTCTTTACCACCACCCCTGGCAGCCTGTTCCACGCATTCATCATCGCTGTGTAAAACAGTTATTGCTGACATCCCTCCTATACTTTGCTACAATCACTTTAAAATTTTGCCCCCTTGCAATGTTCCCTCTGATTTGTTATGATCAGTGTGCGCAAAAATCTTGTGCTTTGCAATTATTTGCCCTGTGATAGCAACATGTGTTCACTGAATAATTTTATTAATAAAAACAATATAAATAAGCCAGTTCTAAAATATGCAAACAAATTGCAAACTCCACATTGTGAACACTGTCCACACCAGAAACAGGAAAAGGAAATATGATTATGTACGATCATGAAATATACTTATCGTGCCAACAAGGTAGAGGGTGACAACCATTTGTGCACTGTTTGAATTCCTTTGTGCACTATTAGTGAAAGATGTGTGTCCAGACGCACACCTTAGAGGGAACGTTGCCCCCTCGTATTAGCTATTTCCACCCTGGGAAAAGGTCACTAGCAGTCCATTTTATCTGTGCCTCTTATCAATTTGTACACCTCTGTCAAGTCACTTCTCATAATTCTCACAGACAATTCTCAGCAGGTCAGGTAGCATCAGCACAGAGTAGAACCCAGTTCATTGAATTTTCATCCTAACTAGCTAGCTCTGGCACATGGAAGCATTGGCTATCTGAAATATTTGCACTTATTGTTGACTCCTGGGAGTGCAGTGTGCCTGGTGCTATGATGTGGTGCTGTTCAATAAAGCACACATTTGACTTTGCCAGGGCAGTGTATTGCAAGGACCCACCATTCTGTGTTCAAAACAAAATAGTAATGGGGTGGCCAAAATTTAATGCAGTATACCAATGTGTCCTAACCAGAGTTTTATAAAGCTGCAAAATATCTTCTGGACACTTGAACTCAATGCTCTGACTAATAGATCGAGCATATCATACACCTCCTTTAGCACCTTATCAACCTGTATAGCACGTTCTGCGAGATGTGAACCTGGATGTCAGGACACCTTTTCAATTAACACTGTTATGGGTCTTTCCATGAGCAGTATACTGTCTCCTTATACTTGAACTCCGAAAGTGCCATACTTCACATTTGGCCAGATTAAATTCTATCTTTTTAAAAATGTATTCATTTATGGGGGATATGGCTGTCACCAGCTAAGCCAACAAATATTGCCCATCCCTAGTTGTCCTTGAGAAGGTGGTGATGAGCTGCCTTCTTGAACCGCTGCGGTCCCCGAGGTGTAGGTACACCCACAGTGCCGTTAGGGAGGGAATTCCATGATTTTGACCAAGCAACAATGAAGGAATGGCGATCTGTTTCCGAGTCAGGATGGAGAGTGACTTGGAGGGGGGATTTCCAAGTGGTGGTATTCCTAGATATCTACTGTTCTCATTCTTCTAGATGGTAGTGTTTGTGTGTCTGGAAGGTGCTGCGTTAGGAACTTTGGTGTGTTGTTGCTGTGCACCTTGTAGAGAGTACACACCACTGTAACTGTTCATCGATGGTGGAGGGATTGGATGCTTATGCAAGGGGTACCAGTCAAGTGGGCGGCCTTGTACTGGATGGTGTCAAGCTTCTTGAGTGTTGATGGAGCTGCACTCACCCAGGTGAGTGACGAGTATTCCATTACACTCCTGACCTGAACTTTGTAGATGGTGGACAGGCTTTGGGTAGTCAGGAGGTGAGTTACACGCCTTTGACCTGCTCTGTAGCCATGGTGTTTATATGGCTAGACCAGTCTGCCATTTATCTATCATTTGTCTGCTCATATTGCAAATGATCTCTGTCTTACTGTATCATTTTGCAATTTTCCACACTATCCACAACACCTCCGATCTTTGTATCAGCTGCAAATTTACTAATTCACCCATTCAGATTTTCATTCATGTCATATACGCACCTGAGTGTAATGCAAGGAAATAGTGCACTGTTAATGACAAGACCCTTAACAGTGTTCATGTGCAGAGAGAGAGATTAATGTTGTGCTGAAATGGGCTGAGAAATGGTAGATGGAGTTTAATCCTTACAAGTGTGAAATGATCCAATCAGAAACAAGATAAAATCTGCAGATACTGAAGTGATGCATTTTGCGAGTACTAATGAGGCTAGGAAATACGCCATATTGTAAATTGTAAATCCTCAGGAGTATTGAAGAACAGAAGAACCTTGGTGTACCAGTCCTTAGATTTTTGAAGATAATGTGATTAAAAAGGCTCATGCTGACCATTATATTGAACAGAAGGGAAAGGTGGTTTTGTCCAACTTCATAAAATATTGGTCAGATCTCAGCTGTAATACTGTGTCAATTTCTGGTCACCACTCAACAGGAAGGAAGTGACAGAGCCAGAGAGGGTGAAGAGCAGATTCATTGCGATATTGCCTGAAATGGAGTGATTCAATTCTGAGGAGAGACTGGAAAGGCTGGGAGGTAAAAGTGGAGGATATAGATTTAGGGTAATGGATAAACAATTTAGAGGTGATATTAGTGGGACATTTTCACCCAGAGAGTGAAGAGTACCTAGAACATACTGCTGGAGAGAATGGAGGAAGCAGAGTTACTGACAACATTTAAAAAGTATCTAGATTGGTCTTTCCTGTAGATATGATGGGCTGAATCACCTGTTTACATGGTGTAGGACTCTAAGGCTTGTTCAGTGAGCACCAGAGATCAAAGAGAAATCAAATGCAAGAGAAAGATCAAAGAGCACTAAAAGCTGCAAAGGAGCATTAGGATATTCACCCCTGAGCTAAACTGAATAACTATGCAGATTTTAAGCTATATGATATATTTTTGAACCTTCAAGGTGCTGGGAAATCCTAAATCACTATCATAAAGACATCATGTTGTCAAGCTAATAAAGAACTATCAAGCACACATCAATGTGGTGGCAATATTCTGCAAAACTTTAGCTGATACAGCTAGCGTTCATTAGATTGCTCCCATTAAATCATTTAAGCACCATTCACTGTCTTAAACATAAATATTGTCCAAGGAGTTACTGCACGGATCATTTCAAACTTGTGCTCTTGCAAGGCAGTCAGTCTTTGAGTAGCTTCAGGAGATCTGTAAGAGCTGGGAGCATAACCTGATCATGCAGCCCAACGTCAAAGGTGATCTTTCCTTATCAACTCTCTTTATCCACATACTTCTCAATTCCCTTAGCATCCAAAATCAATCTCATTGCTTAAAATACTCAAATACAAAGCATTTGAAGATCTCCAATGTAGATCCATAATTCCAAAGATTTGCTATCTTCAGTGGGGTAATATTTCTCATCACCTAAATCTTAAATATTCAACTTCTCAACTAGAGTTCTGCTATTTGGCTCTTGAACGTCCATTCCAGAGAAAGAGCCACTTAGTACCTAATGTTAGCAGAGTGAGCGATTGCAAGTTCCCTGAAGTCAACATCTTTGAAGATCTATCCTGGGCCCAACATACCAATACAGCTACAAAGAAGGCACAACAGTAGCTATATTTCATTAGGAGTTTGAGGATATTGGGATGTCACCAAAATCACTTCCAAATTTGTACAGATATACTGCGGAGAACATTCTAACTGGCTGCATCACTGTCTGGTATGAGGTGGTGTGGGGGTGGGGAGGAGGGTTACTGCACAGGATCAAAATAAGCTGCAGCGAATTGTAAACTTAATCAGCTCCATCATGGGCACTGGCCTCTCTAGTATCCAGGACATCTTCAAGGAGTGATGCTTCAAAAAGGTGGCATCCATCATTAAGGACCCCCGTTGCCTAGGTCATACCTTGCTCTCACTGCTACCATCAGGTAGGAGGTACAGAAGCCTGAAGGCACACACTCAGTGATTCAGGAACAGCTTCTTCCCCTCTGACATCCTATTTCTGAATAGACATTGAACCCATGAACACTACCTCACTACTTTTTAATTTTTATTTTTGCACTACTTATTTAATTGAACTACTTAATATACATACTAACCTTAATTCACATTTTTTTTCTATTATGTATTTCATTTTATTGCTGCTGCAAAGACAGCAAATTCACAACATTTGCCAGGTGATACTAAACCTGATCCTGATTCTGATGTGTGAAACCCTCAGCCTATTGTACATGCATTCAACTCCATGGACTATCAGTCCATCCTTCACAGTCTCTCCTCCTAGGTCAAAACAACCAGCCTTTATCACATATTGTGGGACCTGAGAACTAGACTTGGTACTCAGGCTTATCCAAAACAATAAAACACTTGCAATTTCACTCCATTTACCTTTCTAATTGCTTTCTGAACCTGTACATTAAGTTGCAGTGACTTACATTGGGAAAAACAAACCAGAAGATTCCTCCAACCTCTGAAGTGTCTTTGCAACTTTTTGTTTCAACCTCTAAATTAACCAACTCCTCTTTGCTCCTTTAAGCAGCTCCTAAAACCTTAAGTCTAAAACATTTTTTCACCCAGCTATATTTCTCCTTGTACATCTTTGTTATGTTTTACCATAGTAAGGATGCTATATATAGAGATGTTTTATAAGTGTAACGTGATGTTGTAGCTGCATGGTAATGTGCTAACAGTGATTAGAAAGACAAATACTATTCACATATGCAGAAAGAGCAATTGTCCAATCAGCTTGTAGAAAATAAGGTGTAGCATTTTCACCCTACCAATTAACACTTTCAGACAGAGCCCTGAAGGTGTGATTTGCCTCTTTTCCTTACGTTCCACTAACATAAAGTAAAACTCGTTGTTATGTGCACACGTGCAATGAAGAACTTGCAGCAGCATCACAGGCACAGAGTATCGTATCTGTAGCATCACAAGAAGAGCATAAATTAAACACAATTTTACAAGAAAGAATGTAACTAAAAC
Organism: Hemitrygon akajei; assembly: GCF_048418815.1. NCBI lineage: Eukaryota > Metazoa > Chordata > Chondrichthyes > Myliobatiformes > Dasyatidae > Hemitrygon > Hemitrygon akajei. Next base: position 74,907,955 of record NC_133124.1, read on the forward strand.
AATAAAATACAAAGTAATATACACAAAATGCTGGAGGAACTTAGCAGGCCAGGCAGCATCAATGGAAAAGAATAAATAGTTGGCATTTCAGGCCAAGACCCTTCTTTGGGAAAAAAGAGATTATGTCAGAGCAAGAAGGTGGGGGAAGGGAGGAAGGTGTACAAGATAGCAGGTGATAGGTGAAACCAGAAGAGGGAGAGGGGTGAAGTAAAGAGCTGGGAAGTCAATTGGTGAAAGAGATGAAGGGCTGGCGAAGGGTGAATCTGATAGGAGGACTGAAAGCCATGGATGAAAGGAACGTTCTCCATAACCTCTGCTATCTCTGATGGGATCCTACCACCAAGAACATCTTTCACTTCCCCCCACCCCCATTTCTGCTTCCCTATACAATTCCCTTGTCCACTTGTGCCTCCCCACTGATCTCCCTCCTGGCACTTATCTTTGCAAGTGGAACACCTGTCCCTATACCTCCTCCCTCACTACCATTCAGGGCCCTAAAATGTCCTTCCAGGAGAGGTGCTACTTCACCTATCAGTCTGTTGGAATTGTCTACTGTATCTGGTGCTCGCGGTGTGGTCTCTTGTATATTGTAAAATCTAACATAGTTTAGAAGGTCGCTTTGCCAAGCACTTGTGTTCTGTCCGCTAGAAAAAGCAGGATCTCCTGGTGACCACCCATTTCAATTCCACTTCCCTTTCCCATTCGGACATATTAGTCCATGGCCTCCTCTACTGCCGTGGTGAGGCCGCTCTCAGGTTGGAGGTGCAACACCTTATATTCCATCTGGGTAGCCTCCAACCCGATGGCGTGAACATCGACTTCTCAAACTTCCGGTAATTGTCCTCCCCACCACCTCCTTCACCACCTTCACCACTTCCATTCCCATATCCCTCACTCACCTTATCTCCTTACCTGCCCATCACCTACCTCTGGTGCTCCTCCCCCTTCCCTTTCTTCCATGGACTTCAGTCCTCTCCTATCAGATTCCCCCTTCTCCTGCCCTTTATCTCTTTCACCATTGTCTTCCCAGCTCTTCACTGCACGCTCCCCCTCTCCCAGTTTCACCTATCACCTACCACCTTGTACTCCTTCCTCTCCTCCCTCCTCCCACCTTCTGACTTCGATTTTTAATCTCTATTCTCCAGTCCTGATGAAGGGTCTTGGCCTGAAAAGTTGACTGTTTATTCTCTTTCATAGGTACTGTCTGGCCTGCTGAGTTCCTCCAGCATGTTGTGTGTATTTGATTTCTAGCATCTGCAGATTTTCTCTCGTTTGCAATAAAATACATAGTGTCAAGTGATCTAAGTGGTCATACTGTTGCTATACTGAGGTGGTGATTACAGTTATGCATTTGGTTCAAGAAATAATGGTTGAAGGGAAGTAGCTGTTCTTGAACCTGGAGGTGTGAGACTTCAGGCTTCTGCACCTCTTGCCCAATATAGGCTGATTGAATCCTTATGGTATCAGGAAACTTGTGAGAACAATGGATGCAACAAAGGTTTTGGGCTCACACAGTTCCTTGATTCCATTGCATTAGGGCTTCAGTTGTGTTCCAGGACTAGTGTCTTTCCAGTCAAACTGTCCCATTGTAATTGACAGTCTCACCCCATTCCTCCCCAGGGAATCTCATATCATCACTCCAACTACAAACACAGTCATCCAGATGTCATTGTGTAAACTGAGTCAGGAGTGTCCTGTCCAAAAGAAACAGAACAAATCTACTGCTGCCCCTCAATGCACTCTGAATCACCACTATGGGAAGGATTCATCAGTTGTACAATCAAATGACACTTACTCACCCGATCAGACTCATTGGCTCTCAGTTTAGAATTTGGGTCTTATCACAGCTTTGGACTTAAAGACAGAACTCCCATGAAGGGAATTTCACTGAAATTTTCACTGTCACAGGGTGGTGAAGATGCCACCAGGGTACCGAGTATAGGAGTTGGAACATTTCTTGTAGTTGTATAAAACCTTGGAGAGACTGCACTTGTAATATTGTGATCGATTTTGGTTGCCCTGCTGTAAGAAAGACGCCACTAAAATGGAAAGGAGATTTAAGAAGATGTTGCCAGGAATCAAGACCCTGATTATAGTGGGAGGCTGCGCAGGCTACAACTTTACTGCTTGGCATGTAGGATACTGACGGATGCCTATGTAGTGGTGTATAAAATCATAAGTGGTGTAGACAGGGTGCAAAAACATAGTTTTTTTTTCCCCAGGAAGGGGAACTAAAAAACTAGAGGGCATAGATTTAAAATGAGAGATGGAAGATTTAGAAATGGCCTGAGGGGCAACTTATTCAGAAGGGGGAGAAGGTGGATCAATGGAGTGAGCACCCAGAGTAAGGGGTTGAGACTGGTGAATTAACTACATTTAAAAGGCATTTGGATAAGTTCATGGATCGGAGAGGTTTAGTCTGAACATAGGTGAAAATGGACTAGAGTTGTGAGCACCATGATTGTCATGGGTGAGTTGGGATTAAAGGGCCAGTTTCTGTGATGTATGACCTTATGACTCCATGTATTTTTGTTTGGAGTGATCTGTCTGGAAAGTTTTACACCATATCTTGGTGTATGTGACAATAATAAACCAATAACCAATTATCTCCTCAATGCTTTCTGAATCACCAGCAAAATGATGAATGACTATTACTCACCAATATCATGCTCATTGGCATTCAGTTTCAATTTTGGATCTCGTTACAACTTTGATCTGAACATGGACCCTGAGGGCTGAATTCCAGAGGCAATTTGAAGGTACCCAATGTCAGCAAGATCATGAAACTCATTGCAGACTTCAGGAACGGCAAGGCGGTAGAATGCACACCTCTGCTCATTGAGGGGTCTGTGGTGGGGAGGGTGAGCAGCTTCAACTTCCTGGGCACCAAAATCTTGGAAGATCTGTCCTGGGCCCAGCACATAGATGTAATCTTGAGAAGGCATGCCAGAGACTCTACTTCATTTGGAGTTTGACGAGATTTGCTATGTTACCAAAGACTCTTACAAATTTCTATAGATGTCCAGTGGAAAGCATTTTGGCCATTTGCTTCACTGCGTATGGAGGCTCCAGTGCCCAGGAGAGGGTTGTGGATTCAACCAGTTCTATCAAGTGCAGAAACCTTCCCACAATCAAGGATATCTTCAAGGCGAAGCACCACAAAAGGTGACATCTATCACCAAGGGACTTGCTCTCTTCTCATTAATACTATCAGGGAGGAGGTACAGGATCCTGAAGACTCTTACTCAGTGAATCAGAAACAGCTTCTTCCCTTCTCCAATCAGATTTCTGAATGGTCCATGAACCTGTGATCACTGTCTTCTTGTTCTTTATTTTCCACTTTTTATTTTTCAAATTTATAATAATTTTTATGCCTTTGTATTGTATTGCTGTTGCAAAACTACACATTTAACATCATATTAGTCAGTGATCAGAATCAGAATCAGGTTTACTATCACTGGCATGTGACGTGAAATTTGTTAACTTAGCAGCAGCAGTTCAATGTAATAGATAATATAAAATAAATATAATAATAATAATAAACATGCCCTGGGTGCTGGGGGTCTATAATAATGGACGCTGCCTTTTTGAGTCACCACTCCCTGAAGATGTCCTGGGTACTTTGTAGACTAGTACCCAAGATGGAGCTGACTAGATTTACAACTCTGCAACTTCTTTCAGTCCTGTGCAGTAGCTTACCCAGCCCCCCCATACCAGACAGTGATGCAGCCTGTCAGAATGCTCTCCACAGCACATCCACAGAGTGGATTTGTTGACATGCCAAATGTCTTCAAACTCCTAATGAAGTATAGTCACTGTCTTGCTTTCTTTATAACTACATCGATATGTTGGGATCAGGTTAGATCCTCCGAGATTTTGACACCCAGGAACTTGAAACTGCTCTCTCTCTCCACTTCTGATCCCTCTATGAGGATTGGTACGTGTTCCTTCGTCTTACCCTTCCTGAAGTCCACAATCACCTCTTTCGTCTTACTGACGTTGACTGCCAGGTTGTTGTTGTAGCACCACTCCACTAGTTGGCATATCTCCCTCCTGTACACCCTCTCGTCACCACCTGAGATTCTACCAATAATGGTTGTATCATCAGCAAATTTATAGATGGTATTTGTATTTGAGCTGTGCCTAGCCACACAATCACGTGTATATAGAGAGTAGAGCAGTGGGCTAAGCACACACCCCTGAGCTGTGCCAGTGTTGATTGTCAGCGAGGAGGATATGTTATCACCAATCCACACAGACTGTGGTCTTCTGGTTAGGAAGTCGAGGATTCAGTTGCAGAGGGAGATACAGAGGCCCAGGTTCTGCAATTTCTCAATCAGGATTGTGGGAATGATGGCATTAAATGCTGAGCTATAGTCGATGAACAGCATCCTGACATAGGTGATTGTGTTGTCCATTTGGTCTAAAGCCATGTGAAGAGCCACTGAGACTGTATCTGCCGTTGACTTATTGTGGTGATCGGCAAATTGCAATGAGTCCAGGTCCTTGCTGAGGCAGGAGTTCAGTCTAGTCATGACCAACCTCTCAAAGCATTTCATTACTGTCGATGTGAGTGTTACCGGGCAATAGTCATTTAGGCAGCTCACATTATTCTTTGTAGGCACTGGTATAATTGTTGCCTTTTTGAAGCAATTGGGAACTTCTGCCTGTAGCAGTGAGAGTCTGATTCTGATCCTGAATTTAGAAATAATTGTCTTTGGCATTAATACTGCCTTTGACTGAAGTCAATGTGAATTACAGATTGAGACAAATCTTACAAATGGTTGAGACAAAGGAAGATGTTAAGGCCAACATTTTACTTGAGGATCTAAGAACTGAAGTTGCTCAAGGCACCTGGTTCCTCTTTCTTAAGGTCATAAATGATAATAATTTTCAGTCCCATTCAAATTCCTAAGCAAATAAATATCAAAGTCAAATACAAAAGCAAGTTTATTGTCTTATGCACAAATACATATCTGCACACGTGCAATGAAAACCCTACTTGCAACAGCATCACAGATAAATAGCATCAGATAAGCAGCATTCACAAGAAAGAAGATTCAAGATTGTTTAATGTCACTACCAGTACACTAGTGTAAAGGAGAACAAATTAATTGTTACTCCAGATCCGATGCAGCACTCCACCCCAAAAATAATCACAATAAGGAACACAATCCTAAAAACACAAATAAATATAAATATGTAACATACAGTAGCTTATGTACGTTGACTGTATATCCATAAAGTGATGTTAGTGTCTGTACGTAAGGTGACTGACAGGAAATGATAAGGTATTGGTGGTTGGGGGTGTGGAGAGGTGGATTACTGGGTGGAAGTGTTGCTCAGTCTTACTGCTTAGGGCAAGTATTGTACCTGTTTTTGAGTCTGGTAGCTCTGGCATGGATGATATACAGCTTCTTCCCTGATGGGAGTAGGACAAACAGTCCATGAGCAGGGTGGGTGGGATCCTTCATGATGTCACTGGCCCTTTCCTGGCACCTTTCTGTATATATATGTGTGTGTATGTGTGTATATATTTATATCCTTGATGGTGGGTAGGCTGGTGCCTGTGATGCATAGGGCAGTTTTGACTACCCATTGCAGAACATTCCTGCATGCAGCAGTATAGTTTCTATACCAAGAAAAACATAAATTATACACATTTTTACAAGGAATAATGTAATTAAAACAATAAAAATAAATCCATTTTAGTGCAAAGAGAATAATGTGATCAAAGCATTGATAAACTATAGTGATCAGTGTTTTGCCGATTGACTCAAGGACCAAATGAAGGAAAGTAGCTGCTGGTGAAATGCTGGTGTGGGACCTCTGCCTGATGGTAACTGTGAGAAGATAGAATGGCCTGGATGGAGGACATCCCTGATGATCGATGTTGCCTTCTTGAGTCATTGCCTTCTGTAGATACTTTAGATGATATGATGTGATACTATCTGATGCATACCATATGGACAATTTGAGAGAGCTGAAGAAAACTGTTTTCACCCAGTAGATGGTAGAGTCTGGAACTCACTGTCTGAAAGAGGCTGAAGGCAGAGTCCCTCGTCGCTTCCAAGCAGTTCACAAATGTCCCATTGCTGAGCTGTAACTTGCAGGGTTGTGGACAGAGAGCTGGGAAGTGGCATTATGAAGGACAGATCTCCCTTTTGTCAACACAAACACATTGAGACAAATGTTTATGGTCTCATCACCACCTACAGCCAATCATCCAACCAGACAGAGACAAGCACCCTCATCATTCCTGCTCTGATGAATGGGTTTCCTTGATAAGATAGACTCTTAACTTCATAATCTATGGCTTTATGATCTTACACTTCATTGTCTTTCTGCAGTGCACTTTCTCTTCAGCTGCTATTATTCTGCATTTTGCTGTTGTTTTGCCTTTTGGTGTCCTGTGTAATGGTTTGATCTATATGAACAATATGCAAGACAAGCATTTCCCTTTATCTGGGTATATGAGACAATAATAAATCATTCTCAATCCAATTCCAATTCCAATTAAATTCTAATTCCATTCTGGGACATTAACTCTGTTTCTCTTCCTGTGGGTTCTGCCTCAGCTGCTGACTGTTCTTCTTGTTTTCAGAACATAGAACAGTACAGTACAGGAATGTACATTTCAGCCCATGATGTTAGGCCAAACTAATTAAACAAATAATGCTATGTTATTTTCATCCCATCTGCCCTCTCAATGCCCATTTCCATCTATTCTCTGCATATTCGTGTGCCTAACTAAGAGCCTCTTAAATGCCTCTGTTGCATCTGCCTGTACCGCTGTCGCTGGCCGTACATCCCAGCCACAACTCTCTTCATGTAAAAAACTCGTCCTGCACATTTCCCTTGAACTTACAGTACCTCCTTCTCATCTTAAATGCACGTCACCCAGTATTAGATATTTTGACCCTATCTACTCTATCAATGCCTCTTATTCATAATTCTAATTTGTCCTACCCACTCACCTTCCCTCTCACCTATCTCCTGCCAGCTTGCACTCCTCTCCCTCACTCCACCTTATTCTGGCTTCTCTCCCGTTCCTTTCCCGAGAGAAGGGTCTCAAGCCAAAATGTCAACTGCTTATCGCTCTCCACAGCTGCTGCCTTGCCTGAACACAATGAGGCAGATTGTGAAGTCAGGAGTATATTTTATCATATTAGGGGACCAGCTGTCTTGTAACAGTAGGGAAAAAGCTGACATTGAGCCTAGTGGGTTATGCTCTCAGGCCTCTGTATCTCTGCTCAGTAGGAAGGTGAAGCAGACAGAATGTCGGGGGTGGGTGGGGTCTTTGATTACACTAAGACAGCAAGAAGGGTAGAGACCGAGGAGATGAGACCGCTTTCTGTGGTGCTCTGAGCTTCCTCCACTAGTGAGTCCTAAAGAAAAGTCTCAGCCCAAAACATCGACTGTTTATTCCATTTCTCCCCACTCCTTCTATTATTCCATCACATCTACCACCCCTTTCCATCCTTTCTCAGTCCCTCCACTGCCTCTGTCCCATCTAACCTCACACAGCCCTACGCCCTCCACTACCCGTTTCCCACCCTCCACCCGCCCCCATCCAGTCATTGCCTGTAAGAAGCCTGAATGGTCTCCCAGTAATCACATGGGATTCCTTCGGGTGCGCCAGTTTTCTCCCAAGGATGTACTCATTGGTAAGTTAATTGGTAATTGTAAATTGTCCTGTAATTGGGCTAGGGCTGCTTTGTGGAAAGGCTCAAAGGGTCAAAGTGGCCTATTCTGCATTGTATCTCAATCAATAAATAAATCTCCCCATTCCTTTCACTGCTCCTCTCTGCCCCTCCCCCTCCTGTATCCCTCCCCCATCCACACTCATCGAGTTCTCTCCTGATCTGCACCTTCTGCTGTGGGTTTTGCCGACGCTTAGCTTGGAAATAAAGTGTGACAGGGTTGAAGCTGCAAGCCCGCCTTGGCGGCACTATTTTTAGATGCATACTGACAGAAAGCTCCCCTGAAGTCAAAACCTATCACGTTATATGCTGCATAACATTAGATGGAATAATTTAGACTATTTACTTCAAAGGATAATTCAATTAAAATATGACAGTGATTTGCATATTTTAGTTTGGAAAGAAAGAGATTGATTGACAGGATAAATGGAACTAATCCTGTCTGATTCCTCTCTCCAGTCCAGTTTACAGGGATATCTGGAGCAGAGTTTACCTAGATAGATCCTACTGTTAAAATATTCCAGCAAATTAGGATATCAGAGTGAAACCAAATTTAGTGGAATTGCTAGTTATGGAATTTAATTCTTAGTGAAGGCTTTTATAGCACCTCTGATCTTTCTAAGACTCTTGTGTAATGAAATAAAACCTTGCATTTATATTCCCCATTGTGTGAGTCTAGGAGATTTCCTGAAGAGTTGGTGAAATGGGACTTAAAGTATGGTGACTGTTATCATGCAGTGAAATGGAATTGTAACTTCACCCCTTAGAAGCAGCACAGCACTGGGCAGGCCATTCTGCCCATGATGCAGTGCCAAACCTGATGCCGATTTGTACCTAACGTTCTCCACCTGTATTCTATTCATGTACCCTCATTTCCTTTATATTCATAGAGTCACAGAGTTTCCAGGTACTATGGAACAGAAATAGGCCCTTTGGCCCATCTAGTCCATGCCAGCCTGATCTTCTGTCTAGACCCATCTACCTGCACTTCAATATATAGTATGCAATGGTGAGTGTCTCATATCCAAGGCCCCCCCCCCCCCCCAAGGCACGAAGTCAGAAGTCTGATGGAGCACCCCCCATTGCCTGGATGAGTGCAGCTCCAACAACGTTTAAGAAACTTAAGACCATTTTGAAGAGATTTGATATATCACCAAAGACCTGCAAATTTCTATAGATGTACCATGCACAGCATTCTGACCAGCTGCACCACTACCTGGTATGGAAGCACCAATGCACAGGATAGCAAAAGTTTGCAGAGGGTCCTAGACTCAGCCAGTTCCATCGCAGCCGTTCACACCCTCTTCAAAAGGCAAAGCCTCATGAAGGTGTCATCCATCACTAAGGACCCGCTTCTCATTACTACCACCAAGGAGAAGATACAGGAACCTGAAGACCTGCAATCAACCATTCAGGAACAGCTTTTTCCCCTCTGAATGGTCCAGGACCTCATGAACACTACCTCACTGTTCCTCTTTTCCACCTTATTTTTCACTGTAAATTATAGCAAATTTTTAATGTCTTTTGCTGCCAAGAAACAACAAATTTCACGACCTCTAACAGTGATAATAAACCTGATTCTGATTCTGACAACACTACCCACTTGACTGACACCCACACCCCACCCTAGACTTTGATTGACGGTGGCTGCAGTGTGTATCATCTACAAAATGCACTGAATACACCAGATTTACTGGCTGCTCTGGCTCGCTCATAACCATGGTATTCATTTGATTGATCTGGGTGAGTTTCTGGTCAGCAGTGACTCCAAGGATATTGATGAAAGAGAATTCAATATTGGCAATTTTATTCTTCCACACAAAGAGCAAAACTTTACACCCCCTCCTTTAAATATTTGTCCTGTCTGTTATCCGTTTGCCAGCTCTTCATTACCCACACACTTTTGTATTGTTGGCACATTTGTCTACAATACGGAATAACACGCAGATTGTGAGCAAGAGGAAGCCTATAGCCTTTCCTCACCTGGATCCACTCATCCCCTGCCAGCTCTTGCTCCACCCCTTCCCTCACCTCTCCGTCATGTTCATCTCCCCTCTAACTTCCAGTCCAGATGAAGGCTCTCAACTAAAAATTGCAACACTCCCCTCCAGAAGACATCAGGCATGGTGAGCAAAGAGTTGGTCAGACAGCTTTTTTAAAGTACCTTGCGGGGTTGGGGCAGGGGAGAGGTGCAGTGGCACAGCTGCCTCACCAGTCCTGTGACCCAGGGAAATCCCCTCCCTCCTGTGTAGGGGAGTGGCAGAATTTGGGGGAAATGGTTGGAATATGGGGGTTAGTGTTGACACAAGAGACTGCGGATGATAGGAATCAGCTTCAAAAAACAATCTGCTGGAGGAACTCAGTGGGTTGAGCAGAACCTGTGGATGTAAATGGACACTTAATATCAGGAGAGGACCCTTCATCAGAATTGGTGTAAATGGATATTTGATGGTCAGTGTGGACTCCAGATTCCTCACAATCTTGGGCACCAAGGACTGAAGAGTGACTGCTCTTTATATATCAAGGCTGCACTTGATTGAGTGCGGAAGCAAGGAATCTGAGGTAAACTGTTTAATGAGTATCAAGAGGAAAGCATGCCCTAGCCAGAGACATCACTGATGGAATTATCAGAATCAGAATCAGATTTAAAATCACTGGCATATGTCATGAAATTTCTTAACTTTAAGGCAACAGCACAATGAAATACATGATAAATGTAGAAAAAAACTGAGTTACATTAAGTATATATATGTCTATTAAATAGTTAAGTTAAAATAAGTGGTGCAAAATGACAAAATAAAATAGTGAAGTAGTGTTCATGGGTTCAATGTCCATTTAGAAATCGGATGGCAGAGGGGAGAAAGCTGTCCCTGAATCGTAGAGTGTGTGCCTTCAGGTTTTTGTACCTCTTTCCCGACAGTAACTGTGTGAAGAGGGCATGTCCTGGGTAGTGGAGATCCTTATCGATGGATGCTGCCTTTCTAAGGCCAAGCCTCTTGAAGATGTCTTGGATACTATGGAGGCTGTTACCCATGACAGAACTGACTAATTTTACAAGTTCCTGTAACTTACTTCAATCCTGTGCAGTAGCCTCCCACCTTCCCATACCAGGTGGTGATGCAGCCAGTCAGGATGCTCTCCACAGTACTTTTGTCAAAGATTTTGAATGTTTTAGTTGACAAACCTAATCTCCTCAAACTCCTACTGAAATATAGCCGTTGTCCTGCCTTCTTTATAGCTGCATTGAAATATTGCGTCCAGGTTAGGTCCTCAGAGATAGTGACACCAAGGAACTTGAAATTGCTCAATCTCTCCACCTCTGATGCCTCAGTGAGGATTGGTTTGTGTTCCCTTATCTTACCCTTCCTGAAGTCACAATCAGCTCTTTGGGCTTGCTGATGTTGAGTGCAAGATTGTTGCGACACCACTCAACTAACTGACATATCTTGCTCCTGAACAACCTTTTGTCACCATCTGAAATTCTGACAACAATGGTTGTATCATCAGCAAATTGATAGATGGCATTTGAGTCGTGCCCAGCCACACATGGGTGTAGAGAAAGTGGAGCAGTAGGCTAGGGATACATCACTGTGGAGTGCCAGTGTTATTTGTCAGTGAGATGGAGATGTTGTTTCCAATCTGCACAGATTGTGGTCTTCTGGTTAGGAAGAGAAGGATCCAGAAGGACCCTGCCAGAGTTGATGTGCATCTGATGTTGTCTCCAAACTCTCCTAGAATTGTTTCTTGGCTCTTGAAATAGCCCTCCGCAAGTCATACCTGGTTTTCTTATCCAGGTCTGGATCGCCAGACTTAAATGCCACAGATCTAGCCCTCAGCAGACTACGAACATTTTGGTTCATCCACGGCTTTTGATTTGGGACTATACAGTAAGTTTTCGTAGGCATACACTCATCCACACAGGTTTTAATGAAGTTGTTGACAACTGTGACACATCCATCCAGGCTTGAAGATGAATCCCTGAATACAGTCCAGTTCATCAACTCAAAGCAATCATGTAGGCACACCTGTGCTTCCCTGTCCATACTTTCTTGGTGCTAGTGCTGCAGTCTTCATTTTCTGCCTATACTCATGGAGTAGAAGTACAGCCAAGTGATCAGACTTAGCAAGGCTAAGTCAGTGTGCTGTTGGTAAAGCATTTTGCACATTGGCCCCGGAGAAATGCTGTTTCATTTGACTATATTCATGCAAGCTTGAATGATAATTAAACTTGAAACTTGAACTTGTCTGCCTGCAGGAGGGCCTTGGCATCATTCTCTCACAGACTGCTTCCTCGGTGGCAAATATCAGGGCAATGCCCGACAACCAGCTATCTTCATCTGCTTCATCAGTGACAATTGGATGTAATTACTTTACTATTTTCACCTGCACTGAGGTGCAGTGGAAAACTTGTGTTGCATACTGTTCATGCAAATTAAATCATACTGTAGTACAAGGTATAGTGTACCAGTTACAGAGAAAGTGCATTGCAGGCAGACAAGTAAAGTGCAAAGCCATAATGGGGTAGATTGTGAAATCAAGAGTGCACCTTATCAATCTAAGAGACTGTCTATAGACCTATAACAGTGGGTTAGAAGCTGACCTCGAGCCCGGTATTACGTGTTTTCAGGGATTTTGTATTTTCTGCCTTGGAGAGGGGAGAAGAGAGAATGAGTAGGTTGTGAGGGGTCTTTGATTATGTCCTCTCTTTCACCAAAGCAGTGAGGGGTGTAGACAGAGACAAGGGAGAGAGGGTGGTTTCTGTGATATGCTGAGCTGTGTCCACAGCGCAACGGGGATGATTAATAATGAGTGCACAGTGTTCAATTCAATTCACATCTCCCCAGCAAGTGAAGCAGCTGATGGCGGGAGAGCTGTCTTGCCTCGGTTGTTGCGTGAACAAAGCCCACATGCCCTGGACTGGCGTTTTGCCGTCGTTGGTGACGGAGACACCAGAGCTGCCTGAGTGCCTATGGATATCATGTTGGGTTGGCACTAGCGCCCCCTGTTGGTGCAGCCCTCCAGTGTTCACTTGGCAGAAGAACAAGCTGGAACAGGACAATACGGGCTATATTTTGTTCTCATTGTGACTGTATCCTTTCCTGAAATTTTTACCATATGTGCTACGTGTCACAGTAAGTGCTGCGTACAATGCGCTGTGCGCTGTTGGTAAAGTGTTTTGCACATTGGCCCTGGAGGAATGCTGATTCATTTGGCCATATTCATGTAAGCCTGAATGGTAGTTAAACTTGAAACTTGAACTTGTCTGCCTGCAGGAGGGCCTCGGCACCATTCTCTCACAGCCTGCTTCCTCGGTGGCAAATAAAACTTGTGCAACAGAAGGTGCAGGCAACAGCCATCACCAGCTGAGTGGAATGGGGAGAATTGGGTAGATGGGGTGAGTGCAGGGGAGTGAGGTGAATGGAATGGGGAGAGTTGGGTAGATGGGGTGAGTGTAGGAGAGTGAGGTGAATGGAATGGGGAGAGTTGGGTGGATGGGGTGAGTGTAGGAGAGTGAGGTGAATGGAATGGGGAGAGTTGGGAGGATGGGGTGAGTGTAGGAGAGTGAGGAGAATGGAATGGGGAGAGTTGGGTGGATGGGGTGAGTGCAGGAGAGTGAGGAGAATGGAATGGGGAGAGTTGGGTGGATGGGGTGAGTGTAGGAGAGTGAGGTGAATGGAATGGGGAGAGTTGGGAGGATGGGGTGAGTGTAGGAGGTGAGGTGAATGGAATGGGGAGAGTTGGGTAGATGGGGTGAGTGCAGGGGAGTGAGGTGAATGAAATGGGAAGAGTTGGGTGGATGGGGTGAGTGTAGGAGAGTGAGGTGAATGGAATGGGGAGAGTTGGGTGGATGGGGTGAGTGTAGGAGAGTGAGGTGAATGGAATGGGGAGAGTTGGGTGGATGGGGTGAGTGTAGGAGAGAGAGGTGAATGGAATGGGGAGAGTTGGGTGGATGGGGTGAGTGTAGCAGTTGAAGTGAATGGAATGGGGAGAGTAGGGTGGATGGGGTGAGTGCAGGAGAGTGAGGTGAATGGAATGGGGAGAGTTGGGTGGATGGGGTGAGTGCAGGAGAGTGAGGTGAATGGAATGGGAAGAGGTGGGTGGATGGGGTGAGTGTAGGAGAGTGAGGTGAATGGAATGGGGAGAGTTGGGTGGATGGGGTGAGTGCAGGAGAGTGAGGTGAATGGAATGGGGAGAGTTGGGTGGATGGGGTGAGTGTAGGAGAGTGAGGTGAATGGAATGGGGAGAGTTGGGTGGATGGGGTGAGTGTAGGAGAGTGAGGTGAATGGAATGGGGAGAGTTGGGTGGATGGGGTGAGTGTAGGAGAGTGAGGTGAATGGAATGGGGAGAGTTGGGTGGATGGGGTGAGTGTAGGAGAGTGAGGTGAATGGAATGGGGAGAGTTGGGTGGATGGGGTGAGTGCAGGAGAGTGAGGTGAATGGAATGGGGAGAGTTGGGAGGATGGGGTGAGTGCAGGAGAGTGAGGTGTATGGAATGGGGAGAGTTGGGTGGATGGGGTGAGTGCAGGAGAGTGAGGTGAATGGAATGGGGAGAGTTGGGTGGATGGGGTGAGCGTAGGAGAGTGAGGTGAATGGAAAGGGGAGAGTTGGGTAGATGAGGTGAGTGCAGGGGAGTGAGGTGAATGGAATGGGAAGAGTTGGGTGGATGGGGTGAGTGTAGGAGAGTGAGGTGAATGGAATGGGGAGAGTTGGGTGGATGAGGTGAGTGCAGGAGAGTGAGGTGAATGGAATGGGGAGAGTTGGGTGGATGGGGTGAGTGCAGGAGAGTGAGGTGAATGGAATGGGGAGAGTTGGGTGGATGGGGTGAGTGTAGGAGGTGAGGTGAATGGAATGGGGAGAGTTGGGTGGATGGGGTGAGTGCAGGAGAGTGAGGTGAATGGAATGGGGAGAGTTGGGTGGATGTGGTGAGTGCAGGAGAGTGAGGTGAATGGAATGGGGAGAGTTGGGTGGATGGGGTGAGTGCAGGAGAGTGAGGTGAATGGAATGGGGAGAGTTGGGTGGATGGGGTGAGTGCAGGAGAGTGAGGTGAATGGAATGGGGAGAGTTGGGTGGATGGGGTGAGTGTAGGAGAGTGAGGTGAATGGAATGGGGAGAGTTGGGTGGATGGGGTGAGTGCAGGAGAGTGAGGTGAATGGAATGGGGAGAGTTGGGTGGATGGGGTGAGTGTAGGAGAGTGAGGTGAATGGAATGGGGAGAGTTGGGTGGATGGGGTGAGTGCAGGAGAGTGAGGTGAATGGAATGGGGAGAGTTGGGTGGATGGGGTGAGTGTAGGAGAGTGAGGTGAATGGAATGGGGAGAGTTGGGTGGATGGGGTGAGTGCAGGAGAGTGAGGTGAATGGAATGGGGAGAGTTGGGTGGATGGGGTGAGTGCAGGAGAGTGAGGTGAATGGAATGGGGAGAGTTGGGTGGATGGGGTGAGTGTAGGAGAGTGAGGTGAATGGAATGGGGAGAGTTGGGTGGATGGGGTGAGTGTAGGAGAGTGAGGTGAATGGAATGGGGAGAGTTGGGTGGATGGGGTGAGTGTAGGAGAGTGAGGTGAATGGAATGGGGAGAGTTGGGTGGATGGGGTGAGTGCAGGAGAGTGAGGTGAATGGAATGGGGAGAGTTGGGTGGATGGGGTGAGTGTAGGAGAGTGAGGTGAATGGAATGGGGAGAGTTGGGTGGATGGGGTGAGTGTAGGAGAGTGAGGTGAATGGAATGGGGAGAGTTGGGTGGATGGGGTGAGTGCAGGAGAGTGAGGTGAATGGAATGGGGAGAGTTGGGTGGATGGGGTGAGTGCAGGAGAGTGAGGTGAATGGAATGGGGAGAGTTGGGTGGATGGGGTGAGTGTAGGAGGTGAGGTGAATGGAATGGGGAGAGTTGGGTGGATGGGGTGAGTGCAGGAGGTGAGGTGAATGGAATGGGGAGAGTTGGGTGGATGGGGTGAGTGCAGGAGAGTGAAGTGAATGGAATGGGGAGAGCTGGGTGGATGGGGTGAGTGCAGGAGAGTGAGGTGAATGGAATGGGGAGAGCTGGGTGGATGGGGTGAGTGTAGGAGAGTGAGCTGAATGGAATGGGGAGAGTTGGGTGGATGGGGTGAGTGCAGGAGAGTGAGGTGAATGGAATGGGGAGAGTTGGGTGGATGGGGTGAGTGCAGGAGAGTGAGGTGAATGGAAAGGGGAGAGTTGGGTAGATGAGGTGAGTGCAGGGGAGTGAGGTGAATGGAATGGGAAGAGTTGGGTGGATGGGGTGAGTGTAGGAGAGTGAGGTGAATGGAATGGGGAGAGTTGGGTGGATGAGGTGAGTGCAGGAGAGTGAGGTGAATGGAATGGGGAGAGTTGGGTGGATGGGGTGAGTGCAGGAGAGTGAGGTGAATGGAATGGGGAGAGTTGGGTGGATGGGGTGAGTGTAGGAGGTGAGGTGAATGGAATGGGGAGAGTTGGGTGGATGGGGTGAGTGCAGGAGAGTGAGGTGAATGGAATGGGGAGAGTTGGGTGGATGTGGTGAGTGCAGGAGAGTGAGGTGAATGGAATGGGGAGAGTTGGGTGGATGGGGTGAGTGCAGGAGAGTGAGGTGAATGGAATGGGGAGAGTTGGGTGGATGGGGTGAGTGTAGGAGGTGAGGTGAATGGAATGGGGAGAGTTGGGTGGATGGGGTGAGTGCAGGAGAGTGAGGTGAATGGAATGGGGAGAGTTGGGAGGATGGGGTGAGTGTAGGAGAGTGAGGTGAATGGAATGGGGAGAGTTGGGTGGATGGGGTGAGTGTAGCAGTTGAAGTGAATGGAATGGGGAGAGTTGGGTGGATGGGGTGAGTGCAGGAGAGTGAGGTGAATGGAATGGGGAGAGTTGGGTGGATGGGGTGAGTGCAGGAGAGTGAGGTGAATGGAATGGGAAGAGGTGGGTGGATGGGGTGAGTGTAGGAGAGTGAGGTGAATGGAATGGGGAGAGTTGGGTGGATGGGGTGAGTGCAGGAGAGTGAGGTGAATGGAATGGGGAGAGTTGGGTGGATGGGGTGAGTGTAGGAGAGTGAGGTGAATGGAATGGGGAGAGTTGGGTGGATGGGGTGAGTGCAGGAGAGTGAGGTGAATGGAATGGGGAGAGTTGGGTGGATGGGGTGAGTGTAGCAGGTGAAGTGAATGGAATGGGGAGAGTTGGGTGGATGGGGTGAGTGTAGGAGAGTGAGGTGAATGGAATGGGGAGAGTTGGGTTAATGGGGTGAGTGCAGGAGAGTGAGGTGAATGGAATGGGGAGAGTTGGGTGGATGGGGTGAGTGTAGGAGAGTGAGCTGAATGGAATGGGGAGAGTTGGGTGGATGGGGTGAGTGCAGGAGAGTGAGGTGAATGGAATGGGGAGAGTTGGGTGGATGGGGTGAGTGTAGGAGAGTGAGGTGAATGGAATGGGGAGAGTTGGGTGGATGGGGTGAGTGCAGGAGAGTGAGGTGAATGGAATGGGGAGAGTTGGGAGGATGGGGTGAGTGCAGGAGAGTGAGGTGTATGGAATGGGGAGAGTTGGGTGGATGGGGTGAGTGCAGGAGAGTGAGGTGAATGGAATGGGGAGAGTTGGGTGGATGGGGTGAGCGTAGGAGAGTGAGGTGAATGGAAAGGGGAGAGTTGGGTAGATGAGGTGAGTGCAGGGGAGTGAGGTGAATGGAATGGGAAGAGTTGGGTGGATGGGGTGAGTGTAGGAGAGTGAGGTGAATGGAATGGGGAGAGTTGGGTGGATGAGGTGAGTGCAGGAGAGTGAGGTGAATGGAATGGGGAGAGTTGGGTGGATGGGGTGAGTGCAGGAGAGTGAGGTGAATGGAATGGGGAGAGTTGGGTGGATGGGGTGAGTGTAGGAGGTGAGGTGAATGGAATGGGGAGAGTTGGGTGGATGGGGTGAGTGCAGGAGAGTGAGGTGAATGGAATGGGGAGAGTTGGGTGGATGTGGTGAGTGCAGGAGAGTGAGGTGAATGGAATGGGGAGAGTTGGGTGGATGGGGTGAGTGCAGGAGAGTGAGGTGAATGGAATGGGGAGAGTTGGGTGGATGGGGTGAGTGCAGGAGAGTGAGGTGAATGGAATGGGGAGAGTTGGGTGGATGGGGTGAGTGTAGGAGAGTGAGGTGAATGGAATGGGGAGAGTTGGGTGGATGGGGTGAGTGCAGGAGAGTGAGGTGAATGGAATGGGGAGAGTTGGGTGGATGGGGTGAGTGCAGGAGAGTGAGGTGAATGGAATGGGGAGAGTTGGGTGGATGGGGTGAGTGCAGGAGAGTGAGGTGAATGGAATGGGGAGAGTTGGGTGGATGGGGTGAGTGTAGGAGAGTGAGGTGAATGGAATGGGGAGAGTTGGGTGGATGGGGTGAGTGCAGGAGAGTGAGTTGAATGGAATGGGGAGAGTTGGGTGGATGGGGTGAGTGCAGGAGAGTGAGGTGAATGGAATGGGGAGAGTTGGGTGGATGGGGTGAGTGTAGGAGAGTGAGGTGAATGGAATGGGGAGAGTTGGGTGGATGGGGTGAGTGTAGGAGAGTGAGGTGAATGGAATGGGGAGAGTTGGGTGGATGGGGTGAGTGTAGGAGAGTGAGGTGAATGGAATGGGGAGAGTTGGGTGGATGGGGTGAGTGCAGGAGAGTGAGGTGAATGGAATGGGGAGAGTTGGGTGGATGGGGTGAGTGTAGGAGAGTGAGGTGAATGGAATGGGGAGAGTTGGGTGGATGGGGTGAGTGTAGGAGAGTGAGGTGAATGGAATGGGGAGAGTTGGGTGGATGGGGTGAGTGCAGGAGAGTGAGGTGAATGGAATGGGGAGAGTTGGGTGGATGGGGTGAGTGCAGGAGAGTGAGGTGAATGGAATGGGGAGAGTTGGGTGGATGGGGTGAGTGTAGGAGGTGAGGTGAATGGAATGGGGAGAGTTGGGTGGATGGGGTGAGTGCAGGAGGTGAGGTGAATGGAATGGGGAGAGTTGGGTGGATGGGGTGAGTGCAGGAGAGTGAAGTGAATGGAATGGGGAGAGCTGGGTGGATGGGGTGAGTGCAGGAGAGTGAGGTGAATGGAATGGGGAGAGCTGGGTGGATGGGGTGAGTGTAGGAGAGTGAGCTGAATGGAATGGGGAGAGTTGGGTGGATGGGGTGAGTGCAGGAGAGTGAGGTGAATGGAATGGGGAGAGTTGGGTGGATGGGGTGAGTGCAGGAGAGTGAGGTGAATGGAAAGGGGAGAGTTGGGTAGATGAGGTGAGTGCAGGGGAGTGAGGTGAATGGAATGGGAAGAGTTGGGTGGATGGGGTGAGTGTAGGAGAGTGAGGTGAATGGAATGGGGAGAGTTGGGTGGATGAGGTGAGTGCAGGAGAGTGAGGTGAATGGAATGGGGAGAGTTGGGTGGATGGGGTGAGTGCAGGAGAGTGAGGTGAATGGAATGGGGAGAGTTGGGTGGATGGGGTGAGTGTAGGAGGTGAGGTGAATGGAATGGGGAGAGTTGGGTGGATGGGGTGAGTGCAGGAGAGTGAGGTGAATGGAATGGGGAGAGTTGGGTGGATGTGGTGAGTGCAGGAGAGTGAGGTGAATGGAATGGGGAGAGTTGGGTGGATGGGGTGAGTGCAGGAGAGTGAGGTGAATGGAATGGGGAGAGTTGGGTGGATGGGGTGAGTGTAGGAGGTGAGGTGAATGGAATGGGGAGAGTTGGGTGGATGGGGTGAGTGCAGGAGAGTGAGGTGAATGGAATGGGGAGAGTTGGGAGGATGGGGTGAGTGTAGGAGAGTGAGGTGAATGGAATGGGGAGAGTTGGGTGGATGGGGTGAGTGTAGCAGTTGAAGTGAATGGAATGGGGAGAGTTGGGTGGATGGGGTGAGTGCAGGAGAGTGAGGTGAATGGAATGGGGAGAGTTGGGTGGATGGGGTGAGTGCAGGAGAGTGAGGTGAATGGAATGGGAAGAGGTGGGTGGATGGGGTGAGTGTAGGAGAGTGAGGTGAATGGAATGGGGAGAGTTGGGTGGATGGGGTGAGTGCAGGAGAGTGAGGTGAATGGAATGGGGAGAGTTGGGTGGATGGGGTGAGTGTAGGAGAGTGAGGTGAATGGAATGGGGAGAGTTGGGTGGATGGGGTGAGTGCAGGAGAGTGAGGTGAATGGAATGGGGAGAGTTGGGTGGATGGGGTGAGTGTAGCAGGTGAAGTGAATGGAATGGGGAGAGTTGGGTGGATGGGGTGAGTGTAGGAGAGTGAGGTGAATGGAATGGGGAGAGTTGGGTTAATGGGGTGAGTGCAGGAGAGTGAGGTGAATGGAATGGGGAGAGTTGGGTGGATGGGGTGAGTGTAGGAGAGTGAGCTGAATGGAATGGGGAGAGTTGGGTGGATGGGGTGAGTGTAGGAGAGTGAGGTGAATGGAATGGGGAGAGTTGGGTGGATGGGGTGAGTGTAGGAGAGTGAGGTGAATGGAATGGGGAGAGTTGGGTGGATGGGGTGAGTGTAGGAGAGTGAGGTGAATGGAATGGGGAGAGTTGGGTGGATGGGGTGAGTGTAGGAGAGTGAGGTGAATGGAATGGGGAGAGTTGGGTGGATGGGGTGAGTGCAGGAGAGTGAGGTGAATGGAATGGGGAGAGTTGGGAGGATGGGGTGAGTGCAGGAGAGTGAGGTGTATGGAATGGGGAGAGTTGGGTGGATGGGGTGAGTGCAGGAGAGTGAGGTGAATGGAATGGGGAGAGTTGGGTGGATGGGGTGAGCGTAGGAGAGTGAGGTGAATGGAAAGGGGAGAGTTGGGTAGATGAGGTGAGTGCAGGGGAGTGAGGTGAATGGAATGGGAAGAGTTGGGTGGATGGGGTGAGTGTAGGAGAGTGAGGTGAATGGAATGGGGAGAGTTGGGTGGATGAGGTGAGTGCAGGAGAGTGAGGTGAATGGAATGGGGAGAGTTGGGTGGATGGGGTGAGTGCAGGAGAGTGAGGTGAATGGAATGGGGAGAGTTGGGTGGATGGGGTGAGTGTAGGAGGTGAGGTGAATGGAATGGGGAGAGTTGGGTGGATGGGGTGAGTGCAGGAGAGTGAGGTGAATGGAATGGGGAGAGTTGGGTGGATGTGGTGAGTGCAGGAGAGTGAGGTGAATGGAATGGGGAGAGTTGGGTGGATGGGGTGAGTGCAGGAGAGTGAGGTGAATGGAATGGGGAGAGTTGGGTGGATGGGGTGAGTGCAGGAGAGTGAGGTGAATGGAATGGGGAGAGTTGGGTGGATGGGGTGAGTGTAGGAGAGTGAGGTGAATGGAATGGGGAGAGTTGGGTGGATGGGGTGAGTGCAGGAGAGTGAGGTGAATGGAATGGGGAGAGTTGGGTGGATGGGGTGAGTGCAGGCGAGTGAGGTGAATGGAATGGGGAGAGTTGGGTGGATGGGGTGAGTGCAGGAGAGTGAGGTGAATGGAATGGGGAGAGTTGGGTGGATGGGGTGAGTGTAGGAGAGTGAGGTGAATGGAATGGGGAGAGTTGGGTGGATGGGGTGAGTGTAGGAGAGTGAGGTGAATGGAATGGGGAGAGTTGGGTGGATGGGGTGAGTGTAGGAGAGTGAGGTGAATGGAATGGGGAGAGTTGGGTGGATGGGGTGAGTGTAGGAGAGTGAGGTGAATGGAATGGGGAGAGTTGGGTGGATGGGGTGAGTGCAGGAGAGTGAGGTGAATGGAATGGGGAGAGTTGGGTGGATGGGGTGAGTGTAGGAGAGTGAGGTGAATGGAATGGGGAGAGTTGGGTGGATGGGGTGAGTGTAGGAGAGTGAGGTGAATGGAATGGGGAGAGTTGGGTGGATGGGGTGAGTGCAGGAGAGTGAGGTGAATGGAATGGGGAGAGTTGGGTGGATGGGGTGAGTGCAGGAGAGTGAGGTGAATGGAATGGGGAGAGTTGGGTGGATGGGGTGAGTGTAGGAGGTGAGGTGAATGGAATGGGGAGAGTTGGGTGGATGGGGTGAGTGCAGGAGGTGAGGTGAATGGAATGGGGAGAGTTGGGTGGATGGGGTGAGTGCAGGAGAGTGAAGTGAATGGAATGGGGAGAGCTGGGTGGATGGGGTGAGTGCAGGAGAGTGAGGTGAATGGAATGGGGAGAGCTGGGTGGATGGGGTGAGTGTAGGAGAGTGAGCTGAATGGAATGGGGAGAGTTGGGTGGATGGGGTGAGTGCAGGAGAGTGAGGTGAATGGAATGGGGAGAGTTGGGTGGATGGGGTGAGTGCAGGAGAGTGAGGTGAATGGAAAGGGGAGAGTTGGGTAGATGAGGTGAGTGCAGGGGAGTGAGGTGAATGGAATGGGAAGAGTTGGGTGGATGGGGTGAGTGTAGGAGAGTGAGGTGAATGGAATGGGGAGAGTTGGGTGGATGAGGTGAGTGCAGGAGAGTGAGGTGAATGGAATGGGGAGAGTTGGGTGGATGGGGTGAGTGCAGGAGAGTGAGGTGAATGGAATGGGGAGAGTTGGGTGGATGGGGTGAGTGTAGGAGGTGAGGTGAATGGAATGGGGAGAGTTGGGTGGATGGGGTGAGTGCAGGAGAGTGAGGTGAATGGAATGGGGAGAGTTGGGTGGATGTGGTGAGTGCAGGAGAGTGAGGTGAATGGAATGGGGAGAGTTGGGTGGATGGGGTGAGTGCAGGAGAGTGAGGTGAATGGAATGGGGAGAGTTGGGTGGATGGGGTGAGTGTAGGAGGTGAGGTGAATGGAATGGGGAGAGTTGGGTGGATGGGGTGAGTGCAGGAGAGTGAGGTGAATGGAATGGGGAGAGTTGGGAGGATGGGGTGAGTGTAGGAGAGTGAGGTGAATGGAATGGGGAGAGTTGGGTGGATGGGGTGAGTGTAGCAGTTGAAGTGAATGGAATGGGGAGAGTTGGGTGGATGGGGTGAGTGCAGGAGAGTGAGGTGAATGGAATGGGGAGAGTTGGGTGGATGGGGTGAGTGCAGGAGAGTGAGGTGAATGGAATGGGAAGAGGTGGGTGGATGGGGTGAGTGTAGGAGAGTGAGGTGAATGGAATGGGGAGAGTTGGGTGGATGGGGTGAGTGCAGGAGAGTGAGGTGAATGGAATGGGGAGAGTTGGGTGGATGGGGTGAGTGTAGGAGAGTGAGGTGAATGGAATGGGGAGAGTTGGGTGGATGGGGTGAGTGCAGGAGAGTGAGGTGAATGGAATGGGGAGAGTTGGGTGGATGGGGTGAGTGTAGCAGGTGAAGTGAATGGAATGGGGAGAGTTGGGTGGATGGGGTGAGTGTAGGAGAGTGAGGTGAATGGAATGGGGAGAGTTGGGTTAATGGGGTGAGTGCAGGAGAGTGAGGTGAATGGAATGGGGAGAGTTGGGTGGATGGGGTGAGTGTAGGAGAGTGAGCTGAATGGAATGGGGAGAGTTGGGTGGATGGGGTGAGTGCAGGAGAGTGAGGTGAATGGAATGGGGAGAGTTGGGTGGATGGGGTGAGTGTAGGAGAGTGAGGTGAATGGAATGGGGAGAGTTGGGTGGATGGGGTGAGTGCAGGAGAGTGAGGTGAATGGAATGGGGAGAGTTGGGAGGATGGGGTGAGTGCAGGAGAGTGAGGTGTATGGAATGGGGAGAGTTGGGTGGATGGGGTGAGTGCAGGAGAGTGAGGTGAATGGAATGGGGAGAGTTGGGTGGATGGGGTGAGCGTAGGAGAGTGAGGTGAATGGAAAGGGGAGAGTTGGGTAGATGAGGTGAGTGCAGGGGAGTGAGGTGAATGGAATGGGAAGAGTTGGGTGGATGGGGTGAGTGTAGGAGAGTGAGGTGAATGGAATGGGGAGAGTTGGGTGGATGAGGTGAGTGCAGGAGAGTGAGGTGAATGGAATGGGGAGAGTTGGGTGGATGGGGTGAGTGCAGGAGAGTGAGGTGAATGGAATGGGGAGAGTTGGGTGGATGGGGTGAGTGTAGGAGGTGAGGTGAATGGAATGGGGAGAGTTGGGTGGATGGGGTGAGTGCAGGAGAGTGAGGTGAATGGAATGGGGAGAGTTGGGTGGATGTGGTGAGTGCAGGAGAGTGAGGTGAATGGAATGGGGAGAGTTGGGTGGATGGGGTGAGTGCAGGAGAGTGAGGTGAATGGAATGGGGAGAGTTGGGTGGATGGGGTGAGTGCAGGAGAGTGAGGTGAATGGAATGGGGAGAGTTGGGTGGATGGGGTGAGTGTAGGAGAGTGAGGTGAATGGAATGGGGAGAGTTGGGTGGATGGGGTGAGTGCAGGAGAGTGAGGTGAATGGAATGGGGAGAGTTGGGTGGATGGGGTGAGTGCAGGAGAGTGAGGTGAATGGAATGGGGAGAGTTGGGTGGATGGGGTGAGTGCAGGAGAGTGAGGTGAATGGAATGGGGAGAGTTGGGTGGATGGGGTGAGTGTAGGAGAGTGAGGTGAATGGAATGGGGAGAGTTGGGTGGATGGGGTGAGTGCAGGAGAGTGAGGTGAATGGAATGGGGAGAGTTGGGTGGATGGGGTGAGTGCAGGAGAGTGAGGTGAATGGAATGGGGAGAGTTGGGTGGATGGGGTGAGTGTAGGAGAGTGAGGTGAATGGAATGGGGAGAGTTGGGTGGATGGGGTGAGTGTAGGAGAGTGAGGTGAATGGAATGGGGAGAGTTGGGTGGATGGGGTGAGTGTAGGAGAGTGAGGTGAATGGAATGGGGAGAGTTGGGTGGATGGGGTGAGTGCAGGAGAGTGAGGTGAATGGAATGGGGAGAGTTGGGTGGATGGGGTGAGTGTAGGAGAGTGAGGTGAATGGAATGGGGAGAGTTGGGTGGATGGGGTGAGTGTAGGAGAGTGAGGTGAATGGAATGGGGAGAGTTGGGTGGATGGGGTGAGTGCAGGAGAGTGAGGTGAATGGAATGGGGAGAGTTGGGTGGATGGGGTGAGTGCAGGAGAGTGAGGTGAATGGAATGGGGAGAGTTGGGTGGATGGGGTGAGTGTAGGAGGTGAGGTGAATGGAATGGGGAGAGTTGGGTGGATGGGGTGAGTGCAGGAGGTGAGGTGAATGGAATGGGGAGAGTTGGGTGGATGGGGTGAGTGCAGGAGAGTGAAGTGAATGGAATGGGGAGAGCTGGGTGGATGGGGTGAGTGCAGGAGAGTGAGGTGAATGGAATGGGGAGAGCTGGGTGGATGGGGTGAGTGTAGGAGAGTGAGCTGAATGGAATGGGGAGAGTTGGGTGGATGGGGTGAGTGCAGGAGAGTGAGGTGAATGGAATGGGGAGAGTTGGGTGGATGGGGTGAGTGCAGGAGAGTGAGGTGAATGGAAAGGGGAGAGTTGGGTAGATGAGGTGAGTGCAGGGGAGTGAGGTGAATGGAATGGGAAGAGTTGGGTGGATGGGGTGAGTGTAGGAGAGTGAGGTGAATGGAATGGGGAGAGTTGGGTGGATGAGGTGAGTGCAGGAGAGTGAGGTGAATGGAATGGGGAGAGTTGGGTGGATGGGGTGAGTGCAGGAGAGTGAGGTGAATGGAATGGGGAGAGTTGGGTGGATGGGGTGAGTGTAGGAGGTGAGGTGAATGGAATGGGGAGAGTTGGGTGGATGGGGTGAGTGCAGGAGAGTGAGGTGAATGGAATGGGGAGAGTTGGGTGGATGTGGTGAGTGCAGGAGAGTGAGGTGAATGGAATGGGGAGAGTTGGGTGGATGGGGTGAGTGCAGGAGAGTGAGGTGAATGGAATGGGGAGAGTTGGGTGGATGGGGTGAGTGTAGGAGGTGAGGTGAATGGAATGGGGAGAGTTGGGTGGATGGGGTGAGTGCAGGAGAGTGAGGTGAATGGAATGGGGAGAGTTGGGAGGATGGGGTGAGTGTAGGAGAGTGAGGTGAATGGAATGGGGAGAGTTGGGTGGATGGGGTGAGTGTAGCAGTTGAAGTGAATGGAATGGGGAGAGTTGGGTGGATGGGGTGAGTGCAGGAGAGTGAGGTGAATGGAATGGGGAGAGTTGGGTGGATGGGGTGAGTGCAGGAGAGTGAGGTGAATGGAATGGGAAGAGGTGGGTGGATGGGGTGAGTGTAGGAGAGTGAGGTGAATGGAATGGGGAGAGTTGGGTGGATGGGGTGAGTGCAGGAGAGTGAGGTGAATGGAATGGGGAGAGTTGGGTGGATGGGGTGAGTGTAGGAGAGTGAGGTGAATGGAATGGGGAGAGTTGGGTGGATGGGGTGAGTGCAGGAGAGTGAGGTGAATGGAATGGGGAGAGTTGGGTGGATGGGGTGAGTGTAGCAGGTGAAGTGAATGGAATGGGGAGAGTTGGGTGGATGGGGTGAGTGTAGGAGAGTGAGGTGAATGGAATGGGGAGAGTTGGGTTAATGGGGTGAGTGCAGGAGAGTGAGGTGAATGGAATGGGGAGAGTTGGGTGGATGGGGTGAGTGTAGGAGAGTGAGCTGAATGGAATGGGGAGAGTTGGGTGGATGGGGTGAGTGTAGGAGAGTGAGGTGAATGGAATGGGGAGAGTTGGGTGGATGGGGTGAGTGTAGGAGAGTGAGGTGAATGGAATGGGGAGAGTTGGGTGGATGGGGTGAGTGTAGGAGAGTGAGGTGAATGGAATGGGGAGAGTTGGGTGGATGGGGTGAGTGTAGGAGAGTGAGGTGAATGGAATGGGGAGAGTTGGGTGGATGGGGTGAGTGCAGGAGAGTGAGGTGAATGGAATGGGGAGAGTTGGGAGGATGGGGTGAGTGCAGGAGAGTGAGGTGTATGGAATGGGGAGAGTTGGGTGGATGGGGTGAGTGCAGGAGAGTGAGGTGAATGGAATGGGGAGAGTTGGGTGGATGGGGTGAGCGTAGGAGAGTGAGGTGAATGGAAAGGGGAGAGTTGGGTAGATGAGGTGAGTGCAGGGGAGTGAGGTGAATGGAATGGGAAGAGTTGGGTGGATGGGGTGAGTGTAGGAGAGTGAGGTGAATGGAATGGGGAGAGTTGGGTGGATGAGGTGAGTGCAGGAGAGTGAGGTGAATGGAATGGGGAGAGTTGGGTGGATGGGGTGAGTGCAGGAGAGTGAGGTGAATGGAATGGGGAGAGTTGGGTGGATGGGGTGAGTGTAGGAGGTGAGGTGAATGGAATGGGGAGAGTTGGGTGGATGGGGTGAGTGCAGGAGAGTGAGGTGAATGGAATGGGGAGAGTTGGGTGGATGTGGTGAGTGCAGGAGAGTGAGGTGAATGGAATGGGGAGAGTTGGGTGGATGGGGTGAGTGCAGGAGAGTGAGGTGAATGGAATGGGGAGAGTTGGGTGGATGGGGTGAGTGCAGGAGAGTGAGGTGAATGGAATGGGGAGAGTTGGGTGGATGGGGTGAGTGTAGGAGAGTGAGGTGAATGGAATGGGGAGAGTTGGGTGGATGGGGTGAGTGCAGGAGAGTGAGGTGAATGGAATGGGGAGAGTTGGGTGGATGGGGTGAGTGTAGGCGAGTGAGGTGAATGGAATGGGGAGAGTTGGGTGGATGGGGTGAGTGCAGGAGAGTGAGGTGAATGGAATGGGGAGAGTTGGGTGGATGGGGTGAGTGTAGGAGAGTGAGGTGAATGGAATGGGGAGAGTTGGGTGGATGGGGTGAGTGCAGGAGAGTGAGGTGAATGGAATGGGGAGAGTTGGGTGGATGGGGTGAGTGCAGGAGAGTGAGGTGAATGGAATGGGGAGAGTTGGGTGGATGGGGTGAGTGTAGGAGAGTGAGGTGAATGGAATGGGGAGAGTTGGGTGGATGGGGTGAGTGTAGGAGAGTGAGGTGAATGGAATGGGGAGAGTTGGGTGGATGGGGTGAGTGCAGGAGAGTGAGGTGAATGGAATGGGGAGAGTTGGGTGGATGGGGTGAGTGCAGGAGAGTGAGGTGAATGGAATGGGGAGAGTTGGGTGGATGGGGTGAGTGTAGGAGAGTGAGGTGAATGGAATGGGGAGAGTTGGGTGGATGGGGTGAGTGTAGGAGAGTGAGGTGAATGGAATGGGGAGAGTTGGGTGGATGGGGTGAGTGCAGGAGAGTGAGGTGAATGGAATGGGGAGAGTTGGGTGGATGGGGTGAGTGCAGGAGAGTGAGGTGAATGGAATGGGGAGAGTTGGGTGGATGGGGTGAGTGTAGGAGGTGAGGTGAATGGAATGGGGAGAGTTGGGTGGATGGGGTGAGTGCAGGAGGTGAGGTGAATGGAATGGGGAGAGTTGGGTGGATGGGGTGAGTGCAGGAGAGTGAAGTGAATGGAATGGGGAGAGCTGGGTGGATGGGGTGAGTGCAGGAGAGTGAGGTGAATGGAATGGGGAGAGCTGGGTGGATGGGGTGAGTGTAGGAGAGTGAGCTGAATGGAATGGGGAGAGTTGGGTGGATGGGGTGAGTGCAGGAGAGTGAGGTGAATGGAATGGGGAGAGTTGGGTGGATGGGGTGAGTGCAGGAGAGTGAGGTGAATGGAAAGGGGAGAGTTGGGTAGATGAGGTGAGTGCAGGGGAGTGAGGTGAATGGAATGGGAAGAGTTGGGTGGATGGGGTGAGTGTAGGAGAGTGAGGTGAATGGAATGGGGAGAGTTGGGTGGATGAGGTGAGTGCAGGAGAGTGAGGTGAATGGAATGGGGAGAGTTGGGTGGATGGGGTGAGTGCAGGAGAGTGAGGTGAATGGAATGGGGAGAGTTGGGTGGATGGGGTGAGTGTAGGAGGTGAGGTCAATGGAATGGGGAGAGTTGGGTGGATGGGGTGAGTGCAGGAGAGTGAGGTGAATGGAATGGGGAGAGTTGGGTGGATGTGGTGAGTGCAGGAGAGTGAGGTGAATGGAATGGGGAGAGTTGGGTGGATGGGGTGAGTGCAGGAGAGTGAGGTGAATGGAATGGGGAGAGTTGGGTGGATGGGGTGAGTGTAGGAGGTGAGGTGAATGGAATGGGGAGAGTTGGGTGGATGGGGTGAGTGCAGGAGAGTGAGGTGAATGGAATGGGGAGAGTTGGGAGGATGGGGTGAGTGTAGGAGAGTGAGGTGAATGGAATGGGGAGAGTTGGGTGGATGGGGTGAGTGTAGGAGAGTGAGCTGAATGGAATGGGGAGAGTTGGGTGGATGGGGTGAGTGTAGGAGAGTGAGGTGAATGGAATGGGGAGAGTAGGGTGGATGTGGTGAGTGCAGGAGAGTGAGGTGAATGGAATGGGGAGAGTTGGGTGGATGGGGTGAGTGCAGGAGAGTGAGCTGAATGGAATGGGGAGAGTTGGGTGGATGGGGTGAGTGCAGGAGAGTGAGGTGAATGGAATGGGGAGAGTTGGGTGGATGGGGTGAGTGCAGGAGAGTGAGGTGAATGGAATGGGGAGAGTTGGGTGGATGGGGTGAGTGTAGGAGAGTGAGGTGAATGGAATGGGGAGAGTTGGGTGGATGGGGTGAGTGCAGGAGAGTGAGGTGAATGGAATGGGGAGAGTTGGGTGGATGAGGTGAGTGCAGGAGGTGAGGTGAATGGAATGGGGAGAGTTGGGTGGATGGGGTGAGTGTAGGGGAGTGAGGTGAATGGAATGGGGAGCGTTGGGTGGAAGGGGTGAGTGTAGGAGAGTGAGGTGAATGGAATGGGGAGAGTTGGGTGGATGGGGTGAGTGCAGGAGAGTGAGGTGAATGGAATGGGGAGAGTTGGGTGGATGGGGTGAGTGTAGGAGGTGAGGTGAATGGAATGGGGAGAGTTGGGTGGATGGGGTGAGTGCAGGAGAGTGAGGTGAATGGAATGGGGAGAGTTGGGTGGATGGGGTGAGTGCAGGAGAGTGAGGTGAATGGAATGGGGAGAGTTGGGTGGATGGGGTGAGTGTAGGAGAGTGAGGTGAATGGAATGGGGAGAGTTGGGAGGATGGGGTGAGTGTAGGAGGTGAGGTGAATGGAATGGGGAGAGTTGGGTGGATGGGGTGAGTGTAGGAGAGTGAGGTGAATGGAATGGGGAGAGTTGGGTGGATGGGGTGAGTGCAGGAGAGTGAGGTGAATGGAATGGGGAGAGTTGGGTGGATGGGGTGAGTGCAGGAGAGTGAGGTGAATGGAATGGGGAGAGTTGGGTGGATGGGGTGAGTGTAGCAGGTGAAGTGAATGGAATGGGGAGAGTTGGGTGGATGGGGTGAGTGTAGGAGAGTGAGGTGAATGGAATGGGGAGAGTTGGGTGGATGGGGTGAGTGCAGGAGAGTGAGGTGAATGGAATGGGGAGAGTTGGGTGGATGGGGTGAGTGCAGGAGAGTGAGGTGAATGGAATGGGGAGAGTTGGGTGGATGGGGTGAGAGCAGGAGAGTGAGGTGAATGGAATGGGGAGAGTTGGGTGGATGGGGTGAGTGCAGGGGAGTGAGTTGAATGGAATGGGGAGAGTTGGGTGGATGGGGTGAGTGCAGGAGGTGAGTTGAATGGAATGGGGAGAGTTGGGTGGATGGGGTGAGTGTAGGAGAGTGAGGTGAATGGAATGGGGAGAGTTGGGTGGATGGGGTGAGTGCAGGAGAGTGAGGTGAATGGAATGGGGAGAGTTGGGTGGATGAGGTGAGTGCAGGAGGTGAGGTGAATGGAATGGGGAGAGTTGGGTGGATGGGGTGAGTGTAGGGGAGTGAGGTGAATGGAATGGGGAGCGTTGGGTGGAAGGGGTGAGTGTAGGAGAGTGAGGTGAATGGAATGGGGAGAGTTGGGTGGATGGGGTGAGTGCAGGAGAGTGAGGTGAATGGAATGGGGAGAGTTGGGTGGATGGGGTGAGTGTAGGAGGTGAGGTGAATGGAATGGGGAGAGTTGGGTGGATGGGGTGAGTGCAGGAGAGTGAGGTGAATGGAATGGGGAGAGTTGGGTGGATGGGGTGAGTGCAGGAGAGTGAGGTGAATGGAATGGGGAGAGTTGGGTGGATGGGGTGAGTGTAGGAGAGTGAGGTGAATGGAATGGGGAGAGTTGGGAGGATGGGGTGAGTGTAGGAGGTGAGGTGAATGGAATGGGGAGAGTTGGGTGGATGGGGTGAGTGTAGGAGAGTGAGGTGAATGGAATGGGGAGAGTTGGGTGGATGGGGTGAGTGCAGGAGAGTGAGGTGAATGGAATGGGGAGAGTTGGGTGGATGGGGTGAGTGCAGGAGAGTGAGGTGAATGGAATGGGGAGAGTTGGGTGGATGGGGTGAGTGTAGCAGGTGAAGTGAATGGAATGGGGAGAGTTGGGTGGATGGGGTGAGTGTAGGAGAGTGAGGTGAATGGAATGGGGAGAGTTGGGTGGATGGGGTGAGTGCAGGAGAGTGAGGTGAATGGAATGGGGAGAGTTGGGTGGATGGGGTGAGTGCAGGAGAGTGAGGTGAATGGAATGGGGAGAGTTGGGTGGATGGGGTGAGAGCAGGAGAGTGAGGTGAATGGAATGGGGAGAGTTGGGTGGATGGGGTGAGTGCAGGGGAGTGAGTTGAATGGAATGGGGAGAGTTGGGTGGATGGGGTGAGTGCAGGAGGTGAGTTGAATGGAATGGGGAGAGTTGGGTGGATGGGGTGAGTGCAGGAGAGTGAGGTGAATGGAATGGGGAGAGTTGGGTGGATGGGGTGAGTGTAGGAGAGTGAGGTGA
The DNA here is from genome assembly GCF_048418815.1 of Hemitrygon akajei. NCBI lineage: Eukaryota > Metazoa > Chordata > Chondrichthyes > Myliobatiformes > Dasyatidae > Hemitrygon > Hemitrygon akajei. The sequence goes on from NC_133124.1 coordinate 74,939,034, forward strand.
ATGGAATGGGGAGAGTTGGGTGGATGGGGTGAGTGTAGGAGAGTGAGGTGAATGGAATGGGGAGAGTTGGGAGGATGGGGTGAGTGTAGGAGGTGAGGTGAATGGAATGGGGAGAGTTGGGTGGATGGGGTGAGTGTAGGAGAGTGAGGTGAATGGAATGGGGAGAGTTGGGTGGATGGGGTGAGTGCAGGAGAGTGAGGTGAATGGAATGGGGAGAGTTGGGTGGATGGGGTGAGTGCAGGAGAGTGAGGTGAATGGAATGGGGAGAGTTGGGTGGATGGGGTGAGTGTAGCAGGTGAAGTGAATGGAATGGGGAGAGTTGGGTGGATGGGGTGAGTGTAGGAGAGTGAGGTGAATGGAATGGGGAGAGTTGGGTGGATGGGGTGAGTGCAGGAGAGTGAGGTGAATGGAATGGGGAGAGTTGGGTGGATGGGGTGAGTGCAGGAGAGTGAGGTGAATGGAATGGGGAGAGTTGGGTGGATGGGGTGAGAGCAGGAGAGTGAGGTGAATGGAATGGGGAGAGTTGGGTGGATGGGGTGAGTGCAGGGGAGTGAGTTGAATGGAATGGGGAGAGTTGGGTGGATGGGGTGAGTGCAGGAGGTGAGGTGAATGGAATGGGGAGAGTTGGGTGGATGGGGTGAGTGCAGGAGAGTGAGGTGAATGGAATGGGGAGAGTTGGGTGGATGGGGTGAGTGTAGGAGAGTGAGGTGAATGGAATGGGGAGAGTTGGGTGGATGGGGTGAGTGTAGGAGAGTGAGGTGAATGGAATGGGGAGAGTTGGGTGGATGTGGTGAGTGCAGGAGAGTGAGGTGAATGGAATGGGGAGAGTTGGGTGGATGGGGTGAGTGCAGGAGAGTGAGGTGAATGGAATGGGGAGAGTTGGGAGGATGAGGTGAGTGTAGGAGAGTGAGGTGAATGGAATGGGGAGATTTGTGTGGATGGGGTGAGTGCAGGAGAGTGAGGTGAATGGAATGGGGAGAGTTGGGTGGATGGGGTGAGTGCAGGAGAGTGAGGTGAATGGAATGGGGAGAGTTGGGTGGATGGGGTGAGTGCAGGAGAGTGAGGTGAATGGAATGGGGAGAGTTGGGTGGATGGGGTGAGTGCAGGAGAGTGAGGTGAATGGAATGGGGAGAGTTGGGTGGATGGGGTGAGTGCAGGAGAGTGAGGTGAATGGAATGGGGAGAGTTGGGTGGATGGGGTGAGTGCAGGAGAGTGAGGTGAATGGAATGGGGAGAGTTGGGTGGATGGGGTGAGTGCAGGAGGTGAGGTGAACGGAATGGGGAGAGTTGGGTGGATGGGGTGAGTGCAGGAGAGTGAGGTGAATGGAATGGGGAGAGTTGGGTGGATGGGGTGAGTGCAGGAGAGTGAGGTGAATGGAATGGGGAGAGTTGGGTGGATGGGGTGAGTGCAGGAGGTGAGGTGAATGGAATGGGGAGAGTTGGGTGGATGGGGTGAGTGCAGGAGAGTGAGGTGAATGGAATGGGGAGAGTTGGGTGGATGGGGTGAGTGTAGCAGTTGAAGTGAATGGAATGGGGAGAGTTGGGTGGATGGGGTGAGTGCAGGAGAGTGAGGTGAATGGAATGGGGAGAGTTGGGTGGATGGGGTGAGTGCAGGAGAGTGAGGTGAATGGAAAGGGAAGAGGTGGGTGGATGGGGTGAGTGTAGGAGAGTGAGGTGAATGGAATGGGGAGAGTTGGGTGGATGGGGTGAGTGCAGGAGAGTGAGGTGAATGGAATGGGGAGAGTTGGGTGGATGGGGTGAGTGTAGGAGAGTGAGGTGAATGGAATGGGGAGAGTTGGGTGGATGGGGTGAGTGCAGGAGAGTGAGGTGAATGGAATGGGGAGAGTTGGGTGGATGGGGTGAGTGTAGCAGGTGAAGTGAATGGAATGGGAGAGTTGGGTGGATGGGGTGAGTGTAGGAGAGTGAGGTGAATGGAATGGGGAGAGTTGGGTTAATGGGGTGAGTGCAGGAGAGTGAGGTGAATGGAATGGGGAGAGTTGGGTGGATGGGGTGAGTGTAGGAGAGTGAGCTGAATGGAATGGGGAGAGTTGGGTGGATGGGTGAGTGTAGGAGAGTGAGGTGAATGGAATGGGGAGAGTTGGGTGGATGGGGTGAGTGTAGGAGAGTGAGGTGAATGGAATGGGGAGAGTTGGGTGGATGGGGTGAGTGCAGGAGAGTGAGGTGAATGGAATGGGGAGAGTTGGGAGGATGGGGTGAGTGCAGGAGAGTGAGGTGAATGGAATGGGGAGAGTTGGGTGGATGGGTGAGTGCAGGAGAGTGAGGTGAATGGAATGGGGAGAGTTGGGAGGATGGGGTGAGTGTAGGAGAGTGAGGTGAATGGAATGGGGAGAGTTGGGTGGATGGGGTGAGTGTAGGAGAGTGAGGTGAATGGAATGGGAGAGTTGGGTGGATGGGGTGAGTGCAGGAGAGTGAGGTGAATGGAATGGGGAGAGTTGGGAGGATGGGGTGAGTGCAGGAGAGTGAGGTGTATGGAATGGGGAGAGTTGGGTGGATGGGGTGAGTGCAGGAGAGTGAGGTGAATGGAATGGGGAGAGTTGGGTGGATGGGGTGAGCGTAGGAGAGTGAGGTGAATGGAAAGGGGAGAGTTGGGTAGATGAGGTGAGTGCAGGGGAGTGAGGTGAATGGAATGGGAAGAGTGGGTGGATGGGGTGAGTGTAGGAGAGTGAGGTGAATGGAATGGGGAGAGTTGGGTGGATGAGGTGAGTGCAGGAGAGTGAGGTGAATGGAATGGGGAGAGTTGGGTGGATGGGGTGAGTGCAGGAGAGTGAGGTGAATGGAATGGGGAGAGTTGGGTGGATGGGGTGAGTGTAGGAGGTGAGGTGAATGGAATGGGGAGAGTTGGGTGGATGGGGTGAGTGCAGGAGAGTGAGGTGAATGGAATGGGAGAGTTGGGTGGATGGGTGAGTGCAGTAGAGTGAGGTGAATGGAATGGGGAGAGTTGGGTGGATGGGGTGAGTGCAGGAGAGTGAGGTGAATGGAATGGGGAGAGTTGGGTGGATGGGGTGAGTGCAGGAGAGTGAGGTGAATGGAATGGGGAGAGTTGGGTGATGGGGTGAGTGTAGGAGAGTGAGGTGAATGGAATGGGGAGAGTTGGGTGGATGGGGTGAGTGCAGGAGAGTGAGGTGAATGAATGGGAGAGTTGGGTGGATGGGGTGAGTGTAGGAGAGTGAGGTGAATGGAATGGGGAGAGTTGGGTGGATGGGGTGAGTGCAGGAGAGTGAGGTGAATGGAATGGGGAGAGTAGGGTGGATGTGGTGAGTGCAGGAGAGTGAGGTGAATGGAATGGGGAGAGTTGGGTGGATGGGGTGAGTGCAGGAGAGTGAGGTGAATGGAATGGGGAGAGTTGGGTGGATGGGGTGAGTGCAGGAGAGTGAGGTGAATGGAATGGGTAGAGTTGGGTGGATGGGGTGAGTGCAGGAGAGTGAGGTGAATGGAATGGGGAGAGTTGGGTGGATGGGGTGAGTGTAGAGAGTGAGGTGAATGGAATGGGGAGAGTTGGGGTGGATGGGGTGAGTGCAGGAGAGTGAGGTGAATGGAATGGGGAGAGTTGGGTGGATGAGGTGAGTGCAGGAGGTGAGGTGAATGGAATGGGGAGAGTTGGGTGGATGGGGTGAGTGTAGGGGAGTGAGGTGAATGGAATGGGGAGCGTTGGGTGGATGGGGTGAGTGTAGGAGAGTGAGGTGAATGGAATGGGGAGAGTTGGGTGGATGGGGTGAGTGCAGGAGAGTGAGGTGAATGGAATGGGGAGAGTTGGGTGGATGGGGTGAGTGTAGGAGGTGAGGTGAATGGAATGGGGAGAGTTGGGTGGATGGGGTGAGTGCAGGAGAGTGAGGTGAATGGAATGGGGAGAGTTGGGTGGATGGGGTGAGTGCAGGAGAGTGAGGTGAATGGAATGGGGAGAGTTGGGTGGATGGGGTGAGTGTAGGAGAGTGAGGTGAATGGAATGGGGGAGTTGGGAGGATGGGGTGAGTGTAGGAGGTGAGGTGAATGGAATGGGGAGAGTTGGGTGGATGGGGTGAGTGTAGGAGAGTGAGGTGAATGGAATGGGGAGAGTTGGGTGGATGGGGTGAGTGCAGGAGAGTGAGGTGAATGGAATGGGGAGAGTTGGGTGGATGGGGTGAGTGCAGGAGAGTGAGGTGAATGGAATGGGGAGAGTTGGGTGGATGGGTGAGTGTAGCAGGTGAAGTGAATGGAATGGGGAGAGTTGGGTGGATGGGGTGAGTGTAGGGGAGTGAGGTGAATGGAATGGGGAGAGTTGGGTGGATGGGGTGAGTGCAGGAGAGTGAGGTGAATGGAATGGGGAGAGTTGGTGGATGGGGTGAGTGCAGGAGAGTGAGGTGAATGGAATGGGGAGAGTTGGGTGGATGGGGTGAGAGCAGGAGAGTGAGGTGAATGGAATGGGGAGAGTTGGGTGGATGGGGTGAGTGCAGGGGAGTGAGTTGAATGGAATGGGGAGAGTTGGGTGGATGGGGTGAGTGCAGGAGGTGAGGTGAATGGAATGGGGAGAGTTGGGTGGATGGGGTGAGTGCAGGAGAGTGAGGTGAATGGAATGGGGAGAGTTGGGTGGATGGGGTGAGTGTAGGAGAGTGAGGTGAATGGAATGGGGAGAGTTGGGTGGATGGGGTGAGTGTAGGAGAGTGAGGTGAATGGAATGGGGAGAGTTGGGTGGATGGGTGAGTGCAGGAGAGTGAGGTGAATGGAATTGGGGAGAGTTGGGGGATGGGGTGAGTGCAGGAGAGTGAGGTGAATGGAATGGGGAGAGTTGGGAGGATGAGGTGAGTGTAGGAGAGTGAGGTGAATGGAATGGGGAGATTGTGTGGATGGGGTGAGTGCAGGAGAGTGAGGTGAATGGAATGGGGAGAGTTGGGTGGATGGGGTGAGTGCAGGAGAGTGAGGTGAATGGAATGGGGAGAGTTGGGTGGATGGGGTGAGTGCAGGAGAGTGAGGTGAATGGAATGGGAGAGTTGGGTGGATGGGGTGAGTGCAGGAGAGTGAGGTGAATGGAATGGGGAGAGTTGGGTGGATGGGGTGAGTGCAGGAGAGTGAGGTGAATGGAATGGGGAGAGTTGGGTGGATGGGGTGAGTGCAGGAGAGTGAGGTGAATGGAATGGGGAGAGTTGGGTGGATGGGGTGAGTGCAGGAGGTGAGGTGAACTGGAATGGGGAGAGTTGGGTGGATGGGGTGAGTGCAGGAGAGTGAGGTGAATGGAATGGGGAGAGTTGGGTGGATGGGGTGAGTGCAGGAGAGTGAGGTGAATGGAATGGGGAGAGTTGGGTGGATGGGGTGAGTGCAGGAGTGAGGTGAATGGAATGGGAGAGTTGGGTGGATGGGGTGAGTGCAGGAGAGTGAGGTGAATGGAATGGGGAGAGTTGGTGGATGGGGTGAGTGTAGCAGTTGAAGTGAATGGAATGGGGAGAGTTGGGTGGATGGGGTGAGTGCAGGAGAGTGAGGTGAATGGAATGGGGAGAGTTGGGTGGATGGGGTGAGTGCAGGAGAGTGAGGTGAATGGAATGGGAAGAGGTGGGTGGATGGGGTGAGTGTAGGAGAGTGAGGTGAATGGAATGGGGAGAGTTGGGTGGATGGGGTGAGTGCAGGAGAGTGAGGTGAATGGAATGGGGAGAGTTGGGTGGATGGGGTGAGTGTAGGAGAGTGAGGTGAATGGAATGGGGAGAGTTGGGTGGATGGGGTGAGTGCAGGAGAGTGAGGTGAATGGAATGGGGAGAGTTGGGTGGATGGGGTGAGTGTAGCAGGTGAAGTGAATGGAATGGGGAGAGTTGGGTGGATGGGGTGAGTGTAGGAGAGTGAGGTGAATGGAATGGGGAGAGTTGGGTTAATGGGTGAGTGCAGGAGAGTGAGGTGAATGGAATGGGGAGAGTTGGGTGGATGGGGTGAGTGTAGGAGAGTGAGCTGAATGGAATGGGGAGAGTTGGGTGGATGGGGTGAGTGTAGGAGAGTGAGGTGAATGGAATGGGGAGAGTTGGGTGGATGGGGTGAGTGTAGGAGAGTGAGGTGAATGGAATGGGGAGAGTTGGGTGGATGGGGTGAGTGCAGGAGAGTGAGGTGAATGGAATGGGGAGAGTTGGGAGGATGGGGTGAGTGCAGGAGAGTGAGGTGAATGGAATGGGGAGAGTTGGGTGGATGGGGTGAGTGCAGGAGAGTGAGGTGAATGGAATGGGGAGAGTTGGGAGGATGGGGTGAGTGTAGGAGAGTGAGGTGAATGGAATGGGGAGAGTTGGGTGGATGGGGTGAGTGTAGGAGGGTGAGGTGAATGGAATGGGGAGAGTTGGGTGGATGGGGTGAGTGCAGGAGAGTGAGGTGAATGGAATGGCGAGAGTTGGGAGGATGGGGTGAGTGCAGGAGAGTGAGGTGTATGGAATGGGGAGAGTTGGGTGGATGGGGTGAGTGCAGGAGAGTGAGGTGAATGGAATGGGGAGAGTTGGGTGGATGGGGTGAGCGTAGGAGAGTGAGGTGAATGGAAAGGGGAGAGTTGGGTAGATGAGGTGAGTGCAGGGGAGTGAGGTGAATGGAATGGGAAGAGTTGGGTGGATGGGGTGAGTGTAGGAGAGTGAGGTGAATGGAATGGGGAGAGTTGGGTGGATGAGGTGAGTGCAGGAGAGTGAGGTGAATGGAATGGGGAGAGTTGGGTGGATGGGGTGAGTGCAGGAGAGTGAGGTGAATGGAATGGGGAGAGTTGGGTGGATGGGGTGAGTGTAGGAGAGTGAGGTGAATGGAATGGGGAGAGTTGGGTGGATGGGGTGAGTGTAGGAGAGTGAGGTGAATGGAATGGGGAGAGTTGGGTGGATGGGGTGAGTGTAGGAGGTGAGGTGAATGGAATGGGGAGAGTTGGGTGGATGGGGTGAGTGCAGGAGAGTGAGGTGAATGGAATGGGGAGAGTTGGGTGGATGTGGTTGAGTGCAGGAGAGTGAGGTGAATGGAATGGGGAGAGTTGGGTGGATGGGGTGAGTGCAGGAGAGTGAGGTGAATGGAATGGGGAGAGTTGGGTGGATGGGGTGAGTGCAGGAGAGTGAGGTGAATGGAATGGGAGAGTTGGGTGGATGGGGTGAGTGTAGGAGAGTGAGGTGAATGGAATGGGGAGAGTTGGGTGGATGGGGTGAGTGCAGGAGAGTGAGGTGAATGGAATGGGGAGAGTTGGGTGGATGGGGTGAGTGTAGGAGAGTGAGGTGAATGAATGGGGAGAGTTGTGTGGATGGGGTGAGTGCAGGAGAGTGAGGGTGAATGGAATGGGGAGAGTTGGGTGGATGGGGTGAGTGTAGGAGAGTGAGGTGAATGGAATGGGGAGAGTTGGGTGGATGGGGTGAGTGCAGGAGAGTGAGGTGAATGGAATGGGAGAGTTGGGTGGATGGGGTGAGTGCAGGAGAGTGAGGTGAATGGAATGGGGAGAGTTGGGTGGATGGGTTGAGTGTAGGAGAGTGAGGTGAATGGAATGGGGAGAGTTCGGGTGGATGGGGTGAGTGTAGGAGAGTGAGGTGAATGGAATGGGGAGAGTTGGGTGGATGGGGTGAGTGCAGGAGAGTGAGGTGAATGGAATGCGGAGAGTTGGGTGGATGGGGTGAGTGTAGGAGAGTGAGGTGAATGGAATGGGGAGAGTTGGGTGGATGGGGTGAGTGTAGGAGAGTGAGGTGAATGGAATGGGGAGAGTTGGGTGGATGGGGTGAGTGTAGGAGAGTGAGGTGAATGGAATGGGGAGAGTTGGGTGGATGGGGTGAGTGCAGGAGAGTGAGGTGAATGGAATGGGGAGAGTTGGGTGGATGGGGTGAGTGTAGGAGAGTGAGGTGAATGGAATGGGGAGAGTTGGGTGGATGGGGTGAGTGTAGGAGAGTGAGGTGAATGGAATGGGGAGAGTTGGGTGGATGGGGTGAGTGCAGGAGAGTGAGGTGAATGGAATGGGGAGAGTTGGGTGGATGGGGTGAGTGTAGGAGAGTGAGGTGAATGGAATGGGGAGAGTTGGGTGGATGGGGTGAGTGTAGGAGGTGAGGTGAATGGAATGGGGAGAGTTGGGTGGATGGGGTGAGTGCAGGAGGTGAGGTGAATGGAATGGGGAGAGTTGGGTGGATGGGGTGAGTGCAGGAGAGTGAAGTGAATGGAATGGGGAGAGCTGGGTGGATGGGGTGAGTGCAGGAGAGTGAGGTGAATGGAATGGGGAGAGCTGGGTGGATGGGGTGAGTGTAGGAGAGTGAGCTGAATGGAATGGGGAGAGTTGGGTGGATGGGGTGAGTGCAGGAGAGTGAGGTGAATGGAATGGGGAGAGTTGGGTGGATGGGGTGAGTGCAGGAGAGTGAGGTGAATGGAAAGGGAGAGTTGGGTAGATGAGGTGAGTGCAGGGAGTGAGGTGAATGGAATGGGAAGAGTTGGGTGGATGGGGTGAGTGTAGGAGAGTGAGGTGAATGGAATGGGGAGAGTTGGGTGGATGAGGTGAGTGCAGGAGAGTGAGGTGAATGGAATGGGGAGAGTTGGGTGGATGGGGTGAGTGCAGGGAGAGTGAGGTGAATGGAATGGGGAGAGTTGGGTGGATGGGGTGAGTGTAGGAGGTGAGGTGAATGGAATGGGGAGAGTTGGGTGGATGGGGTGAGTGCAGGAGAGTGAGGTGAATGGAATGGGGAGAGTTGGGTGGATGTGGTGAGTGCAGGAGAGTGAGGTGAATGGAATGGGGAGAGTTGGGTGGATGGGGTGAGTGCAGGAGAGTGAGGTGAATGGAATGGGGAGAGTTGGGTGGATGGGGTGAGTGTAGGAGGTGAGGTGAATGGAATGGGGAGAGTTGGGTGGATGGGGTGAGTGCAGGAGAGTGAGGTGAATGGAATGGGGAGAGTTGGGAGGATGGGGTGAGTGTAGGAGAGTGAGGTGAATGGAATGGGGAGAGTTGGGTGGATGGGGTGAGTGTAGGAGAGTGAGGTGAATGGAATGGGGAGAGTTGGGTGGATGGGGTGAGTGTAGGAGAGTGAGCTGAATGGAATGGGGAGAGTTGGGTGGATGGGGTGAGTGTAGGAGAGTGAGGTGAATGGAATGGGGAGAGTAGGGTGGATGGGGTGAGTGCAGGAGAGTGAGGTGAATGGAATGGGGAGAGTTGGGTGGATGGGGTGAGTGCAGGAGAGTGAGGTGAATGGAATGGGGAGAGTTGGGTGGATGGGGTGAGTGCAGGAGAGTGAGGTGAATGGAATGGGGAGAGTTGGGTGGATGGGGTGAGTGCAGGAGAGTGAGGTGAATGGAATGGGGAGAGTTGGGTGGATGGGGTGAGTGTAGGAGAGTGAGGTGAATGGAATGGGGAGAGTTGGGTGGATGGGGTGAGTGCAGGAGAGTGAGGTGAATGGAATGGGGAGAGTTGGGTGGATGAGGTGAGTGCAGGAGGTGAGGTGAATGGAATGGGGAGAGTTGGGTGGATGGGGTGAGTGTAGGGGAGTGAGGTGAATGGAATGGGGAGCGTTGGGTGATGGGGGTGAGTGTAGGAGAGTGAGGTGAATGGAATGGGGAGAGTTGGGTGGATGGGGTGAGTGCAGAGAGTGAGGTGAATGGAATGGGGAGAGTTGGGTGGATGGGGTGAGTGTAGGAGGTGAGGTGAATGGAATGGGGAGAGTTGGGTGGATGGGGTGAGTGCAGGAGAGTGAGGTGAATGGAATGGGGAGAGTTGGGGTGGATGGGGGTGAGTGCAGGAGAGTGAGGTGAATGGAATGGGGAGAGTTGGGTGGATGGGGTGAGTGTAGGAGAGTGAGGTGAATGGAATGGGGAGAGTTGGGAGGATGGGGTGAGTGTAGGAGGTGAGGTGAATGGAATGGGGAGAGTTGGGTGGATGGGGTGAGTGTAGGAGAGTGAGGTGAATGGAATGGGGAGAGTTGGGTGGATGGGGTGAGTGCAGGAGAGTGAGGTGAATGGAATGGGGTGAGTTGGGTGGATGGGGTGAGTGCAGGAGAGTGAGGTGAATGGAATGGGGAGAGTTGGGTGGATGGGGTGAGTGTAGCAGGTGAAGTGAATGGAATGGGGAGAGTTGGGTGGATGGGGTGAGTGTAGGAGAGTGAGGTGAATGGAATGGGGAGAGTTGGGTGGATGGGGTGAGTGCAGGAGAGTGAGGTGAATGGAATGGGGAGAGTTGGGTGGATGGGGTGAGTGCAGGAGAGTGAGGTGAATGGAATGGGGAGAGTTGGGTGGATGGGGTGAGAGCAGGAGAGTGAGGTGAATGGAATGGGGAGAGTTGGGTGGATGGGGTGAGTGCAGGGGAGTGAGGTGAATGGAATGGGGAGAGTTGGGTGGATGGGGTGAGTGCAGGAGGTGAGGTGAATGGAATGGGAGAGTTGGGTGGATGGGGTGAGTGCAGGAGAGTGAGGTGAATGGAATGGGGAGAGTTGGGTGGATGGGGTGAGTGTAGGAGAGTGAGGTGAATGGAATGGGGAGAGTTGGGTGGTTGGGGTGAGTGTAGGAGAGTGAGGTGAATGGAATGGGAGAGTTGGGTGGATGTGGTGAGTGCAGGAGAGTGAGGTGAATGGAATGGGAGAGTTGGGTGGATGGGGTGAGTGCAGGAGAGTGAGGTGAATGGAATGGGGAGAGTTGGGAGGATGAGGTGAGTGTAGGAGAGTGAGGTGAATGGAATGGGGAGATTTGTGTGGATGGGGTGAGTGCAGGAGAGTGAGGTGAATGGAATGGGGAGAGTTGGGTGGATGGGGTGAGTGCAGGAGAGTGAGGTGAATGGAATGGGGAGAGTTGGGTGGATGGGGTGAGTGCAGGAGAGTGAGGTGAATGGAATGGGGAGAGTTGGGTGGATGGGGTGAGTGCAGGAGAGAGAGGTGAATGGAATGGGGAGAGTTGGGTGGATGGGGTGAGTGCAGGAGAGTGAGGTGAATGGAATGGGGAGAGTTGGGTGGATGGGGTGAGTGCAGGAGAGTGAGGTGAATGGAATGGGGAGAGTTGGGTGGATGGGGTGAGTGCAGGAGGTGAGGTGAACGGAATGGGGAGAGTTGGGTGGATGGGGTGAGTGCAGGAGAGTGAGGTGAATGGAATGGGGAGAGTTGGGTGGATGGGGTGAGTGCAGGAGAGTGAGGTGAATGGAATGGGGAGAGTTGGGTGGATGGGGTGAGTGCAGGAGGTGAGGTGAATGGAATGGGGAGAGTTGGGTGGATGGGTTGAGTGCAGGAGAGTGAGGTGAATGGAATGGGGAGAGTTGGGTGGATGGGGTGAGTGTAGGAGGTGAGGTGAATGGAATGGGGAGAGTTGGGTGGATGGGGTGAGTGCAGGAGGTGAGGTGAATGGAATGGGGAGAGTTGGGTGGATGGGGTGAGTGCAGGAGAGTGAGGTGAATGAATGGGGAGAGTTGGGTGGATGGGGTGAGTGCAGGAGGTGAGGTGAATGGAATGGGGAGAGTTGGGTGGATGGGGTGAGTGCAGGAGAGTGAGGTGAATGGAATGGGGAGAGTTGGGTGGATGGGGTGAGTGCAGGGGAGTGAGGTGAATGGAATGGGGAGAGTTGGGTGGATGGGGTGAGTGCAGGAGAGTGAGGTGAATGGAATGGGGAGAGTTGGGTGGATGGGGTGAGTGTAGGAGAGTGAGGTGAATGGAATGGGGAGAGTTGGGTGGATGGGGTGAGTGTAGGAGAGTGAGGTGAATGGAATGGGGAGAGTTGGGTGGATGGGGTGAGTGTAGGAGGTGAGGTGAATGGAATGGGGAGAGTTGGGTGGATGGGGTGAGTGTAGGAGAGTGAGGTGAATGGAATGGGGAGAGTTGGGTGGATGGGTTGAGTGTAGGAGAGTGAGGTGAATGGAATGGGGAGAGTTGGGTGGATGGGTTGAGTGTAGGAGAGTGAGGTGAATGGAATGGGGAGAGTTGGGTGGATGGGGTGAGTGTAGGAGAGTGAGGTGATGGAATGGGGAGAGTTGGGTGGATGGGTTGAGTGCAGGAGAGTGAGGTGAATGGAATGGGGAGAGTTGGGTGGATGGGGTGAGTGCAGGAGAGTGAGGTGAATGGAATGGGAGAGTTGGGTGGATGGGGTGAGTGCAGGAGTGAGGTGAATGGAATGGGGAGAGTTGGGTGGATGGGGTGAGTGCAGGAGAGTGAGGTGAATGGAATGGGGAGAGTTGGGTGGATGGGGTGAGTGTAGGAGGTGAGGTGAATGGAATGGGGAGAGTTGGGTGGATGGGGTGAGTGTAGGAGGTGAGGTGAATGGAATGGGGAGAGTTGGGTGGATGGGGTGAGTGCAGGAGAGTGAGGTGAATGGAATGGGGAGAGTTGTGTGGATGGGGGTGAGTGCAGGAGAGTGAGGTGAATGGAATGGGGAGAGTTGGGTGGATGGGGGTGAGTGTAGGAGAGTGAGGTGAATGGAATGGGGAGAGTTGGGAGGATGGGGTGAGTGTAGGAGGTGAGGTGAATGGAATGGGGAGAGTTGGGTGGATGGGGTGAGTGTAGGAGAGTGAGGTGAATGGAATGGGGAGAGTTGGGTGGATGGGGTGAGTGCAGGAGAGTGAGGTGAATGGAATGGGGAGAGTTGGGTGGATGGGGTGAGTGCAGGAGAGTGAGGTGAATGGAATGGGAGAGTTGGGTGGATGGGGTGAGTGTAGCAGGTGAAGTGAATGGAATGGGGAGAGTTGGGTGGATGGGGTGAGTGTAGGAGAGTGAGGTGAATGGAATGGGAGAGTTGGGGTGGATGGGGTGAGTGCAGGAGAGTGAGGTGAATGGAATGGGGAGAGTTGGGTGGATGGGGTGAGTGCAGGAGAGTGAGGTGAATGGAATGGGGAGAGTTGGGTGGATGGGGTGAGAGCAGGAGAGTGAGGTGAATGGAATGGGGAGAGTTGGGTGGATGGGGTGAGTGCAGGGGAGTGAGGTGAATGGAATGGGGAGAGTTGGGTGGATGGGGTGAGTGCAGGAGGTGAGGTGAATGGAATGGGGAGAGTTGGGTGGATGGGGTGAGTGCAGGAGAGTGAGGTGAATGGAATGGGGAGAGTTGGGTGGATGGGGTGAGTGTAGGAGAGTGAGGTGAATGGAATGGGGAGAGTTGGGTGGATGGGGTGAGTGTAGGAGAGTGAGGTGAATGGAATGGGGAGAGTTGGGTGGATGTGGTGAGTGCAGGAGAGTGAGGTGAATGGAATGGGGAGAGTTGGGTGGATGGGGTGAGTGCAGGAGAGTGAGGTGAATGGAATGGGGAGAGTTGGGAGGATGAGGTGAGTGTAGGAGAGTGAGGTGAATGGAATGGGGAGATTTGTGTGGATGGGGTGAGTGCAGGAGAGTGAGGTGAATGGAATGGGGAGAGTTGGGTGGATGGGGTGAGTGCAGGAGAGTGAGGTGAATGAATGGGGAGAGTTGGGTGGATGGGGTGAGTGCAGGAGAGTGAGGTGAATGGAATGGGGAGAGTTGGGTGGATGGGGGTGAGTGCAGGAGAGAGAGGTGAATGGAATGGGGAGAGTTGGGTGGATGGGGTGAGTGCAGGAGAGTGAGGTGAATGGAATGGGGAGAGTTGGGTGGATGGGGTGAGTGCAGGAGAGTGAGGTGAATGGAATGGGGAGAGTTGGGTGGATGGGGTGAGTGCAGGAGGTGAGGTGAAACGGAATGGGGAGAGTTGGGTGGATGGGGTGAGTGCAGGAGAGTGACGTGAATGGAATGGGGAGAGTTGGGTGGATGGGGTGAGTGCAGGAGAGAGAGGTGAATGGAATGGGGAGAGTTGGGTGGATGGGGTGAGTGCAGGAGGTGAGGTGAATGGAATGGGGAGAGTTGGGTGGATGGGGTGAGTGCAGGAGAGTGAGGTGAATGGAATGGGGAGAGTTGGGTGGATGGGGTGAGTGTAGGAGGTGAGGTGAATGGAATGGGGAGAGTTGGGTGGATGGGGTGAGTGCAGGAGGTGAGGTGGATGGAATGGGGAGAGTTGGGTGGATGGGGTGAGTGCAGGAGAGTGAGGTGAATGGAATGGGGAGAGTTGGGTGGATGGGGTGAGTGCAGGAGGTGAGGTGAATGGAATGGGGAGAGTTGGGTGGATGGGGTGAGTGCAGGAGAGTGAGGTGAATGGAATGGGGAGAGTTGGGTGGATGGGGTGAGTGCAGGGGAGTGAGGTGAATGGAATGGGGAGAGTTGGGTGGATGGGGTGAGTGCAGGAGAGTGAGGTGAATGGAATGGGGAGAGTTGGTGGATGGGGTGAGTGTAGGAGAGTGAGGTGAATGGAATGGGGAGAGTTGGGTGGATGGGGTGAGTGTAGGAGAGTGAGGTGAATGGAATGGGAGAGTTGGGTGGATGGGTGAGTGTAGGAGGTGAGGTGAATGGAATGGGGAGAGTTGGGTGGATGGGGTGAGTGTAGGAGAGTGAGGTGAATGGAATGGGGAGAGTTGGGTGGATGGGTTGAGTGTAGGAGAGTGAGGTGAATGGAATGGGGAGAGTTGGGTGGATGGGGTGAGTGTAGGAGAGTGAGGTGAATGGAATGGGGAGAGTTGGGTGGATGGGGTGAGTGTAGGAGAGTGAGGTGAATGGAATGGGAGAGTTGGGTGGATGGGTTGAGTGCAGGAGAGTGAGGTGAATGGAATGGGGAGAGTTGGGTGGATGGGGTGAGTGCAGGAGAGTGAGGTGAATGGAATGGGGAGAGTTGGGTGGATGGGGTGAGTGCAGGAGGTGAGGTGAATGGAATGGGGAGAGTTGGGTGGATGGGGTGAGTGCAGAGAGTGAGGTGAATGGAATGGGGAGAGTTGGGTGGATGGGGTGAGTGTAGGAGGTGAGGTGAATGGAATGGGGAGAGTTGGGTGGATGGGGTGAGTGCAGGAGAGTGAGGTGAATGGAATGGGGAGAGTTGGGTGGATGGGGTGAGTGCAGGAGAGTGAGGTGAATGGAATGGGGAAAGTTGGGTGGATGGGGTGAGTGCAGGAGAGTGAGGTGAATGGAATGGGGAGAGTTGGGTGGATGGGGTGAGTGTAGGAGGTGAGGTGAATGGAATGGGGGAGAGTTGGGTGGATGGGGTGAGTGCAGGAGAGTGAGGTGAATGGAATGGGGAGAGTTGGGTGGATGAGTTGAGTGCAGGAGGTGAGGTGAATGGAATGGGGAGAGTTGGGTGGATGGGGTGAGTGTAGGGGAGTGAGGTGATGGAATGGGGAGCGTTGGGTGGATGGGGTGAGTGCAGGAGAGTGAG